>NW_027492143.1:0-647094 GCF_021521415.1 Bidens hawaiensis | reverse complement strand
GGTTTTAATTAATTGATTACTTAATCTTTTGTCAGTTAATTGATTTGTGGTTATCAACAATTAGGATTAAGTTCTTTCGTCATTGACCCGTTTATCGTTAACCATATTATTGATTTTGTGTTTCAGCAAGTAAAACCGATTATCAAATATATTTTCATTTAACTTTGTCAATTGTTCAGATTCAGTTCTGACGATCAACACCGTCAATCGTTAAGTCTATTGATTTACATATTTTATAAGAAACTGCCCAAAGAAGTTTATCAATTCCTTAACTTGCTACAAAACCCGAACCCCGGAGTTTGGTTATTTTCATATCATTGTTTACAAACTAATCAACTAAACCGCTTGACAGTGTCTGACCACTTTGATTATTTTTATAATAAAATTTGAGATTCACTTGCACTTTCCACTGATTTCATATGGATTCGACACCTTACTTGCCCTAGCTAGTAAAGGTATTTTACAAATGTTTTTGATTGACTTTTCGACATCGATCAAATGGCCTCCAAGAAGTTCCAAAACTGAATAAGATTGAATAATCTCGACCTTAGGGTTTTATGGCTTTAAATTACCAAAATTCCTTTTTCCGTCAGACCCAACCGTAAGCTACGGTTGGGCCACCGTAGCTTACGGTTCTTGGACTCTACTTTACGGTGCTACCAGACCAAATACTGTTTTCTTCATAAAATCTTCATTTCAACTCCGTTTTCCTCCCTGTTTGCGGCCACGTATTCGTATTTCAATTCTCTATCCTTTCATAGATCATTACTTTCACTTCCACTCCATCATGAATGCTCCAAAATCTCACTTCTTTAAGCTCCGTTAAGCTCTACACACCTGTAAACATAAAACCTATCAATGTATTTGTGTTTAATACATATAAACAAGTAAAACACACAATATAAAACACTTAAAGCACGTTCTTTCATCCTTACCTCACACAACAAACTCGCACGTCTTGTCGGTTCTGCTATTACATGCTGTCGATCGATATCGTCAAGGTTCTTTGCGAATCTTGTTGAAGGTTTTCGTAGCTCTTGAATATATCCACTGGTTTTGGATCACATACTTCAATTTGAAGTCGGACAATGTTTTGAATCAGGTAGACAATCTGTCGGATTTTGACTTGAGTTTTAGTTTCGGCGTCGTGCGGTTGTTCTGGTGTTATGCTAACCAACGTATGCATACAGAGGAGGATATGGTGATGAAGTTCGCGCAAATCCAGACGAGGGAAAATTTTAGTTTGGATTTTAATTAGATTTTTAAGTTTACAAGGTAAACTTGTCTTTTCGAATAACTAGAGGTGGCAATGGGAATGGGCTGGGTAGGATTTGGGTGATGGGTCAGGATGGGTATGAGTCAGGATGGATATGGGGTCAGGATGGATTTTTAAATAGAGGGTTAGGATGGATATGGGTTAAAATGGGTAAAACTAACCCATCTTGACGCAAGTGAAGGTTGACATACAAAGGGTTTTAAAACCCCTCAAAAAAACTATTAAAAAAATAATAACTCAAAATATGAATAAAACGCAAAATGTAAAATAACTAAAATGTTTCCCTCATCATCATCGTTCAATAAAAAAAAATTGTATCGGTTCAGGTTTGAGTTTTTCAGGGTTTTTTCCGGTTCGATTTTGTTTTTTTTCCGTTTCGGTCGATTTCGGTATCTCCTCGGTTTCAATGATTTCGGTTTCGGTTGCTGGGTTTTTTCGGTTTCAGTGTTGTTTTGTTTTAGTCAGTTTTTTCGGTTTCATTTCGCTTTTTTGTTTCGTTTCGTAACATTTGTTTTATTTTGGTCGGCTACGTTTCAGTTTTTTTATTTCGCTTTGGTAAGCTTTTTGATTGCATTTCGCTTTTTTTTGTTTCGTTTTGATCAGTTTTTCGGTTTCATATCGGTTTTTTGTATTGTTTTGGTCGTTTTTCTATTTCTGTTTAGTTTCGTTTCAGTTTTTTGTTTCGTTTGGTCGGTTCGGTGTTTTTGATTCGTTTTGGTCCGGTTTTTAAATTGAATTTATTTTTTTATGTTAGGTGATGGGAGTGGCAATGGGTGATGGGTCAGGATGGGTATGGGAGTGGGTTGGGTTGGATTTGGGTGATGGGTCAGGATGGGTATGGGTCAGGATGGATATGGGGTCATGATGGATTTTTAAAATAGAGGGTTAGGATGGATATGGGTCAAGATGGGTAAAACTAACCCATCTTGACCCAAGTGAAGGTTGACATACAAAGTGATTTCTCGATTTTTTCGGTTTCAGTGTTGTTCTGCTTTAGTCAGTTTTTTCGGTTTCATTTCGCTTTTTTTGTTTCGTTTCGCACAATTATTTTATTTTGGTCGGCTACGTTTCAGTTTTTTTGTTTCGTTTTGGTAAGCTTTTTGATTGCATTTCGCTTTTTTTTTTGTTTCGTTTTGGTCTGTTTTTCGGTTTCATATCGGTTTTTTGTATTGTTTTGGTCGTTTTTCTATTTCGGTTTAGTTTCGTTTCAGTTTTTTGTTTCGTTTGGTCGGTTAGGTGTTTTTGATTCGTTTTGGTCCGATTTTTAAATTGTATTTAGTTTTTTTTTATGTTTCCGTTTGGTCAGTTTTCAGTTTCAATTCGGTTTTTTTTGTTTCTTTTCGGTCGTTTTTCTATTTTGGTTCAGTTTCGTCTTGGTTTTTTATTTCTCTTTGGTCGGTTCAGTGTTTTTGTTTTGTTTTGGTCAGGTTTCAGTTGCATTTCGCATTTTTTTAGTTTCGTTTTGGTCGTTTTTCTATTTCAGTTCAGTTTCGTTTTGGTTTTTTTGTTTTGTTTCGGTCGATTCGGTGTTTTTGTTTCGTTTTGGTCGGTTCGATGTTTTAGTTTTGTTTTGGTCCGCTTTTCAGTTGCATTTCGCTTTTTTTTTGTTTCGTTTTGGTTAACTTTTCGGTTTCATTTCGGTTTTTTTGTTTCGTTTTGGTCGTTTTTCTATTTCGATTCAGTTTTGTTTCGGTTTGGTCGATTCGGTGTTTTTGTTTAGTTTTGGTTAGCTTGTCGGTTGCATTTCACTTTTTTTGTTTCGTTTTGGTTAGTTTTTTCAGTTTCATTCCCGTTTTTTTTTGTTTCGTTTTGGTCATTTTTCTATTTCGGTTCAGTTTCGTTTTTGTTTCGTTTTAGTCAGTTCGGGGTTTTTGTTTTGTTTTGATCGTTTTTTGGGTTTCGGATGGGTTTTGTTTCGCACGTGATAGTTTTGGTATTTTGAATTAGATATATTTTGGATAACTTGGATATTTTGTTTTGAACAATTTTAACCTATAAATGAAACTCACTTGTATAATTTCAACCCATCCTGACTCACTTAAAGAATTTATATGATCCATCTTAACCTATTTTACTTTTAAAGTTTATCCATCTTGACCCAAAACAATTAATTTTGGTTGGGTTTGACATCCTTACAAAAAACCTTAAATTCCACTTCCATATGTTAATGTAACCACCAAACACATTATGAGTTTTTGATGGATTCTTCATATTCCAATTCAAATTCTAATTTCAATTCCAATTGAATTTCAGCGACTTTATGTGCCCGCAGACTTTATAGTTGACCAACTCTTCGTTATTAAATACAATAATTATTATTATTATAATTATATGCTCGCAAACTTTATAGTTGACCAACTCTTGGTCTTGACAAAGCTATTGAAAGTAATCACGAGGACGGAACCTTCGTGGCACATCATCATCTTTAACATCAACAAGAAAAACACCCAAGAAATCAAGAAGAAAGATGAGCAAAATCATGTACGTTTAATTTCCATATATATTCTTGAACACCGGTTTAATTTATTTTGTTTGTTTTCTAACTTGCAGGTTTAACAGCGAAGTTGAACTAGGCATGTTTCTTGGGAGCATTGATGTGATTCCAGATGCATATCGAGCGATTTCAAAGATGAATTCGGTATACGAACTTAGCACCACTCGTTCTGGTAACAATATTTTGGCTTTTAAATGTTCCTCTGATTACACAGCTCGATTTCTTAGTGGAGAGATTGATTTAATTTCATCTGAGGGACTCCCTGTCGTTGACTTCATTTCCACAAAAGTCAACCCTTCATTCTCCGTCAACGAAGCTGCCGTTGAGCTGTTTCAGCATCTCGGTGACGATCTGAGAGAGTCTGAAAATAAGGTATGTGCGTGTGTTTATTCATAGTAGATCTGGAGATCAATTATTATTGGTTTCTATATATTTTGTTTTTCAGCATATAAATACCCCCTTGATCATCACTGGATCGGGTCTAGGAGGATACCTTGCCATACTTTCCACTCTACGTCTACACCACGCCATAGACATTGGAGAATCACATAGTTTTTATAAGAAAACCAAAAGACCAATTTGCATAACTTTTGGTTCGCCCATTATTGGTGATGAAAGTTTCCAACGTGCCATTGCTGAACGACCACAATGGAAATCCAGGTTTCTAAATGTGGTAGCAAAGAAGGATCCCGTTGCTAGTTTTTTCTCGTCAAATACTCCATATAAGCCCTTCGGTGCCTACCTATTTTGCACTGAATCAGGTGGTTACACGACTTTTGAAGATCAAGATTCGATCCTGCTTGTTCTAGACGCCATGAGGTTATGGAATGCATGCAACTTACAAATTTATGATTATACAAACGTCTTGAGTTCGGTTAGAAGGAAGGTGTTGTACCGTGGGATTTCTGAATCGGACGAATTCAACTTGAACTCGTTGAGGGCGGGAATCACGTTGCAATTGAAGGAAGCTGGTGTCTTGAATGACATAACGGATGATGAGATTGGAGAAATGGAAAAGAAGCAAGCAAAGATGATTACAAGGAAGAAAATGGAAAAGAGTGCTAATGTGGCTACCAAGAAGCTAAATGATATGAAGATATGTCTGACATATATGGAATGGTACATGAAGACTAGGAAAACGATAGGGGGTTACTATGATGCCTACAAGAATCCGACCAATGATATTGAGAAGCGTAGCTGCCAAGAAATTCGGAAGATTCGAGGTACTCTTAACGCTTTTTGGAAGAAGACTGTTGAAGAGAATGATCAAATACCACAACAAGAAGGCGCCAAGTTACGTACGCGTTGGCTCCATAGTGGGACAACCTACAGAAGGATGGCTGAGCCACTCGACATTGCTGAATACTACAAAATGGGCAAGCATAACTATATGAGGTATAGATCAGACCATTATAAGATGTTAGAGAAGTGGTCAGATGAAGACACGAAGAATTCAAAATTAGGAAGTGAAGGAAAAAGGAATAAGGCTGCCAGTCTTACCGAGGATTCTTGTTTCTGGGCGCGTGTAGAGGAGTCATTGATTTCGTTAAGAGACATAACGTATGAATGGAAAGCGTCGGTCAACATCGAGCATGAGTTGGAGGAATTCGAGGCTTATGTGATGCGCGAGATCAACAAACATTCGGTGTCACCAGATATTTTCCTGGAGGGAAGTAGTTTTATGAAGTGGTGGAATGAGTATAAAGCACACAAAGGAGCTGCATATGCTTCCGAGTTTGCACAATTCATGAACAGTAAGATATATGAATCGTATCAGTAAGGCCCATATCATGACAATGATCACAGCTTCAATATTATCTGTTGGTTTAAAGATTGATTACTAGAATAAGATGCGTAAAGAACTGTTTGGCTTTGTGAAAAATGTCATGTTGCTGGATTGCATATGGATCTATATATATGTGTGTGTATCCTCCTATAATGTAAGACCTTTGAAGAAACGTGGATCTACTCACTGGTAGCAGATCTACTTTCCTCGGGTGTGATTATACTATTTCACCGATGGTTCTTCTGGGTCTGTGTTCTTCCACCTACAAAATGAACAGCGCCGTTACTTACCCCTCAGAAAGGGACAGAGGGGTCCTCTTTGGGGTAACCCTCCGGCGTGAGAATCAGTATATTTGTGGAGAAGATAATAATATGTGTGAGAGCTCTCTCAAGAGTATTGCTGAATAGCTTAATACCCTCTGATTGTGAGACTGTCTGTTTGTATGTAACTGACTGTGAGTGAATGTGATTCAATATGATTGAATGTATTATCACTGCTTGTAACTGTCAATGATTGAGTATGAATGTGTCATCAAAGTGGAGTTGATGCTGTATTTATAGTGCTAGGGTTACCACCGGTTGGGCTCAACCTCGTTGGCTTCCTCCAATCGCACTGCGCCACGTGTCCTCTGGGACACCTGGCGCTTTCTCGTTGGTTGTAATCGCGTGGTAACACATGTGTCATGCTGAGTTGTCGACCTTTCATTTGGCAGCTATCAACATCAGCATATTCTTTCTCCTTAAAAAGATGCCTTCTGGAAGGTTTTCTGATGTGCACAATCAAGGTTGCCCTAATCCTGATTTGGATAAGGACGAGGTTGATTATGTGCACGTATGATATGCGCTCACCCTGAGGATGCGCGGGGTCTTCTCTTTATTCTCACGCGCAGATATTTCATGCGCAGATGTGATATGCACGAGCATGTGATATGCGCCGCGCGCTGATGCGCTGCGCGCATATGTGATGCGCGAGCATATGTGTGCCTGGGCAGATGCGATACACACGGGCATGTGATATGCGCCGCGCGCTGATGCGCCGCGCGCATATGTGATGCGCGAGCATATGTGTGCCTGGGCATATGATGCCTGAGCATGTTTTGTATGCGCCATGCGCATAGGTTTTGGCTTTGTGCCTTCATAATGTCTTTATCTTGTGGGTTGACCCGCCTTGCTCGATGTTGAGGCGGGTACATACCTCTTCAAGCCCCCCCAGTCTAATGTGTGTCTTATCTCGCGCGAGCGCGGTAAGATGGATATTAGACTTACTGATTTTTGCCTTTTAATGGGGTTTTGTCGTTTTCCTGGTTGCTTCCATCGTTGCGCGAAGTTCTCTCCATTTGGTTGAAAACGAAGGGTTGAAAACGACGGGTCGAACACGCGGTTAGTTGGTGGTGACGTGCGCCGTAAACATGTCAGACGTTTCGTGTGCTCGAGGTGCTACAGTTGTCTTTCACGTCCCCTCACACAGCTGTCTTGAACACGTGTCGCGCTCGCATTGGTTAGCACCTGCGAGTGGGGGCGCGTCTCTGCTCCGTGGCAGGTCGGTTACAATTTTATGTCCCCTCAACAGTGTTAGGGACACGTGTCGCGCCCTCGTTGGCTTGCACCCGCGAGTGGGGGCGCGTGAAATCCGATCAGCTGCCACATTTCTCTCTCCTGGGCCTATAAAAGGAGGCCCTTAGGAAATTTTTTATCTTCATCTTCATTGTTGATAATTTTCGAGTTTCTGCCTTTCATATTCTGAATTGAGTGTTTTCATCTTTTCGATTTCTCGATTATCTGCTGCTGCAGTTGTATGTCTGATAGTTCAGACTCGTCTAGCCCCTCAATCACCTCTGTTGCCTCTCGAAGACGCCGTGTGAAATCTGTGGTGATGTCGACATTGAAGCAAAAGGGGAAAGGGAAGAGGGTTGTTGAGACCACATCGGAGGAAGTAGGGAGGACCAAGGCCACCAAAAGGTGGAATGAAATCCTCTGCAAATTGAAGCAGGCCGATCTCGACAACCTCATCGCCTCTCAGGGCTTTCCCACCCTGTTTGGCTGCATGTTGCCTAGGTCCGGGCAAACGGCGGCGGACCCGCCTGCCGGCTATATATCCCTATATAGCCACTTTTTCACCCACTGCAACCTTCGTCTCCCGATGACAAGGTTTGTGGGTGCACTGCTGAAGTTCTATGGGATTCATATATCCCAAGTCCATCCGTTTGGACTCGTGCGCGTGACTCACTTTGAGTTCATGTGCAAATCCCAGCGCGAGGAACCCACTCCTCGGCGCTTTCAATATTTTTACAAGCCCAAGATCCAGGACAATTGGATCTCTTTCATTCCTCGCAGTCAGAAGGTGAAGTGCTCCACTGTTTCATTCAAGAGCCTTCATGACTGGTCTGAGAGGTTCTTTTACATCAGGGCTGGTGTGATACCCATCCGTATGACCATGCTCTCTATCTCTTCTGCGCCTGCGGATGAGGGTGTCCTCAAGAACCCAACTGGCGCCTGGGTTAAGAAACTGACCGCCGAACCATCCCCCGCGAAGAAAATTTGCGAGGAGGCGCTGGTGGGGGTCGGCATGAGTAAGCTATGGGCCGACAGCGCGCTTGAGCCCGTTATCCAAGTCGACGGGTTGTGTAAGTTTATTTCATTGCTTTATTTATTTTTTCTGCGCGAACATAATTATTTTGCTGATATCACTTGACTTGTTTTTGCGCAGTCACCGAGGATTATGTCCTTGCCGCTTATGATGAACAAGTGGAGGGTGGCTCCGTCGCGCTTGGCACTGGGGAAGTTGGTTTCCCAGATTGCTTCGATGACATGTTCATCCCAGTGGATCTGGAATTTGACTTTGACAGTGACGCGCCTGGTAAGCCTTCGCACTTATGCTCATTCCTTTAGAATACCCAAGTTTATTAACAGTTCTGTTGGTTGTTTTTGTAGATGCGCTTGAAAACTACGAGCTAGAGCTCGCGGAAGAGGAGGAGGAGGAAGAGGAGGCGCCCCTACTAAAGCGCAAAGCTAAGGGGAAATCTGGCGCAGGGGCCAGTAAGAAACAGAAGAAAGATGACACCCCTGTCGCTCATCCCCATGCTCAAACGAAGGGACCTAAGGAAACCCAGGTGTTTACCACAAAGGTTTCTTTAGCTTCCCTGCCTGTGAGAGTGGGCAGACCTCCTGTCCACTTGAGGTATGGTGGCGTCGCCTCCTCCTTTCGCGCGGCTGAAGAGAGAAGCAGTGCCGCGCCTGCAACAGGTATACTTTATTTATCTTCATCTGGCTGAATTGTTATTAAACCTTTCCTCCTTGAATGTTTGCAGAACCGGCGACGGTAGCAGATGAGCCACAGGCGCCACAAGGTGCTGAGGCTGCGCCGGGGGCTGCTTCGGAGTCCCCTGTTCTACCCTCTGAAAAGGGTAGAATGAATTTTATGGCGATGTTCGCCGCGCGAACAGAATTGCGCCAAGGTATGTTTTGCACACTTGTCTTCTTTATTTTTCTTTTGGATTCAGTCATAAACCATTTTTCCTTGTTGATTTGTTCATAGGAGTTGTAGCTGGCGTACAAGTTGCTGGCGACACTCCTGGCGCCGTTGGCGGCGCCGCTGGTTCTGGTCCTGCTCCTGCTAGTGCTGATTCTCCCCTTATTGGGGTTACAAAAGAGCAGGAAGCCGTATTGCGCGCCGAACTGGCGGCGTCGAAACCTCCCTCGCCTCCTCCTACCCGCAGCCCTCTCCGCGAGGCTGGTTTGGAGCCCCCCAGGTCGCAGGAGAAGAGGCCTATTCAAGAAGATGAGGAGGATGAGGGGGCTCAAGCTGAGGACTCCTTGGGAGACCGCGCCAGCCCTGCGATGCCACAAGCCTTCGCAGCGCATACTTCTGGTGGGGCTGGCGCTGACTTTTCTGCTTCATCCCCGCAGGTATGTTTTAATTTGTTGCTCCGCTGCGCGTACCTCCATATAAGTATGTTTTATGACTTAGATCATTTCTTGTGTTTTGTAGGAAGGTGACCACGTTTATCGCCCGAGATGGAATATTAATGAAGAAAGTTCTTTCCAATCCATGGGCGTATGCGAGGACTTCTGGGCTCATGCCGTGCCTCCTACTGAAAGGAGGTATCAGGAGGAGCGCACTCGCGCTGACTTGCTCAACGATCACATTTTCGCTGGGTCAGCTTTCTTTGCTGCCTCCCAAGAGCTTCATCGCGATTATATTAAAGTACGCGATGCTCTTGTGGCAGCCCAGCAAGAGGCTAAGGTGGCTGCCTGGAACCTTTCTGATGCTCGCGCACGAGCCGAGAAACTCCAGGCGGAGCTCAGCGAAAATAGAGCAAGTGCCAACACCGCCTATATTAAGCGCGGGCATGAGCTCCAAGCTGCGCGGGAGAAGCAGCAGTTGGCGGAGGCCGAAGTTGCCAAGTACGCGCGTAGAGTGCGTGTCTTGGAACAGCAGGCTGAGGCGCGTGACCAAGCTATCGTCCAGAGTATCACTGAAAAATCATCACTGGAGAGCGAGGTTGCGCGCCTGAAGAGGGAGTTGGCGGCCGCGCAGGCCGATAGAGATGAGGCCTTGGCGACGGCGGCGTCCAGCCAGGAAGCACTTGGTGCTGCGCAGGCGGAGAATGAAAAAATCTTGGCGGCAGCAGCGTCTGATAAGGAGGAGCTACAAAAGACTAAGGAAACTGTTGAGTTATTAAACTCCCAGGTTCCTGTCCTCGAGACGTCTGTTGCTGGCCTCGCGCAGGATCGCCAATGGCTGGTGTCACAGGGCATAACTCGCTGCGCTTTGGCGATGAAATATTCCGCCGAGTTTCAGGCCCTTGTGATGGACTGCAATGCCGCCGCGCGCTTGGTGGGCCGAGCTGAAGGGTTTACGGATGGGTATGACTATGGCATGTTGAAGAAGAACCCATCCGAGTACCCTTACAAGAGCGACGCGGCCTGCGCGGACATGGCCGCGGTGGGGGAAAAGTACATGAATACTCCCATCCCCATCCTTATGCAGGTACCTTGACCTTAATGAGTTTTACTTGACTAATTTTTCCAAGTGTTTTGTACTCAATACTTTTCTAATGATTTTGCAGATAGCTGCGCTTGCTGACCAGCCCGACCTCGGCGCGCTAAAGAAGTTGCTCGATGAATGCGAGAGGGCTGGTGGCGATGATGGTGGCGCGGGGGATGTTGCCCCTGCCAGCGGCTCTGGCGCTGCGAATAAATCTGCTCCTGCCACCGTCGTGATAGAAGACTCCAATGAGGAGGAAGAACTTGACTATGGTCAGTTCGGAGATGAGGAGCAGGCCGCGTCAGATGCTGCGGGAGATGATGAAGGTGATGAAGTGGGTGACGTCGACGTGGAGACTTGAGAAGCCCTTCATCAAATTTTACATATTTAATTTTTTATACTTGTAATTTGTAACTCATCATACTTGTAAATTTCAATCCAATGGAATGAAACTTGTTTTCTCTTTTTCACATCTTGCGCATTTCCATTCATCTCTTCATGTTTGCTTGTATAGATATAAGATATGCTTGCACGTTAAAATAAGAACAAGGTTGTAAGGAAATTATTCACTTAACCTCTGTTCTATTTTGTTTGTGGTTTCGCAGTATCTTGTTTATGCTGACATGCGCGCTAACTTTTCATTATTTCTTTTTTGCGCGTCGTTGTCGCGCGGTATTTATATGGAAGTATGAGTTTAGCCATTACATGTCAGCGTGTGTTACTCAGATATCCACTATGATTCCGCGCGCGACCTCGACCTGAGACCTTATCATGATATGGCATGTACGTTGCCTTAGTTGTGTTTAAGGATTTTTATGATCAGGCTGCGCGGGATGTAAGATGGATGTTTGTGAGTGTTTTGAGCTAAGGCTCTTTGTTTTGGGCTAAGGCCCTGACGTTTTTAGAGTTAAGACTCATTGACGTGTTTGAGCTAAGGCTCGTAAGTTTGGGCTAAGGCCCTGGCGTTTTAGAGTTAAGACTCGTTAACGCGTTTGAGCTAAGGCTCGCGCATGTATGTTTTACTTCGCTTTATTTTGCTTTGAAGTCAATATAGTGTTGTCATATTGTTCCAAATTAATAAAGGAAGTGTGAAACATGTATGCAAAGGTAATAGAACAAATATTGAAAGATAGCGCGACAAATATTGAAAGATAGCGCGAATCATCATTCATGATGGCTTAAAAGCCTTGATTACATATTTGAAGTTTTTACATGAAGCATTTTCTAAGTTGTGCCGCGTTCCACGCGCGCGGTATCTTTTTTCCATTCAAATCTTTTAAAGTGTACGCGCCTTTCCCCAAATCTTCTGAAATTTGATAAGGTCCCTCCCAATTGGGGGACATTTTTCCTGGGGGTATTGCGCGACTAGCTTCATTGTTTCGAAGGACAAAATCATTTTTCTTGAAGTGGCACTCTTTAACGCGCTGATTATAATATTTTTCCAGCTTTTTCTTGTATCTGGCTTCATTGATGATAGCCGCTTCTCTGCGCCCTTCAAGCAAGTTAAGGTCCAATCTTCTTTCGCGCTCGTTATCAGTTTTGCTCATCATGAGTACCCTATGGGATGGGCATCCAATTTCTGCTGGGATCATAGCCTCTGTCCCATAGGTTAGGCTGAACGGGGATTCGCCATTGCTAGTTTTGCTTAATGTCCTGTGCGCCCACAGGACATTAGGTAACTCTTCGACCCAAGAATGGGATTCTCCCTCCAACCTTTTCTTCAGCCCATTTAGCAAACTTTGATTCGCGCGCTCCACTTGGCCATTCCCCTGAGGGTGGTAGACCGAAGTGAAGATTTGGTTGATGTGCAATTCTTTGAGCCAGCTTGATATCTTCCTGTCAGTGAATTGTTTGCCATTGTCGCTCACAATTTCCATAGGAAGGCCAAAACGGCAAATGATGTGGCTCCAGATAAATTGCTTCATCGCCTCAGCTGTGATTTTTGCTAGTGGCTTGGCCTCAACCCATTTTGTGAAATAGTCTATCGCCACTACCAAAAATTTCACTCGCCCTTGCGCTTGCGGCAGGGGCCCCACAATATCAATGGCCCATTTGTGGAAAGGCCATGCGGAGGTCACTGGAATCAAGTTGTTCTTTGGACGCATGGTGTTTGGCGCGTAGCTCTGACATGCCTTGCATTTTTGGATTTCTTTTAGCGCATCCAAGTACATGCCTGGCCAATAGTAGCCTGAGCTCACTGCCTTGGCAACCACCATGTGCGGACCAGCGTGTATTCCACAGATTCCTTCATGAATCTCCCTAATCACATAGCTTGCTTCTTCAGCATCCAGGCATTTCATGAGCGGTCCAAGATAAGAGCGCCGATATAATGTACCATCAAGTAGTTCATAGTTCTGCGCCTTGTGTCTTATCTTTCTCGCCTGTGCGCGATCATCCGGTAACGTCCCCTCCTTCAGGAATTCCATTATTGGAGTTATCCAGGATGAAGGGGTTGTATGAATTACAAGGACCGATTGCGTTTGCACTGACGGGTTGCTCATCACTTCCACCCTGACATCTTTGCCAAAGTGATCAAAATTAGTTGATGCCATCTTACTCAACGCGTCAGCGGACTTGTTTTCGCTGCGCGAGATGTGTCTGATTCTGAAGAAGTCAAACTGCTCAACGAACTTTTTTTCCTGCTCTAGATATAGAGGCATTGTGTTCTCCTTGGCGTCATATAGGCCGTTGACCTGAGCAGCTACCAAGTAAGAATCAACATGGGCCTCTAGCCTTTTAACTCCAAACTTGCGCGCAATGCGCAGACCAGCCAGCAGGGCTTCATACTCAGCCTCATTGTTGGTACTCTTGAAGTCCAACCTAATAGCATAAGTATATTCATGATTATCAGGGTCCACCAGTTTGAGGCCTGCGCCGGACCCTTCGCTGTTGGAGACTCCATCAGTGAATAGCCTCCAAACATCTTCTTCATCATTTGCTCGCGGAGGGTCTACCTCGCGCTGAGCTTCTTCAATCTTTCCCTCTGGGATTTCCGTGATGAAATCCGCCAAAACTTGACCCTTTATCGCTGGACGGGGCTTATAAGTGATCGTGTGTTCACCTAATTCCAGCGCCCACTTTGTCAGCCTTCCGGAGAGCGCGGGGCGTTGCAAGACTTGCTGGATGTTGTAACCAGTTAGAACTTCAATAGGATGACCATTGAAGTATCTATGGAGCTTGCGCGACGCGTGTGTTAGTGACAAAACTAACTTTTCCATGATGGAATAGCGCGTCTCAGGGTCTGTGAGCACCCGAATCACATAGTATATTGGCGTTTGGATCCCCTTGCGATCCACCAATAATACTGCGCCGATCGCGCGGTCTCCAGCTGACAGGTACAATGTAAGGGTTTCGCCAGGAAGTGGAGCTGTGAGCGCTGGCAACTTTATGAGACATTCTTTTATCTCAGTGAAAGCTTGCTCAGCCTCAGGCGTCCACTTGAATTGGCTCTTCTTCAAACAGTTCCTCAATGTGTTAACGAATGGAGTAGATTTGCTGGCGTGGTTCGCTAGGAACCTGTTGATTGACACCAATCTACCATTCAGCTTCTGAACCTCTTTCATGGTGGATGGTGAAGGCATGTCAAGGATGGCTTCCACCTTTTCAGGGTTCACCTTGAAACCATCCTTAGTGACCATTACACCAAGAAATTTCCCCTCTTCTGCGCCGAAAGTACATTTGCTCGGGTTGAGCTTCATGTTAACTTCCGTTAGGCGCTGAAGAGTTTCCTCGATGTCTTTGAGCATTTGTCTCTCCTCCCTGCTCTTGATCACCAAATCATCAACGTAGACTTCTAGATTTCTTCCGATTTGTTCACTGAAAACCGAATCCATAAGTCTCTGATAGGTTGCGCCCGCATTCTTTAAACCAAAGGGCATTTTTGTGTAACAAAAAACACCCTTGTCGGTTCTGAAGGCAGTCTTGTCTTCATCCTGTGGTGCCATTTGAATCTGGTGATAGCCTTTGTAGGCATCCAGGAAACATTTGAGCTTGAATGGCGCCACGGAGTCCACCTTTGCGTCGATGTTTGGGAGGGGGTAACAGTCTTTCGGACATGCTTTGTTGAGGTCCTTGAAGTCAATACACATTCTCCATGACCCGTTGCTTTTCTTTACCATCACAGGATTGGCTACCCATGTCTGGTATCGGATCGGGCGGATGATGTTTGCGCGCAACAGGTCCTCCACTTGCTCATTCATGGCCTTCGCCTTTTCATCCCCCATGATTCTCTT
This sequence comes from Bidens hawaiensis, assembly GCF_021521415.1. NCBI lineage: Eukaryota > Viridiplantae > Streptophyta > Magnoliopsida > Asterales > Asteraceae > Bidens > Bidens hawaiensis. The sequence continues at coordinate 632,320 of NW_027492143.1, read as the reverse complement.
TTTCTGAGCAATTGGCTCCACCGACTTGAACGTGTTAAGAGAATGTTGCGCCAAGTCTCGCGGGACCCCCGTCATATCGGAGTGTTGCCACGCGAAAACCGACGTGTATTTTGTGAGCAACTTTTTCATTCTCAATCTCGTTTCGTCTGAAATGGTAGCGCCAATTGTGACTGTTTGCTCTGGGAATTTTGGGTTTAAAATCCACTTCTCTGGCGCATTGTCAGCCATTGGAAGTTTCATTCTCCCTTCCCGCGGCGTGCTTGTCACTGCGCACAAATGATCGCGGTAAACAAATGTTACGCCTGTTGGTGTAGGGAACCCCAATGCGCCGTGCGCTGGCGACGGTACAGCATTAAATTGGGCAATCGTTCCCCTACCCAGGATCATATTGTGGCATGACATGGTGGGCAAGACCAAAAAGTTGACAACTTCGGCTCGCTTGTGCTCATCATCCCCCATAGTTAGTTCAAACTGAATCTGGCCTAGGGGATGTATGATTTCATTTGAGACACCACAGATTGGTGCGTTCACAATTTCGAGCCGCGCTTGGTCTGCCGGGTCTAACTTTCTGAAACACTGCTCATACATAATGTCAGATTCGCTTCCAGTGTCCACCAGGACCTTTGACACTTCGTAATGAGCAATGTGTGTGGTGATGACGAGAGGACTGCTTATTGAAGGGCCTCCCCTGATTCTTGGGAAGATGACTTGCTGCTCGCGCCAATCTCCGTGGATTTGCGCGCTTCTCTTTTTTGACGTCTGCCCTTGTCGTCCCCCCTCAGCCACACAGATTCTTTTGTATTTCTTGCTGGCAGAGGCTCCTTCCGGTTGCTCATCTTCTATTCTTTGGTTTTTTACCAAGTGAGCCAGCCTGCCTGACTTTACATCCTTCTCGATCGCATCCTTTAAATGATGGCATGCGTCGGTGTTGTGGCCCGGGGACCTGTGAAATTCACAATATTTGCCACTGTTTTGCGGTCCCTTGTAGTGTAGTTGCTTGGGGGGCTTGAATTGGACATTCTCAGTACTTAACACCTGTGAAGGTGTTTTAGTGAGGGGCGTCCATATTCTTGGCAGAGGTCTGCTAGGATCTCTGCCGCCCTCCCTCTTGTCACCCTCCCCGCGATTACGAACTTCTTTTTGGGGCTGGGGTGAGGTTGATTGCGCTTGTTTTTCCGCGGAAGAAAAACTTGTTGGCTGCAACCTGGACCATACAGAGTTCTGTTTGGCCCTCTTCTCTTTGCTGCGCGGTGATTCTGCCTGGTGCGCTCTTTCTCTTGCCCTATCTTGGGCAATCTGTTTCTCATTTCTCGCGAAAACTCGCGATGCCTCCATTAGCTTGGCCCACGTGGTGGGCATACCATCTTTGCTTACGAGAGCCCGGCGGAGTTGATCACTGCGCGCGCCTTGTATAAAGGCCACGCGCATGAGCTGCTCAGTTATACCCCCGATTGCCAGGGATTCCTGATTGAAACGAGTGATGTAATCTTCAATCGTTTCATCATTCCTGCGTATGCAGTGCATGATGTCATCAGGATCGCGCGTGTGCCTGCGCTGCTGTACGAAGTGGGCTTGGAACTTTTCTAATAGTTCCTCGAACCCATCAATTTGCCCTGTCGGCAAGCTCTCGAACCATACCCGCGCTGCGCCCGTGAGGCAGCGAGCAAACATATGACACCATGTTGGCATCGTCCAGCTCTCTAGGTTTCCCGTGTTATAGAAACCTTGCAAAAAGTCATCTGGATCTGTTGTGCCATCATATTTGCCCAGACCACTTGGCATCTTTGTCTTGTGCTGGATGGGAGCCTGCGCGATGCGCGCAGTAAACTTTGAGTGTTTTACCAGGATGGCTGGTCTGTAGGGCGTGGTTACGTCCACTTGCCCTCTGACCGGTGGGCTGTACGGCATGTGCAGATCCAGATCTGCTCTGGCTCCAGGCGCCATGTTCACAGGCGCGCGGAGCTGTGAGCCTCCTGCATGAGTATCCCGTGTCTTCCTCATGCTATGCACTTCTTCATCACTGAACTCAGTGTGTGCAGTGTGAACAGAATGTCCTTCTTCCGGCGCGCGCGGCCTCTTTGTAGTCTGCTTATCAAAAGCTTGCCTTTGTGTTTGGTCGGCTAGCTTCTTCTGCTTGACCATTTCGTTGTACTTTTCAATCAGACGCCGCTGCTCGTTTATGAGCCATTCATTCGGATCATTTGCTTCATCTTCTGGACCCATTGGTCCTTTCAGCTTCGCGCCGGCCATATTTTGTAACGTGAGATCGTCTGGAGGAGTTTCAGTCTGGCCGTGAGGGGTTGTGACGAAGGGACGGTTGCTGGTGGTACGCGTAGAATCACGCGGAACCCTCAGAACCTGCTGTCCGTCGTTAACACCCTCACGTTCAATATCCTCCAGAGCTTGATCAACGTTACGAACTCCAGAAACCATGGTGATTGATTTTTTTTTTTATAGATCTGATGAGATCTGATTGCCGTTTGTAACAGTGGATGGCGCCAATGAAGAAACGTGGATCTACTCACTGGTAGCAGATCTACTTTCCTCGGGTGTGATTATACTATTTCACCGATGGTTCTTCTGGGTCTGTGTTCTTCCACCTACAAAATGAACAGCGCCGTTACTTACCCCTCAGAAAGGGACAGAGGGGTCCTCTTTGGGGTAACCCTCCGGCGTGAGAATCAGTATATTTGTGGAGAAGATAATAATATGTGTGAGAGCTCTCTCAAGAGTATTGCTGAATAGCTTAATACCCTCTGATTGTGAGACTGTCTGTTTGTATGTAACTGACTGTGAGTGAATGTGATTCAATATGATTGAATGTATTATCACTGCTTGTAACTGTCAATGATTGAGTATGAATGTGTCATCAAAGTGGAGTTGATGCTGTATTTATAGTGCTAGGGTTACCACCGGTTGGGCTCAACCTCGTTGGCTTCCTCCAATCGCACTACGCCACGTGTCCTCTGGGACACCTGGCGCTTTCTCGTTGATTGTAATCGCGTGGTAACACATGTGTCATGCTGAGTTGTCGACCTTTCATTTGGCAGCTATCAACATCAGCATATTCTTTCTCCTTAAAAAGATGCCTTCTGGAAGGTTGTCTGATGTGCACAATCAAGGTTGCCCTAATCCTGATTTGGATAAGGACGAGGTTGATTATGTGCACGTATGATATGCGCTCACCCTGAGGATGCGCGGGGTCTTCTCTTTATTCTCACGCGCAGATATTTCATGCGCAGATGTGATATGCACGAGCATGTGATATGCGCCGCGCGCTGATGCGCTGCGCGCATATGTGATGCGCGAGCATATGTGTGCCTGGGCAGATGCGATACACACGGGCATGTGATATGCGCCGCGCGCATATGTGATGCGCGAGCATATGTGTGCCTGGGCATATGATGCCTGAGCATGTTTTGTATGCGCCATGCGCATAGGTTTTGGCTTTGTGCCTTCATAATGTCTTTATCTTGTGGGTTGACCCGCCTTGCTCGATGTTGAGGCGGGTACATACCTCTTCAACCTTCTTTTCCTCAAACCTTGCACACATTCAGTTTCAAGTACTGATTTCTCGATCTTTTCATATTACGCATAACGTCATGAAATTTGAAGGTATTAATCTAAGATTTTAGCTTCATTAAAGATATATTGTTGTTTGTATTTAAAGTGTTATAAAGTTATTCTAGTATGTCAACAAGGAGCCTTCCGTTTTTCTTATCTTGGTCTCCAGGTGGGGACTAATATGAACAACTTGAAACCAATGACTGATAAATTCAAGACAAGTCTATCTTGGTGGAAGGCTAACACTTTGTCCTTACGCAGCCTTCCTGTTTATTTTTGTATCCTTGTTTAGAGCTTCTTTGCAAGTTTAAAATAGCCAGGGCACAAATGATTAAAAAATGATCAGTTGCTTATCACCGGATCGGCTTCTTGCAACAAGAGCTATGGGAGATCATTGAACTGGAAGTATTAGGAACACCAATTTGGTAATTTCAAAGTATAACGAATAAAGTTTTATAATTTTAGTCCCATTTGACCCTATTTTTAATGTTAAATCTAGAATCCTTAAGTTTAACACACCTGACTGTTAGAGATAAAAAAAAATAACTTAAGTTGATATCTATATGGGTTGAGTTGATATCTACAAAGTGCAACAAGTCTACAACATATAAGTGTTTTCTTTATATTCAAATTCAAAAGTCTACAACATATTCAAATTCAAAACAAAAGTTTTGGGTAACAAGTGTGAAGTGTCTAAACTTCTAGGGATGTCGGTCTCAAGTTTTCTGCAAGTTTTGTTATGATCAGTTTAACATATTTGGGGATATAACCATAGTTAGGGGTTTCATTCTTAGTTCAATTCATTGTATTCATCTTCCTTTTTGTAAAATCTTGTTAATCAATAATCAATTCAATTGTGTTCGTTCTTGATTGAGTTCTTAACTTCACATTCTATTGGTGTATTCGTTACAAGTGGTATCAGAGCTACGACTCTCAATTCAAATGAGGTATTCAATTCACAGGAAAGCATCTTCAATGGTTTTAGCAAAGCTTAATATCGAGAAATTTGACGGCAAGAACAATTCCGAGCCATACTCGTTCATCAGGGTTTGGTGAAGGCTCTCACCGTAGAAGCTAATCTTCCGGCAGATATGACCGATAAAGAGAAGCGTGAAGTCATGGAGAAGGTACGCAGTGCAATTATTTCGTCTCTTGGTGAGCGAGTATTAAGGGAAGTGACCAAAGAATAATCCGATGTTAGTATTTGGGCGAAACTTAAAAGTCTTTACATGACTAAGTCCTTAGCCAGTCATCTAAATCTGAAGAACAGTCTGTATATGTTTCACATGGCCGCCAACAAGAAGATTGAAAATCATAAAAATGAGTTTAACAAACTCATTCTAGATCTTGAAAATATAATAATCTCAGTGGAAGATGAAGATCAACTAATCATATTCTTGACTCCATTGCCAAATCATACAAACATTTCATAGACACTCTGATGTATGGCCAAGAAACTCTAACTATGGAAGAAGTATGGAAGAAGTTTTAGCAGTGATGAACTCCAAGGAATTAAAGAAAAGGAGTGATGTTCAAATAGATTTCAGTGATGGTTTATACGTTAGGGTAGGCCAGAACAGATATTTGCTAAAGGAAAGAGTGAATCTCTATCTCAGTCAAAGGTCAAGATTAGATGTTATGTGTATAATTCAGAGAAACATTTCCAGAAATATTGTCCTAAAAGAAAGAATAAGGTTGGTGACTGGTGAGTCAAGTTAATCGAATGGGCATAATAGTCATGCTATAGAAGGGTCTTATGATGGGTATGATAGCTCTGATGTTATAAATGTGGACAGTCATGATGAAAAGGCTGATTGGATTCTTCATTCAGGTTTCCATATGACCCTTACCAAGGAATTCTTCAATGAATTAAAGTTAGAAGATCTTGAATAGGTAAAACTTGGTGATGATAGGCCATGTAGGATTCTTGTAATTAGCACTATTTCTTTCAAATTTAGCAATGGATCAGAAGTTAATATCGATGATATTAGGTATATTCCTAGTTTAAAGAGGAGTATGTTGTCTCTTGGTACATTTGAAAATTTTGGTCATTATGTTGGGTTGATGGGAAGGTCAAGATTGTTAGAGGATTCTTAGTTATGTTAACTGGTACTAGGAAGAGTAATAACACATATCTATTAGATGGAACTGTGATGTAGGGGACTACTTGTGTTGCAGTGTCTAAATCAGATAGTTCCTCAGTTTGGCACAAGAGGTTTGGTCATCTTAGTGAGCATGGTCTGGTAGAATTAAGAAAACAAGAGATCATTGGAGAGTTTAAAATCAATGATGTAAGGTTTTTTGAAACCTATATATTAGGAAATAAGAGAAGGGTACACTTCAAGAGGGGTAGATATACATCTAAGGGTATATTAGATTATGTCCATTCATAATTGTGAGGACCTACAAAGGTTAGTGTCACACCCCCATCTTAGGCCTAGGAGTGCGACCCATAAGTTGGTATCGTAGTTGTAAATAAATCAGAGTTACGTTTATTTGCGGAAGACTTATGAAACTTTAAGGATCGAAAGTGTAATATTTATATATACATTCAAAAGACGGGATTATTAAAACACCCGTTTAAGTTGTTACAAAATATTTATGTGTTTATAATTTACAAACCACCATATTAAGTTATTACAAAATAATCCGAGCCATCGGATATTAGTAGCACTTCGACTCATCCAAGCGCTATCATTGTTCACCTGCAAAAATGTAAGAAAATACGTCAGCAATGAATGCTGGTGAACACGCTGACGCAAAAATATTTTCTTTTACTTTATTACCCATCGAGACTACGCCTGCCTCGGCCCAACGTGGCTTAGGAATAACAAAGTCAAATAACACATTATAAACTAGAGCCTCTACTCTAGGTCACCTCAGCAAACACCGCAGCGTTCGACTTAGTTAAGTACCCGTAAATATACACATAAGGTCGTACTCCCTGCAGGAGAGCGTCCTACGACCAAGGGTGGTGCGATGTGCCTATTCACCGCATAGTACCACCTATGTAAGGATCCAGACTTACGAATACCACAGCCTGAGGGCTAGGTTTATACCCATAGTTATAATGGTTTTAGAAACACATAGTGTCTTGTAAACAATTTTATATAACAACTTGACTCATTTGAAAACAAGTTTATAAAAGTTGGGGGCGTATTCACCTTGTATCTTTAGGATCGGCTTCACTCACCGTCCAAGGGTCTTTCCCTTTCTTTATCTCGCACCTATAGTACATAAATATTTGTTAGTCGGATACACAATCCGGTTTAAGACCTTTAGTCTTACATCTCAATCCTCGATTGAACCTTTAGTTCAATTCTTATTTACTTAAAAACCTTTAGTTTAAAAGTAAGTTTATATTAAAAACCCGAAGTTTCTTCTTCTCCAAGAAACATAATCATTTTCTTTTATTATTTAAGAATACTCTTTATTCATTAAATAATATTTCATAACAAAGAATATTTACATATATACTTACACACATATATACGTATTCAACAATATTCATAATCATACTTTCATTAGTTTCTTTGTTATGTTTATTTCTCTTTTATCGAGGTATCGAGTAAAACCTCGACTTAAGGCTTAAGCCTTGAGTATAATATTAGATTATATTGAATTCGATATTACGCCTAACCTTAAGTGGCGTATAGAAACCCTAGGGACTTGAGCAGTACTTCAACGCCGCTTGATCTCTTTGGTCGTCAAACGATAATACCAAACTTCATTCTTGACAACACGCTTATCGAGATTCATCGCCATTTCAATAACACCGTCTTGGTATGTGGGTGGAGGGTAGCACAAACTGTTAAGGAAACGGTGTATACAAACAAAGGATCGTGGCACGCTTTACGAGGAATCAAGGCACGCTAAACAAGGTATATTCTAGAGAGAGATTAGAGAGAAGAGAGAGCAAATTTGGATGGGAAATATGAACACCCCATGGTTGCTATTTATAGGCGATTTTTGGAACCCCATTGCGTGGGTCTGCTGACTCACAGCGTAGACCTGCCACGTGTTGACACGTGGCAGGCGCCGCTCCACGTGGCGACATGTGGCGGACGTGTTGCCACGTGGTGACACGTGGCGGCAACCGGTGCCACCGTGTGCCACGTGGCACACGTGTCACACATTGTCAGACACCCCATCGTGGTACACGATGGGAGTCTCTTCTGACTCATCGCATAGCGCGATGGGTCAGGAAAACCATATTTTCATTTTTAACCCTCAAGTTTGGATTTTGGCAATTTTAGTCCCTAGACTTTGGAAAGTTGACACTTTGAACTCGAAATTATCACGTTGTTACAGTTAGTATCCTAGGTGGAGACATTACTTTCTTTCGATAATATATGACTACTTGAGAAGGGTCTGGGTATACGTTATTACACATAAGAATGATATCTTCAAGAAGTTTGTTGAATGGAAGGTATTAGTAGAGACCAGACAGAAAAGTAGCTCAAGAAATTAAGGACTGATAATGGATTGGAATTCTGTAATGAGGAATTCAACCAATATTGTAAGAAGTAAGACACTTGACTATTCCAGGAACCCCTCAACAAAATGGCTTAGCGGAGAGAATGAATAGGACTTTGCTAAAGAGACTTAGGTGTATGAGGTTGAATACAGGTATGCCTAAGGGGTTTTGGGTTGAATTAGTAACTATTGCAACCTACTTAATATACAGATCACCTTCAAGTGCTTTGGATATGAAGACTCCAATGGAGAAATGGCCTGGTATCAAGCCTGATGGTAGCCATCTAAGGGTCATTGGCTATGTGGGGTATTCACATGTGAGCCAAGACAACTTGGATGCTAGAGCCAAGAAATGTGTTCTTTTGGGATATCCTAAGGGAATTAAGGGTTACAGACAATGGAGGCTTGAAGAAGGTGTGAAGAGAATTATTGTAAGTAAAAATGTTGAATTCCAAGAAACTGCGATTTATAAAGATGTGGTTGGTGTTAAAACACCTAACCAAGTACCTAATTATGATGTCTTGATTGAGGTGGAGAGTGATTGATGTGCGAAAAGCTATATATAAATATTAATAAATAATTCTCGCAATTCAACACTAAGTGTTAAATATATATAAACCAAACAATCCTAATTAAACTTTCCACAAATGGCAATTGTACCGATCGTGTAACAGCACAGTCTAATGGAAGTTCGAATATCGAACACAAAGACATGTGAGGTGGCTCAAATACTAAACCCTAACCAAGTCCTGCCTATATAGTATATTTGTTTAACTTGTATATCTAAACTAACCTAACTAATCTTAATGAACTTAACGAGAAAACTTAACGGAACTAACGGAGCTCTTATATATGATGAACGGGAACCACCTAGGTAAGGATCCTCAACGACTATCAATGATGCTCGGGTATCAACAAGCCTATAAACCGGGTTCTAATGATAAACTAACTAGACAATTATAAGGGTAAGTAGATCCCACGGTCAGTTTTACTAAAAACCCCTAAATATCTAGAAAATAGAATAATGCACGATTGATTCTCTAAGTACCCTAATGACTTACCACTTGGTCCATAAGTCATAAATTCCTCTAAGGCTCGTAGCCATAACAATCCTAGGAGAAAAGGGGTAATTCAATATTAAGGATCTTATAACTCGACTTACAAATTAACCTAATCAATGGCTAGAAAACCGCGTGTGGTCTCGCTAAGGCTAACTAAATCAACTAGGCCAAAGAGATAAACCGACCCCTAATGTCTTGGTCCAACTAAGAGGGGTGAACTACTTATCTAAAAAAATTCAACCTAACAAACCCTATGGTGATATCTACCATCAACAAATGAAAACACCAAGTAATATTTCTAACATGCAATCTTAAACCAAACATAAAACTTATTCATGCAAGATAAGATCACAAGGGGGTTTAATAAGATCAAAACTAATCAAACGCAGCAGCAATCACGGAATAAAATCACAAAATATGAACTTGAAAATAGAAAATCAATCAAAGACTAGTTAAACACCCAAAACAATCATCAACACGTCGTCAATTCACCAAACCTAGGAAGCTCTATGGATTTAGCTACTCATAATAATAGGCAAAAACAAAGCAAATCCAGTAGCAAAATTCATGTCTAAGAATTCTGAAATAAAGAAAAATAATGTCTAAAACTCAAATCCTATCAACTGATTAGCGTTGCAAAAATTGTCAACTTTCAAAGAAATTGCCTTCTGTCGTCAAACCTTCTCTGCCAATTGCTGACACCTGTTCGTCTTCCTCTCCATAATACCCTCAAAACTCTTGCGGCAGCAGGTTATAGATTTTTATTTATAACTCCAAAGCCCTCTAATTGGTGTAGCCCTATATGCATCAACTTCCTCTTTTTCATGTTGGGCTGATGCATTTTAATGATTCCTGCATCACAAATTAAAAACTTTAAGTGCCTAGCCCCATATAAATTCGTTGACTTATTTATTCATTAGAATAAATATTCTTTTAAGTAAACTAAAATCAAAGAGCATAACATATGTATCCTTTAGTCAAACTTGACAGTTTTATTTTTTCTTATATCTTTAAATGCTTCATTCAAATGTCATTAATTATCAACTAGTGAAAAAAATGATAAATAACACGTAAAGATTTTACTTTGGTCACAAAATTAGTTCAAACATCTTATGTTAGCTCGTTGTTACTTGAACCAATAACTTTAAATATGAGCCAATTAAGGGTACAATTCAGTAAAGCCAACCCAAAAGTGTAGGTTATATCTATATAATATATATATATATATATATATATATATATATATATATATATATATATATATTAGACTATATCAATGATGATGGTTCTGAGGATTTTGGTACTTTTGTCACTCCTGAGATCGGGTGTAACACCCCGGCTAAAGCGGAAACGCCTGGGTGTGACGTACAGATTGCCCAAAACACATGTGACACTATTAAGTGGCAATAATATCATTAATTCATTCAAAACCCAAGCACACAAGTTGTTCAATAAAAACAAATACAAAAGAGAACAATAAAACCCAAGTCTTATTTATTTATTATTAATATAACATATCTTCTAGTGACTTCATCCGTTTCATCCTCTAATGATGGTACCTGTAGCATATATATAAAATAAAGTCAACTAATTGAATAGTTGGTGAGTTCACACTAGTTTAAATACTACATAAAAACCATACAATTCCATGAAAACTTGTGAAAAACACATAAAGGTTCTTTACACTAAAAACAATGGTCCATGAGTGTAAAGAATAAATGAAGGTCTTTTCCAGTTGGGATTTTGCACCAACGTACTCAGATCGGATTCCCTTTTCAACTAGAAACAATGGTCCTGAGTGCAAAGGGGGGCGTATGATCATACTTATCGACGAAATCCATGCACGTAATATTGTAGCAAGTAACAAGTACACACACAAGTCCATGATGCGAATTGTAGTTTGTAAATAATAAGCAAACGAAATTGAATTTTTGGTAGGATATATATGCTACCCCGAAAATAGTAAAAAGGGTAAAAAGGGGATGTGAGAAACTCACATTTAAATTGGGATGACAAACTTGAAATATAAGAGAAAGTGCGTAAATGAAACTGAAGCAATTGAACGTCACGAACTAGAATTTAAAAGTACAAAATCAATATTAACTAACGACTTAAAAAAATAAATAGATCGGGTTGTCGGGAATTAGAAGTGTTGAATGTATATATTATTATGGAGTTGGGTATTATAATATTATTTTATACATTAACGAATTATTAATAAATTATTAAATTAATATTAGTTTGAATTACGAGATTAATATCAAATTCGAATATATAACTTTTTTGGAGTTTGGATGATAACGATATATTTTATTTTGACAAACGAATACGAATTTTAAAGTTTAACGAATGAAAACAAAAGTCGGTTTTCAAGTGAAAAGTATTTAATATCATTTACAACTTATTTTATTTAACATAAAATGACATTATTTAATTTATAATAATTTTTAATATATTAATTTGATTTATAAGAAACATAAAAGAAATGTTTAAAAATAAAATACCAAAAAAATATGTTCTAACCCGGGTTCGAACCCGGGTCTATGCTGTGAAACAAACATGGGTTAACCACTTGACCAGTTCATTAATTTGAAAAGGAAATGGAAATTGACTTATATGTATATCAACATTCTTATTCATCTTCTTCCTCATGAAACCCTATATTCAAATCTGTTAATCCGTTCCAGGTGCGTTCAATTAAGGTTAGGGGTTTTGATTATCGTTTAAAAACAATGCAATTCATATAACAATTACCTCGTATTGTAATGAATTGACGGAGAACCATGGTTGGCCGGAGTCGGAATAAAACGAACCAAGTATAGATTACAGAGAGTTTATTAGATGGAGATGAAGGTGTGAGCGAGTATAGATGAACGAGTAGGTTCTATTTATAGTGTCAATTGGGGCGTACATGTGTTAATGGTTGTTAATTGATGTTTATTATTTTCTGACCGTTGCGTGAATCAATTACCCATTATTGGGTATTATTAACGCGTTATGGACTAAGATTATAGTTTTCCGTTATGGTCCAGGGTCATTACGAGTTTTAATCGAGTCAAAACGCGATAAAATTGGGGATAAGGAGCTCGCCGGAGCCGCGGCTCCTCTCCGAAAACACGTCGTCGAGAAAACGGGTTGGCAGGGAATAGGGGCGGCTAGGTTGGGATATATTATTATTATTATATTATAATCTAAATGTAATTTACACTTTGACCCCTGAAGTTTCAAACAACTTTAAAACATAAAGTTAAATGCAAAATTACCATTTGAACCTTGAACTTTTGAAATGTCATATATATTTAATAAAAGTTATATACTTTGGTTTATTTTCATTTTATACCCGTATAGTTCGGGACTCATTTAAGTATGCATGCTTGAACTTGAAGTTTCGTTAGTGAACAATACAAATTAGGAAACAACGAATAGTGACTATAACACGTCGTAAATATTATTAAAAAAATAACGGTAATTATATATATAATAAATGAATGATACGAATACATCGAAACCTCAAGATGAATCGGTTGACGAACATTTAAATACATACAACGAAACTTGATTTACATTTATATTAATACATATAAACCCGAAAATTTAAAATGGGTCGGGTTTTCGGGTTTGAAAAGTAACGAATGTTACACCGGGGTAAATTTGGAAACTATTCAAGAAACACCTGAGTATATCCTACAAAGAAACAGAACAAGAAGGCATGTTATAGTTCCTTTGAGATATAGGGATAATATTAACATGTCTGTAGTATATTTTGTGGCTGCGAAAGAGGAAAGTATGTGTGAACTGTTGACTTATAGTGAAGCCAAGCTTTCAAAGTAAAGGAATAAATGGTATGAAGCCATGTCAGAAGAAATTGCATTATTATAAAAGAATAAAACTTGGGAGCTTGTTGATAAGCCCTGAAAATCAGAAACCGTTGTCCTGTAAGTGGATACACAAGATCAAAGATAGTTAGGCTAGTGGCAAAAGGCTTCACTCAAAGAGAAGGGATATACTCCAATGAAACTTTTTCACCAGTTGTTGAACACACTTCAATAAGGGTAATATTGTCAATTACAGCTGCTCAGGATTTAGAATCGGAACAACTGGATTTCAAGACAGCTTTTTTACATGGCTATCTTGTGAGAAGATCTATATGGAGCAACCTTATGGTTTTGTTACTAAAGGTAATGAAGGTAAAGTGTGTTTCTTGAAAAGATCCTTGTGTGAACTGAAACAGTCTCCCAGACAATGGTATAAAAGATTTGATGAGTTTATGGTAACTCATGGTTTCTCTAGAAGTTCTTATGATAGTTGTGTCTATTTTAGAGAAACAAGCAGTGGTAGTGTTATCTACTTCATGTGATTTGTAGATGATATGTTGATTGCTTGTAAAGAAAAAGATGAAATTATTGCAACAAAGAAGTTATTGTCAAATAAATTTGAGATGAAGGAGTTTGGAGAGGCAAGTAAGATATTGGGTATGAAGATAACAAAGAATAGAGAGTTAAAGAAGTTAAAATTAACTCAGGCTGGTTATATAAAGAATATTCTCAATAATTATGTAATGGATAATTGTAAGCCTGGGATAACTCCATTAGCAACTCATTTCAAGTTATCATTGCAAAATTCTCCAAGTTCAGAAGAAGAAAAGGTGTATTGTGAGAAGGTGCCTTATGCAAATGTTGTGGGAAGCCTCATGTATTTGATGGTTTGTACTAGGCCAAATTTGGCTTATGTTGTCAGTTTGGTCAACATGTTTATTGCAGCTCTTGGTAAGGCCCATTAGGAGGCTGCAAAATGGATTTTATGGTATCTGAAAGGTATAGGGGAAATTGGGTTGAACTTTGGTCATGTGGGGGTGTTCAAGATACGATAGAGGGGTATGTGGATGCAAATTTTGCCAAGGGTCTTGATAAGGGGAGGTCAATAATTAGGTATGTTTTCAAAGTCATAGGCATTGTGGTTAGTTGGAAGGCTCAGCTTCATCATATTGTAGCTCTTTCTACAGCTGAGGCTGAGTATATTGCTTTAACAGAGGCCGTTAAAGAGTCTTTGTGGTTAAAAGGTTTGTTACTGAGTTAGGGATAAAATTGTCCAACTCTATTGTTGTGACAGTCAAGGTGGAATTCATCTTAGTAAGAATAGTGTGTTTCATAAAAGGAGTAACAACATTGTTGTGAGATTGCACTTCATAAGGAAAATTATTAGTAATAAGGAAGTTAAGGTTAAACAAGTGGATACAAGTTAAAACTTAGCTGATATTATTCACTAAAGGATTACATGGATTCAAGTTCGAATTCTGTGTTAAAGGGATTTGACTTGGTTGAAACTATGAGAATGTGGCACAAAGGTGGAGATTGTTAATGGTTGTGACCAATTCTCCCGATTAATTCTGTTAGTATTAAAGCGCGGTTAATGTACAGGGATCAAACTTGTCAATTCTGACAGTTGACAAAGTTATGGGTAACAAGTGTGAAGTGTGATGGTGTCAAGTTTTCTGAAGTTTTTTTATGATCAGTTTAACAGATTTGGGGATATAACAATAGCTAGGGTTTCATTCTTATTATCTTCAATTCATTATAATCATCTTCTTTTCCATAAAATCTTGTTAATCAATAAATAATGCGATCTGTTCATCTTTGATTGAGTTCCTAATTTCACATTCCTTTGGTGTATTCTTTACATTTATAATTCATACAAAGATCAATGCCATTTGTACGGACGAAATGTAAAAGTTGAAGAAATGGGGACCCTATATAAGGGTCACTTTACCCATTTTTTCACTAACTCCTACACAACTCTCATTTGAAATAAATCTCCAAGGAAATAAAAGAGAAAGTTTTCTCTTCACCACCTACCTCACTTTCTATCCTTCTTTCTTTTATTTTTATAAACTACGATCTGAGATCCGAGTGTTGTTATTAATTTCCGCTAACTAACAACATGGATTGATCCGAGTAAGGTTGTTAGATCCATCCAAAGAGGACCTACAAGTGATATCGGATCTTTCGGCTCAACTTAT
The DNA here is from genome assembly GCF_021521415.1 of Bidens hawaiensis. Classification (NCBI taxonomy): domain Eukaryota; kingdom Viridiplantae; phylum Streptophyta; class Magnoliopsida; order Asterales; family Asteraceae; genus Bidens; species Bidens hawaiensis. The sequence continues at coordinate 617,203 of NW_027492143.1, read as the reverse complement.
GTGATTTTTGGATCAAACATTTCGGTTTTGATCTTAGTTTTTGTTAGATTTGAGGTTGTTTTTCGTGTTGCTCACTACATTTGGAGTTCTTTACATGTTGATGCTTGTCATGCGTGGTGTTAAAATATAAAAGAGGGGCTTAAGCTTTTGCACAAGATCGTGTTTTAAATTTATAAAAGTGATTTCTACTAAAACTAAAAACACACAAAATAGGCAAGTGTACCTATCGTTTATGTAGAATAGTATTGGTAAGAACCAAGTATCGATCCGTGGACACAAGTATTTCTAATAATGAATCTTCGTTTTAGTTCAATCGGAGAGTTTTAATCATTTTGAGGTTGATTTTTAAACTTTTAATAAAAATACTTATATATATATATATATATATATAGAGGGGATGGATCTTGCGAGAAGTGATATTACAGCGAGAAGTGTGAGAAGTGAATGTATAACTCCATTAATCCCTAATTTCACTCCCTTTCATATGATGTTACATACATATATGTAGGTTGGTTGTATTTATGTCTTAATTACATATTCAAAACTACCTACAAACATATAAATCCACCGAGCCACATTCTAACCTATGTACCTACACATACAAACATACTTACACATATACAAACATACGTACACATATACAAACATACGTACCTACACACATACATATGCACCTACACAACGCGCCTACACATAAGAAAGTGAGTGAAATTAGGGATTAATGGAGTTACACCTTCACTTCTCGCACTTCTCGCTGTAAAAAAACTTATGAATGTTAAATAATATAGGTGACAAGAAGAGAAATTCTAAATGAGTAATTCAATTATATGATGGTTACCAACTAAGATTAAGAATCCACTCCATTCTTCCTTGATGATTGTTAAATAAACATGTGCTAAACTTGTCCTAATAATATATGATAGAATAGTCCCTCATTTCTAAGTGAACATATTTTATGACATAAAAGAAAGTAGTATGCGTATCTTCAAGTCCATCCTTTTCTTAATATCATACTACCACGAGAATGTCAATTTAAGTAGACAAGTAGTTTGGTAAAGTAGAACGATTAGGATTGACTTCGATTTCTCAAATACCAATCCTAACAACTTCGAGTGAATTGTAGTTAACTCACACAACCTCCCCTTGGTTGATTTAAGTAGGTTATAGTTACACATTCCATTAACGTATGATTTCTTTAACTAGCATGATAAACTAAGCAATCGTGTTAACAATGTTATTTTAGAATTATCAAGACTAGAGAAATAGATCATAACCTATATCTCATCATTTCTAAGTACAATATAAGGATCCATGTTTTATCTTGAATAAGTTATCAAGGTATTCATTTTACCATTTCTAGATTCCAAGAACATAAGTGAACATGAATGATTATTAAGCATCAACCTTGATGTATTGAGTTAAAGTGATAAAACATTTTTTCATCAAAGGATAATTTCAAAATAACCATGTACTTTACCAAACTAAATCACATGTTCAACATAATCATCAAGTAAAACAAAGCTTCTTCATAGATTTTATATGGTAAATGGAGTTTAGCTCATCATGAGCATGGTTATGAACATTAAAAGAGATGAGGATAACAAACACATGATCAAACTAGAACAATCTAACCAAATGCTAAATGAATCTTCCCTCTTCAATGGTGATGGATGATGATGGATGATGATGATGATGATGATGATGATGGATGATGGTAACCTCCAAGCCTTCAAACTCTTCACAAGATCTTCAATAACAGTGTAATGTGAGTGTTTTTAGAAGAGAAACATGTATGGAACTTTTCTTCAAGCACACTTGATCAATGCAACATGCTCCTCTATTTATAGGCAGTCTGGAGAGGCAGGCACGACCCCGTGCTCCATGAGGCACGCCCGCATGTCCATCTGTCCTCTCGCATTTAATGCTCTGTCAGATCATACATGCTGACTCGCCACGGGGAGTGTGCTTACTAAGGCACAGCCCTATGTTTTTGGTTATCTGTTAAATTTCTTTTGTGTTTTCTGAAAGGTGACCACGGCCACGTGCTTCTGTGTTTAGTATTTTGTCTTTTCTTGCAGATTTTTGTATTTTCTTGCATCTAGAAGCATGGGGGCATGTTCAGGTGTTTTCTTGGGTTTTCTTTCGTTTTCTTTGGCTTTTCGCTTGTTTCTTCATTTAAGGTTTGGGTTTACCCGAAAACACATTTTAATATGATAAGTAGCTATTTGAGCTATATTATTTGATAGAAGTTGTAGTTTTTAGAGATTATTTGATGCTAAAAAGATGTATATTTTTATATACATCACATGTTCTCTAATCAAATTTAAAAAACAAATTCTAATCTAATCTTATCTTATCTAACTCTAATCTAATCAAGTTAAAGTAATTCGAGTTGACCCGTTGACCGTTGACCAAAAAAAACTTAGTCTTTTTAAAAAAAATGTCTTACAATTTTAAGCTTGAAGGAAGTCTGAATATGAGGGAAGGCCAAAAGGACATTCTAAAAGGAGAATTCAACATATTTAAACATATTCAAGGAGAATCGGTTGCCTCTCTCTTCAACAGATATGAGTCACTCGTCACTGAAATGAGAAGTGTCGGTATCATCCATGAGTTGTCTGAGATCAACATGAAATTGTTGGATTCACTACCTTACGGATGGAACATCAGTGTAGTTACCATCAAGAGATCCACAAATCTGAATACCATAACACTTTCAGAGTTGACTTCTACCATCAAGTCTTTTGAATCAATGGATGTCAAGCTCCGAATAAACAATCAGTCCAAATAAAATTAAGCTGGGACAAGTGATGCAGGTGGAAGTAGTCAAGCAAGTCTTATCATTCCCGAGGTACACACACACTTGTGCTCTCAAGCTTGTATAAATAAAATTGAGAACTATAGAACTCATAATGATGCCCTAATAGATGAAAATCTTAGCCATAAATTTCAGAACGATGATTACAAAGGCTGAAAAGATTTTCACCACTAGGATTAAAACTCATAATAACGATATGGCTAAACTTAATGAAAGATTATTTCAATATTCTAAACTAGCTGAGTTTCATGAAAGACGCGTTGTTGAATTAAACGCTAAAAATGAGAAGCTAGAATTAGATTTATCTCAAAGAAAAATAGTCGTTGAAAGATTTGAGTTAGCCTCTGAAAAATTGAATGGGATTATTAGGGCACAGATCAGAGTGAAATAAAAGACAGGTGTAGGCTATGATAATACAGTTGTTCCACCTCCATTCAATGAGAATTATACTAGCCTGCGTCACTTTAGTTTCAATACCCCACCCGAGGACCAAATGGTCTATGGTATTGGTTATGTGCCAAAACCAGAGACATCTATTTATCTTGTCTCCAAAGCTGTTGATCCCATTCCTTCATTAGTTAGTTCTAGTAGTGATTTATCTTGTTCAGCAGGTTGTGTAGAAGAAAGTGGGTCGATGAATTGTGATTATGAAACTGTCCTTGATAAAACTTTTGTTGAAAATTGTGTGAATGATGAAAGGCTTGTTGAGGTGAACAAATCGAGTTATTCATCATCAAGTTGTAAGACTAAGGACGATTCAAGTAAAAGTAAAGTTTTTGAAAATGATAATCAAACGAGTACTTCTTGTAAATATGTGCCACAAAATAAAATATCATTTTCAAAAACAACTAATCATTCACAAAGTCCTCAGTCACACACTATTGTGATAACATCTGATATGATCACTACCAACAAAAATTATGTTGATTCATATTACACTAGTGTTTTTAATGATCGGGGTCACACATCAAATGGGTTTTACAGTCATGTTCCTTTCCAAGGATCACCTTCCACCGCACCAACCATATTATAATTCTGATGAGTTCTATAGTGCTCATAGGAGAAAGTTTTGTTTTGTGTGTGGTCATTCTTCTCACCTTGCCAGACATTGCAAGCACTTTTTTAAGCAACAACTTGATATTCAGAGGCGACTTAGTCAGTCCCCAAAAGATGCTTTTAGTAGCCCTGATTCAAGGACTGATCAAGATGACAGTGAAGTGGATGTGAGATCCCATGCTAATAAAGAAAAACGCAAAAAGAAACCTTTTTGGAAAACTAAAAGGGATAAAACCTAAAAGGATCCCAAGACTGTAAAGTCTGAGGATTCACTAAAAATAGTTTTAAAATCAAGAAAAGAAAAGTCCAAAATTGCCAAAACAAAGGAACAACTTTTTCCTTGGATTCCTATGGACTGTTCTTTAAGCTATGAGTCGCCTAGAAATAAATGCTTTTCAGGAAATAAAATCAAGTTTAGTTGACTTACGGTTGACCTTCCCGAGACAAAAACGTCTTGGGAACCCATGTCCATTTAAACGCTTAGTGCATGTAGGGTTAATCAAGGAGGATTATCAAGAGTATTTGGTACTTAGATAGTGGTTGCACCCGACATATGATGGGAGAAGAACCTTTGCCATTTGATGCTAAACCATTCAATGAAGGATTCGAGTCTTTCATGAGCGACATGGGAGGACAAATTTCAGGGAATGGTAAATGTTTCATATGGTACTTTGTGCGTCAACAACGTCAACCATGTCGAATGGCTCAACCACGACTTGTCGAGCATTTCTCAAACTCACCACATCCAACTACTACTCTCAAGTAACGGATCCATCATCAGCTGCTGGGCTTCGGTTTGAATCTCTTCAACTTTGTTATACAATGTGATAATGCATGCTTAGGATAGCCCATCTGACAACAGTTTTGCTAACCTTTTCACTAAAGCCATCGATCAGTTTTGATTAAAAACAACATATCTATCTTTTTGTATATAAAATTATAAATATTTTTCAAATATGTCATAATTTTAGAGGGAGAAAATGAGTTAAGTATAACTCACCAAAAAGATTTTCAGTTTCTTTAAGAAACTAAAATTAGTCATTTGACTCGCCAAAAAGATTTTATAGTCTCTTTAAGAAAACCAGAAAAAGTTTCTAAAAGGTATTATCCCGTTTAGAGGGAGGTCCTATTTAAAGGGAGTCGGATCATTTAAAATTTATCAAAAGTTTGAGAAATTATTCCGTCCATTGAAAAATGATAAGAAATTATCTTTAATGATCCTATCTCATGAAAAGAGTATATCAAAAGCCAACAAGATCATTGCTTGATGTGTAGATAGGCTTGACAAATGAGTAAGTGTCATAGTGATATAAACTAAATCATACACCTATGCTAGTGATTTTAACTCTATGTAGCGGTTACCGACTCCTATATAAGTCATATCGATGAAGGCAAAAATTGTATTAATCAATCATACACGAGCCCGTTAGTTATTGATCACCATAAAAATTATACTTGCTTTAGATGCAAATATTAAAAATCAAATTATTAAAGCAGAAAAACTGCAAAGTGCTTAAAAGATTCAAATTCAACAGCAAAAATGTTGATATTTAACAAACAAAAAGGGGTATATTAGAACCATGTAACATGGGGTAAACAAGTAAGTCCTAAACACTTTATATGAAGGCTTGTAAGTCCGTTTGACAAGTAAGTCCATGGTCAACCTTTATTGTTTGAAAGAGTTTGCAAAAAGTTCAAATAAGCTTAAAATGTTTTGTTCAATCATTAGGGGTCGGAGTCAATTCGGGGTGATCTAAAAAACACAAACTATGCCTGAGGTATGATGGAGTCTGTAATTTGTTGGATTAAATGGGGACCACACAAACATTGTGCGTAATACATACTTTAACATATCACGTTGATATCAAAATACTTGTTAAGTTTAGAGTGGACAAAATATATCTACAATCGACTTTAGGTTCTTGGCATAATAACATCCAAATAGAAGTGTGATCTAGGACGTTATCGATCAATATGATTCCATGTTGTGATCTTTTTCGCAAAAATTTTAAAGTCATCAGAAAATTTTGTACTATTAATTTCATCTTTGATCTTGTCTTAATTTTATTTTTATCTTCTTATTTATTTTATGTTTCAACTTTCAAATATTATGTATATATATCAGTAATATTATAACATATGAAAATGCCAAAGAGATTTTAAGTTTTTATTATGTTCGTACATATTTTTTTTAATCTTTATTTTACTCAAAATCATGTGTTTTGTTGTCAAAGTCGTTCATGCAAAGTTCGTTGAAAACCTGGGACTTAAACAAATCATTTACAAGTTGAGAGACTAAATTGATAATTCATGAGAAGTCTATATAAACAGACACTTCAAACTAATAGCATGTTTTGAAAAAGAAAATTCTTCTTTGACTCTCAAGAGGGTCTGTGAACGAATCTTATTCGCTCTGTGTGTACATGGACAGGTAGGTCATGATCAAGTCTCCTGGGTTGCAGAATCTGAAGTTGTAGATGCTGAAGCGCTTAAAAGAACACGAGAACGTCACAATTGGCAATTGAACCTGAAAATGAACTGCCTATGTCTGAAGATCAGTCGAATGACAAAGAAAAGAAACCGGTCGGCCTAAGAAAGTCAACAAAAGAAAATTATATGTCGAGCCTCCTGCATCTGGTGTTTCTAAAATTTGTTGTTGTCGATCCTTCCTAGAAAATAAGATGAAGTTCAAGTCTTCAAGAATGGAAATAAAAGAATTATACAAGATCCAATCTCGTTCAAGCTCTTAGATCAAGACAAATACTAGGTTTCAAGAAATAAAGACGAAGCAAGGAAGTTGATGAAGGTTCCTAGACATACTCAATCCTATAGGGAGATTATAGGGCTAATATTCTATATTAGTATTAGAATTGTGTATGTCTTTATATTTGCTTATAGTCGATGTATTACGTACCTTAGTACGTTTACTTTCTACGGACGAAGTGTAAAAGTTGGTGAAATGGGGACCCTATATAAAGGGTCACTTTACCCATTTCTCCACTAAATCCTACACAACTCTCATTTGAATAAATCTCCAAGGAAATAAAAGAGAAAGTTTTCTCTCCACCACCTACCTCACTTTCTATCTTTCTTTCTTTTGTTTATACAAACTAAGATCCGAGATCCGAGTGTTGTTAGTGATTTCTGCTAAGTAATAACACGAATTAATCCGAGTAAGGTTGTTAGAACCATCCAAAGAGAACCTACAACAATGGTGGTGGTGGAGTGGGCTGCCAGAGGTGATGGTCGGTGGCGTTGTTGGGCTTGAGCTTGGAGATGAAGTGGGCGAATAGGGTGTCCCTGACGGAGGGATAGGTAAAATCTCTGGTGTTTGAGGTGTTATCGGTTGTTTGAATACATGAATGGTGTTTTCAGCTTGGAAGACATTTATGGCTAGCTTCTGACCTTTTTTGCAGCGATTTGTGAACGTGCAAATGCAGTAGTGGTGGTCAACGTGATGGAGGCAAGGCCGTTAACAATAGTTGTGGGATTAATAAAAGTGCGCGAGCTGTACTCCGCCTTTGAAACCTCGGTAACATCATCTTTTCCTATGGTGAAGTTAAAGACGAGAATGTTTCCAACCGTCCGAGATAATAACACTAACAATAAAATTTTATTTTATTTTATTTTATTGTTTATTTATTTACTTTATTTGGGATTTTGTTTATATCTAAGGAGTTGAGAAAAAGACTAAAGCGTTCCTCGTGTGAGGGGCACATGATCATATATATTATTTAATATAAAACATGAATAGAGTTACCAACATGGACTAAGAAAGTTATAGAATTCGAGCAATGGATCTTGATCAGTTAAAATACTTATTTTTTACGAAAGCATTTAAATCGGGTCAAAAGTGTAATTTAATTATTTGTATAAAGTAACACTTATGAAGTATATAAAACAATCAAATATATTATTGTACTAGGTTAGATACCCGTGTACAACACAGGTTTAACAAATTTAATTTTATAAGTTAAAAACATTCGAAATATAAATAATAAAAAGTCTTGATAAACAAATTTGAGTATTAAATATAAAAGGTACAAACATACATTCCAGTTAAATAATATATTTTTTTTACTAATACATTTATCACAAAGCATGCAAAATACTAAATGAACGAACACAAAAATATTTGTTAAAAAATTAAGTGTGAATTAAAATACAGCAATGCATAATTAACCCAAGTCTAGAATATTGAATTCGAAGGTCTTCTAAAATGAACCCGTACTTCGACCCCTAAAAAGTTGGTGCATATTGTATATCTGTTTGCCAACGGAAGATTTTATAGGCATTCTTCACATGCTTGGGTTTTGCGTTGTTATCATGTAGTGAGGGCCTATAAATAAAGTAGCATGAATTCTCTTGGAGATGTTCTTCAAACTTAGGAAAATAAGTTTTGAACATGCTTACTTGGATTTTCATTCCATAAAAGTTTAACCTAGTTGTGATAGCTAAATATTAAATAAATAAATAAATAATGATGTTAAATAGTTAGCTCCTCATCATTAAATCATTCCAATTTACCAAATTTCGTTAGCACATTTGTTGTTTGGTTTTATCTGTAGTCTCTCAATTTAATCAAACTTTTTGGCACCATTACGTATTTGAGACATTGATAGAAGAATTAATTACCTAATTTGTTGTGTATGGTAATTAATAAAATATTGCAAAATATGATGATCAATGCAGGAAAAAAGAGAAACGTATTTGGATGGTAAAAACGTTTTACCAAAAGATGCAGAAGAGTTAATCATATAGGTTTTTTGTCGTCACATTATGGTATTTATAACATTATAGAATTTTGATTCATTTAATGGTTTAATCGGTAATTTGGAAATAGAACAATTATTTTGAGTTGTAAGACCCCGAATCCCGGTGGTCCCACAGTTGGTACTCATACACAATATTTACAGAATAATTAAACTTAAACTGTTCATTCCATTAAAATAATAATTCAGAGTATAGGTTCAGCGAAAAATTATTAAAACAAATTCCCAAAATCAACTTGAATTGTATTTAATAAAACATTAATAGAGGATGTTTAATATTATTAAAGCCCCTCAGTTGGTAATCATTCAAAACACTCGTAAAATAATTACTTTTAGAAACAATTCTTTTCATTAAAATAAGCATCACAGAGTATAATTCGGCGAAAAAGGTAAATAATATAATAAGTTCCCAAAACCCGGGAGTTTGTCCAAAAACCAACTGAATTATCTTTAATAAAATATTTTTAAAGGAAATGTTCAATGATGAAGTCTTCAAATCGCGTATGCCCTTCACCGTTCAAGTAGCTTCGAGCACGTCCAAGCGGTAAGCATCCTCCCCTTACCTGAAACTCACACTAACATGCACACAAAGTCAGCTTAAGCTGAGTGAGTTCAAGTTTTAAATAAGTAACAAAAGTCTTAATAATCATTCCAAAGGTTTTAAATCGGTAAACGGAAATACATCGGTTAGGTCACTACATTCCATAAATAATCATTCTTATGTATGAGCATCTTTATACGTGCAGTCCTATATATATACATATATATATATATATATATATAATTCAATAATAACATTCAGGGCCGAGAAAACGTACAACCCAAACACGTAACATTCAGCGCATGCAAACACGAAGTAGGCATACGCAACATTCAGTAGTCGAGACGACTACAACATTCGTTAAATATTGGACATTCTAATATATATAAATATATATATATATATATATACATACACACATTCTTTAACATTCCAAGACCTACCAATACTAGCAAGCCTATGTCAAAATCGTTTAAAACATTTCATCAAGCAAAATCGCTTAGATGTGCATGCTAGCCCAAAACTTAAAAAGAGTTAAACGGGGCATCAGGAACTCACCTGACACAAGACACGAATTCACCACGAGCTAGAGAACCCCTAAGTGTCCCCACAACTCAAACGCCTAAGAAGATTTTGGTGCAAAACCTCCACCAAAATAATCCCAAAATTGCTAAATTGGACAGCCACTCAATTTCCGGTACGTCTCTTATCTTCATAAAACACCATAAGAAAACTTAGATCACAAAACTTCACTTCGTCCCTGTTTTTTTTTCAATGGCAGAGGAATACATCAAGAATTGTGAACCAATATTGTTTTGTTGTTGTGCGGCTGAAATGAATGAAGTCGAGAGAATCTTTTAATGAGGAGTGAGTGATTTGTTTGTTCTTGTTGTCCACCCAAAAACCCACTAACTCCAATTCAAAACATATGTTGGTATATGTTGTGTCAGCCGAATAATTGCACTCTAAAACCCACTCAAAAACCTTCTGAACACAATTATGTATTTGAGTGTTTGTTTGATCTCCCTGTTTTCTAGTAGTAGAACTCAAAGTCCATTACAGAAGAAACCAAAACAAAAACTCCATGCCAAAAACACAAAAGGGTAGCATACGTGGTTAGCCTAGAACAAGCCATTTATCGATCAATATACGAGATATAATGATCATTTGAGATGCAAAAGACTTGTAGGGATTTTAAATACCAATCTTGAATTGGATTTATACACTTCAATCATGGATTAACAAAAGAAAATGGGGTTGTTGGCTACTCTTGCATTTCCAATCGGACAAGGAAAAGAAAAAAAAGAAAGTGGGGGTGGTTGTGAATTATTTAGACAACTAATATCACCTTTGCAATATATGGTTTAAAAAAAACGACATATTTGGCCACAAGGGAATTAATTTCTAACTTTTCATAAAGCCTCCCCTAGATTAATTCATATTTAAATTAGGTTCCAAAGACTAAAATAAGTCAGTGTTTCACATAACCCCCTCCTATTTTCATAGCATGCGAAGTTGGTCTGAAAGTTAAGTTAACTAATGTTTCTTTGGCTTACAACCGCAGGATTCGGCGAAATTTAGGGCGTTACACATACTTTACAAGCTTTAAATCTTTGAAGTGAAAATTTATGGGTGTTACAAGTCCACCCCCCCCTTACAATGAGATTCGTCCCCGAATCCCGATGCGACAGGAACAACTGCGGATACAGTTTCATCATCTCATCTTCGGATTCCCAAGTAGCCTCGGAATCCATACGGTGCTTCCATTGCACCTTAACCTGCCTAACCACCTTATTCCTCAAATGCTTTTCCTAACGCTCAAGAATAGCGATAGGTTCCTCAATGTAGTTCAACTTACTATCGAGCTCAATATCACCCAGAGGCACATGGGCCTCCTTGCCTGCCAAACATTTCCTCAAATGAGACACATGAAAAGTAGGATGGATCCCAGCGAGCTCATCGGGCAATTCTGTATTGAGATATATATATATTTTTGCCAATATTGTAATTCTCTAGCTTATTCCTTGACATTTACTTTGTGATTCTATGATCGGAATTACTTTCATTTCATATTTCCTTTTTCCGATTTTCTGGTAGGTTTCTTCCTACCATTTACTTTGCTCGACTCCCTCAGAGTTTGTACTTATAACCATTTATGGCATTTCCTAGATTTTTCCGTTCATATACCTTTAAATTAATATCTTTCGAACTTTCGGACGCGTTTGTATAAGAAACCCTTCTTATTTGATATGATTTGTTATATATAAACACATACGTACTTATAATTATTGAAAGAGATTATATAACAACACTAGGTACTTAGCCCAATGGTTGGCTAGTGCGCGAAAGAGGATGGGATTTGGCCTAGACCCGGGTTCGATTCAAGGGGACGGCCAATTTCCCCCTTTTACAAACCGAGTGACTCTTTTAAGGTCATATTGTTAAGACCAGTTTTGTTCAAGATGTAGGTCAATTCTTCCTCAATCCTGTGGTGAGCATGACTCCCGATTCTAATGGACCGTTCGGTTTTATACCTAATAGCTCCCATCCTTATCAGTTCAGTATACTTATACTGGAATTGAGTTTGACTCTTTCTACACCTTTCCTCGTGAGACCAGTTCCCACATTACATACATCGTTCGTATCTTTTTGCTCTCCTTTTCATAGCACTTTTAGAAATTCCACAGAATTGTGGCCTTTGCTCCTCTTGGCGCCACTTTTTCCTCACCTCATTGCTTAAGGGAAAAATTCTCTCCCTAAGATCTGGAGGCAACCTAGATTTTGCAAATTGTAAACAACAGAGGAAATTGAAATCAAATGAATGCATTCCAGTTCTTTAGGGTCTGCCGGTAAAAGACCATTGTCTGCATATAACTTAGTCTTTATCAGAATCAGGCCCAGAGTCAATTTCAATAGGTGGAGGTGGTGAAGTGATCTGTATGGAAATAGTATTAGCTATCCGCCTTAACATTTCTTCCTGCCACCTATTCCTTTGTTTTAGCCATTCAATTTGCAAGGCTATCCTCCTGACCTGTTCAACTGTTCTGGCTCTGTCTACCCTCGTTTGGTCTGGAGGTGGGTTTACCGGAGGTACCGTATTTGGTCCGGCTTCTTCGTTGGATGGTTGTGGTTGTTCTTGATAATCTGTCGGTTGTGGAGGATTTTGTTGTTGCCGTAACGGTGACAGAGGTTGGTCTGTCGTTGTCATGTCTTGAATTAACATGTTCTCATTGAAAAAGAATGGTGGTATTATTCCTTGCTCGGACCATAAGGGTGAAAGCGACTGGTAGAAGCTAGGTGTTTGTGGTTGATCATGGTGTGTCTGAGGTGTGTTGATTGAAACATGTTCAATCACAGATGGTAACTGTGACCGTAAATCATGTCGGTAAAATGATGATGGAGGAAACTGCATCAATTCCTGTTGCAATTTTTGAGGTGTGGTACTTTCTAAGAAAAGTGGGGCAATCACAGGTTGTAAGAAATCAGGAATTATCTTGGTATCTTCAACACCTACATATCCAGGTTGTCTTGGTGGAGATAATACTTGGATAACATGATCGGTAAAAATATCTAAGGATTTGGCTAGCCTGGTTATGTATGATCCTTCAAAGAGGTTTTTCGGATATCGATTTTTTTTATATTGCTCAAAGTTCATAGCAAGAAAATAAACAATATTACATGGAACTGACTCGAATATACTGTGAAGAAGAAAGAGGTCGGTTGAACTAACCCTTTGTAAGTTAGTCGTACGCTCTCTGATCGTGTTAGCAATAACAAGGTGCATATATTGATACAAAGGATCAATATAAGAAGTAGAGTAAGTATTTGAACCCCATTGTTTTGTTGAATGCATGTTCCAATAATCATGTATATGAGCGGGAATGTCGGTTAGAGCTTCTGTAAATATATATGAGTTAACCTCATCCGCAGAATAAATACCCAAGCGTAAAGCGAATTCGGTTAGTGACATCTGAACTTTCTGTCCCCCGAGTCTGAAGTGCATAGATGGACTAGTAAGATTTTTGCGAGGTGCAAAATAAAAAGTGGACCAGAATTCATATACGAGTTCGTTGTATTAAGGTTCTAGGATATCGAAGAATCGACTCCATGGTGTATCCATTGGTAGCAAACTTGTCAATCGATTATGTGGGTCGATTGTTCGTATTTGCTTCCAGTCAATACTATTAATAGTTTTGACATTTATTTCTTTGAGGACTTGATATCTTACGTAGGCATGAAAATCCTTAAACTGAAGGAATGGGTGGTCTTTGTTCTGTGCATGTATCCTGCTGCGTTTGAGGATTCAGCAGCTGATTGAGTAGAGGGCTGACGACTTGCCATCATATTGAATATAGATTGAGTTGGGTATGATCTATGCGAGGAATTTGGTTGGTTTGAAGTTTTAGCTTCAGTAGTGAGTTGCTTAAATAGAGATTTCTAGGTTTGCTCATCATGATTGATTAAAGCTTCTACGATACTCTTTGAGAACAGTTTCTTTACTGTGATCGACATTAAAGTGATAAGGTTACTGTTGTAGAAATTTCTGCTATCTAACAATTAGTTTGCAATGATAGTGTTACTGTTATACGTGCTAAACCTTTAGTGGCAGAAAACGTCGAAGTAATCAGTCACCTTTTCTGTAAAGTGTTTGGAATCTTGATAACAGTCAAAATACTTTAGATAAGGCTAGATATCATAGGCAGCATCCTGTTGTCCTACTATCGATTATTTTATCATATAATTTTCTTTACAGACATTTTGTTGTATTAGATGTATTGGAAAGTATTCCAATGGTTTATTTATACGATTATAATTAAGGTCTAAGCCTTGAAATATGTATGTTCTGTATTCACACGTCGTGTATATATATATATATATATATTTTTAACATGATTCTTAAACCCAATTATTCTATAACGACATAAACAACGACACTACGGGAACCATTTAGTACAATATTAGTAAGATGTTGGTTAACAACAATGGCCAGTTGTGGTTAACTTGACAAAATACCTTTCTTGTCCTAACTACTTCTGTTCATGACTTTATTTATGTTAGTATTTAAACAATTATACACATATTTGCACATACACCTATTTTATTATTCGTATCCCTAGAAATTTAGCTAGCATATATTCTTTTCCATACTTTACTTATAGTAACCTACATAAATTTACTTACGTTAGTTGAGAAATACACATATATATATATATATATATATATATATATATATTTCAAGGTAAGGATACCCCCTTTTAATATAAATAATCAAGTAAATAATTTCATAATAACAATACTTATTCACTTGGATCGAAGCCTAGGTATTATTAAATGACTAAATAATTTAAAGTTACCTCTTGGCGTGCAGCTACTCGCGGTGGGCATACTGGACTCTTTTCATAAAGTTCGAGTCCAAGCATTCGGGGATGCTCGGATCCCTCGAACCATGGCTCTGATACCAACTTGTAAGACCCCGAATCCCTGTGGTCCCACAGTTGGTACTCATACACGATATTTACAAAATACTTAAACTTAAACAGTTCGTTCCATTAAAATAATAATTCAGAGTATAGGTTCAGCGGAATATTATTAAAAAAAATTCCAAAATCAAATTGAATTGTATTTAATAAAACATTAAAAGAGGATGTTTAATATTATTAAAGCCCCTCAGTTGGTAATCATTCAAAACACTCGTAAAATAATTACTTTTAGACACAATTCTATTCATTAAAATAAGCATCACAGAGTATAATTCGACGGAAAATGTAAATAATATAATAAATTCCCAATACCCGGGAATTTTGTCCAAAAACCAACTGAATTATCTTTAATAAAAATATTTTTAAAGGAAATGTTCAATGATGAAGTCTTCAAATCCCGTATGCCCTTCACCGTCCGAGTAGCTTCGAGAACGTCCAAGCGGTAAGCATCCTCCCCTTACCTGAAACTCACACTAACATGCACACAAAGTCAGCTTAAGCTGAGTGAGTTCAATTTTTAAATAAGTAACAAAAGTCTTAATAATCATTCCAACGGTTTTAAATCGGTAAACGGAAATACATCGGTTAGGTCACTACATTCCATAAATAATCATCCTTACTTATGAGCATCTCTATACATGCAGTCCTATATATATACATATATATATATATATAATTCAATAATAACATTCAGGGCCAAGAAAACGTACAACCCAAACACGTAACATTCAGCGCATGCAAACAAGAAGTAGGCATACGCAACATTCAGTAGTCGAGACGACTACAACATTCGCCAAATATTGGACATTCTAATATATATATATATACATACATGCATTCTTTAACATTCCAACGCCTACCAATACTAGCAAGCCTATGTCAAAATCGTTTAAAACATTTCATCAAGCAAAATCGCTTAGATGTGCATGCTAGCCCAAAACTTAAAAAGAGTTAAACGGGGCATTAGGAACTCACCTAACACAAGACACGAATTCACCACGAGCTAGAGAACCCCTAACTGTCCGCACAACTCAAACGCCTAAGAAGATTTTGGTGCAAAACCTCCACCAAAATAGTCCCGAAATTGCTAAATTGGACAGCCACTCTATTTCCGGCACGTCTCTTATCTTCATAAAACACCAAAAGAAAACTTAGATCACAAAACTTCACTTCGTCCCTGTTTTTTTTTTTTCAATGGCAGAGGAATACATCAAGAATTGTGAACCAATATTGTTTTGTTGTTGTGCGGCTGAAATGAATGAAGTCGAGAGAATCTTTTAATGAGGAGTGAGTGATTTGTTTGTTCTTGTTGTCCACCCAAAAACCCACTAACTCCAATTCAAAACATATGTTGGTATATGTTGTGTCAGCCGAATAATTGCACTCCAAAACCCACTCAAAAACCTTCTGAACACAATTATGTATTTGAGTGTTTGTTTGATCTCCCTGTTTTCTAGTAGTAGGACCCAAAGTCCATTACAGAAGAAACCAAAACAAAAACTCCATGCCAAAAACACAAAATGGTAGCATACGCGGTTAGCCTAGAACAAGCCATTTATCGATCAATATACGAGATATAATGATCATTTGAGATGCAAAAGACTTGTAGGGATTTTAAATACCAATCTTGAATTGGATTTATACACTTCAATCATGGATGAACAAAAGAAAATGGGGTTGTTGGCTGCTCTTGCATTTCCAATCCGACAAGGAAAAGAAAAAAAAAAGAAAGTGGGGGTGGTTGTGAATTATTTAGACAACTAATATCACCTTTACAATTTATGGTTTAAAAAACGACATATTTGGCCACAAGGGAATTAATTTCTAACTTTTCATAAAGCCTCCCCTAGATTAATTCATATTTAAATTAGGTTCCAAAGACTAAAATAAGTCAGTGTTTCACATAACCCCCTCCTAGTTTCATAGCATGCGAAGTTGGTCTGAAAGTTAAGTTAACTAATGTTTCTTTGGCTTACAACCACAGGATTCGGCGAAATTTAGGGCGTTACACATACTTTACAAGCTTTAAATCTTTGAACTGAAAATTTACGGGTGTTATATGAGTATGAATCAATCTATTTATTTTTAAAGGATTACATATAATTTAAAAAAATATCCTTAATTTGGTTAAAATGTCAAAAATATGCAATTTACATAAATACTTGAAATTTAAAATTCAAACATAATATGAGGTGTAATCAGCAATATTTAAATATTTGTTGAATCTTTTGAATTTAGAGTAGTATAATTATGGCGTAAGTTAAGGAAATGACATAATTAGAAGTTTATGTTTACATAAGTAAGATATACTTTATGTTTAAATTAGTTTACTCTAATTAATAAGTAGAATGACAAAATACTAAATCAAATAACTATTTAAGTATTTATGGATGGTATATATTTTGTTAATTGGGTCGGGTATGGATATGAATCGAGTTTATAAAATGAGTGTGGTGGGAGGCGGGAAATTGAGAGGAATGATAGGCTAGATAGAGGACACGTAAATGCAGAAAAAAGATGTGATTACTGTCTTAAAGGGTAAAGGGTTGGACCCTTGAAACTCTTATTTATACCCGACCCTTTTATTGGCTAGAGGGTAGGGTCTCGGGTCCAAATTTCTTCCTAAAAGGGTAAAGGGTCCGGGTAAGGTATTAGGTAAAATGGTCGGGTTTTACCTAATCTCTCGCTCTTATCTTGTCTGCTATGTTCGCCACCCCTAATCTCTCGCGAAACACAACGTTTCTTATTCGGTCTAGCCTTGTGTGCCCACACATCCAACATAGCATTCTCATTTCTGCTACCTCCATCTTCCGCACTTGTGCCTTCTTGATGGCCCAACAATCTGTTCCATATAGCATTGCAGGTCTAACTGCCACCCTATAGAATTTTCCCTTTAGTTTAATCGGGAAACTCTTGTCGCACAATATACCTGTGGCTGCTTTCCATCTACACCATCCTACCTGAACTCGGTGGGTCACATCACTGTCTAATTCCCCATCGCTCTGTACAAATGATCCTAAATACTTGAACTTCGTTACCTGCGGGACCACCTGCCCTTCAATTGTGATCTGTGCGTCTTCATTGTCGTTTATCCCACCAAAATCACAGTGTAGGTACTCCGTCTTAGATCGGCTAATCTTTAAACCTTTTGTCTCTAAGGTTGTTCGCCACTCCTCAAGCCTCATGTTTAGATCTTGTTTTTTCTCAGCAAGTAACCCAATATCGTCTGCGAACATCATGCACCACGGGAGAGTCCCCTGAATCGACTTTGACAACTCATCCAAGACTACTGCAAAAAGAAACGGGCTCAACGCTGACCCCTGGTGAAGACCTACCTCTACAGGAAAGAAATCAGTATCCCCCACTGGCGCACGGACACTTGTTTCACTCCTGGTATACATATCCATAATTATCTCTATGTATTTCCTGGGCACTCTTCTACCCTCCAAGCACTCCCAGAGCACCTGTCGTGGCACACTGTCGTAGGCCTTTTCTAGGTCAATAAACACTAGATCACGCTTCTTCTCCCTATACTTTTCCATTAATCTTCTTATAAGGTGTATTGCCTCTGTGGTGGAACGCCCCGGCATGAAGCCAAATTGGTTGACCGTAACCTGAGTTTCTCGTCTAAGTCTAACCTCAATCACTCTTTCCCATAGCTTCATAGTATGACTTAGTAGTTTGATTCCTCGGTAGTTACCACAACATTGGGCGTCTCCTTTGTTCTTATAGATAGGAACTACAACGCTGCTCCTCCACTGGTCTGGCATCTTACCTGAATTGAGAATACTATTGAACAGAGTAGTTAACCACTTGACTCCTTCCTCCCGCAGACACTTCCACACCTCGATGGGTATGTTGTCTGGGCCAACCGCCTTAGACCTTCCCATCCTCCTAAGTGCATCCTTCACCTCTTCTCGTGTGATCCGTCGGCAGTAGCAGTTATTCGATTGTTGTCGTTGAAAGTTTGTGTTGTCATGTTCTTCTTGGTAAGCTCTCCCATTGTTAAAAAGATTGTGGAAGTAGGTTTGCCATCTTAGCTTGATGTCCTGCTCCTTGACCAGTACATGCCCATCTGTATCCTTTATGAACTTCACCGGTCCTAGATCTTGCCTTCTACGCTCCCTGGCTTTGGCAATCTTAAACATAGCATGTTCCCCCTCTTTTGTTTCTAGACTTTCATACATCCGTTTAAAGGCCGTCTTCTTTGCTTCCGCCACTGCCTTCTTCGCCTCTATCTTGGCCGTTTTGTAGTTTTCCCTCAATTCCACTCGCTCCTCCTCATTCGTGCACCTCATTAGCTCCCTAAAACATCCTTGTTTGTCCCTTATCTTGTCTTGCACTGCGTCATTCCACCACCAAGACTCCTTATGCCCACTTGTCTTTCCTGTTGTGACCCCGAGAGTCTCCTTTGCTACTTGGATGATCTTTGTCTCCATAGCTTCCCATATATGAGTTGAGTCCCCATTTAGTCGAGCCCGCGTATGCAGTATGAGTTTATCCTTAAACAGTAGGAGATTTTCGTCCTTCAAATTTCCCCATCGAATTCTCGGTGTACTTCTCTCGAACAGTCAGCTTATTTCTGAAGGCTATATCTGTCACTAGTAGTTGATGTTGAGTCACAACTGCCTCCCCAGGTATGACTTTGCAGTCCTTCCACCAACGTCGGTCTCCTTGCCTCATCAAAAGGTAGTCAATTTGCGTGTCGCGTCCGCCACTGCTAAAAGTGATTAAATGAGAATCTTGTTTCCTAAAATAAGAATTTATAATACCTAGGTCATGTGCCACCGCAAACTCTAGAAGATCTGTTCCGGTCTCATTCCTATAACCAAAACCGAAACCCCCATGTACGGCTTGAAAACCATCGTTAGCCTTACCAATGTGTCCATTAAAATCACCTCCTATGCAAATCCTCTCCCCCCTAGGTATGCCCCCTACCACTGCGTCTAGGCAATCCCAAAATTCTCTCTTTTCCTGATCCCCTAGGCCTACATGAGGCGCGTAGGCGGAGACTACTGCCACTACTTCCTCTCCTAGTACTAATTTCAACACCATAATCCTGTCATTATGTCTTATCACCTCCACCACACTAGTGTGTATTTCCTTAGCCACTAGAAACCCCACTCCATTTCTAGCTCCATCCGACCCCGAGTACCACAACTTATACCCATTACACTCAGCCCCTCTATGTCCTTTCCACTTAGTCTCCTGGAGGCATGCTATCTGAACCCTACGTCTTTTAAGCACATCTACCAATTCTAGCAACTTACCATTTAATGTTCCTACATTCCAAGAAGCCAAACGCAATATACGCTCCCTATCTTTACTCTTTCCTACACCCCTCGTTTCAGGACATGGCCTCAAGTAATAGTCATGGTTCCTACGCTCTATGGTTGCAACTAATCACACAAACACAAGCAATAGAACACCAAATCAATAATAATAATAATAATAATAATAATAATAATAATAGTAACAGAAACTAATAATAATAATAATAATAATAATAGTGTGTAGCAATAACAATAATAGTCAAGGGATCTTAAAATGAAAATAAACTCCAAAGATCCGGATCACGTATGTTCTAATGATAATAATAATAATAATACTAATAATAATAATAATAGTGAGAAAGGAACGAGTATACCGTGAAGATGATGAAGGCAGATACAGCTCAACGGCAGCCAGGTTACAAGAAGCTCACTCTTTTGCTTTGGGACCCCCAACGGCAGCAAAAATAATAATAATTGCGCACATAATAATAATAATAATAATAATAATAATAATAATAATAATAATAATAATACCAACAATGATAATAATAATAATAATAATAATACCCAAAATAATAATAATAATAATAATAATAATGCTACAAGTTACAGATCTGGTTTATTCAATATTAACAAAAAAACGAAAATTAATAAAAAAATCTTAATTAAACAGATTTTCGGAGAAAACAATAAAAAAATAAATTAAAAGATCAATAATAAAACTGTTTAAACAAATCTAAAATTGGCTGCAAAATGGGTGTATGTACACTGTACAGTATGTGAAATTTTGTCTACAATCAAAGTGGTTTTAGGGGGAAAACGAAAATCAAACCTTTCTGATATGGAGGAGCACAACGGTGGAGAAGAGTGACGGTGGTGGAGCACGGTGGTGGAGGAGAGTGACGGTGGTGGAGCACGGCGACGGAGGATGGTGGTGAAGGAGAGTGACGGTTGGTGGAGCACGGCGGCGACGGAGGATGACGGTGGAGGCGGATCTTGTAGCAGATCGCTTGAAAGTCAATGTCCACACAGATGGTGGTTCGAAGGTGGCGGCTGGTAGGTTCCGGCTGTGCGAAGGTGAGTAGTGGTGGTGCGGCTAGCGGTGGTGTGGTTGTGAGAGTGTTGCGAGGGGTGGTGGTGCGACTGGTGGCGTAGAAGGGTGGTGCGACAGGTGGCGACTAGGAGATGGTGGTGGAGGTGTGAGATGGTGGCGGTGATGCAGAGGAAGAAGAGGAATCGAATTGCTGGTGTATGCCAACGAATAACATACTGCCACCCAATTGCTGGTGTATGCCGACGAATCGAATGGATATCAGAAAACGATACTGCTCTTATGGTATACAAATTTGCGTCTGCATAAAAGCAGCATTAATAATCAGATCCACGGTTCAAAAACAAATCACATGTGTATGCATATACAATTATATGTATAAGTTAGGCGAACCTCTTGCAGACAGCCTCGCATTTGAGCTTTGGCCTTTATAAGGTATCCACGTCTATTTTGTCAAAAAGAAACATACTTTACAATCAAAATAATAGTAGCAAATATAACAGAAGATGTATCAGAAAAAAATAAATATTACTTCATTACAACAGAAAATTACCATGAAAAGTGAAGAACCTTGCTTAAACAGCTTCAAACGCCCACTGATCCCTTCTATAGCAGATTGTGCGGGATGAATAGCCACATTATCCTTTACAAACACTATTTCTGTTTCTTCTTGTTCATTATAAGAGCTTTGCTTGCTACTGTCACTATGGGTTATGCTTGACGAGCCCTAAAAGACACAAAAGACAAGTGAAAACCTAAACATGCAAGATGTGGATTTCCAAATAAAGTCAATTGGAAGCTATAAAATTGAATTAGTTACCTAATAAATAGATTACTATCAATTATTACATGGAAATATATTTTAGTAACCAAAAAGTAGGTTGCATGCGACAAGCACAGGTTATGTTTTCTATCCGTAGTACACTATATATAACTTTAAGGTGTTCCTGCTAAATTAAAGTACACGCGGTGTATTGCTTACTTGTTTAGACACAGCGGCGTAATCGGTTAAACATTTAAGCTCCTTACATTAATAAACATAATCAGTTAACTACCAAACCCTAACTTAGACAAAAACTATAAATTCACATAACTAATAACCTGAGCCAATTCACATCATGACCTATTAAACTAACCTACAATAAGTCTATTAGAATTATTAATCGTAGCTACCGATCGCAATAGTGTACGTTTACATTTAATTTCAACTTACGGTTATAATAAAATTGATAAAAGTACGCGGTGTGTGATGCTTACTTGCTTAGACGCGGCGGCGTAATCGGCGTCGTCGGATAAATCGTGAGCGTCGGTTTCGTGCATCGTTTCCGGCGGTGGATTACGACGGTGGTGGTGGTGGTGGTGGTGAGCTGGATTTGTTACGGTTTGGGTAAATCTGAACGGAGGGAGATATGGAGATTGCGGGAGTAATGTGACTTGTTTATGAATTGTTCGGTAATGGGTTCGTTTATGTTAGTTTATTAAATAACGAACGAAACGTTTAGCGAATTGTTTATGAATTGTTTGGTAATGGATTCGTTTATGTTCGTTTATTTAATAACGAACGAAACAAAAGTTTGGGTTCGTTTAGTTAAACGAGTGAATATGAACACATGTGTCTTTTGTTTACTGATGGGCTTTTGTATTCACTGAACGAGGATATTAGGGACCCGTGGGATAATTAATTATGTTAGTTCTTCGTTCTAGTCTTGTTTTACTCGTTGTGCTTTCTATTTGTTCGCTTAGGCTTCCATTTGTTCATTTGTAAAGCGACGCTTATGTTTTCATTGAACGGGCCTAGCAGTGGCTGGTAGGTTTTTGTATTCACTGAACGGGGCTACCAGGAACGCTTGGGATGATTACGTACATGATTCCTCGTTCTAGTCTTGTTTTACTCGTTGTGATTTATATTTGTTCGTTTGGGCTTCCATTTGTTTGTTTGATAAGGGTCTCCTTTGTTTTCATTGAACGGGGCTAGCCGCGACCAGTAGGCTTTTGTTTTATTGAGCTGGGCTATAAGGGATTTGTGGGATGATTAAGAATATGAGTCGCTCATTCTAGTCCTTATTTACTTGTCAATTTTATTTGTTCGTTTGGGTTTTAATTTGTTCGTTTGAAAAGTGTTACTTCTAGTTTCACTTAATGTGGTTAGCAGCTGGGGGTGTTCAAAGTCGGACATCTGAATTTCGGATATCCAAAATTTCAGATAGTGAATTTTCTATCTGATTCCGTATCCGAAACTTCTGATACAAACTTCAGATAACAAAAACGAATATTAAAATATAAAAAAAACAAATTATTTCAAAATCAAACATACAACATATCAAATTTCCAAGTTTCAATTCCAACAAAAGAACACACAGGTTCTTCAACAATATGTAAAAATGAACATTGAAAAACTATATAATGTTGCAAACCAACATATCTAAAACTAAGAAACGAACCAATATTATAACAAATCTATAGATCGGAATTGTTTTGAAGACACAACTAATCGTGTGAAATCTAAAGTTGGCACTCATAGTCGTCTACCGCCACAGTCCAATCATGAGTCGTCCACGTAACCACTGGTCCACCACCGTCTAGTCATACACCACCACCGTCAAGTGGTGATTCGTCCACGCAACCACCACTTCACCACCGTGTAGTTGTCCACCCCACCAGCGAGATTGGGAGGTTGTCGGAAGATTGGCATATCTCACATCCCAACTTAGGGCCTATGCGCGTGACCAATAGTTGATACTTGTTTTGTAATTATATGTAGCATTGCCAAAATTTCGATCCGTATTTGACAACTTAGTAAAGTTGAAGGATCAAAATTTATTATCCAAAATAAGAAATGAGACAATTTAAATAAGGAAATAATTTTAAGAAAATAAAAATATTCCATGAATAAGTTCAACCCATGTTAAGGATATGGAAAAAGAAAATCCATCCCACATGGAATGATGTAAAAAAGTGGAAGCATTCCACAATGGTATAAATAAGAAAGATAAAACACATCTCACATGGAAAGTAAGAAAGAAATGGAAGCTCTTTATAAGAAAGAAAGTTTTCATAGTAATATTCTTTTATGCCAAGAATGTACCTAGTGGTCCTAGCGGAGGGTGCGGAGCACCCGACACGCACGGGCTCGGGCGAGGACGAGGAAGAGGACGATGGCGATGGCGACGGCGACGGCGACGGCGAAGGGCGATGGGTGACATGTGGCGCTTTGATGGCGTACTTTGCACTTCTTAACCCATCGTGATACGCGACGAGCTTAACCAATGAGCCATCGCGATACGAAATGGGAACGTCATAAAAACCCAAAAAGGGTGGTGTCGCGATACTCGATCACCAACATCCACTACGTCATCGCGTATCGCGGTGACGTGGTATGACAGCTCATGACACATGTCCCCCACGTGGCAGACGTGGTAGGCCACATGTCAACACGTGGCAGGCCACATGTCAACACATGGCAGTCACTAGATATAATGAGTCATCGCGATGCGCGATGACCCTTTTGATAAATCAATCGCGTATCGCGATAGGACCCAGTTTCAGTTATAAATAATCGTTAACCCTAACTTTAATCAATCGCGTAACCCAATTCGTTTTTACTCAATAACGTTAACCCTAACGTTGATCAATCAATTATAAACTGGATTATTCAATTGTAATTGTTAGGGTTCTTAGTTTAAACGGATTATATACAGTTTGGTTATATATTTTCTTTTATGAGTTTAAACCAAGGAAACCTCTAGCCCAGTTGGCTAGGGGGTGTGCGTAAGGGTTAGCTTGGCTGGGGCGCAGGTTCGAGCCTCCCCCAGTCCGAAATTTTTGGTATTTTATTTTTAAATTCTTTTTTTTTGTTTTATATAAATCCTTTAATTCGATTTAATTATATTATAAGCATACTAGTAAATCAATGTTTTATAAACCAACATAAACCGAATAATTTCCCGAACTTTGGTTATACGCTATATATATGTATGTAAATATAGAGCAAGGTTAAAATAAGAAGTAGATTTATCCTAAGAAGTGTAGAAAGTGTGTTTTCATCACTATATCTATTAAAACACATCGAACAAAAAACACACCACAACTAAAATAAAACACACCGAACAAAAAACACACTTTCCATATCCACCGTCAGATCAACATATCTAACGCACCAGATTACTTCTTACACTTCTTAGACAAACTTCACTTCTTATTTTAACCCCACCCTGTAAATATATATATATATATATATATATATATATATATATATATATATATATATATATATATTAGATGATTAAAAGATTTATAAAGGTGTTAATAAAGATTTTTATAAGGTTTTGATAGATATTTAATTAAGGTTTTAGTTTATAATACGTAATACGGCTTTGTTAATTCACATATTAAAAGTATAGCTTACGTATTTTATAAAAGATCTTATAAATATCATTATTTATTATCTAATATTTACAATATTAATATAAAGGGGAGCTATATTATTAATAAAAATGTGTGTGTGTATACATATATGTATAAAAGACAAACTTTATATATACTTATATACTTTAACAAACTTATAATTTTTAAAGATGTATTTTATTCATATAATTTTTTATATAATAAAATATTATATTAAGTATCATAATATACTTTAAAACGGATTTATAAATTAATAATATAATATAAACTAATAAAAATCATAACTATCGAACTCTCTCATCCGATCTAGTTCATTAATTTAGTAGCTTCGTATTTTATTTTTCTTTATTAGGCTTTATCGTAACGCGTGATCCGCAATCATCATTCTTAATAGTTCTCTTTTCACTTTTGTTCGTCTACTGAGGTGAGTACCACATTCCCCTATTTTACTTGTTTTCTCACGTTTTGGGGACATATGCGTAAATTATATTTCTTATATATACTTATACTTAAAAGTGCAACTATTTTCTTATGTGTTAAACAACTTATACCTTACTTGTTTATGTGCTTGCTTGCTTGTATGCTTCCGCATTCGGAGAGGTCCAACATAATCTCAGTTTAGTATGATCTACGCCAGTCGTTATAGCCTTTGTGCTTCTCGACATCTCAGTTATACTTGCTCATTTGGTTAATTTTTTATTCGTATATGACTTGTTGCAGCTGCGTATTTTGTTATATATACTATATGTACAACTAAACTGGTGTGTTGCTCACTCAACCTTGTGTTGATAAAACTATTTTATTTTCAACGCATATGCATGTTATCGTGTGACGTGGTTATCAATATTGTTTGAAGCAACTTAGGATGCATGTTAGAGAAAAGATACAAGAACTTAATTTTGAATGTTAAATGTAATTGTTTATTTATAACTTTGATGTACATGAATATTTGTTTGAAATTATTAAATAGATATTAAAACTTATAATGTTGCATGATAGTAACCTTGAGAGATGTGACAATCGGTTTGCGCCCCGGCACTTCCGCCATAGGTTGGGCTGTGACATGAACTACTTGACCTAAATTACTTTGACTAGATTAATTAACTGGACTAGTGGAACTGGCAAACAAAACTTTCCTAAATTAGAGACTTAACTGACTTTGACTGACAATGGAGAAAACGTCTACCTAGGTAAGAATCAAATTGATGATCTGACAAGAAAATGGATTGAATGATCTCACGACACCGGTATCTAAAGATGAAACAACTAAGGTTCGCTCAAGCTAGCTAGATCACCTCTCGGTCTCACTAACAAACCCTAACTTACACTTACTTGATTCTAAAACAATCCGGAAAACGATTACTAAGGTGTTCTAATGTCGACTCTCCTCTCGGACTCACCGACACTCGATCCTAATGGAAATGAATGCTCCACAACCAAGGATAGAGGAAAATTTTAGCTTAACACAAACTAGATCAACTAACCGCTCACAGACCCAAACCCGACAAGAACCGAACCCGCTTTCACGCATTTCTAATCCTATCAAGCAAATGCTATGAGACGATTTTACTTATTAACACCTCTCGGTCTCTAAAACTCGTCAAAACCGAACAATTTTCATCAAACCTAGGTAGAACTAACAAGTTTAGCCACTCATGTGTTTTGGACAGCAACAATTACATAAGAAAACAATCATAATACTCAACCAATTCATAACTAAACTCAATCCACAATCAAATATGGTCAATAACAATTCAATCGTCAACTCAATTGCAAAAGATTTAACCAAATGATCAAGAACAAGATAGTTATGAACAATGAACAAGAAAACAAAGTATATGAATGTTATACTCTCATATGGGGCTAAGATATATGATGTAAAATGGTCACGAGCTGTTGTCCCGAGTCCTCCTTGGTTGCTTCTTCTTCCCTAGCCGTCAAGAACCCTAAAACTCTTTCTGTCTTCCTTAGGTGGCTGCTGCTGATCGCAATCAAGAAGGGGGTGTTATGGTTTTTTTTTTCCTTTTTTTTGTTTATTATATACTCATGTATGAAATGCTTTCCACAAGTAGGCTTGGGCTTGGACTTGGGTTGGGATTTAACTTGGTTCTTCTAAAATTGATCATAAAAGCCTTTTAAGTCTTAAAAAGCCCAGTTCTTTTTCTCTTAAAAACCTGCAACCTACAAAAGATATATAACTTTGTAAGATCATGTCAAAACAAGTTAAAATCATTATTTATTAGATATAATCAAGCAATTAAAATGATGATAAAAGGTGCGGAAAACAAGTGTGTTTTACAACACATTAGCCAAGAAAAGACGATCAAGAATACCTCGATATTCGTGCATGTGGAAGTGCTGCCGAAAGTATAAGTAATTATTAAGCTAAGCAAGGTAGGGGTTCTGCCCGAATAAAATATTATTATTTCAAGGCTTAGACCCTAGCTAGGGATATAGCCTAGACCTTAATAAAGATTGATAAATACAAAGGTTAAGATAAAATAATGTTTCTTTAAATTAAGAATTATAAACATTAGGATATAGTTAAAATATTATTTCTTCATGATTAAGAAAGATAAGATTTTACCTACAAGAGGTATAGTCAAAAAATAGTGTTTTTTTATTATCAAGAAACATAAGATTTTATAAATCAAGGTTATAGACAAATGACGTTTCTTCTTAAAGAAGAAACATAGCACATGATTAGCAAATAAAGAGAAGGAATTCATGTCCAAGATATTTTATTCAAAACAAAATATCAATCAAGGTTTAAAGCTATCAGAACCAAACTAAAGGTCTGTAGCCGGATTAAGAGACGATCCGGATATTTATATAAACCTAGTTTATTATAGGTTAATCAGTCATTCATTCATAAAGGTTTTCAATTGAGATCACCACGTCATTCAGAACATACAATCACAGGTGAATACATTAAACTTTTTTAATCAGTCAAGATAAACGGGTTGCTTATCTTAACAAAGTCAGTCAAATATTTTATGAGATTACGTGATCTCTACATAAAGATTTAAGGGATTACAAGATCCCTAATTTTAAAAGATAGAAAATAAAAGCAACTCAGACCGAGTACACATGTGTATGGATCCAAATATAATTTGTCTAGTCTTTCAATCAAGGCTACGTGGCCCGCAGACTAGAGATCATAATAAAAGTTCTTCAATGGGTGTCAGTTTCCCGAGAACCGTAGTTGCGTGTGTATGGCAGTGGCACAAATCCCAGAAATAAGAGACGTTTCTACTGAGATTGTTCAAGAAAACTATCTTGTCAGGCAAATTAAGATTTATAATATATTTTTAGAGTCAACGATTCAACAGCATATCGCTGATGTATTTCCCCCCCATATTTCAGGGAAACATATTAGCACATATAGCAAAGATTTAAAGTCATTCAAGAAGATAGACGCTCGCAAGGTAGAAATGGCTCGGTTTTAAATCATTAAAATATTGCGAAAAATATTTAAACAAGGTTTATAAATTATTCACTTGTATATTTATTATCCGAGAATCTTTTTAAATAAATTGAATATTTTACTATTATAAATAAAAAAATTTACAAATATATTAATGTTTCAAAATATAAAATAATATTTTATTATAAATAAAGATTACTGCTAATAACCGCAACTATGATATATTTACAAAACATGTACCAACTATTGGTCACACGCCTAGGCCCTAAGTCGGGGTGTGACAATATACCTGAGTTGCGGGTTATTTTGTAAAAAACCTTTGTTAATAATAAAATATAAATATATTTTTAAAGCATTATTAATAAAATATTTAATTTATTTGTCAAGTTTCTCGGATAATTACACGAGTGTTTGATTTATAAGCCTCGTTTAATCTTGTTTGTATTATTTTAATACTTAAAAACTGAGCCATCTCTACCTTGCGAGCATCAAACTCCATGAATGGATATAATTCCTTGCTACCTGTGCTAATCTGTTTCCCTGAAATGTGGGGGAAAATACGTCAGCGATGTGCTGATGATTCGTTAACTCTAAAAACATTAAATAAATCTTTATTTGACTGACAATATAGTTTTCTTGAACAAACTCAGTAGAAACGCCTCTTATTTATTGGATTTGTAACACTTTTCATACACACACAATTACGGTTCTCCAGGAACTGATGCTCATTGAAGAACATTTATTATGATTTCTAGTCTGTGGCCACGTAGCCCTGATTGATAGACTAGACAAATTATGTTTGGATGCAGGCGCATGTGTACTCGGTCTGAGTTGCTTTTATTTTCTATCTTGTATGATAAGGGGACCACGTAATCTAATATAAATATTTGACTTGACTTTTTAAGATAAACAACCCGTTTATCTTATTGACTGACTATAAAAGGTTTAACGTATTCACATGTGGTGATCTATTATGAATGATGGTGTGATATCGTTTGAGGACCTTTGTGAATGAATGATGATTAACCTACAATAAAATATGTTTATTCACATGTCTGTATCGTCTCTTGATCTGGCTACAGACCTTTTGTCTGTTTTGATAGATTTAAACCTTGATTGATCTTTTGTTTGACTTAAATATTTAGATTTAAGGTCTTTCTCTTTATTTGCCAATCATGTAATGAGTTTCTTCTTCATGAAGAAATATCTATGTTAATCAGACTATAATCATTGTATGTAAAATCTTATGTTTCTTAATCATGAAGAAACACTATTTTGACTATACTCCTTTCATATAGAATTTTTTTGGTTTCTTAATTGTGAAGAAACATTTTAACTATACCATTTGTATGTAAAAGCTTATGTTTCTTAATCTTGATGAAACAATATTTTAGCTATAACCTTTGTATATATAATTTTATATTTCTTAATCATTAAGAAATATTAATTTAACTATTACCTTTTAATTTGATCAAGGTCTAGGATATACCTTTGACTAGGGTCTAAGCCATGATATAATAACAAAGTAATAACTTAGGCAGAATACTTACCTTACACGGGTATTTGGAGTTTATATGCTTAAGCTTGTACGAGTAACACTTCTACTTTATATCGCGTACTAAAGTCTATATCGTCAGAACTTCGGGGTTTGACACGCACTACGATGCTCGGTACGTAAAACGATGAAAAGTGTGTGTAAGTAAAGGTGTTTTGGTGTGAGATAGTATGCACAGTGAAATTTTAATTTATAGAAACTATTGTGTTGCTTCGCGTCGCGCGAAGGAACTGGTATCTGGTTGTTCACGTCGCGCGAACCACCATTATAACTAATGAGTCATCGTTGGTGTTGCCACGTGGCGCCACATGGTCTGACACATGATGCCACGTGTCCATACGTGTCACACATGCATAATGGCTCCTTCGCGTAGCGCGAAGTAGTCATGTGGTGGTTCTTAGCGTAGCGCGAAGGACCAATATTTCAGATTTTTCACTTTTAGTCCCTTGTCTTTGGTAACTTGTCATGTCTTGGTCTTACTTCAATTTTCCAAAAATACAAAGGCGGATCTCGGCGATGCGAGCGTGCGAAGTGCAAAGTGCGCCATCAAAGCGCCACATTGCGCACATCGCCCATCGCCCGTGCCCGTGCGCGTCAGGGTGCTTCGCACCCTTCGTTTGGACCACTGATGCATGTTTGGTATATAAATATTACTACGGAAACTCAACTCCTTACAAAGAGCTTCCAAATTTTTCTTAATTTTCACGTGGGAGGAAATTCTTTTTCCCTTTTATACTCATGTGGAATGCTTACACTTTCTTTCATCCTTTCATATGGGATGGATTCTCTTTTTCCATTTCTTCAATATGGGATGAACTTCCTTATGGAATACTTTTTTTATTTTCTTATTTTCTTAACATGAAATGATTTTATTTCCGTATCAATATTTTCTCATTACTTGTCTTGAGAATATTTTTGATCCTTCAACTTTACTAAGTTGTCAAATTTGGATCGAATTTTTGGGATGTTACAGTCACTACGATCAAAAGACAGGTGGCATCGACGATATTTGAATAAGGGTATAGGACTTGGACTTTAAAGCGACTGTGTGTTTGTTTGAAGTTTGCAGACTGGTATGGTTTCCATTATAAGATATTATATATACAATAAATAATTTAAAAAGAAACTTAAATTTAATATTTCGGATAGTTGAGATATCTGAACTATCTGAAAAATCCCATAATTTCTATCTGAATCCAAATTTTTGAATATCCGAGATTCGAATCCGAATTTTCAGATATCTGAAATTTTGGATAGTTCGGATTCGGATTTTCAGATAACTTAGATGCGGATTCGGATTCTTTTGAAAACCCCTACTAGCAGTGACTGATGGGCTTTAATTTTCATTCAGCAGGGCTATTAGAGACCTGCTGGATAACTAAGGAGGTGAGTCCCTTATTCTAGTATTAGTTTACTTGTTAGGATTTCCATTTGTTCGTTTGGGCTTCCGTTTGTTCATTTGAAAATTGTTGCTTCTGTTTACACTAGTCTGGGATAGCAGCGACTGTTTGGATATTATTTTCACTCAACTGGGTTATCAGCAAATCATGGGATGATTAAGAAGGTAAATCCCATATTTTTAGTTTTTGTTTTATTCGTTGTGGTTTCCATGTGTTCATTGGGCTTTCATAGTGCCACTCTTGTTTCACTAAACGAGGTAAGAGAGACTTTTGGGCTTATGTATTCACTGAACGGGACTATCAGGGACTTGTGAGATGATTAAGTAGACGAGTTTCTCTTTTAACTCTTGTTTTACTCATTTTGGTTTCCATTTGTTCATTTGGGCTTCCATTTGTTTGTTTGAAAAGTTCATATTCTGATTTCACTAAACGGGACTAGTAGCGATTGGTGGGGTTTTTTTATTCTATGAAAGGGCTATAACGGACTCATGTGATTATTAAGGATTTGAATCCTCATTTTCTAATGTTGTTTTATTCATTGTAGTTTTCATTTGTTCGTTTGGTCTTCCATTTGTTCATTTGAAAAATGTCACTTCTGTTTTTGCCAAACGGGGCTAGCAGCGACTGGTGGGATTTTTGTATTCACTAAACGGGCCTACCAGTGACTCATGATATGGTTAAGAAGGCAAGTCCGCCATTCAAGTCTTTATTACTCGTCATGGGTTCCAATTATTCGTTAGGTCTTCCATTGGTTCGTTTGAAAATTGTTGGTTTAATCTTCACTGACACGGCAAGCAGCAACCGGTGGGATTTTCTTTTCACTGAAAGGAGCTATCAGGGACTCGTGAGATGGTTAAGGAGGCGAGTCACTCATTCTAGTCTTTATTTATTTTTTATCGATTCCATTTGTTCGTTTGGGCTTCCATTTATTCGTTTGAAAAATGTTCACTTAATGGGGCTAGCAGCAACTGCTGGGCTTTCATTTTCATTAAACGAGGCGATCAATGACTCATGGGATAATTAAGTAGGTGAGTTTCCCATTCAAGTCTTGTTTTACTCGTAATGTTTCTCGTTTGCTCGTTCGGGCTTCAGTTTGTTTGTTTGAAAAGTGTTACTTCAGTTTTCACTGAACAGGGCTAGCAACGACTAGTGGGCTTTTCTATACACTGAAAGGGGCTATCAGGGACCCTTGGGATGATTAAGTAGGTTATTTCTCGTTCGTGTCTTTTTTACTCGTTGTGATTTCCATTTGTTCGTTTGAAAAGTGTCACTTCTGTTTACACTGCTCATGGCTAGAAGCGACTGGTGGGAATTTAAATCTACTCAACCGGCTTATCAGCGACTCGTGGGATTATTAAGTATGTGAATACCTTATTCTAGTCTTTTTTTTCACTTTTTGTCAATTACATTTGTTACTTTTGCTTTCCATTTGTTCTTTTGAAAAGTGTCGCTTCTGTTTTCACTTAATTGTACTAGCAGCGACTGTTGGGCTTTCGTTTTCATTCAACAGGGTTATCAGAGACTCCCTGGATCTTTAGTGAAGTTATTCCATCATTCTAGTCTTCCTTTACCTCATTATGGTTTTCATTTGTTCGTTTGGATTTTCATTTATTCGTTTGAAAAGTTTCGCTACCATTTACACCGATCATGGCTGGTAGCGAATGGTTAGATTTTGATTTCAATCAACTGGGTTATGAGCAACTCGTAGGAATATTAAGGAGGTGAATGCCTCATTCTTGTGTTCTTTTATTCATTGTGGTTTCCAATTGTACATTTGGACTCGTGGGATGATTAAGGAGGCGAGTCATTAATTCTAGTCTTTGTTTACTTATTGTCGATTCTATTTATTCGTTTGGCTTTCATTTCTTCATTTGAAAAATGTCATTTTTGTTTTTAGCGACTAGTGGGATTTTGTTTTCACTTTACTAGGTTATTAGTGACTCGCGGATGATTAAGGAGATGAATACCTCATTCTAGTTTTATTTGTTGGGGTTTCTACTAGTTCGTTTGTGCGTCCATTGTTCGTTTGAAAAATGACGCTTCTATTTTCACTGAATAGGGCTATGAGCGACCGGTGGGCCTTTGTATTCACTGAACGGAGCTATCTGGAACTCGTGGGACGATTACATAGGTGTGTTCATCGTTCTTGTCTTGTTAAACTCGATGTAGTTTCCGTTTGTTTGTTTGAAACGTGTCACTTTTGTTTTCACTGAACGTTTCTAGTAGCGACCGGTGGGCTAGTATTCTTTGAACGGATCTATCAGGGACTCTTTAGATGATTAATGAGGTGATTCCTTTGTTCTAGTCTTCTTTTACTCGTTGTGGATTCAATTTATTTGTTAGGGCTAGTTGTTAGTTTGAAAAATGTCGCTTTTATTTCCCGTCAACACCGCTAGCGACGACTGGTGGGCTTTTGTATTCATTGCACGGGCCTTTCAGGGAATTGTGGGATTATTAAAAAGGTGAGTCCTGTGTTCCAGTCTTATTTTACTCGTTGTGGTTTCTATTTGTTTGTTTATGCTTCCATTTGTTCGTTTGAAAAGTGTCGCTTCTGTTTTCATTAAACGTGCCTTGTAGCGACTAGTTGGCTTGTGTATACTATGAACGGAGCTAACAACGATCAGTAGGCTTCTCTTTACACTAAACAAGGCTATCCGCGACTCATACAATGATTAAGGAGGTGATACTCATTCTATTTTTCGTTTACTCGTTGTGGCCTCTATTTGTTTGTTTGGTTGTTCATTTGAATATGTGTCATTTTTTATTTCACTGAATTGGGCTAGCAGCGACCGGTGGACTTCTCCTTTTACTGAACGTGGCTATCAAGGATTCGTGGATGATTAAGGAGGTGAGTCCTTCATTCTAATCTTCTTTTACTCGTTGTGGTCTCTATTGAAATGTGTCGCTTATGTTTTACTGAAAGGGCTAACAGCGACTGATGGGCTTTTGTTTTCACTTAACGGGCTATCAGGGACTTGTAGGATGATTAAGGAGGGAGTCACTTATTTTAGTCTTCTTTTACTCGTTACGGTTTCCATTTGTTCATTTGTATTCCATTTGTTCGTTTGAAAAGTCTCGTTTTGGTTCACACTGAACGGGGCTAGCAACAACTGTTGAGCTTTCGTCCCAATATTTTATTAACATGAGATGAAAAATATGTAATATTAAATCATCGAGAAAAAAAGTCTCCTAGAAAGCATGCCAAAATTGGGCTGGCGATGTTGGCATTTGGAACTCGTCATCATGTTGATTACATGTTCTGATGGTGTGGTTTGGGCCTCCTACCAAATTTCTCCAATTTGAGTAACTTCATTTGTTGGATAAATAAGTCACATAGAAATACATGTTAGCGAAGCTTAATGAAGTCTTGGTCCGCTTTTTTTCTCACCAATATAAATTTACCTGTTTTCGTACGAAATTTTAGAGAACCTCCCTCCACTGTGATTTTCGTCCAATCTTCGTCACCAGAAATACGCCACCTTTAAATACAACAAAGCAATCATATAAAAACTCAGAAAGATTCAGTATATGTTTAACAACCATACTAACAACTAAGCTACTATATTAAAAAAATCTAAAAACAATAAATCTGAATAGTCCCTGACCCATTTATAAACATAAGGGAGTTCAAAACGTGAAACAATTACTTTTTTTTAGCTTTTGATCATCGAATTAACGAAAACAAGGAAACGTCACGATTCATGAAGCAAAAACTATGTAAAAGTGAGAGATCTTAATCATCTGTAAAATATGATCAAGTTCTAAAAATACGGGTGTTTATCGAAGACCTAGAAAGCAAATTCGAATTCAGATTAAATTCTTATAGGACTTACATCCCTAATTATATTTGAGTCATATGTAAGTTTTTTCAACCTCGTTTAAAATTTTAGCATTCCTACTAAATTGTTCACTTGAAAACTATTTTAAACAATTCCCGTTCATAACTTTACCCCTATACTTAATTGATATTTATTTAAAACGAAATTATATATACATATACATGTTTGTGCGCAGGTTTACACACAAATGTGATGGTACGAAGGATTACATATAGGTTGTATAATTAGGAGCAGAATCAAGAGAAACTCATTTTTATAGAGAAAACTCGAGTATTAATAAAGAAATATATTTTATATTTAATACGCGATTTGAGGATTTAGGGCTCTTTAATTCGCGTAAGTAAAAAATATGGGGATGAGTTTTTGTTTGTTTTAGATTAAAGGATCTGGAGTGCCACAAAATCTGTCCACATAATCTTTTTTTTACACCTAGATGGGCCACGCCAACAAATCACTAACGTCGTTAGGGTTAACCTCCGTTAGTCACAGTGTGTTTAAAACATAAAAATCTTTAGTTGGTACCACCACCACCACACAACTTTGAAGTTGGGATAATTGTTGCCAATAGGGTATAGTTGGGATTATTTAAAACAAATATTCCTTTTATTAAGAAAATATTTTCAAAACTTTATTTGTTATTTGAACACGTAAAAGATATGTCTTGATCCGAGTGGTTATTATTTTTATCCTTCTTATATGTTGCTATTCTTTACTAGAAAAAAAAATGATGTAGTGCACATATGCAATAGTGTTATATTACATATGTGCAATAGTGTGTATTGTATATGTGAAATGGTGTTGTATTGAACATATACAATAGTGTGTGTTGTATACTAGCTTTGGAACTCGTGTATTAAACGAGATCTATCAAATAATAAAAACAAATAAGATCCGTTATTTGAAAGAAATGAGCAAATTTTAAGGTAAAAAGAAAGTAAAATACATAATACAAACAATAAGAATTCAAAAATCTCAAATTTACAAATATGAAAAAATCAATTTATATACAACATTTTTCATAATTGTTTTGACCCATTACCCATGGATAAGTATGATTAATGAAATGAGATATTAAAGAATTAGAAACAAAATTATAAGTCATTTGTCAAAAGTGTTATGACTCATAACCTATGGATAGGTAGGATACATAAGATGAGAAATTGGAGAATTAGAAAAGAAATTATAAACCATTTGACAAAATTAATTTGACCCATAACTAGCTATGATGAATGAGATGAGAGATTAAAGAATTAGAAATGAAATTTTATACCATTTGTCAAAATGGTTTTTCCTTATAACCCATGGATAGATAGAATGAATGAAAAGAGAGATAATGCCAAGAATGAGTGTCAGATTATCTTGATTATTTTCTTTTATTAGTATAGTTAGATTAGATATATAATAGTGTTATATTATATTCAAAATAATATATAAATAAATAAAATTCGATGTAGTGTATATGTGTAATAGTGTTGTATTACATATATGCAATAGTGTGTATCGCCTATGTGCAATAATGTTGTATTATATGCATTACAACATTATTGCATATATACACTATATTGAAGTTTTTTTTTCTTTATTTTTTGGGAACAATATAAAAAATATAAGAAGGATAAAAATATTTTTTTTAAAGTTGAAAATATATTTTTGTTAGTTATCGAGTTATCTCTTTAAAAAGAGTTTTTATAACTCTCCATATGTAATTATTAACACATATTGTAAAATTATTTTTATACAGTGTAATATTTGTTATTCAATTATATGTCGTGCGTAATTAGTTACCTTTGTGCGTAAATATTTTTTTTATTATGCAAAATTAGTAGTATATGTTATATTCCCGATGCCTACCAATTCCACAACACAAGCCCTTCAATTTGATCCTAATTTCATGCCAACATGTAATCAAAAAAGTGGGAAAATATATACTTTTGCATTCCCTATGACCCACTAAAAACGTAATGTTGAGATTCTTGTAAAAATTGAATTAAATGAAAAGTAAACCCTTGGTATGATTTAATTAGATACTTTACTTTATATGGATTAAGAACGGTGAGACACCCAAAGATTTCGTTATATATGAGAGGTCACGTTCGTGGTAAAAGAATAGGGGGTTCGGGTTGGGTCAACGGTTTTCTCATATATGATGAGTTTTCTCGTGAATGTAGAATGTAGATGATTAAGTAAGTCAGTGACTTGTAAATGATTCAAATAATCGCTAAAAAATAGTTTATGTATAAAAATAATAAATGTAAAAACAATGTAAATGATGGTCCATGAAAGTATGTTCGGTTTGGGTGTGAAAGAAAGCCAACATACCCCCTATGAAAAGGCTATACGTATGGCCCAATGAGCTCTTATATAATAATAATCATGGGTGTTTCTTTGTCTCAGTCCTTTAGAACACGAGGGTGGGAATTGCTAAAAAGTAAAAGAACAAGGACCGGGGATGATTGCCTATTTGTCCCTATCTTCAATATCTTGAATTACATTGGAAAATCGAGAATCTTATTTATATTCTGGTGCGTAAATGTAGGGGTGTTTATCGGATCGGATAACGGATTATTCATGTTATTCGGTTTGGGTTATTCGGATTTGAAAATTTTGGACCCTATCCGAAATCCGATCCGATCCGAATTAGGAATATTCCTATTCGATCCGAATCTATCCGAATTCAATTCGGATCGGATTCGGATAATATCCGAATAATCCGAAATAAACCTAAAAAATTTCGTATTTTTTTGTTCATAACATTTAATAGTTTAGAATCACAATAAACATACAAACCAAAAAATACGAGTTACTCTTAACACAAATTTAAAGTTTAAACTTCAAATAATAGTCTAATAAATATACGAAACCGAAAAATACCACTAAAAATATGTTTTTTATTCGGATTAAACGGATATCCGAATAATCCGAACAATCCGAATTTTTTCAAATTTCATATCCGAATCCGATCCGAATCCGAATTAGTTATTCGGATATTCGGATT
Organism: Bidens hawaiensis; assembly: GCF_021521415.1. NCBI lineage: Eukaryota > Viridiplantae > Streptophyta > Magnoliopsida > Asterales > Asteraceae > Bidens > Bidens hawaiensis. The sequence continues at coordinate 578,592 of NW_027492143.1, read as the reverse complement.
GATCCGATCCCAATATTCAAATAAGAATTCGGATTGGTTTATTTGGGTTTCGGTTTCTGTTCGGATTTCGGTTTTTTTTGGATTTTGGATTTCTTGAACACCCCTATGTAAATGAACCCAACGTTCAATAAACTGTTTATAATTTGTTTGGTAAGAAATTCACTCGTCTTTTTAATAAAAAAACCAGACGTGCAGCTATTTTTTTATCTATATAGTTAAACGAACAAAAATAAACAAATGTCTAGCAACACATAGTTTTCCTATGATCACATGTGATATCTTTACTAACATATATTACCTGATGGATTACAACATGGTGTATCTTTACTAACGGATGACACGATGGATTACAAAGTGGGGTGTCTTTACTAACATATTACCGACTAATTTTCTGTCACTGTAAATGAACCGGAACCGTAGTTTTTCGAACTGAAATCACCTACACACAACTTAACAATTCCATGTTTGTAAAAACTTAACTGTTAAAAACATTCGGTTAAGTTTCCTTCCAATCTAGTCCAAACCGAGCGTTTTTTTCATGAAATATCGTTTAGATAAGGGATTAAACTAGATACACTACCTCAAATATTCGAGTCATATTTAAGATCCGATTTAGAACCCAGTCGGTACCAACTGAATTAAACTAAACCTGCATGGTCTGGTTTTAATTATTCACGTATTTACAAATACAGTATTATGAAACATTGCTTTTTGGTGTCTATTTGCATCCTAGTGAGTAGTGGACCCATCTTGCTTGCTACCTTTTAATGATGAATACGAGAATCCTAGCATGAAAGTAAACAAACTTTTGACCCTCTTTTACAAAGAGAAACATTAGAATCAACATCAAGTTACACAATTTAGTCACAAAGTATCACGATAGACTGAGCCATTAGAAAGTTATCGCTATAAGGTTATGTAATCGTCATGTTACATCAATAAACGACTATAAAGCTCCACGCTATGGACGCGTATGGGGCAACTTTGGGGTGATGAGGGCGCGGAACACCGCAGTGGGGCGCGGAAAAGGGGGACTTCCGGCGCCGCTCTCTCTCTCCATATCTCTCTCTCTCTCTCTCACACACATATATATATAATGAGCTGCTCAAGGGGCTTTAAAACACAGCGGAGCGTTATGGAGAAGGGCTTCGAAACTACATTTCCTACGTGACAATGACGTGACACTGTGAAGGGGCTTTGATGCCCCCAACCATAGAAAACAGCCTAATGAATCAAATATCGACTTGGTACAATATTAATAGGACTAACAAACCTTACATGTATAAATAAACCAAGATAAAACTTAGCTATAAGTTTTGTTATTTGGGTCAATACATGATGAATTTATCAACTAAAATGAACTTTAAATTTTCATAGCTAATGATTAACCGTACAACATTTTCTACTATCACAATAATTTCAATCGAGCTAATTTAATACAAACATTTAAGAACTAAAACATGAAATATAGATTCGATTTTAACTAAACAGAATAAATTGAAAGAATTAGCACAAACACCTTAATAGTTATATCATAACTGAAATAGTACCAATTGAGAAACTCGTAGTTTGGTTAAGGTTTTCTTATTAAGCAGTTTTATGGTTCGAGTATTTATTAATAATTGAAACTACCGAACTCAACCGTTATTAAAACTTGTACTTTCTATCGACAATATATAATATGATAGAACGAGTTGAACCAATTCGGTTTAAAATTCAGTTTAAGATACTCTTTACTTTTAAGAAAACTTCAATGTATTGGGATATGCTGTTCTAACCCGCCCATAGACAACTAACTTGTTTCCCAACACACTCAACACTCTAATAAGCACAACACAAAATATCAGGCGTTTATAGCTGCTAAACCGATACGGTACTCAAACTAGCACACATGGACATAACCAATTAAGAGCATACTATTACCCTCAACACAATACACGTAAATAAATATGCCAAAACCCATCACATCACTATTTACAAAAAAATAGACACATAAAAGTGGGATCATAACGCATACTTAATCACATCACAAAGACGTGATCAAGAACTCATCCATCGTCTTGACAATACCTTGCGATTGTGTCCTCATCACTAGACTTTAGCAATCTCATATGGCACAATCCTTTTTCCTATTTTCCTCTTAAACATCATAAAGTTTGCCCCACACCCCGCTTCCCCTTTCATACGGTCATGCCTTCACCCATCCAATTCTACCGAGTCGACCACATATCACAGCAAGCATACGACACAAAAGTCATCAAATAAATGTGAGACTACGTCAATACGCCTAACCCCAAATCATCGCACATCATACATCAAATGAGTGCTAAACTCATAAGCAACTCCTGCTAATAGAATACATCACACTTATTTTCTTTTCCCCTTTCAAGCAAATAATATATTTCTATAACTCTCTTTCCTCAACTACAATACTTTCAAAAAAAAATTATAATGCTATAAGAACTTTTCAAATCTACAAAAAAATCATAACATTTTCTCAATTCACTTAATCATAAGACTCTAAACCACTTCCTATCTTATAAAAATTTGTCCCATGTAATTTGATGGATGCATTTAAAATGCTCTTACAAAAGTAATTTGTTCCACATGGTAGATTTAGTAACCATGCCACTTGCATGTTTATCACTTGCATGTATATTATTTAATTAAAAAATAACTTTTGACTAGTAATATATACTTATTATATTCCCTCACACTCACAGGGTTGTTTGTTTTGACATAATAAAAAGAAATATAATAATTGTTAAAACAGGAATGAGTGGGGGTGGGGGGAGACCAAGAAGGGTGTCTGGTTGTAAGAGCACACGGGTGGCCTCCATTGGCGCCGGTGTCTCCGCTTGAGAGTGTGCGTGTAGACCCACTTCCCTGACATTCTGCACTCCTGTTACCAACACACACTCACACTGAATGTCAATATATGTTCTTTTCTATTACTATCTCTTTATAGTTTAAACTAACGGTTTCAAACTGTTACGGTTTCATAATATAACTGTAAATTAAATATTTATTTAATTATATTACCTAATACCAATTCCAACTGATCCAATGGTTACCCTTGCCCATGCCTTTTCATATGGGTTGGAGTCTCGTATGGGGCACTTTGTTCCGAGTTAAGCTAAAGACTTTTTTCAGTTGTGATCGAGTTTCTTTCTAGGTGGATGGTTCAGATCATCACGTTCTATTCTTCCGACGGAAAGGTGATTTATTTGGTAGGATGACCCAAGTATATCATAACAAGATACTAAACTCTTAATATAATGTCATTTTAATAGAACAGACTTTGCGATTCAAAAGGGGATAGCGGCGCAGCTTGTTGCTCGCTTACCCATTATCCAGATGTAGTTCGGTTTGTGTTATATATAAAGTTAAAAAAAAAATAATAAGGTTATTAAAAATACTATAACTTACCTATTCGCATTTGTATATGCTTTCTCAATACAAAAGGTTTGAACTCATCTAATAACCACTTGTTTGTTAGCACACTAAAAATTTCTCTAGGGTAAAACACAATAAATAAATTAATAGAATGAAACACATACTAAAAGTTTTAAAATTAACAAAATTATAATATTTTTCGGTAAAGTTAAAAATTTTGCAAAAATACGCTGAAATAAATAAAACACAGAATATAAATAAAACACACACATATATGAATTTTCAATAATTGTAGGTTATTATTGTGTGTGCTATAGTATCATCTATTATTGAATTTTTATCTATATATGAAGTGACAAAATCAGGAAAAACATTATGAAATTATCTATTTCACATAAATGAATAAAATTATTTGTATAACAGAATACAATGTATAAACAAATGCTATTTTCAGAATATGATTATTTCATTTGTTTAATCACTACTTTTCAAGTGACAGCTTGATTATGAAAAAAAAAAAAAATTCCCGCAATTCTCATTTCCAATGTTTTAAAAACCGGTATTTTATTTGTACCGGATTGAGTTAAAAAATAGTACAACCGGTTGAACCGGGTTATACCAGTAGATTCAACCGGTTAAATAGTTTACCTTATAATTTCCTATAAATGCAACTTTAATCCAAAAATAACCCAAAAGTAAATGATTTCATAACAAAAAATAATCCAAAAGTTAATCCATACTAAAAAAAGTAATACAAAAGCACTCAATTTTTAAGAAAATAGTCATAAAGTTTACATGTTTAAATGTTAATTGTTGGGTCAAAATTAATTTTGAGAAAAAATATGAGCCGCAAATATCAAAAATTTCTCGGACTTAAAACCTGTTTATCGGTAAAAACCGGTATTTTAATATAAAACCGCCGGTATGATGTTCTAGCAAACCGGCCAAAAATACCGGGCTCAAAATACCGGTCTGCTATGCGAAATCCGGTTTAACCGGTTCAACTGGCCGGTTTGAACCGGTTTTTAAAACACTTCTCATTTCTCCAAAGGGTTATGTTAATTTATGTAAGTGCTCGTTAACAAATTAAAAATTACGTGGCTGATGATGTATAAAAGACAAATTGACCCACGTAAACTATTAACTAACTGCATCAAGCATTGTAACATAATAATAAAAATAATAAATTATTACATCACGAGGAGACAAAACTAAACACATATCATTAAAGTTTCTCGGAATGTATGATATGTAGTTGCAAGAAATGCTCAATATTCAATATCTCATCAAACAATTCTAATTTATATAAATCAAACAAACTAGTCTTAAACTGAATATTAAATTTAACTATGTTTTTTTAACGGCCAACAAATAGAGAATTGCTTAAATATTCTGTACGGAATGATCCAATGACAAAAGACCAGCCGTACAGAGCTCTTAATCGCCTCCAAGTTATCTCATGTTCCGGAAAACCCACCCATCCAAATGTCCTCTAGTGGTAAAACCCGGACACCCTTAGGATCGAACCGGAGATCACAAAGATCCCGGTATTCCTTCATTGAACCACTAATGCGCTCCCCAAAGTACTATCTATGGTAATTAAACCCGAGTCTCTGTTGAAAAACTCATAGTCTCTAGTCTCTACTATTACACCACATTAAAGAGGACCCAGTGTCTGTTAATTTAAAACAATAATTATATCATACGTCTTGTTCGAGTTTTTTAATTCTCAAGTGTGGTAGTACCTTCTTAATGATATTAGGGAAAGTTAAACTGAAAGCTTTAATTAATTTATGTATATTCTAAATATTTGTACAAATCACTCATGATTTCTTTGAATAAACTTGCATGCTTAACAGGTTACAAATAAGCCAATATAACTATCATACATTAGACATTATTTTAAGTACAAAGTATGACATTTCATTTACTTTTCTCTTTAAATATTGGAATACAATAGAAGTAACAATACAATATGAAATGGCCTTTTGATGGTAGAGAATATTTTCATGGTGGCATGCGCAAGAGAGATGTGTATGTATATGTGTGTGTGTGAGAGAGAGAGAGAGAGATAGAGAATGTGTGTATGTATGTGTGTGTGTGTGTGTGAGAGAGAGAGAGAGAGAGAGGTGTATGTGTGTGAAAGATGAGAGAGATGGGAGAGAGATTTTATGAGTAGAAACTAAGGCATGAGAATACCTAAAGCAAGTTTTGCTCCCTCTTGTAATCATTTCAGGCACCACCTTCACTCTCTCATCCCAAGACAAACCTCTTCTTAAACCTCAACATCTCCCCATTCTTCTCTTGCAATCTCTCTCTGTATCTCTCCTTCACATTAAGCTTTCATCACATCAAAGCTAGCTTTACAGATAAGTGTTCTTATATATATATATCCTTCATTTACGTTGACAACATGCATGATTTAACTCTATTCAATTGTTGTTCTTCTATACACACACACATACATGCATATTTCTGCACAACGTTCTTTCATGTTCATATATAGTTTTTTTGCAATCATATATGCATCTCTTTCTTCTTTACCTTTTTAGTTTTTGAAGAAGCTGTATAATCCGTATCCAGATTCGGTTCTTTAGTTTCAAACACTGCTTGCGGATTTTTTCTCTAAAAGTATCAAAATATAATGGATGTTTTAATCTTTGTTCAAATTGTCAAGTATTATGTGCAATATACCATTTTCATGTTTGTAGCACCATTTTAAAACGTTTCTCCGCATACTAGAAAAAGCTCACTCGTGAAACAAGATTTTCCAAAATCTCAATAAAATAATTTAGTTTTCTAACTTTATTTTCATATATAATGATTAACTTGGAGATCCCACAACTCCAATATTCACTACACAAAAGGTTGCCTTTTGATATTACCACCTAAGATTTGTTCCCCTATAAGTGATAATACTTCATTTCTATTCTTTTATTCCACATTCTTCATGTGTTTTTTAATGTTCACCTTTTATTGATACAAACCATAGAATGAAATAATGGATTTTACAATGATGAATATTTGGGAAGCAAAAAAGAAGGCGATGTTGGTGAGGTTCAATCCGAAGACGGATTTACCAAGTTGTAAAATACGATCTCAGATTGAGCTGCGCCAATATCACTTTCTAAGTACTTGCTTTTCATATTCTACATTGCTTAATTCATTCTTGAATGGAGGGGTTTAAATAAGTATGCGTGTGTGTAGGAAATTTCAGTCTTATTTATTTCGGACCACAATATCTTTTATTTAGTACATTGTGCAAGAAGGAATGCAGTTGCAATCATCAATCGAGTAAAAATGTTGCATATCTTTCAAAACAAGAAGCAAAGTGAGAAGTGAAGTTATATGGTTTGTGTTTTAAATTATCTCATAATTATGCACGTACCTTTTATTTTTTTTAGCAAGTATACCTTTAACCTTAAGATGATGTACTAAATTAATGAGCATGTGTCATTAACCATGCATCTCTTTAAGAGGTTGTGGTAAAATAACTCAGGAATCCTGGCTGTTAACAATTACAAACTCACTAACTTAACCACCATAACAAAAATACTTGGACATAATACTAATACTTACATATATATAGCCTAGATTATAAAATTCTAATATATATAATTTTGCATATTGTTTGGAGATAGTACTTAATTTGCTTTTGTGTTTTAGTTGAATCATTCAGGTGCTGTTTGTTTTTCAGAGGTAAAATGTCTGCAGTTTGCGAACCACATCTGCAGACATCTGCAATAGAAGAGGTGGACCAAATCTCTACAGCCTGCAAGAAGAAGACTGTTTGTTTTTTAACGTCTGCAGACTGCTAACAATTAAACTAATAACAATTGAAGATCTTGTAAACTTTTTTTTTGCGAAGTCTTGCAAACTTGAAGATCTTTGTGTAAAGTAATTTTCCTTCATGGTTAAGTATATCAGAATAACAATGTATTTTACACGAGTTATTCTCGAGATGACATGCAACATGTGGATTTATCCCCTAATTAGGACGGTGGAAATTCGCTAACGATCCCTCAGTCAGTGGGGAATCTATAGAAATATGTAAGAAACAAATTTTTTTAAATATAATAAACAATGTTCATATTACAATTGACTTTTACGTGATTTCATTTTTTAAAAACGGTCAATTACAGATTCATTCGTTACATTTGCAAAAGCTTTTAGAATTCACAACACATGAAAGTGTTTCATTCGTGATTTCATGTTTTAGAAATATAGAATCCAAATCATCGTTCCCTAAATGAAAAAAAAACAACCACCAACTATTGGATTAAAAAAATTGGGAACAAATAACTCGAAATGAAACTAACTATAGAGGTAGGGTACTGAAAAGACCCAAATACCCTTAAGTAACACCTGCGGGTCAACCGTGAACCTACCACAAGTCACCCGCGGGACATATAAACCATCCGCATAAGCATTTGAAGAAGAAACACTCTCGAAGAACATGCGGAAGCACCTTGGCATTCTCAGGAGTCATCCGCAAGAAGGAACTTTCTTCCGCGTTAATGACTGTGAGCTATTACCTTGGGAACAGCTGTCAACAGTCAAATACCTTCCAGAAGATCTACCAAGATGCTTTCTTGGGCAATACGTGACCTCTCAACCAATCAATAAAGGACACCTGGCAAGGCTGTTATAACCGTGCACATGGCTTGTGTTTCCCATCAACCTATATCAAAAGGACGCGTGTCCAGGTGGTTATACATGCACATGCAACGTATAAACCGAACCTATCAAAAGAGGACACGTGTCCAGGTGGTTACGAGAGCATCTTCTTAAGGGCAGCTGGCCCAATCACTCTTCCCACACTCTTCGGCTATAAATACTCTCTTCGTTACCATGAGGTATTAATTCACTCCCACTGTATTCTCTCAATTTACTTAAGTGCTTATCTTCTACAGAACAGTACTTATTCTCACGCCAGAGGGTGGTTACAGGAAGACCCCCCCTCTTGTACTTCCCGTAACGAGACTCACGGTGTCTGTTTTGCAGGTTCCGGTCACTGGACTTTGGGAGGTTGTACTCATATCTTGGTTGTAATTATTGTATCCTACCTTGTGGACTCATTAGATCCAGGACCCATACCCGGGGATTGGATCTGTGTTTCTTCATTGGCGCCATCCATGTTTTGTGTTAGAACAGCAATAGTTTTCGTTGGGTTTTTAGTTCGTTTGATATGAGTAAACTTCCTGAAGGGCCGACGGGAACCCCTGCATCCGATTCATGTGTGACTAACACGGAAGCACCTCCGGGTCTTAGTGTTTTTGCACGTATTACGACTCCAGGTGGCCGTACTCTTGAATGTGTCACAACTCCGGGGTCACGAATCACCAATTTAACACCTGGGGGTTTTGTGACATCTGCCCAATCCGACCCGACCCAGGTACCCGTTTTCGAATCCGATTCTTTTTATGATTTAAAATTTGGTTATTAATCTTTGTAAATTTAACATTAAATAAATTATATATATATTTTTATATTACTTACTAATAATAATAATTTCCTTTCCGCCGTCCCGCCTCTTTTCTCTCTTGTCGCCGTCCCGCCCCTTTCTCTCTCTTGTCGCCGTCCCGCCTCCCTTTTTCTCTCTTGTCGCCGTCCCGCCCCTCTGCTTAACCCTTAAGCCTTGAAACCCCTTTTCCTCTTAACTCTTTGCTTGTCCTTTGGTTCTTCCCGCCTAAGGATGTCTGCGCAGCTCCACGCGCTAGACTCCTTACAAGGAAGCCTGCGTGAAGACCAGCTGTTCCTGCGATACGCGAGACGAATTCTTCTCGCAGCGCGCTAAGAATTGTAGTTCTTCTCGCAGCGCGCTAAGAACGGTAGTTCTTCCCGCGACGCGCTAAGAATTGTAGTTCTTCTCGCAGCGCGCCAAGAATTGTAGTTCTTCTCGCAGCGCGCTAAGAATGGTAGTTCTTCCCACGACGCGCTAAGGATTTGTAGTTCTTCCCGCGACGCGCTAAGGATTTAAGTTATTCCCGCGGTGCGCTAAGGTTTGCTCTGTCTGCCTTCGCCCTCGCGCGCGCGCTCGAATCTTCTCACGCTAGACCTTAAGTCTTTTCTTCTGTTTAGGTCAGCCTGTATCTTTTGGTATCTTATCTTTTGTTTGAGCTTTAGGTCAATTCCGACATCTGTCCGAAAAGCCACTTTCGGCGCAGCATGCGCACCAATCCTATTGGTTGACAGAAAAAGTGACTGACATAATCTTTTGAAATCTTCTTTTGCATGTCTTGAACAGTGTTTTATCTGACGCCTCCCATGCTTTGACCTGTAACCTGTCAGCTTTTCCCCATCCCCTGCAGCTGCCGGCATATCTTTTTAATATCTTTTGCTTTTGTTTTCTTATGCTTTTTAATATCTTTTGCTTGATTTGATAAGATCTTTTCCCCTTTTCTAGGGATTATGTTCCCTAGGGTTTTCCTATAAATTAAGTTATTTTCTTGTTTATTAACACTACACACACTATACTTAAACTCTCCCCAAATCTCTCTCCCTTTGCTCTCTGCCGAAGATCGCCGCCACTCTCTTTGCCTCCGTCTTCTTTGTTCTGCCCAGATCTCGGTAATTATAAATATACTTTGCTTTAACTAATCGATACTTACTGCATATATTCAAGACATAAAAAAACCAATCGTTAAACCAATAACCTTTTATTTATAGGTTAACTTGTGCTTGTTTAAAAGTTGGTTCTTGCATTATCTTTCTTCGCGCCGTTTACAAGTGAGTAATCTCGTACTTAATCCCCTTTTATTTTTAACGTTTTGGGATGTTCATGTGTTCGTACAACTTGAGTCTTAAACTTGTTTATGAACTTTATGTGCGCAAAACCCCATGTGTTATGGACGTTTACTTGGCTGTTTATTTGTATGTGTGAATCATTAACCGGTTTGTTCGGCCTATTCCGAAGTTTTCATGGATCCATTAGATGAACACGGGAGACCTATCGTTTACGGTTTTCTTGTTTTATTACACATGCACGTATGATTTATCGTTTTTGTGCTCAATTGGGAGCACAGATTGAACTATGAGCTATGATCTAAGGCTTGATCACAATCTGATTACACCCTATGTTAAACCCCAGTTAAACACATGTTGCGCGCAGTGTTTATTATTATCTATTTATATCTATTAAACTTGATTTCTCACCGACACGCAAGTGTTGACGTTTTATTTTAACACATGTTCAGGTTTGCTGTAGCTGCTTTTGGAAATCTCAAGGACACGTAGGATGTTTTCTTTTTGTTTGGACCTAGATTAAAATGTAACAAGACAAGTTATGTTATTTGAATATTCTAAGTTATGATATGATTTATGTTACTTTATGTCGTGTTCTGCGCGTGCGCAATGAAAATGTATTTATTAAATATTGACACCCAAATAGTGTCACGAGTAATGAAACAAATACGTGGCGCCCCGATGTATAATCCGCCATCGGTCGGGGTGTTACAGATTGGTATCAGAGCTCCGTGACTTTAGGATAGGTGGTTAGACGTAACAACCTAGAATACCTAAGAGTCCCTTCTCGCGCATGAGAAATATCTCATGTTTGCGCGCTAATTGTTAATTACTCGATATTTATAAAATATGCTTGCGCTTACGCAGCACATAATTTCATGTTATATTCGCGATCTTTCGATTTTTATTGTTAAATTTCAATCTATTTCTTTACTTACATATTCGTTTGTTGTGGGGATTGAAAATCCGAGAAGTCATGGTGGTACATGAATAGTTGATTTTCAATTACCATTAACTTTATATTTTAAATTGAAGGTTTGAAAAGTCATGGTGATACATGAATTGTCAACCTTCAATGCTCATTTACTCGATATTTTAAATTGAAGATTTGAAAAGTCATGGTGATACATGAATTGTCAACCTTCAATGCTCGTTTACTCGTATATTTTAAATTGAAGATTTGAAAAGTTATGGTGATACATGAATTGTCGATTTTCAATTCGAATTTATTACCTGTATTAAGTTTGCATTTAAATTCATATTTTACTTCAAAATTTGATAGCATTTAACTCCGCGAAACAAGTTTTACGACGATATACTTTGCGCTAAAATGATTTCCCATACCAAGATATTAACAAAAATTAAAACTTTTATAGAATGCCTCCGCTATCTCGCCGTCATCACAGGAGAGAAGCCTCGCGCAGGCGTAGACAGCAACGTTCCCAGGAAATGGCCGCCGCGATAGCCCAAGCCTTAAACCAAAATAATCCCAACCCCTCCAGATACAATATTAAATCCTTTAATGCGGGTAACCCTCCGAAATTCACAGGACTTGAAGGAGCCACCGTAATGCTCCAATGGCTCGAGAAAATTGAGAACACCTTTCTCCATACCCAATGCCCTCCAGACCGACGAACCTTATACGCCTCAAGTGTCCTAGAATCAAGGGCGCTTACTTGGTGGAACGGAGTAGCTCACGCGCGTGGCACAGAGGCTGCTTCTAGCATGCTTTGGGAGGAATTCAAGGAGCTTTTGACTAGAGAATTCTGCCCTCCCAACGAAATAAAGCGCCTTGAGGAGGAATTTTGGAACTTGAAGCAGTACAGTGGCGAAGCGCGCGAGTACGCGACGCGCTTCCACGAACTTAGTTTGCTTGTCCCACACCTAGTTACCCCTTCCCGCCGAGCCATCGAGAAGTTTCTTGGGGGTCTCCCCATGGAAATTCAAGATTCTGTATGGGCCAGGAACCCAGCAACCCTCTCTGACGCCATCGAGTTGGCCGCTGTGCTCAGCGACAACCATGTCAGGGCAGGAACCCTGTTCCTGCGGGGAGCAGAGAAGACCAAACCCACCAAGACTGTCCCAGAACCAACAGAAACCAAGCCAGAACCCTCAAACCGTAACAACCTCAAGCGTAAGCGCAGACCCAACCATCAAACCTATGCGCTTACCAACCCGCTCGTTGTCCAGCAACCCGCCTACCAACCTCTAGTACACGCCCCTAACCCACTGTCAACTTACCCAACACCCCCTGTAGTCCATAACTATGCCTTAACCAATCCCGCACTCCCTGCCCCGTCAACTAAGAAACCTTACACAGGAAACCAACCTTTTTGCCCAACCTGTAGACTTCATCACCCAACTCAAACCCCGTGTCGACAATGCAACCGATGTGGCCGTATTGGTCACATTGCTGAGTACTGTAGAGTCCTTCCCGCCAACCTAATCGCGCAAACACCACCAACCTACCCGCAAAACCCAAAACTAGCATACCCTAATCCACGACCCAGGTCGTGCTATAACTGCGGTGACCCCAGTCATTTCCGGAACGCGTGCCCGAGACTACAAGTACAAATTACGCAAGCTAATCCGGTTAACCAAATTTCAAACCAAGTGTCGCGCGGCCGAGCTTTTAATATAACCGCGCACCAAGCGCAAGCGAATAATGACGTGGTTAATGGTACATTTTTACTTAACGGACAATATGCATCTATACTTTTTGATACTGGCGCCGATAGAAGTTTTATTTCTCGCGCATTTGAACAAAAACTTGCGCGACCGCGAGTAAACTTAAACGAAAACTTTTCAGTTGAATTGGCTAATGGTGAAACTATTTTAATAAATTCCGTGATCAAAGATTGCACGCTTAACCTTAATGAACATGATTTTCTAATCGACCTCATTCCCATGCCTCTTGGAAGTTTTGATGTGATTATTGGAATGGACTGGCTCTCGCATAATCGCGCCGAAGTAATCTGCGCCAAGAAGTTGATTCGCATTCCTCGGGAAAATGGTGAAATTCTTCATATCTACGGCGAGAAACCATCTAACGGTCTTAAACTTATGTCATGCTCTGAAGCCCGAAGACTTTTGCGGAAGAAATGTGTCGCGTTCTTAGCCCATGTGGTCAAACCCGATGAAGGAAAGAAGAAACTTTCTGAAATCCCCATCGTGCGTGACTTTCCTGAAGTCTTTCCCGATGATCTTTCTGGTTTACCTCCCGCTCGGGAAGTCGAGTTTCGTGTTGATCTTGTCCCTGGTGCTTCACCCGTAGCCAAATCTCCTTATCGTCTTGCACCCGCTGAAATGCAAGAATTAGCAAGTCAACTTCAAGAGTTGACCGATAAAGGATTCATTCGCCCTAGCTCTTCGCCATGGGGTGCTCCGGTGTTGTTCGTTAAAAAGAAAGACGGTTCGTTTCTCATGTGTATCGATTACCGCGAGCTGAACAAGCTTACCATTAAGAACCGGTATCCCTTACCGCGTATTGACGACCTATTTGACCAACTCCAAGGTGCCTCTTGTTTCTCCAAAAGCGATCTCCGTTCTGGCTATCACCAGTTGCGTATCCGCGAAGAGGATATTCCCAAGACTGCTTTTCGAACCCGCTACGGTCATTTTGAATTCTTGGTCATGCCCTTCGGTTTAACCAACGCACCCGCTGTTTTCATGGATCTAATGAACCGGGTGTGTAGACCTTTCTTGGACCGATTCGTGATCGTGTTTATCGATGACGTTCTGGTATATTCCAAAACCAAGGCCGAGCATGAACAACATCTTCAGTTAGTGTTGCAAAAGCTTCGAACCGAACAACTCTATGCCAAACTCTCCAAGTGTGAATTCTGGTCGGATGAAGTACAGTTTCTTGGTCATGTTGTAAACAATATGGGTATTCATGTTGACCCATCCAAAATTGAAGCAATCAAGAACTGGATTACACCGTCCACTCCTACCGAAATCCGTTCCTTTCTGGGCTTAGCTGGTTACTACCGGCGATTTATTTCGAACTTCTCGAAAATCGCCTTGCCTTTAACAGCATTAACGCACAAAGGCAAACCATATCTTTGGGGCTCTAAGCAAGAAGAAGCTTTTCAAACGCTCAAGCAATTGTTGTGCGAAGCTCCTGTTCTAGCGTTACCTGAGGGTACTGACGACTTTGTCGTTTATTGTGATGCCTCCAACCAAGGTCTCGGTTGTGTACTTATGCAACGAGGCAAGGTTATCGCTTACGCGTCAAGGCAACTCAAAATTCATGAAAAGAATTATACGACTCACGACCTCGAACTTGGTGCAGTTGTATTTGCCTTAAAAATCTGGAGACATTACCTCTATGGTACTAAGTGCATCATTTACACCGACCATAAAAGCCTTCAGCACATTTTTGATCAAAAGGAACTTAACATGAGACAACGCCGATGGAACGAACTCATCAGCGATTACGATTGTGAGATCCGTTATCAACCTGGAAAGGCTAATGTGGTAGCCGATGCGCTCAGCCGTAAACCCAGCCAGCTTAACTGTATCTTGCCGCGCACGCAGCTTCGCTTCGCGCCGATCCAAAACGATCTTGAATCGCGCATTCGCGACGCGCAGCGCGCATCGATCAGCAAAGGCAACCTACGCGCCGAGTTAGCGTGTGGTGCAGAAGTACATCTAGTCCCTAACCTGAATGGAATTCTCTGTTATCTCAATCGCATCTGGATCCCCAATGATGAGAATCTTCGCTCTGTCATACTGAGTGAAGCGCACAAAACCCGGTATTCCGTTCATCCTGGTGCTGACAAAATGTACAAAGATTTGCGCCTTTCTTATTGGTGGCCTGGTATGAAAAAGGATATTGCTGTGTTCGTAGCTAAATGCCTAACTTGTTCTAAGGTAAAAGCTGAACATCAACGCCCATCTGGTTTGCTCGAACAACCTGAAATTCCTACGTGGAAATGGGAAAGTATAGCAATGGACTTTATCACCAAGTTACCCTTGACCGCAAGCAAACATGATAGCATTTGGGTAATAGTGGATCGATTGACCAAGTCTGCCCACTTCCTGCCCATTCGTGAAACCTACCGTGTTGAACAACTTGCGCATCTATATGTCAAGGAAATTGTATGTCGTCATGGTACTCCTTTGAGCATCATATCCGATCGCGATGGCCGTTTTATATCTCGCTTTTGGAAATCTCTCCAATCTGCGTTAGGAACTCGTTTGGACATGAGTACTGCATATCATCCTCAGACTGACGGACAGTCTGAGCGAACCATCCAAACCCTTGAGGATATGCTTCGATCTTGTGTTCTTGATTTTGGAGGTAATTGGGATTCACACCTACCTCTGATCGAGTTCTCTTATAATAACAGCTATCATTCCAGCATCGGTATGGCCCCATTTGAAGCACTTTACGGTCGAAAGTGCCGTTCACCGATTTGTTGGAACGAAGTGGGTGAAGTTCAAATCACAGGACCCGAACTAGTTCAAGAGACAACCGATAAAATCGCCAAGATCCGTGATCATCTGCTGACTGCCAGAAGCCGACAGAAGAGTTACGCAGATCGCAGGCGGAAGCCTCTCGAATTTCTAGTTGGTGATCTTGTTCTCCTCAAAGTGTCGCCCTGGAAGGGTGTTGTCCGCTTTGGGAAGAAAGGTAAGCTTGCACCTCGTTATGTTGGTCCATTCAAGATTCTTGCGAGGGTGGGAAAAGTTGCCTACAAGCTAGACCTGCCGCCCGCGCTCAGCAATGTGCATCCAACTTTCCATGTATCCAATCTCAAGAAATGTTTAGCTGACGAGAACCTTCACATACCACTTGATGAAGTTCAAGTTGATGAGTCTATGCACTTCGTTGAGAAGCCTGTTGAGATTATGGATCGCGAGGTAAAGCAAACCAAGCGCAGTCGCATCCCTATTGTTAAAGTTCGTTGGCAGTCCAAGCGCGGAGCCGAGTTCACTTAGGAAAGGGAAGATCAAATGAAGATCAAGTACCCGCACCTTTTCTCTGCGCAACCTACTTCGAGATGAATTTCGGGACGAAATTTCTTAAAGTAGGGGAGACTGTGACATCTGCCCAATCCGACCCGACCCAGGTACCCGTTTTCGAATCCGATTCTTTTTATGATTTAAAATTTGGTTATTAATCTTTGTAAATTTAACATTAAATAAATTATATATATATATATTTTTATATTACTTACTAATAATAATAATTTCCTTTCCGCCGTCCCGCCTCTTTTCTCTCTTGTCGCCGTCCCGCCCCTTTCTCTCTCTTATCGCCGTCCCGCCTCCCTTTTTCTCTCTTGTCGCCGTCCCGCCCCTCTGCTTAACCCTTAAGCCTTGAAACCCCTTTTCCTCTTAACTCTTTGCTTGTCCTTTGGTTCTTCCCGCCTAAGGATGTCTGCGCAGCTCCACGCGCCAGACTCCTTACAAGGAAGCCTGCGTGAAGACCAGCTGTTCCTGCGATACGCGAGACGAATTCTTCTCGCAGCGCGCTAAGAATTGTAGTTCTTCTCGCAGCCCGCTAAGAACGGTAGTTCTTCCCGCGACGCGCTAAGAATTGTAGTTCTTCTCGCAGCGCGCTAAGAATTGTAGTTCTTCTCGCAGCGCGCCAAGAATTGTAGTTCTTCTCGCAGCGCGCTAAGAATGGTAGTTCTTCCCGCGACGCGCTAAGGATTTGTAGTTCTTCCCGCGACGCGCTAAGGATTTAAGTTCTTCCCGCGGTGCGCTAAGGTTTGCTCTGTCTGCCTTCGCCCTCGCGCGCAGCGCTCGAATCTTCTCGCGCTAGACCTTAAGTCTTTTCTTCTGTTTAGGTCAGCCTGTATCTTTTGGTATCTTATCTTTTGTTTGAGCTTTAGGTCAATTCCGACATCTGTCCGAAAAGCCACTTTCGGCGCAGCATGCGCACCAATCCTATTGGTTGACAGAAAAAGTGACTGACATAATCTTTTGAAATCTTCTTTTGCATGTCTTGAACAGTGTTTTATCTGACGCCTCCCATGCTTTGACCTGTAACCTGTCAGCTTTTCCCCATCCCCTGCAGCTGCCGGCATATCTATTTAATATCTTTTGCTTTTGTTTTCTTATGCTTTTTAATATCTTTTGCTTGATTTGATAAGATCTTTTCCCCTTTTCTAGGGATTATGTTCCCTAGGGTTTTCCTATAAATTAAGTTATTTTCTTGTTTTTTAACACTACACACACTACACTTAAACTCTCCCCAAATCTCTCTCCCTTTGCTCTCTGCCGAAGATCGCCGCCACTCTCTTTGCCTCCGTCTTCTTTGTTCTGCCCAGATCTCGGTAATTATAAATATACTTTGCTTTAACTAATCGATACTTACTGCATATATTCAAGACATAAAAAAACCAATCGTTAAACCAATAACCTTTTATTTATAGGTTAACTTGTGCTTGTTTAAAAGTTGGTTCTTGCATTATCTTTCTTCGCGCCGTTTACAAGTGAGTAATCTCGTACTTAATCCCCTTTTATTTTTAACGTTTTGGGATGTTCATGTGTTCGTACAACTTGAGTATTAAACTTGTTTATGAACTTTATGTGCGCAAAACCCCATGTGTTATGGACGTTTACTTGGCTGTTTATTTGTATGTGTGAATCATTAACCGGTTTGTTCGGCCTATTCCGAAGTTTTCATGGATCCATTAGATGAACACGGGAGACCTATCGTTTACGGTTTTCTTGTTTTATTACACATGCACGTATGATTTATCGTTTTTGTGCTCAATTGGGAGCACAGATTGAACTATGAGCTATGATCTAAGGCTTGATCACAATCTGATTACACCCTATGTTAAACCCCAGTTAAACACATGTTGCGCGCAGTGTTTATTATTATCTATTTATATCTATTAAACTTGATTTCTCACCGACACGCAAGTGTTGACGTTTTATTTTAACACATGTTCAGGTTTGCTGTAGCTGCTTTTGGAAATCTCAAGGACACGTAGGATGTTTTCTTTTTGTTTGGACCTAGATTAAAATGTAACAAGACAAGTTATGTTATTTGAATATTCTAAGTTATGATATGATTTATGTTACTTTATGTCGTGTTCTGCGCGTGCGCAATGAAAATGTATTTATTAAATATTGACACCCAAATAGTGTCACGAGTAATGAAACAAATACGTGGCGCCCCGATGTATAATCCGCCATCGGTCGGGGTGTTACAGGTTTTACCCTAGAAAATGTTACAACATCAACCGGTCCCACTCCCACAGACGGGGGATATGGCTCGCACCGGAAGGTTCAAATTTTGGTAATCTCAGACGGATTACGGATGAGACTCGCCGAAACCAGTCAGAATTTGATCTGGAAAATGATTCAGGCAAATCTGACATGGCGAGATCCCATCAATCAAGAGAAAAGCTAACTCCCGAGGAGTGGCTTCATGTGCAACAACAAAGTTTGGTGGCTGAATATGAGCGCAGAAAACGTGATGAACGATTTCATGCCCGCACTTTGAATTATGAGGAATCTCCGAGGAGATCTCCTTCTCCTCCGCCAACAGTAAGAGGAAGCCAGATCCGTTATAGCCAACAGACGGAATCAGAGTTTGGCGAATTACCGAGGTTACACCCTCGTCCTCGTATAAATATGCGGATGCCATCTTATTTAGAAGAATTTGATAGTTACGACTCAACTTATCAGCCGGGAGAATACAGTATGTATACCGGCGATAGTAGGATGAGCTCACGGGCAAGAAGTAGTCGACCGCAGGACATAGTTCGCCACACTAAGTATCACAGCAATGCTGAACGGGACTTCACCAAACCATATCGTCCGGCAGCCTTTGCCGAAAAATCGAAATTCATAGCAAGTATTGCTACTGCACCTTTCCCTGTTAATGCCAAAATACCTACATCAGTAGGCAAATACAATGATATGACTGATCCAAGTGATCATCTCCAGAACTTCGTGGCAGTAGGGGGTGTTAGTGGTTGGACGCTCCCTTATTGGTGTCATATGTTCGCATTGACATTAACAAGAGCAGCGAGAGAATGGTTTGAAAAGTTACTTGATGGTCAAGTTTCCAGCTGGGATGACCTTGTAAAAAAGTTTTCTCAACAGTTCAGCCAGCAAAAGAAACATACGCGAGACCAGTAAAAATTTTTGGATGTTGTCCGCCGTGATAACGAGTCCATAGAAGATTTTATCACCAGATTCAACGATGAAAGTCTGAACATCGGCGGGATAAGTACGGACATGCTTCGTGGTGCCTTCCGCAAAAATGTTAAATGTGATGATCTAGTCCGCACACTCACTAGCAGAGATGGAATGCCAAAAGAGTGGGACGATCTTATGACTGCGGCGAAAGTATATGCCAACACAGAAAAAACTTTGAGGAATGGTAATCTGAAGCAAAAATTTAAAGTCGGATTTCAAACTCCAAGTCCTAATAGACAGGCGAAAGGCCCTATTTGGTCAAGACTTCAACCAAGCTCGGACGTATCAAAACCATTTGATGCAAGGTCCCTCATAGGCAACAAGAACAAAGCGGGACCCTCGAACCGAGGTCCCAACAGTTGGATTCCTCTTTCAAAGACTCTCGCTGAGATTCTCACTACAGAAAATATAAGTTTCAGAAAGCCACAGCCACTGACAAGAAGGTCATTCTTAGATGCCAAGAAGCATTGTTCGTATCATGATGACATTGGTCATAATACGAATGAGTGTAGAACATTAAAAAGTGAAATTAAGGCAGATCTGAAGTCTGGAAAACTTAAGCATTTAGTGAAAAATGGGAAACCCAATAACGGTAAAGCGCCCATTCGGGACAACCAAGGTCCAAGTAAAAAGCAAATTAAAGATTTGAACGTTCATATGATACAAGGCGAGTCCCATACAGGGAATAAGAGGAAAGAATCTGATGATGAAGAGTGGAAGAATGAGCCAGTGATCTTCCCTCGAATTAAAGGGGGCCCGAACAACAAGAACCCCCTAATCATCATTGCCCTTTTCGGGCATTATCGCTCTCATTATGTCTTCTTCGACACCGGCAGTACGTCGGACATCATGTATGAACAATGCTTTGAACAGCTTGACGAAGAAGATAAAGAAAGATTGAAACCCATCCACGCTCCAGTGTCGGGATTTGAAAGGGAAATAATGCACCCGCGAGGGGTAATTTCATTCCCAGTTACCTTGAGCGACGGAATTCATTCGAGGACCGAGGAGGTCGAATTTCTGGTTTTGCCAGCAATATCGAAACATGACATTATTCTCGGATGAGAAGCAATTGGTGACTTCAATGCCCATCCGTCCACAGCACACGGTGCAGTAGGAGTTCCGACCTGCACTGGTATAGCAATAATTTACGTCAATCGACATTGCTTTGCAACCAAGATCTCAAAACCCAGCAAGATCCCAAAACAAACTTTGAGAACCGAACCAGAAAAGTGGGTCTTGAACAAAAATTTCCCCGATCAAACTGTAACAATTGGACCTGCTATTTCCGAGATAGTACGGACTTTCTTGAAACAGTTATTATCAAAAAATGTTGATGTGTTCGCATGGCAGCCCGCGGACATGACTGGTGTCCCACGGACTATCACGGAACACAACTTAAGGGTAAACCCGCTGTTTACGCCAATTGTTCAGAAACAACGAAAGATGGGTCCGGAACAAACAAAGGCAATGAACGAGCAAGTCCAGGACCTCTTACAAGCCGGGATCATATGCCCAATCCGCTATCATTCATGGGTTGCTAACCCAGTCATAGTTCCCAAGAGCAACGGAACGTGGCGGATGTGCATTGATTTCAAAGATCTAAACAAAGCATGTCCTAAGGATTGTTATCCTTTACCAGAGATTGACCTCAAGGTTGATGCTGTGGCACCATTCAAATTCAAGTGTTTCTTGGACGCCTACAAGGGTTATCACCAGATCCGCATGGCAGCAGCTGATGAAGATAAGACAGCATTTCGCATAGACCAGGGCACTTTTTGTTATAAAATGATGCCTTTCGGACTAAAGAATGCGGGAGCCACATATCAATGATTAATGG
The DNA here is from genome assembly GCF_021521415.1 of Bidens hawaiensis. Classification (NCBI taxonomy): domain Eukaryota; kingdom Viridiplantae; phylum Streptophyta; class Magnoliopsida; order Asterales; family Asteraceae; genus Bidens; species Bidens hawaiensis. The sequence goes on along the minus strand of NW_027492143.1, from coordinate 557,444 downwards.
ATATAGCGTTCAAAGACCAAATTGGTTGAAAATTAGAGATGTATATGGACGATCTCGTAATCAAAAGTGTTGAGGAGGACCAAATGTTGAGAGATATTGAAGAGACCTTCGAAACATTGAAAGGTATTAACATGAAGTTGAACCCAGCCAAGTGTTCATTCGGAATGGAAGAGGGAAAGTTTCTGGGAGTGATTGTCACGGATGCGGGCTTCAAAGCTAATCCAGATAAAGTTCAAGCTATAGCCCGCATGCCTTCCCCATCTTCCCTCAAGGAAGTTCAGACACTCAATGGCCGACTGGTTGCTTTGAATCATTTTTTGGCAAATCATGCAGCCAAGTCTCATCCTTTCATCTCAACTCTGAGGAATTGCCTCAAGAAAGCATAGTTTAAATGGACCGCGGAGGCGGAACAAGCTTTCTTGGAGGTTAAAAAATGTTTGATGGAACTTCCCACGTTAACAGCACCTCACGCGGGAGAACCTTTAACGTTGTATCTATCGGCTTCAGACATTGCCATCGGGGCTGTCCTTTTGACAGATCGAAAGAACGTTCAAACACCGATTTACTATGTTAGCAGAACATTATCGGACCCGGAAACAAGATACTCCATGCTTGAAAAACTTGTGTTGGCACTGGTCTATGCTGCCCGACGCCTCCGCAGGTACTTTCAAGGACATCCCATCAATGTCTTAACTGGATACAAGCTCAAAAACATTCTCAGTAAACCAGAATTGTCTGGGTGCTTGGCCAAATGGGCCATCGAACTAGGTGAGCACGCAATAGAATACAAACCAAGGCCAGCAATCAAAGGGCAAGTGTTGGCGGACTTCGTCACAGAAGTCCCGCATCACAAAGAAAGAGAATGTTTGACCGAGCAACAACCCCAAGTACCTCCGGAATCAGGACAGATTTGGTCTTTGTTCACGGACGAAGCTTCAAGCAGTGAGGGATGTGGCGCAGGCCTCAGGCTAGTCAATCCCGAAGGCTATGAGTTTACATATGCCATAAAGTTGGATTTTAAAAGTACCAACAACGAGGCAAAATACGAAGCTTTCTTGGCAGGCTAACGGATAGCCAAAAAGCTTGGGGTGAAACATTTAGAAGCTTGGGTGGATTCCATTCTAATTGCGGGACAAATAAATGGAACGTATGAAGCTAAGAATGATGTCATGGCTTCTTATTTGTCCCAAGCAAAAGCCCTGATTCGCCAGTTCGCCTCTTTCAATGTTATTCACATTAAGAGGAGTGAAAATAAATAAGCGGACGCTCTTAGTAAACTGGCTTCAACGAATTTTGAGCATTTTGCAAAAGATATTCGTGTCAAAGTCTTAGACCATCCATCCGTTCCACAAAACCAAATCCTGGTAATACAAACTGGTGTTGAATCTTGGATGACACCCATCAAAGCTTATTTATCTTCCGGATCACTTCCAGTAGGAAAAGCCGAGGCTCGGAAAATCAAACACAAAGCTTTAAATTACCAAATGAATGATGGCATTTTGTACCGGAGATCATTTCTCGGCCCGCTGTTACGATGTGTAGACGCAGAAGATGCAAATTACCTAATCCGTGAAATCCACGAGGGTATCTGTGGACTGCACGCGGGACCGAGAATGACAGTTGCAAAAATCATGAACGCGGGGCACTATTGGCCTGGCATGCACCTGGACGCTGTGCAAGAAATCAAAAAGTGTGATTCTTGCCAGCGCCATGCCCCCAACACCCTGCGACCTAAAAACGAACTGGTTCCGGTAACATCTGCCTGGCCGTTCCAAAAATGGGCTATTGACATCGTGGGACCCTTCCCAGAAGCCCCGGGACGAGTCAGATTCTTGATAGTGGCCATCGATTACTTCACCAAGTGGGTGGAAGCCAAACCAGTTGCCTCAATAACGGCATCAAGCGTAAAAAAATTCCTTTGGGAATTCATCATATGCTAGTTTGGCCTCCCGCAGGAATTGGTAAGTGATAATGGGACCCAATTTGTTGACAGCGGACTGCAGGAGTGGCTAAAAGAACTTCAAGTCACTCAAGTTTTCATCTCTGTAGCTCATCCGCAGGCAAATGGTCAGGTCGAAAGGACCAACCGAACTATCAAGGAGGGAATCAAGGTGAGATTAGGAACTAAAATGGACAGGGTGGGTCGACGAACTGCCACATGTACTTTGGGCTTTTCGCACCCAGGAGAATTCTAGCAACGCAGAATCCCCGTTTAGTCTGACCTACGGCACCGAAGCCATGATTCCCGCTGAAATCGGGATTCCATCCGCACGAGTTCTGTTAATCGATGATAATGATCACGAACTCAGGTTGAATCTTGATTTACTCGAAGAAAGGAGAGAATTAGCATCGATCCGCGAGCATAATTACAAGCGACAACTTCAGAAATATTATAACTCGCGGATCCAAAAATGCGAATTTGATGCGAGAGACTTTTTCTTCCGCAACAACGAGGCTTCCGGTCAGGAACCTCTGGGCAAGTTAGCCCCGACTTGGGAGGGACCTTATAGAATCAAGCAAGTGTTACCTAAAGGTGCCTACAAGTTAGAGAAAATAGATGGGACTGAGATCCCCAGAACTTGGAATGAGGCTCAGTTGAAAAGATGTTATATTTAGCACAAGTGTTTTCTTATTGGTCTGCGTGCCTCAATAGACTAACAAGCCATATAATTTCCTTTATTGTAAGAAGGCTTATGCCCAATCTATGAAAATATCGTACTTGTAACATATGTTGTTATCTTTTATTGACAAGAACGAAGATCCGGATAGACACTTATATTATGGTACATAAGACAAAGTGCACCGGAAGAAAACAAGACTTCTTATCATACCAGTCAAAAGAGATTACAAGCAAAAGGAATCGTTTACAACAAAGTTATTTATACATTCACGGGGCGACATCCTCGTCTTCCGTTTTATCATTCGTTTTCTCGGCTTCCTCTTCCTCCTCGTCAAGACCCATTAACTCTTTCAGTTGATCAATAGCATCCTCCTTATCCGCAAGCTCTGATATATGCTCGGAAAGAGCGAACTTAAGAGTATCAAAGTTCTTGGTTTTCTCGATAAGGACAGAAGCAATATCCTTACCAAATAAGGCATTCTCCTCCGGACGCCGACCTTGGAACCAAACTTATAGCCTTCCGCAAAGCCCATCTGTCGTCCAGCTTGTTTGGACGCCTTCAGAAGCACCGCGACACAATTTCCGAGGTCATCAATATTCCGGACATCAGTAATAACCTGATAAAATAATTAAGACATGCATAAGTACGAGTAGAATGGTCGTTATAATCAAAGTGTAAGATTAAATACCTTGGGAATTGCTGCTGATAACAGCCATTTCTTGTCCGCATTGGCCCGGACAAGCTCCATCTTATGACCAGCACACTCTAAAGCCTGATCTCGGTTCTTGGCATAAAGGTCGACTAAACGCTTCTCCTTAGCCGCGGATTCGGCCTGAAAAGACCTTATCAGTTCAGCTTGCTCATCCAATTGTTTTTGAAGAGCAGCTTTAGCTTCCTCAGAGGACTTGAAAGCTTGGTAACTTTCCTTAGCTTCAATCAAAGCCGCAAATGTTTCTTTCTTGGCATCAAGCAGCTCAAGATCCTTGTCATCAAGTTCTTTGTTCATAGCCAACCAATCCCAGGCTATCTCCTGATTGGTGGAGACAAGATTCGCCATGAGATAAGAGTTGGAATTCAACAACTCTTGGCGAATACGCTCCCTCTATCGCTTCTTTTCCGCAGGAGGAAAATTCTCTTGAAGAAACTCATAACAGAGATCCGCGTCATTGAATGTGGAATCTTCACACAATGTCCAACGTGGACAATGCAGAGCAACTTCTCCCTCATGAGCAGCACGAGAACTTTGACCCTTGTAAGAAAACATACTAATACCCCCTGGTCTCTAAAATGATGAACGTTATAGTTCGGAAACATGCGCAGAGTATCAGACTCATGACCTCCTTTCTCCGTATCCTTCAAAGAAGAGATACCTGTCAGATTGATCGGGTTTTGGAAAGTGTTCTTGGGTGAGGAAGGCGGAGTTGGAAGTTTCGGAGCCCCCGAATCCTTCAAACCTGAAATACCTTCAGAAAAATCTTTCAGGGCCACTGAAAGATTTAATCAAAGTCAATTAAAAGACATGCGGAGCATGGTTATTTATGCCAAAAACAAACAAACTTACCCATAGAAACATCTTGGGCATCGAGTTCCTGCAAACGGGACCCTAAGTCCGCAGGTTGGCTCATCTTTTTCTTCTTCTTCTTAGGAAGGGCGGTCTCGGCAAGTTGAGATCTGCGTATTTTAACAACTTTAGATGGTCCCTCGCCAACAATTGGGATCTCGTCCTCAGGAGTAGCATCATCGACGACATCAGCATCGTCACCACCTCCTGAGGCCTTCGGTGGAAACCTTACCAAGTTTGCGGGTCAAAACTGTGGCCATAGGCAAGACATTGGTAGAATCAGTAGTATCAGTCCATGGTTTTTCTACGCGAGGTGATGACTCCTCGCTATAAGAAAGGAGCACAACCACCCCGCTAGAAGTCACAGCAGTAAGAGGTTGAGGTTTTAGAACCTCCTCACCTTCAGCAATCCTCTTCTCACCTTTCGCAAACATTGCTTCAGAAACAACAGGCTCCGCACGGAGAGGTGAAAATAAGAAGTTATGCTCGGTGCGTTCAAGAAATGGAACGTCGGTTGCAGCAATAGGACGGCGTGCCATCATGCCTCCTAACTTATCTAGTAAAGAGGAAAGAATGGATCCTTCCCCTGCAAATTTAACACAAAGGTAAGAAAAAGAACAAGACCTTGGAATATTGCAAGTAAAAACTTACCTCCACCAGAATTTTCATAGAAAGGCTCTAAGGTCGGGAATGGACACAAAGGGCTCATCTTGGTGTACACTAACGCCGCCTCAGAGATCGCCCGCATGGGCGTTGGCGTCTTTATTAATGAAGTATACCACGGGAGATTAGTCGCCGTGGTAGCAGCAACGGAAGGAAGGGTATCTGTAGCCTTACGATGACTCATTGTAAATGGAATTACACCCTCCCGAACCCAAAAGAATTTAGGTTTCCATTCGTAAAGACTCTGATAGCACTCGGTACCAATAGGGCCCTCATTACGGCCCCTTTTGGTAGCGGACCATCCAAACAACCCATCGCAGTGCGTCAGCTTATAGAACACTGCAAATCGACCTACCGTCGGGTCGATAGTATGAGCCTGACAACAAAAATCAAAGTGACATACTCGGAGCATCCCTAGTGGGTGAATCTGGGAAAGATGGAGGCCGTAGGAAGTCAGAACGTCCTTCACAAACTTCGTTATAGGTAACCGGAAGTTGCTCGTTGTAAAGAACTCTGTATATATGGCCATCTTCTCCGTCGGAGGATTAGTCGCAATAGATCCGTCCGCCGGGCGTTCCGGCTCCCATTCTGGAGCCAATCCGTAAATACTGATGACGTCCTCGTACTCTTTCTCTTTCAAATGCACTGTAACCTCATGGATTGACGGAGTATTTTTCTTCTCACCAGCCATATGATAGAAGTTTACAGAAATCTCTCAGATAAGATGGAGGTTTTTTCTGATTACTCTAGATGTTGAAAGTGATAAGACCGAATTGGATTCACAAAGGGTTAATTTATACCCATCGCAATAAATGCTCCATTCTGACTGACAGAGGAAAGAGAAAACGCGGAACATGGGATGATCGACACGTCAGGAGGGAGATTCGAAAAGCGTGACAGGTTGTCAAAAAGGGCATGTCACACGTCTCGTCAACCGTCGCTTAAAATTTCTCTCCCCGCCACGTCACTGGTGTTACCTAAGATACACGAATTCAAAATTCAAAAAGGAAAATATCTTGCAAAGATATTATCAAACCAAAAGTTCTTTCCATTTAAATATTCACAAGTGATTACAAAAATATGGAAAAGAAATTGCAAAAGCCTAAATCCCAAAACCTATCTACGGATTAGGAGCAGACGTGCCTTCCGGAGCATTTGGAGCCTCGTCCTCGGACTCGTCATCCTCAGATTCATCTTCGATATAGACGCGTAATTGTTTTACGCCATCTTCATTCAAAGCAAACTCCGGAAGCATATTTTCTAGCGGCAAAACAAGATCATCAAACTCTTGAACCCAAATGTCTAATTCTTGTTTCGCGTCAAGGCCATGTAGCGGGTGGTTCTCTGTAGGTCGTCCGGACTAAGCGAACACCAAACCTTCGTTGAAGCCTCCCACTCGCCAACTGCCTTAGCAGCAGTCGTCAAGTTAACAAAGCAGTCAGTGAGTTCTCTACTCTTTTTAACATAATGAATGACCTAACAACAAAACATAAAAGACATGTCAGCACAAAAATAGAAGTACACAGATAGAATAAATAAGAAGAAATCCTACCGAGCTTAGACCACGGTTGAGGAAGTATTGTCTCTCTCGCTCGGTACGCTCCGCTCTATCACGAAGTCCTTGTAATTCGGCGGAGGCATGGGTACTTGCTTCAGTGTGAGATTGCAAGAGGGAGTCATATGCAGACTGCATATCAACAATAGTTTTATCTTTAAGCTCAGACTGATCCCCTTGCAATCGTAACGCCTCCTCGAGCTCTTGGATTCGGGCATTTTGGCGAGACACTTCGTCCTGAGTCCTTGCCAATTCATCTTTCTTCCTTTGGGTCTCAGCTCGGGAAGCCTCGAGTGTTGTTAGACCTCTCGCAAGCTTCCTTCCAACCTTGAGCAGCAGCAACACTCCGGTCCTACTCAGCTTTAAGTGCGGCTTGAGCATCAATCAGCTTCCACCTAGCCGCCGCCGCCTTACGCTGCTCCTCAGCATATGCCTCCGCGGCCTTAACGGCCTCGGAAGCCGCACTCAGCTTTCCACCCATTGTACGCCATTCCCGCAAGATCTCTTGGTTCTGGGCTACAGTATTAGCCAAAGACACGGATAAACCAGTGTGAAGATCATCGCGAGAGCGGTCCCGAAGATCTGTCATTTCGGTAGGAGGCACGCGGTGCTTCACAAAATTCATACACATTTCAGGGTTGGTAAAACGTGACCCATTGATAATATCCCATGGTGGGACAAATAAATCAAAATCCCCTCCTAATTGCGCATCCCCTTAATACTGGGAGCTTGAGGTTTCACGCCGTATAGGCATCGAGAAGGACTGTGGTGGTGCACCTTGCGTTGACCCTCTCCCGACTTCATGGACGGATGATCCAAACAGCGAACTCCTTATCACATTAGTAGTCAAAGGTGATGGGGAAAATTGCTCAGTAGAAGGACGAAACGGAGACCCATGAACCAGAAACCCAACATCGTCAATAACTGGGTTATATTCCTCGTTCCCGGTAGCAACCCCAGCATCGAAAAGATTATCGACTGATTGGATGCTGGGAGCACACTGGTCCCCTCCGCACGCGCCTCGGTGGGAGGAGTACCAGGTTTGTCCTCAACCACCTTTTCTGGGGAAAGAGATGGTTGCTTATCAACAATCGGAGTAGGCGTGGATAACTTCTTAACCACGTCATCCTCCACAATCAGCGGATCTACACAAGAAATTTGCAATCAGATCCGGACGTTAAGAGATGTTAAAAAAAAATTTTAGCAATAGAAACTCACCAGTCACCGTTCCCGGACGTTCCGCAAGACTAGGCCCCGGCTTCCTCGAGCGCCGGGTTCGCTGTTTCTTTGTCTTAGGTCCTTTCCCGGCATCAGCGGCGCTAGTACCCGCGTCACTTGCCTGAGAAGTTCGGAGAGACCTCTTCCGGTATAATTCTGCCAACAAATGCGAAACAAACGAAGTTTCAGGAGTGTCATATGAGCTTTCCCCCTCGAAAGTGGTAGAATCGTCACTTAAGATAACGATTGTTCCATCCGAGGTTAGCACATTGAGAGGAAGAGGGTTCAAAATATACGCACATGTTTCAAAAATAGAATCCGAGACAACCGGCTCGGCCCGAACACTCACAGGAAAGAGGAAGTATTTGGCATTCCTCTCCAGGACAGGCACCTGCTTAAGGTCGCGGATAGTTTTCCCCATGCACCCCTTATCATCATACAGGGCGTTAAGCATGGATCCAAAACCTGAAGAACAAACATGAAGTTTAAAAACAGAACTTCGGAGGATTAAAAAAAAAGTTGTAAACTTACGACCGTCCGACTCAACAAAAACAGGCTCCATACCGGGAGCAGGCCATAGGCGGCTCATCCCTGCCCAGACAAGGGCCTCCTCAGGCAATACCCGCATTGGTGTTAGCGGGACAGTCAGTTTGCGGACCCAGTCGCGGTTCTCATGAGCGGCCGGAGTAAGGTCAATTAAAGGCTCGTTGCCTGACCGACAAACCATGGCTTCCGGCACCACATCCTCCGATATCCAGAAGAACTTCCTCTTCCAGTCTTTGGATATCGTCCCAACCTCGCGCCCGAAAGCCCTGTCAGACGACGAATGACAAGAAAACCACCCATTTTGACGGGTCATCTTGTAAAATACGGCGAAACGGTCCAACCGAGGTAACATCTCATGAGCCAAACATACGAACTCGAAGTGACGAATTCGCATGACGGCACCTGGGTGAAGCTGGGACAAGTGAATCCCAAACGCCTTCACCACTTTCATAAAAAACTTTGTGACGGGAAGACGGAAGTTTCCCGACACAAAATAATCAGTTTATAATGCCATCTTCCCGGGAGGGGGGAAACTGGCAATAGAACCGGCAAAAGGGAATTCCGACCCCCACTCCGGTGGAATGCCATACGTTTCAATAAGTTTTTGATACTCATCTTGGTCCCACTGCACCTCTATCTCATCAACTTCTGCCATCGTGCTAGTCATAAACGTCAAATGCCTGGTATGATGATAAAATCAAAGGAATATGCAGAGAGTTTCAGAGAAAGAAAATAAGAGAGTAGTCAAAATACAAATACGATAAAGCTTCAAAAAGAAGTTAACTCCCCCTATATACTCATCGCAGTTAATGTGATGGGATACTCGCCACGTCACGCGGGAAAATTCGAAAAAGTGAAAAAGTTGTACAGTCGGGTACAGTTGCAACCGTCACAAACGTCCTGTCACCTGCACACGCGCCTGCAAGCTATCAACTTGTCTTTTTTTCATGGTTATCCACAACAAACAGAAGATATTTTCTACCAACTTATAAAGAATAAAACCCCCCAAATACACATTAAGTCCAAAATTTCACCCGCATAAAGTACTTCACGCGGAAGAAACACTGGACTTAGGGGACTTATAGAGGTAGGTACTGAAAAGACCCAAATACCCTTAAGTAACACCCGTGGGTCAACCGTGAACCTACCACAAGTCACCCGCGGGACATATAAACCATCCGCATAAGCATTTGAGGAAGAAACACCCTCGGAGAACATGTGGAAGCACCTTGGCACCCTCAGGAGTCATACGCAAGAAGGAACTTTCTTTCGCGTTAATGACTGTGAGCTATTACCTTGGGAACAGCTGTCAACAGTTAAATACCTTCCAGAAGATCTACCAAGATGCTTTCTTGGGCAATACGTGACCTCTCAACCAATCAATAAAGGACACCTGGCAAGGCTGTTATAACCGTGCACATGGCCAGTGTTGCCCATCAACCTATATCAAAAGGACGCGTGTCCAGGTGGTTATACATGCACATGCAACGTATAAACCGAACCTATCAAAATAGGACACGTGTCCAGGTGGTTACGAGAGCATCACCTTAAGGGCAGCTGGCCCAATCACTCTTCCCACACTCTTCGGCTATAAATACTCTCTTCGTTACCATGAGGTATTAATTCACTCCCACTGTACTCTCTCAATTTACTTAAGTGCTTATCTTCTACAGAACAGTACTTATTCTCACGCCGGAGGGTGGTTACGGAAAGACCCCCCTCTTGTCCTTTCCGTAACGAGACTCATGGTGTCTGTTTTGCAGGTTCCGGTCACTGGACTTTGGGAGGTTGTACTCATATCTTGCTTGTAATTATCGTATCCTACCTTGTGGACTCATTAGATCCAGGACCCATACCCGGGGATTGGATCTGTGTTTCTTCACTAACAGAAATTAAAATTTCAACAAATAAACAATTGGTGAGTGTTTCTTTTATTCCAAATAAGAACAAGAAACAGAATAAAAAAAATCTAAATGGCAAATAACTTGAGATGTGAAACATGAGACACATGTTCGTCTCCCACCGGACCCACCCTATACCACTTGTAGATTTCAAATTTTCATATGAAGCAGTTAGATAATTAAGTAACGTGGGTATATGTAATTGTTATTTTTCATAACAAAATAAAAGAAAACTATATATATTTTTAGACTGAAAAAAAAGTTAGGCTTAAAAAGCTGAGTTTGGGACACCGAAAAAAAAATATAGATGTGGCACTTGAGTGTTTAAGCCGAATATATTAGATATAAAAATTACCTATAGATTTGAGGGGTGCCTACCCCCCCCCAAGCCAAACACTGAATTCGCCCCTGTTCTCATTGGTCTGCTACAAGTTCTTAAGACAACCATTAAATAATCATTCATCGGATTTATGTTTCAACTTCATTTTTGCCCCACATAAGAGTTTATTTTTTGCATTGTTTCTTTGAAGAGTTTTTTTTTTTTTTTGTTTTTTTTTTGTTTTTTTTATCTGGATGGTGAAATTTTGAGCTTTAAAATTGTATGGACGGTCATTCTTAATGCACGTAAAATAGAAATAATATAAATGTATGTAAAGCAAAAGCTAGTTTTAAAGGTAAATTACAGCATAATACTAACTACACACGTTAAAAGGCAAACACACTTATGGTAAGATACGAGATATCAATTATGGACACAGTGGCTCTTAATACTAAATCTTATGTTAACATAATTAAAGCAATCACAATCAATAAAAAGTGTAATAAGTTAAGATTACCTAAAATACAAAGATTTAAACCCATAGAAGAGCTTGCAATAGTTTATGTTATAGTGGTAAATTCGAGCATTAAATAGTGTCTTTAGCCTTCCAGTAAGGTAAATTTTAGTGATTTACGATATCAAATGATGAAACCCGTTATATATTCTGGTCAAGATAATTATTAATGTCGGCGAGCAAAACCGGATCCGAGACGAGAGCTTCGACACGCGTTTAACTTCGATGGGGAGATCTTTTAATTTATTTATGTTTGTATTTGGCAATATATATGCATTTATTTGTCATTTGTATGTGTGTTGTATGGTGTAAATCACCCACCCAAGGGAGCTTACCTTGGGTGGGGTCGGTTCTTATTCAATATTACCAATCTTTTAACTGACAATGAGATCGTCTACTATCATATCTTTTTTATATATTGTTCGGTCGTTTGATTTACCACACCCGTCTCGAAAACCAAGTGAAGAGCAAAACCGTTCGATGGTCGTTTTGGGACCTACAATTGGTATAAGAGCTTTCGGGCTCTACTAGTTGTAGATCTTGGGTCACAACTTTGGATTTTGGTCTTGTGTGTGTGAAAAGACGGTTTTTCAAGAAAATAAGTGGGTTCGGGTTCATGTGTTCTTCAAAAGGTTCAAGAAAATAAAAAGTTTTAGTTAAAGATCTTCAAGTATGTGTTAGAAAGTTTGTGAAAAGTTTGTTTTGTGGTGTTTGAATCCACAAAAAATTGGTGTTTGTGTTGGTGTTTGTGTGAATCTTCAAGATATACTAAAAAGTTGTGTTATACATGCAAAGGGAATGTATTGAAAAAGGTGGCAAGAAAGAAGGTTGGTGACCTGCCTTATTTAGCATTCGAATACATGTTTCTAGTTTCAAGAGTATTGTATTCGAATTACGCTCGAATACATTTGTATTGGAAGCTTAATTCGCATACAATCTTCATTAGAATACAAGTGTAACTCACGTACAATCCTCAATTCCCATACAAGGATCAATTCGCATACATCCTCAATTAGAATAGAAGCACACTCGAATACACCGTATCAAGTTTCAAGTTTCATAATCTAAGTTTCAAGTATTCTAATACCATTCGAATACAAGATACTTGGACATTTCTATTCGAATAAACTTTGTATTTGAATGCAATTTGTATTCGAATACAAATCGAATACAAGGGTGTCTGACCATATCATTCGAATACAAGAGACTTGGCCTTGATTTTCTGTTTTGAGTCCCTTTCCCCTCATTCGAATACAACCTTATATTCGAATACTTTGGACTTGTTCAAACAGATTTTGTTCAAGTATTGATCCTTGAATTGTTATGCAATGGAAAATCCTATTTCTAACACTGGTGCAAGTAACGTAGCCATAAAGTATGTGATGTTTGAGAACGAAGCTGGAACAACGTCTGAGCCTCCAAAGCTGATGAAGTGGGATTGTGATTTTGATGAGTTTAAATGGAGATTTCAGAACTATCTCAAGATTATTGATTACAATCTTCTTAGACCCTTTGAACAAGGTCCACATCTTCCTATGACAACTGGCACTGATGATGAGATCCCTAAAGCCGTTGCAGATTATGATGAAGATGATAAAAGAATGCTTGCTGAAGATCAAAAAGCTTTTGGTGTCCTAACTGTATGCCTTTCATGGGAAATTTCTTTGACATTGAGAGACTACACCACTGCTTAGACTTTGTGGGATGCCTTAGTGAACAAATTTGAAGGCAACATGGAAATGAGAAACAGTCGAAAAGGGATGTTGAAGGGAGAGTTCAACATGTTCAACTACATTCAAGGAGAAACGATTGATAGTCTTATCTCAAGATTTGAACTGTTGATTACCAAAATCAACGGTGCTGGAATTGAGTACGATTAAATTGAGATAAATGACAAGCTTGTTGATATACATCTATTTATACATCTCGATTCCCTTGTAAAGTTATGTCTCTTTAATATTTTGAGTTTGTTTTAGTTCGAGTTTGTTTATCTTTTATTAATTTAGGTTCTTGAGTCAAGTTTTATATATTTATCATGTTTTAACTCTTTTTGGTGTCTTGAATGTTAAACTTAATACTTTCTATATTTTCATGCAAACCTTATGTTCGTTTTGTTCGTCAAACGGTTACGTGATTGCTTCACTAATGTTTTGTTATGTTTTCATATATATGATGGCATGGAGAAGCAAAGGAAAGAAGATCTAGAAGGTTCCATGTGTTACTTGGAGTTCAAGGAAGTTGAGTATCAAGATTTGACAACAAATAACAGTTAATAAAAAAAATCCGTAAATCACCCAAAAAGGGCGCCGCCGCGCGCGAAGGTGAGAGGCAGTATGCCTTCGCGGGGCGCCTAGGCCTTCTGATCAGCAAAAAAAAGCAAGCCGCCGCACGCGAAGGAAGGGGTCGTGGAGCGCCTAAGGCCTTCTGGTCATTATTTTGCAAGTCCAAGCCCAACTAGTTCTATATAAACAGATGTTTGCATTCCTAGCCGATTCTAGAGTTTTTGACAGCCGATTTTAGACACTATTGCAGCCGATTTTCCAAGGGTTTGTGAAGGTTTTGAAGCTAGTAATCATGGAAGATCATCAAGCTTTCATCCAAGTGTTCAAGGGTCGATTAAGATGGGTTCTCTCGTTCTTTATCTTTGTTCTTGTTCATTATATTTCATGATGTTTTTCTTTGTTCTTGGTTTTAGTTATTTATCTTTGATTAAGACTATGCTAGGCTAGACTTCATGTCTACCTAGGTTTGATGAACATGTTTGAGACTGGATTCTTGCTTTGGATAATGTTTTGATTATGGTTTCGTTATATTAATAGTAAAGACTTGGTTTTGTTTTCATGATGCATATAAGTATTTATTATCTTGATTGATTGCTAACTATTGCTTCACATAGATCTTTTATATTTTGATTGTGTTCTTTAGATTTAGGGTTTATGTTTAAATCATTACTTGGTGTTTTGATTATTGTGATTGAATGGGCCCATTAGATCATAGAAGCTTGTTGATAGTTGGTTAAGGTTTTAAATGTTTTGCTAAATTCCAATAGCTGTAAGGTGAGGAGTTGTTAATGTGTCTTGGTCAATTGCATGCTAGGATAGATAGTGACATTATTCTTGCTTATTGTGTTGATCCATGTTCATGATGTCATGTTAGCCTATCAAGTTATCTAGGGTTTAGTGTTACGTAAGATTGCTTGCTTTAGATACTATTAATTAACCCTAATTAATGACTTTGCGGAAATCAATAATACTGATTGCTTAATAATCTAATAAATGTTCTTCGGGATTTCATTTGATTCAGTCAGGATCCTTAGGGTTTGTTAGATGAATACGTTTAGAAATCAGTTTTCACAATCATGTTATTTGTCCATTGCTTGATGTTTGTTGATGCATGGGATTCTTACCTAGGTAGATTCCTTCTCTATTTGGTTTCGATCTTGTGTTTAGTTGCTTATTTCTCGTTTGCTTACTTATTTATTTTCTTAGTTTAATATTAATTAAAATCCCCTTTAAATAGTCGTGTCGTAAGTCGAGTCTAATTAGTTAATTTACGTAATTTATAGAGTCCTGTGGGTTCGATATTCCGGACTTACTTAGCTTTAGTACAATTGATCGGTACACTTGCCGGTGTTTTGCTTAGTTGAGTCTTAAGTCTAGTTTTTTTATTACTTGTTTAATTTAGTCAATATTTATTGACTATTTTCACTTATCAACTCTCTCCCTTACTCTTGGAGCGGCAGTTTTATCACCATCAGGAGAACTTCAAATCTTCATCTTATCAGTTTATCTGATATGACATCAGTTATCAAGTCGTTTGTGATGGACGAGAAGTTGAGAATGAATAATCACATTAGTTCTCTCTCAAAGGCTGGTATGGCAACTGGAACAAGTGTGAGCTCAGCATTCTTAAGTCAAGCCAATACTACTGCTCAAAATCCAAGCTCAACATTCGTTTTAAACTCGAGATGTTTTGATCCTATCGTGAGATAGGTTGACCCTATATATAAAAAAACCAAAATATCTTTCGTTCTTATGCACTCAAAACCCTATCCACTCTTTCTCTCTCTAATTCTTCTCTCTATCCGCCGCTTCTCCATAAACCTTAATCGGCTTTCAGATTTTCATCAAACACACAGATTTGTCTTAGTATTCACACTCAATCATCTAATAAACATGGATCTATTTCCTGTGGCAATGATTTTAAGTGTCTATCCATGTTTGTTACAAATTTTTGAACCGATGAACAGTTCATCGGATTGTTCATGGCAGTCTTGTCATCTGGCTGTTGTTCTTTGATTAAATTGATGCTTGATAATGATTCTCGATGTCATGTATAGTATGTTGGTCAAGTTAATTGAGTTTTCTTTGCCTGTATAGTTGGTTTTAATTTTTTTTTTAGGGTTTTGGTTGTGTTTGGGTTTCGGTAAACCCAGATTTTAGTTTGAGTGTGTTCATTCCTTGCCCGATATTCATGGGGCTTAGGTATGAACACATAAATCTAGTTTATAGGGTTGAGTTTTAATTATTGTTGGTTTAAAGATCTCTATTCGAATAGGGTTGTATTCGAATACATTCGTATTCGAATGGATCAATTGGATTATCCTTAATCATGTTGGGTTGTATTCGAACCTAGTTGAGGATTGAATTTATGAAAGAATGCAAATGAATTCAAATTCGCATGTATTCGAATGTGAACTCATTTGAATAGACCTGTGTTCATTTGGATTTATTCAAGTGCATTGTATTCGAGTATACTGGTATTCGAATACATTTGTACTCGAATACTTATAGAGTATATGTGAAATGGTCAAGTGATATGTATTCAAATGAGGTCATGTATTCGAATATACAAGAAGAATTGAACTATGAAAATTTCAAGTATATTGTATTCGAATCCATTGTATTCAAATACAAGTGACTAAGGACATTGTATTCGAACACAAGTGACTAAGGACATTGTATTCGAGTGTGATTGTATTCGAATGCATATGCAGTCAAATGGATCTTTGAGTTCAAGGATGATGTATTCGAATGATTACACACCCAAACCCGTGAAAACAAATGAAGTTGATGAAGAGGGGAACGCAGTTGAATTCATTGAGCCTTTTCATGTTAAGGGGGTGAAGAAAGTTTCCATGACTACCATTCTTAAGCCTACTGGTAGAAGTTCTTATTCGTATAATGGTGTGCAGCCAGGTCCTAAGATTGGTCAGTTCAAGGAGACAGAGTCAGATAGTGATGAGATAGATGTTGGAGAGGAGGAAGGAGATGATGATGATGTTGTTGATGATGATGATGATGATCCTGATGATGGTCAGGATGAAGGTGATGATAATGAGGAGGAAGAACATGTTGATGAGCCTATTGATGAACCTGAAGGTGACATACAAGTGTCTGATCCAACATCTGAAGATTTGGAAGGCGAGCACAGATCTAAAAAGAAGCATGATAAGAAGAAAACAAGAGGCGGTGAGTCCTCTAAGGGATCTGCTACTTCTACTGTTGAGGAAGACGAGCCAGAGCGTCCTCCCAAATGGTTGAAAGAAGGCGAAGGAATCCAAGAAGTCTTCTCCTTCTAACCTACCTCCACACAAGGTAACTTTTCCTTCGATTTCTGAGATGTTGTCACATTCCTTAGCAACCCAAACAACATCACCTCAAACCTCTATTCCCGAACCACACATAAGATCACCCAGAACCTTAACCAAAACCCTTAAAGCACTCCAAGAAAAACAAATCAAAATCACAAAACCCCAAACCCCACTTTCACCCAAATCCAAACCGAAAACCAAAATGACCTCACCTAAGGCTCCAACCAAACCTAGACCTAAAATCGTCATTAGGAAGAAATCCAAAACCATCCCTCGTAGATGTGTTGGTGCATGATGTCAGTAGTTCAGTATCTGGTGTCTGTAATCGTGTTAGTTTGTTTTGTTTTGGTGTTTTAGATAACTTGTCTCACAAGTTCGCCTGATATAAGCGAACTTGTGGACATGAGAAGTTAATGACAACTTCGCCTAGGCTGTTAGGCGAAGTTGTCGTAGCATATATATTCATGTGTTACGGCTTGTATTGTGTGGTTGGCTAGAACGTGTAATTGTGATTGAACATCACGTGTTGAAGGGTTGCAATACAAAGTGTCTTTTGAGTATTGTAACGTGTATTTGTGCTTGGTTTTAACGTATATCGCATCTAACGCTCGTATCGTCTTACGTAGGGATTCCGCACCTACGTAGTACGAGATACTTCCGTGTAGATCCGGCTGGGAACCTACAATTGGTATCAGAGCTTTTGCTCGTGATTGTGTGGTTCGGGATTATCACACGAGTGAAGAAATCGTTCCGTTCGACTATTCGCGGAACGAGTTTACGTTGAAATACCGAGTTTTTGTGTCCTACCCATCTCCCACCATCAAAAATAACCCATTACACCTTCGCATACCTCGTAATACGTCAAATTCAAACCTGCAAAAACCTTGTGTTCATCAGGCGAAGTTGTCGTCACAGTTCGTAGGGTTTAGGCGAAGTTATAAGGTTAAGCGAAGTTATCAATCAAGCGAAGTTGATTTCAGGCGAAGTTATAGATCAAGCGAAGTTAAGGTCAAGCGAAGTTGAGTAAGCGAAGTTGTGGAAAAAAAGCGAAGTTAAGCTTAAGCGAAGTTAAGCATAACTTCGCCTACTAGTCACTGTTCAAAGAAAAAAATTTTCCCTTTGTGTTTTCAAGTTGTGTTTCTTTCAACGATGCCTTCAATAAACATTACGGAACTAGTGAAAATGAAGGTTGAAGCCGGTTCAGCAACTAAGGCTCCAAATATGCTTAAGGGTACCGATTTCGTTGCTTGGAAAGATCGGTTTGAACAGTATGTTAAATATCAAGATGCTAAGATGTGGGTGTGCATTCAAGATGGATACATTCCACCAACGGCCTTGTTTGAGGGTCGTGAACAGATTAAGAAGTACAATAAGATGGAAGAGGAAGAAAAGAAGATGTATGAGGCAGAAAGTAAAGCTCATGCTGCAATAACAATGGCTCTTCCACAAGAAATTCTTCATACATTCAAGAAGTACAAAACTGATAGAGAGCTATGGGAAGCACTTGAAAATCGATATGAGGGTAATGTGGGAATACGTGCTTCCAAAACAAAGCTACTAAAAATCCAATTCTCTGTGTTCAAGTATCTGAAAAATGAATCACTTGACGATATCATCACCAGATATTATCACTTGATGACCGAACTTAGCAACTACTCCATTGTATACAAAAAAGAGGAGATAGTAGAGAAACTTCTTGATGCTCTTCCACCGAAATGGGAAATGTATACGGTTTTAATGAGAGATGATAAAGAATTTGCTAATATTGATCTTGAAACAGCAGTCAATAAGTTACGAAAATTTGAGCTCAACATGGTTCGAAAGGAGACACCGACTGATCAGGTTCAGGATCTGGGAATGTATGGTGCGAAGGTCTCTCCAAGTTCAAGTTCAAAATCAGAATCGTCTGCCTACTACTCAAAGGGAGAATCAAACTCCAACTCAACTCGAGATGGTCATGTGATTCTCAATATGGATGGCGACGTATGCTTCGTGGCTGGAGGTAGTAGTTCTTCAAAACCTCAATCAACAACTGGTAATGTACCCTCAAATGTTCCGACCTACAATTACTCACAGATGCCCATGAGTGTTAAATCAGCTGAACAACAGTTTGCTCTCTATGCATCCTTCATTGCATCGTATGAAAACTACATCAAAGGTAAAATAGTCGACCCTGCAACTTTGGATAAAGACTATGATCAGATCGATGCTGATGGTTTAGGAGAGATGGATCTGCAGTGGCAGATGGCTATGATTGTAAGAAGAGTTAAGAGATTCATGAAGAAAACAGGTAGAAAGTTCGTTGGAGAAAGACCAGGGTTTGACAAATCAAAGGTTAGATGTTACAACTGTCAACAAAATGGTCACTTTGACAAGGAATGTACAAATGAGAGAGTCGAACGTAGTCAGAACAGGCCTGCACAACAGAATGGGGGAGGTAGTGAGAACAGGGCTATGGTATCTAGACAAAATGGTGGGTACAACTGGAATTTACAGGTTGAGGAAGTGTTCGAACAGGCAAATTTGGTGAACATCGAAACTGGAGGAAACGAGAGAGAGACGGGAGAAAATCAATCTTATATGGCAGAAGTGAACGATCAGCTCTCCGAGGTAAGTTCTGAACTTCATTGTATGCAATGTGAAAATCTGTCTGAACAATTGAAAACAGTAACTGATTAGTTTGTTAGTTTGGATGCTCAATTTAAAACGTTAAAAGAAGATCATCATTACACTAAAACTAGAGAACACAGTTACTCAGTAAAAATAAAAGCTAGTGAAAAAGATATCAGAAGTCTTAAAGCCAGTCTAGCTGATAAAATACAAGTAATTGACCTTAGTTATGAAGTGTTAGAAGAAAAAACCAAACTAATTGCTGAAAGGGATAAACAGATAGCTGATTACCAGGTAAAAGTGGTGGAACTAAACAGAAAAATTGAACAGTTTAGAAATTCCTCAGCAATGCTTGATCACATCGTAAGTGTTCAACATTCCCCAGTTAACAAAGGGGGGATTGGATTTTCTGAAGTTCCACCACCATATAACCATAACTATACGTATAATCCTAGTAATCAGAAATCTGTTGATGTTGAGATTAATCAGACAGTTCCTGTCAAAGTTACGATTAAAGAACCTGAAGTTAGTAAAAGCGAAATGAGTAAGCCTGTTTCAAATGTTAAGATTTCTGCTCCTAGCTCTGTCTCATCAAATTCGGACAAGTCATCCGAATCTAGTGAGACAAAAGAAGAGGTAGTGTTACTAAAACGTGGGGAGGAATATAAGCCAACTGAAAAGAACTCTCTCCTAAACCCGTTTGTCCCACCATATGTTAGACAAACGAATAGTAATGCAACCTCAACATCTGAAACAACGGTTGAGATGAAAGTTGAACACAGGAGTTGTTTCAGATGCAATCAAATAGGACACCTGATTGCTGATTGTCCTCTTAATCAGAGATTCAGAGGTATGAGGCCTCCGGAAACTGAGAACAAAACGAATAGTAATTACTATAATGGTAAGAATGCTAACTCACCAAAGTTCAGACATTGGACTAAACCAAGATTTCAAAGATATCAATCTCAGTTTTTCCCAGTTAACAACCAAACCTACCATCATAATTCGGTTAATTCACTAAGGTTTGGAAGGCCTCATGGTCAATCCTCAAGAAGATTTCCTTTTAGAACTTACAGAAATCATCCTCAAACTGATTTTGGACAACCAAAGTACAGGATGCCGTTTAACAGATTTAATCGACCCAAGACCAGTAGGTCTTGGGTCCCTAGATTTTAATCTTTTTCTTTAACTGTGTAGGAACAGTTGAACAGGACTGTAAACAATCTGTGGGTTGTGGATAGTGGCTGTTCCCGGCACATGACTGGTAACAAGAATTTGTTACACGAATGGAAACCTTTTCAAAAAGGTAGGGTAAGTTTTGCTGGAGAGAGTGGTGGTAGAATTACTGGTATTGGAACTGTGACAAATGGTAAAATGAAGTTAGAGAAGGTGAATTTTGTTGAGGAGTTGAAGCATAATTTATTGAGCGTGTCTCAAATTTGTGACAAAGAGTACACAGTGCACTTTACTAAAAATGAAGCAATTGTTCTGTATCCTGGTTTCAAGATACCAGAGGCATGGGTGGTGATGAGAGCTCCAAGAGAAAAGAACACGTATGTAATGGATATGAGGTCAACTGAGACGACAACCGAAGAATCATGTCTTTTGTCCAAGGCAACTGAATCTGAGTCAGAATTATGGCATCGAAGAATGGGGCATATACATCTTCGCAAAATGAATTACATTGTCAAGAATGGCCTGGTGCTGGGTGTTCCCTTGAAGAATTTTAACTTTGAAGATCAATGCTTTTCGTGCAAGAAGGGAAAGCAACACAAGAAACCTCATCACTCCAAGAAGGTTAACTCAATCGTCAGTACACTAGACCTGCTTCACATGGATCTCTTTGGTCCCGTGAATGTAAAGAGTCTAGGTGGAACTTCATACTGCTTGGTAGTAACCGATGATTACTCTCGATACTCTTGGGTATATTTCTGAAGGCAAAAGATGAGACGGTTCAGTTGGTGATTAACTTGATTACCAAGGTTGAAAACGTTGTTGGGAGGAAGGTTAAGTACATCAGGAGTGATAATGGGACAAAGTTCAAGAACTACCAGATGGAGATGTTCTGCTTACAGAAAGGGATAGACCATCAGTACAGCGCCCCGTATACTCCGCAACAAAATGGGGTGGCTGAGAGGAAGAATAGAACGCTAATTGAAGGAGCCAGAACCATGCTGGCTGATGCTAAACTTCCCGTGGTGTTCTGGGCTGAAGCTGTTGCCACAGCCTGTTATATCCTTAATCGTGTTTTAACTGTTAAAAGATTGAATAAAACTTGTTATGAACTTATGCATGGTCGAAAGCCAAACTTGAATGGTCTCGAACCATTCGGGTCCCCATGTACGATATTAAAAACAAACTCTAAATTTGGTGAGAAAGCCGACGAAGATATTTTAGTCGGATATGTTGTTGGGACACCAAACAGAAGAGTCTTTAATTTATCGAACAGCAAGGTTGAAGTGGTATGTAACACTGACATCACGAGTTAGAAACCACCAAAGCCTAGCACGGGACCCGCTGAAGCTTTTGACTATGATAAACTATTCAAATCTTTTAATATGCCTTACTTGGATTTTGCAGAAGTTGATGAGAAAATTTCTTCACAGATTCTGTATGATGAGGAGGAAAATATTGTGCAACGTCCGCGATACGATGAGTGTCAACCTTCCTCGTCAAGCACCGCTGATATTCCTGCTGCCTCTACTGAGGAAGAATTCTACAATCCTTTTCACTCTCAATATCAATCACCCATTGAAGAACTCTCTTCGAATTTAGAAAACAATCTGGAAGTCGGTCCGGTTCAGACTACTGCTATTCACAAAAATCACCCTTTGGAGAACGTGATAGGTGATTTGTCTGACGGTGTTCAAACAAGAAGAAGTTTAAATGAGCACACTTGTGTTTACGCAAACATTAAAGAAACAGGTATCATAAATGAATGCTTGTACACCTGCTTCATCAGCCAGATTGAACCAAAGAATTATCAAATGGCTCTCAAGGATAGCTCGTGGGTCGAAGCCATGCAAGAAGAGTTAGCTCAGTTCGAGAAGATGGAAGTATGGAAATTAGTTGCAAAACCGAAGAATGTACATGCTATTGGCACAAAGTGGGTCTTTAAGTGTAATAGAGATGAGAAAGGGATAATCATAAGGAACAAGGCGAGGCTGGTAGTAAAAGGGTTCAATCAGCAAGAAGGAATCGACTACAATGAAGTGTTTGCTCCTGTGGCAAGATTGGAAGCGATTCGACTATTTTTGGCATTTGCTGCACACAATGAAATGAAGGTGTTCCAATTAGACGTGAAAAGTGCTTTTCTTAATGGTAAAGTCGATGAGGTAGTGTACGTTGAACAGCCTCCGGGTTTTCCTGACCCTGACTTTCCTGATCATGTGTACAAGCTGAGTAAAGCGTTATATGGACTACATCAGGCCCCTCGTGCCTGGTACGCAATCTTATCTGAAGAAAGATGGGATGTTCATCCATCAAACTAAATATGTCCAAGACGTTCTCAAACGCTTCAAGATGGAAGACAGCACTCCATTTGATACTCCTGTTTGCGTCAATCACAAACTGGGTGCTGATTCGGACAGTGATGAAGACGTGGACCCCACCCAATATCGAGCAATCATAGGTTCTTTAATGTATTTAACTGCATCTAGACCTGATATTATGTTTGCAGTTTGTCTCTGTGCTCGATTTCAGGCAAACCCAAAGGAATCTCACATGAAGGGAGTGAAGAGGATTTTGCGGTATCTCAAAGGCAAGCCTAAGCTGGGATTGTGGTACACGAAAGGGGGAGACCTGGACTTGGTTGCTTACACGGATTCTGACTATGGAGGTTGCAATCAGAACAGGAAGTCGACAATCGGTGGATGCCAGTTTCTGGGAGGAAGATTAGTTTCATGGCAGTGCAAGAAACAGACCTCAGTAGCCATTTCCACCTGTGAAGCAGAGTACATGGCAGCATCAAACTGCTGCTCCCAGGTTCTTTGGATATAACAGCAATTGCGCGATTACGGTCTGAATTTTACTCAAACTCCTATTTGCATTGATAACACTGCTGCAATCTCAGTAACTAACAATCCCGTAAAACACAGCAAAACTAAACACATTGACATTCGTCATCATTTTATACGGGATTGTGCTGAGAAGAAATTAATTGTGCTAGAAAAGGTTGATTCGTTGGATAATTTCGCCGATATTTTTACTAAAGCGTTTGACCGAACTCGTTTTCAAATCTTGTTGAACTTAATGGGTTGATCAATCCCGAGTAATCGTGTTTTTCGTTTTTATTAAAAAAAATCACTATCGCTTAAAATTATGTCTGTTGCTTCAGTTTGAAGGACACATCTTCGGATGTGTTTGGTCCTTACTTTTACTAGTAGATTATAAGGATAGTCATTAACCAGATGAATGAAAGTGACCGGGGCGGTTTATGATGGGTTCTTATTCTTTCGCTGAAAAATAGTCGTTCATACTTAGTTAGAAGGACACATACTCGTATGTGGTCGGTCCAGCTGATCCATTGGATCTTCAGGATAGCCGTTTACCTGAAGACTTTGACTTGATCGGGGCGATAGAATTTAAAATTTTTTTTAGGGAGATGACAGTGAATCTGACTTTGAGGAGGAGTTAGATCGGTTGATTCGTCGATCGAAAAGGGTCAGAACAGGTGAAGGCTTGGGAGCTGGTGAAAGCTCAAGGGAGGTTCGTTTCTCTCCACCCGCCTTATCTGGTATGACTATGGTCCCTGCATCGATGACTGTGTCAGGACCGATCACCTCGGGTGTTCCCGTGATATCTACATCATCTTCCTTCGGCATTCCACCCACTACTTTTCAGTTTTCGGCTCCAGAAATTGTTTCCTTGCCACCTCCTACTCTTACTCCGTCGGAGGTTGTGGCAAGATTTATTGAGTCGACTTTGGTTGCCACCGCGGGTTTATCTGTTACAATACCACCCGCGGTTACTTTTCAGCCTGTTTCTGATGTTCCGGCTACCTTGGGAATCCCTCCACCGTATGCTCAAGACATTTCTCATATGAGATTTGATTTTGATGCAACTTTATCTGACTCAGACAGGATAGCAGCTCTTGAAAGGGTCGTGGCAGAACAGTCAAGAATCAACCTGATCCAAACTCACGCTATTCAGCGCCTTGTTGCAGAAAATCAGATTCAGTCGTCCCTCCTGGTTGAGCACAGTAAACTTTTTGATGCTTTAAAACAGTTCTTAGCATCTCAGGGGGAGACGAGCTGCAAGGGCGATGAGTTGAGGACGAAGAAGAGTAATGATAGAGACGATGATCCCAATGCATCGAAAGGTGCAGGTGGTGAGTTGCCAAGAACTGAACAAACTCTTGGGACTTCCACATCTCAGGGGGAGTCAACTGGTGCAACAGGTGGATCAGGGGGTGATGATGTGGTGGTAGTGGATGATGAGGAGATGTTGGATGACGATATTGTAGGTGACGACGATGTGTTACTGGTTGAAGAGATTGAGAAGATGGGAGCCGAGATTGTGATTGAAGAGGGAGAGATTGTGGAGGAAAATGTAGAACATGATATCCCAGAAGTTGATAAGGCAAATGTTGGTCAAGGTATGGAAATTGATGAGTCTGAATGGGAAGAGCAGCCGAGATGGAAAGAAGGGTACGCTCAGTGGTTCGTAAAGACAAAGAAGCCAGCGGTTCCGACTATGTTTAAAAAGAGTTATAATATCAAAGGGTATGCTGAATCAAAGAAGGGAATTATATGCTGGTTGTATGATGAGCAGTTGAGGCTATTTGTGATTAAACGTTACGATGGGATTCAGTACTTCAAGAGGTTGTTGAGATCGTTGAATACCTTGCCTGAGTGTGAGGTGAAGGATTTGGCCAAGTTGGGGTTGATAAACAGAAGTGATGATAATATGGCTAGAATTATCGGGAAGATTGTGTGGAAAGAAAGTATAAAAGAGAAAAGGTTCGAGTTGTTAAAGCCGCAGAAAGGGAAACTTGTTGAAGATAAAGACAGAGGAATGAGAGCTGATGGCAAACCTTGGATGGTAATGAAGTATAAGTCGATCCTGTGTTTAAAAGAAGTGCCGATGAAACAAATGCTCAAGGATGTCTTAAAGAATCTTAAATGGTGGTATGTCGATAGTCACACAGCTGAAGCGGTTATGGAGGATGAAGATAAACAAGAAGTGTTGAGAGTGTATGATCCCATGCACTTGGTAAATTTGTCTCAGGCTGACTTGCAGGTGCTGAAAGAGAAAAATATATTATATATTCCTGCATGGAAAGAAGAAGCCAAGAAATATCAGAGAGTTGTCTCTGTCTGTGTAAGACAGGGAGTTCATGCTTGAAGACGGGAGATACAAGATTTTGGGATTACTAGACACGTGATTAAAGATAGAGATATGAAGCTACTGCCAAGGGGGAGTCTGTTGGTGCATGATGTCAGTAGTTCAGTATCTGGTGTCTGTAATCGTGTTAGTTTGTTTTGTTTTGGTGTTTTAGATAACTTGTCTCACAAGTTCGCCTGATATAAGCGAACTTGTGGACAAGCGAAGTTAATGACAACTTCGCCTAGGCTGTTAGGCGAAGTTGTCGTAGCATATATATTCATGTGTTACGGCTTGTATTGTGTGGTTGGCTAGAACGTGTAATTGTGATTGAACATCACGTGTTGAAGGGTTGCAATACAAAGTGTCTTTTGAGTATTGTAACGTGTATTTGTGTTTGGTTTTAACGTATATCGCATCTAAAGCTCGTATCGTCTTACGTAGGGATTCCGCACCTACGTAGTACGAGATACTTCCGTGTAGATCCGGCTGGGAACCTACAAGATGAACGTGTTAACTCACTCAAACCCTCCCCAGCCTGCTTAGACGAACTAATGCCCTCCATGTTTGAGGACGTACCCATAACCACCCAAATTGAAACTTTCACCTCACCTAGAACCACAATACCTGTCACCTCACCTACTAGGGACACATCTTTTTGTTCATCCACATTCACCACATCTAGCCCAACCCAAACCACCTCAACCATTATAGAAACAACCACCACAACAACCAGCATACCCAAAGCCATAACCACATCCTTCCCAACCTTAACCCTAACCTTACCCATCCCAACCACACCACACTCAACCATAGCCACCACACCTCCCTCAACACTTAGGAGCCCTATTATAGCCACCACTCCCATCTCAATTGAGAAATCGAAGAAGTCTCCAGTGTTCAAAGATCTTGTCCAAGATAGGCTCATAGCACTGGAAGAGGCTAATGAGAACCGTGCACAACGGAAACTCATGTTGATCAAATTTTAAAGGATCAACAAGCCATCAACCAGGAGGTCACTTGTCAGTGTGATTCCTTAGCCAATCAGTTGGCTATTCTTCAAGAAAGGCGTGATCTTGATCAAGTTAGAATTGAAAGTCAGCAAAACTGTATCAACCATTTGCAGAAAAAGAATTGACAATCAGCAACTGTTAATCAACAAGAATTCTCTACAAATTGCTGAGCAACACATTGATATGGAAAGGCTTGATTCTCGAGTTAGACATCTAGAGACCGATCTTCCCTCATCTTCTAACTTTGCTGAGAACTTCAGAAGGGAGATTGAGTCTACACTCGACAAAGTGTGGATATACTTTGAACGGTTAACTTCAAGGGTGAGTGGATTGGAAGGCAGTGAGAATATGGACGTGAGCAGAGTTATGGGAGAGAGTGTCAAACTGCAAAACCTTGTTGAGCAGTTAGAGGATGAATTGGAAAATCAACGCGCCGAACAGGGGCGTGTGAATGAGTCGCTAGTTAACCAATACCTTGTTGTAATGGAGGTTATGCGGTTAACCGATGAGGATGTTGAGAACCTAAGGGTTCACTTGATGAGGACCTTTCGGAGGTTCCTGCGTGTAGCCGAGCCAATCAACCGACGAAAAACTATGCTTGCTCATCTAGCTACTGATGTCGAAAGGGTCAGAGCTCTAGGAAGTGTACACGGCTTCCTCTACACGGGAGAGCAAAGGAAGGACGGAGGTGAAGGTGGTTCAGGCTCAAATATTGTTGGTGAGCCTGGAGTTGTTGTAGGAACCGTCACTGGCACTGAGCCTGTAGCTATTACTGCTGTTTTGTCTGAGCAGTTCAGTACTACAAGTTCATCACTTGTTGCACCCACCGTTAGTGCACACGTAAGTGCTATGTTCAACACTGCTATGGTTATTCGTCCTGATGTACAAGCATTAGCACAAGGTGGTGGTGATGATGGTGATGATGAGGACGATGATGACGAGTCTGATAATGGAGACGAGGAGGATGATGAGGAAAATGATGATAAGGAGGATAATCACGAGCATGATAACTCTAATGATACTTGTGGTGGTGGAAGTGGTGATGGTAGTGGTGATGATAGTGGTAGTGGTAGTGGAACTGGTAGTGGTGATCCTACCGGAAATAAAACGGCTGATGTTGAGCCGTCAAAGGAGGCTGAGAAAACGAGGGAATCGGAGGCTGCGGTGGAGGCTGAGCTCGCCTCTTTACTAAATGTTTGTTCTTTTGCAGGTATCATTCCTTCAGTTTAGAAATCCCTGGATGAAAATAAAGAAGATGACGATGACGGCATCAACTATTCTCCCAATCCCGACACACCACCAATTGGGGAGAATGTTGAGCCAGCCATTGACAAACACGTTGTCACTCTTGTTGCTGCTCCTGTTAGAAGTAAGTCAAGAAAAGGAATCAAGTATTATAGCGTGAGTAGGATGGGAAGCATGCGATGGAGGTCGAAGCCTTACCATGATTCGGATCTCATTTTGTACGCCAGATTTTACAAAGATAGCCAAAGATGGGCTATCCGACATGCAAATGGAGATCTTACATATCTTTCCTACCGAGATATGCACTCGCTATCGAAAATTGACATGAACTACCTTCGAAAGACGGTAGCTCGTGACGATAACAAGGATACTCTTGAATCATGGTTCAAGAACACGTTTTTGAAGAAAGAATGGAGAGCTGACTACCCGACGTTCGCAGTCAATGCTGGTAGGTCATTCAAGGTAAATAAGATCAACCCTTTCTCCAACAAGTCGTCCAAGGAAAGAGTATACAGAATTCCCGATGATCATGGCGAGTCGATCTGCCATGGGATGCCTTTCGAGGACAACTTTCTTTACGACTTCATTGCATGGGAATTCGACAACGAGCATGGCGAGGTTATCATACACTGCACTCGCAGTCATGAGCTCAGATTCTTTGATGAGCATGAACTGGCAGGATTTGGACTCCGTAACCTCAAGAAGCTAGTTGAGTCGCCCCTCTGTACAGTCGAAGACGTTCGTCGTGACAACACAGACGCCATCGTCGGAAAGTTCAACAAGTTTGTCAGATTACTTGTTAAGAAGCAACCATTTGAAGAAGATCCAGACTGTGTATTCGACTATGAGTCCGAATGCGAGTGATGAGGAAGAAAATAAAGCAAATACCAAAGACTCGAGGGAGATTGTAAGGCTTGTTTGGGTTATTTGGAGCCCATTGGGCCTTTATTAATGAAAGGGTGTATGAGAATACACACACATATATAAAGTGTGTGTATCACATATAGCAACCCAACCTTTTTGCCATATTATCTTTCTTCCTACAAGTTTTCTCTCCCTCTCACTCTCTAACTTACGGCCCTATTCCTTAACACCACAAGATCCGAGATCTCGGTCCTAGCTAGTTGTTTCCGCCAACTAGTTAAGAAGTTTATCCAAGACGACTAGTACTTAGTTTGTTTGTTGTTTGATCCGGTCACGGGACCTACACTTCCATATTTGCATTCACTTTGACTTCCTTGAATTCCAATAGTCAAAATGCATGTTTAGTTTTTTCTAGGGATTTTGATCGACATAAGGTCCGTGGAACTTGAGATGCCAACTCACCTTGCAAATTTTAACTTGTCAGATTATTTGCCCAGAGTGTATAATTATGCTGGTTAGGGCTCGGTCAGCGTCTATGAAGATTTCCACGGACGATGGAAGGTCTAATCATGTTTTTCTTCCTTTTCTTCGATCGACATTTTGTTTCCCCTCAAAATCCTTCCTTTAAAGCCTAGGACCTGTAAATTGCTCAAACAACAAACATTAATTTATCCTGAAAGGTTTTGTAGCATAAACAACATCAAATACAAAAGAAAACATATTAAAACCACGTGCTCTTACAAATAGGCTTGTAAACGAACCAAAAGAACATGAACAAGAGAATGTTCATGTTCATTTATTTAACTTTAAACATACACGAACTGTTGTTCGAATAAATATTTGTGTTCATGTTAATTCGTTTAAAAGATGAACATGTTCATGTTTATTTATGTTCATTCATTTATAATTTAAATGAACAAGTCAAAAACATAAATGAACATAAACAAATATAATTGAACATAATTGAAGAAAGATTAATGAACATATGTGAAAAACTTAAGCGAACATAAATGAACTTAAACGATCAAAAATAAAGCATAAGTAGTTGATTCATCCAAAGTTTTATCTAAAAAACTGAACATGAACAAACATAAATGAATGAACGAAACCTGTGTTCATGTTCGTTCATTTAATTAAATGATCGAAGACAAACATCTTGTTCATGTTCGTTCATATATTAAATAAAAGAACACAAACTAACATCCCATTGAACGAATCACGAACAGTTCACTAAACACTCTATTCGTTTATAAGCCTACTTGCAGACACATCAGTATTCATGTGGGTTTAACTCTTTCTTTATGACTCAAGGCGTTACTACATTTACCTCCATAAGGATAATAAATATCATAATTGTAAGGGATATTAGTTTTTAATACTCTCAACTTTCACCCGTTGGTTAATATCACTCATAACTTTTGATTTGTTACCCATCACTCCCAACTTTCACTCTATTTTATTCTGGCACTCCCGAACTTAACAGACCCTAACTCTGTTAGTTTTTTTTTGCTGACGTGGCATTATTCTTGCTGACATGGCATTTTTCTTACTGACGTGGCTCTTTCTAATAAAATCATGATAAAAAATAAGAATAATAATAATATCTCACCCAACCCTTTTGTCTTCTTCATCTTCTCCCCCACCCAACCACCACCCTCAATACACACAACCACCACCATCACGCTAACAAGCTACCACCCCGTGTGTCGATAAATAGGGCCAATAACCACCCATCTCAACCATTCCATATCCCTCAACGCGAATACTAAAATTTCAAATTTCATCATCTCATTCGAAGTTAGGGCGGGTGCTGCTTTAGACATGTTGCTAGATGACCTAATCAAGAACAACAAGATGTTCGACGATAGTGGCCGCAGCTGTGGCCGAGCGTCTGGACGTGGAACAGCACCTATATGTCGCTTTTAATAACCGTGGTGCTTACAGATCTACTCCTTACGGCAGGCCTAAGGTTCAATAGTTTAGATCAGATTGATTTGATTTGATGCTTGTTTAGTTCCAATTGTTGGCTTGTAGTTGTTGGTGTTGGTGTTGGTGGTGATATATAATACACACAGACGGCCACCATCGTACAACTCCTCACAGGCACCGGCACAACTGTACAACTCGTCACATTTTTTCTTGTTCAATCGGTGCTCAATCGATGTTCAAGAAGACAAGATTTGAAACTTAAAGGCCGACTCTAATTGGGGAAACTATAGCGGCGGCGGTGGCGAGGGAAAGTGAACGATGGTTGAGGGTTGTGTTTGGGATGACAAGGTGTAATGAAGACCACGGCGGCGATTAAGATGAACGGTGGTTGAGGGTTGTGTTTGGGATGACAAGGTGTGATGAAGACCATGGCGGCGACGACAATTAAGATGAATATAGGCAGGGGTCGGTGTGGTGGTTGTCGGATGGCGATGCTGGAACTAGTGAGGGTTGAATCAATCGGTGGCAGGGCAGGGGTCTTCAGTGTTGTAGGGTGTTGTGTTGATGAAGATGATGGCGAGACGGTTAAAGATCAGAGATGATAGCTCAAATTGTTTGATATAAGTATATTAATTGATGTTTGATAAAAAAAAGTATTTTCCATGCAGGCAAGACACATCAGCTGGAAAAAATAATAAAGAAAGCCACGCCGGCGTCTCCACTAACGGAGTTAGCCAAAAGTGAACGGGAGAGTGATAAAAACAAATATGGTGA
Source organism: Bidens hawaiensis (assembly GCF_021521415.1). NCBI lineage: Eukaryota > Viridiplantae > Streptophyta > Magnoliopsida > Asterales > Asteraceae > Bidens > Bidens hawaiensis. The sequence goes on along the minus strand of NW_027492143.1, from coordinate 526,194 downwards.
AAGCTGGGAGTGATGGGAGACAAAGAGAAAGCTGGGAGTGTTATCTCGGACAATATTCTTAATCGTAATCGTTGATTAATTATAACCATCATTTGAGAAGGGGGAGGGGGTTGCGGCCCAATATCACCAAGTGGGGAGGAAACTAATTTTGGTAATGTACCTTGGAAAAAAACGTATCCATGTAATGGATTTCTACCTTGTTTTTCAAGTTTTTAATTATATACACATGTGTTATAAAATGAACTGTCTAGAATTAGAGAGGGCAAAATTTTATGTCTAAGGCTAAATTTTATATATATATATAATATATAACTGAAAACCCAAAAATCCTATGTGTCGAGATGTGGTCGCTTCTCCCTTCTTGGAGTCACCAGATTTGCTTGATTTTTAAATGTAGGCTTCTCATGCATTTGACCCGAATTCATGGGTATGGGTCTTACCAAACCCATATATTCCTTAAGCGGGTTATAACATCTCATTAAATAAAATATTATTCTCACCAAATTATTGATGTAAAAATCTTATAAAATAGGATATACTAAAAATTAATATCTTATTTTTTTTAAAAAAGATATATATATTATTTAAATTAAAAAACCAATTTTATAGTAAAAAAAATAAACGGGTCTTGGGTCTCATCAAACCCAAAGTATATTATTAACTTTCAAAAATATTATTTATAATTAAAAAAACCAATTTTATAGTAAAAAATAAACGGGTTTTGGGTCTCATCAAAACCATATAACTTTTAAATCGGGTTATAATATCTCATTTATCTGTGAAACAATTTCAAACCATAAGTATATTATTAACTTTAATACAATAAAACAAATATAAATTCAAAAAATAAATAAATATTAGAACAAACAATATAAAACAACCCCCGTAATACGGGGGATAAAAACTAGTATATATATATATATATATTATTTATGTTATGCTTCTTTTAGCATCCCAGTTCATTGTGTGAGAAATGTGAAAATGTAATTCGTGAAATTAAGCATAAATGGCTATTTACTATAATTATATATATAGATAAATATCAAATGTTGGTGTTGCAACTCCTTTTTAAAAATAAACTTTTATAGTATTTATAATTTTAGTTTCATCACTGAAACAAGTTAGTTAGTAATATTGTGTTGGTTGAGTTGTGTTTTGCTAACTTCTTTGGTGTTAGGTTGTCGGGTTTGAATCCTAGCGGCTATAAATATTCATTATTTTTTTAAACTATTTAATGTTTTACTTTTGATGGTATGTGACATCACATTTTTGAAAGGTCTTTCATTTTAGCTTTTTTTAAAGGTATTTTTTTGAAGTATAGTAATTTGAGGAAATTGAGTTTTAGATTTAGTTTTGCTATCGTGACAAATTTAAGCAATGCCAACTAAAAACGCAATGCCTCGTCGCCTCAGCACACGTGTTATTGTCTATTTAGTTTTGTACAGTAACAAACCTAGCTAATAACGGAATTACTTTTTATGTATACTTTAATACAATAACGAACCTAATCTTTACCGACCGAATTTATGTCGACTCGCCGCAAGCCCCTGTTTGTTTTGTTTTTGTTTTAAATAGGTCATTTTTTCGAAATTTTTTTTGGGTTTAGTTCCAGTGTTGTGGCGAACTTATAGATATCGACCGAATTTTCGTCACGACGCATGTAATTTGCCAACCGAATAAACGTCATTTTACTTATATTATTTTTTGTATCATAAGCCATAAGTTAATAATTTGTTTTTCTATCACATACCAGCCGTATATGTGCCGCTTTCATCATAAGTTGTACGTGTGCTGATACTATTTTTGGTGTTCACATAAATTTTTTGATTCAGTGTATGTGTCGTAGCGAACTTAACTGATACTGATCGAATTTGCGTCAAGCCACCGCCGCAACGCGACGAGTTTCAAATCTAGTTGTTTTACTAAAAATGGTGCATTAACTATCACATGCGAAATGTTGTATTCCAAATAGTGGACAACTATCACTCATGCCATCCTTGTTTAAACAGATCATTTTTTTCATAATTATTTTTTGGGTTTAGTTCCACTGTTGTGGCGAAATTATAGATACCGACCGAATTTTTGTCACAATGTCTGTAATTTGTCAACCGAATAAACGTCGTTTTACTTATATTATTTTTGTATCATATGTCATACGTTTACTAATTTATTTTTCTATCAGATACCGACCGTATATGTGCCGCTTTCATCATAAGTTGTGCGTGTGCTGCCACTATTTTGAGTGTTCACATAATTTTTTTTGATTTAGTGTAGGTGTTGTAACGAAGTTAACCGATACTTATCGAATTTGCGTCAAGCGTTGCGGCGAGTTTCATACTTAGTTGTTATATTAAAAATGGTGCATTGATTATCACATGCGAAATGTTGTATTCCAAATAGTGCAAAACTGTCACTCATGCAATCCGCCTCGAGGCCTAGACTTATGACCAAAAGCTTGTACCACTTGAGTCAATTCATAAAATTGTATAGTAGCGACAAATATTTGTTTGTTTAAAAATTAATGTATATATATATGTCGGGATTTACACACTCGATAATTGATTACAAAACATTATCTGATCAAAAATATAATTTTACATTGTTTTGATATTACAAATTAAACTAAGTTGTCAGATAGCATCTAATGGTTATTTTTTCATATTTTATCCTAACTTTCCTTATTGATAACTTGGAAGCAATTTGGAAAATACGTCGGCACATGTTGGTGAATAACGCTAATTAACTGTAAAAAATTCCATAATTCTTCATAATACAATGCTCAACTCGAAACAATTGTGTGGGCAGCGTCCAAGGACTTAGAAATTAATAGTATACACGAGATCATTTTCCTCACGGTAACTTCTGACCGGCTCTCTATGAGTAGGATACCGTGTGTCCACCGTTAGACCACATATAGCTGATTGCCAGAGACTACTTTGTTTATAAAGTTTAAGAGATCTATAATCCCATGCAAACATTGACTCATTTAAAAAATTTAAAAGAGTAAGAACATATTCACCAAATACTATTAGTTCCCTTGCAAGTGAATATGACTTCTTGATTATCTCGGGCCTATAATTTCAAATAGGTCAGTGTCAATTATCTAGATCATCTTGGGATCTAACTTCATACCCCTACTGATAGGGCCTGTGGAGTAGGCTAGACTCAAGAAGAAGGTACAGAGAGAGAGAAACACTTTTGAGGCAATTTTCTGAATATCTTTCCTAAAACAAAGTACAAAACTTAAATAAGCAAACAATTTGACTACTTCTACTCACGTCCCTTATTATGAGGGCCACATGCACCACTATCCCACTAATGCAGTAACCAACAAGAAATAGGAAAATAACATGTGCTAAAAAGACTAATTCAAATAAAAAATAAAGAAACGGTTTGATGCGGAAGTTACGTTTACTCCAATAGCTTAGAAGGCTTCTTAGTTTCTCTCTTAGGCCTGCTGTTCAGCCCACCATTAATTTGGGTCGTATCAACTGCCTTCCCCTTGTGAACGAGCTCGTCCTCGAGTTCGTACTCGACTTCTTGCATGGTTGGTAACGGAATCGGATCCGGATTTCCTTTGACTTCTCTTAGTAGTGACACGTGAAACACGGGGTGAATTCTTGCCCCCAATGGTAGTTGCAGACGGTACGCAACCGGCCCGATGCGTTCCATAATCTGAAAAGGCCCATAGAACCTTTTGGATAGTTTCCTGCTACTCCTGTGTTTAACCGATTGCTGGCGGAAATCTTGTAACCGTAAAAAGACCATGTCACCAACGTTGAACTCTCTATCCAACCTTTTTTCATTAGCTAGTGATGCCATTCTCTGTTGAGCTCGCTTCAGATTTTGTTTTAGCAACGAGCGTAGTCGCTGAAGCTCCAAAAGGGTTGTGTCGACTGAAGGGATCTCCGACTCCCCTGGTTGGTATCGAATCACACTTGGAATTGGTTGGCCATACAATGCTTGGAACGGACTCATGTTAATCGAGCTGTGGTGTGAAGTATTGTACCAATATTCCGCCAAGTACAAGTATTTGCTCCATGTTCTTGGTTCATCACCTGCAAAAGAACGTAAATAATTCTGCAAGCATCTGTTGACAACTTCGGTTTGGCCGTCTGATTGTGGGTGATAGGCGGTTGAATACTTAAGCTTTGTTCCCACCTGTTTAAAGAGTTCCTTCCAAAAATTGCTAAGAAATATGGGGTCACGGTCAGTAACAATGCTTCGAGGTATCCCATGCAGGCGGTATATATTTTGGAGGAAAAGTGTTGCTAACGTTACCGCCCCATACTTTGGTGGAAGAGCGATGAAGTGAGCAAATTTGGAAAAACGATCGACCACGACCCAAATGGCCGACTTGCCTTGTGAAAGAGGCAAACTAGTTATGAAATCCATGGACACGTCTTGCCAAACAGTGGATGGAATGGGTAAGGGTTGTAGGAGACCGTAAGGTTTATGTGTCGGGTACTTCACTTGTTGGCATATTTGGCACTGTTGGACAAAAGAGGTGACTTCATCTTTGAGTCTGGGCCAACTAAAAGAAACTGCCAAACGTTTGATAGTCGCCCTAATTCCCGAATGACCCCCTGTTTGAGAGGCATGGAACTCCTGCAAAAGAAGTAACCTGATAGTAGAATTTTCTGGCATAAAAATACGAGTACCATGATACAAAAGCCCATCTCTGACCGCAAATTGCTTCTTGGAGTTTTTCAATATCTTTGACATTAGTTCTTTACCTTCTGGAGACACATAAAAGTTTTTCAGTTCATTCACCCATTGGGGTTTGATGACTGAGATTGCTAACAGTTGAGGGCTGTCTAGCCGACTAAGTGCATCAGCGACTCGGTTCTCCTTCCCTGGCTTGTAATGGATTTCGAAGTCGAAACCGATTAGTTTCGTTGCCCACTTGTATTGTTCTGGTGTTTGCACCACTTGTGTTAAAAGGTGCTTTAAGCTCCGTTGGTCGGTAAAGATATTGAACTTTCTCCCTAACAAGTATTGTCTCCATTTCTTTACTGCTTCCGTGATAGCGAATAGTTCTCTAACATAGGCCGAAGCAACCTGCATTCTCGAGCATAATTTCTTGCTGAAAAATGCTATTGGCCGATCGCTTTGAGACAAAACCGCGCCAACAGCCACCGTAGAAGCATCAGTAGTAACATCAAACGACCGAGAAAAATCTGGTAGTGTGAGGGTTACCAACGAGATCATGGCTGCCTTGAGCTGTTGGAAGGCTCGATTGCTATCATCCAACCACACAAACGAGTTCTTTTTTAGAATATCTGTAAGAGGTGCAGCAATTTGGGCATAATTCTGAACAAATCGGCGGTAGTAACCCGTTAAGCCCAAGAATCCTCTTAAGTTGGTCATGGTTTTAGGAGTTGGCCACGTCTGGATGGCTGTTAATTTCTCTGGATCAGCTTCTACCCCCCGAGATGAGATGATGTGTCCTAGATATCCAATTGATGGAACCGCAAAGGTACATTTTGAAGGTTTTGCGAACAATTTGTTTTGAGAAAGTGTCTCAAAAACCTTCAGTAAGTGATGATGATGCTCCTCTGTGTTTTTACTATAGATTAGTATGTCATCAAAAAAGACCAGAACATACTGACGTAAGGCATCGCAAAACAAATCGTTCATTGTCGCTTGAAACGTTGATGGTGCATTCGTAAGCCCGAAAGGCATAACAAGAAATTCATAGTGGCCATCAATTGTTCGGAATGCCGTCTTGTGCGTGTCTTCACTGGCCACTCGAATCTGGTGATAACCCGCTGTTAAATCAATCTTTGAAAACATTGTGGCCCCGCGTAACTCGTCTAGTAATTCGTCGACTGTGGGAATGGGAAAGCGGTCCTTTATTGTGATTGCATTTAGGGCTCGATAGTCGACACAGAACCGCCAGGAGCCATCTTTCTTACGGACAAGGAGCACCGGTGAAGAGTAAGGGCTTTGGCTTGGTTTTATAACCCCATCACGAAGCATTTCAGATATGAGAGTGGTCATAATCTGTTTTTGGTAGTGTGGGTATCTGTAGGGTTTTACATTAACTGGTTGAGACATGGGTAGCGTAGGGATATGGTGATCTTGGGTTCGGTTAGGTGGTAACTGGGTTGGTGTTTGAAAAATGTGGTGGTATGTTTGTAGTAGTTGGTGGATTTTATGGTCCTGGTGGGAGATGGTGGAAGGTGTTATGGGTTTGGTTGAAGCTTCAAAGTGGAAGTACAAAGCATGTAGGGAGGCTATGCTATTTTTGTGTATAAGGGTTTGAAGGGTTGATGGTGACACTTGGTTTGTATGGGTTTCTCCACGTAAAGTTGTGGCCTTGGGACCCACATTGAAGGTAAGTTGGGGTATGGAAAAATCTGCTAATACTGGACCTAGTGTCCGTAGCCAAGCCAAGCCTAGTATTACGTCGGCACCTTCTACCGGAAGTATAAACACGGGAACGGTGAATGTGGTTTCTTGTAGCGCGATATTTAACGCCGGGCACACTCCTTCACAATATAGGTGGTCACCATTACCGACCATCACCGAGAAGGATTGGACTTGTTGTTGTTGCAATTTCAAGAGCGAGACCACTCTGGGTTGAATAATGTTATGGGTGCTACCGGAGTCGATCAACACTTGAACAGGTTGGTTATGGATGTACCCCGTAACCCTTAAGGCTTGAGGTGAGGAGATGCCAAAGAATGCAGCGGTGGAAAGAGAGAAAAATTGGTTGGATTGGGTTGTGTTAAAGGTATTGTCAGTGAGGGCGAATAGAGTGGAATCGGTGGTCGGTTCTGTGTTGTCCGGTTCATTATCCGCGATAAGCAAGAACTGTGGGGGGTTGCATTTGTGTCCGGGAAAGTACTTTTCCGGGCAACGAAAACACAAACCTTCACTACGTCGTTTTTGCAGGGCTTCGGGAGACAGTTTAGTAAAAGGAAGAGGTGTTTTGGGAGTAGGTGGATTGGGAAGCAAGGGTGGTTTATCGGACTTTGGAGGGATGGTGTTTGAGGTGGTTGAAGAGGAGACATTGACTGTCGATGGGGATGAATAAGATTTAGGTTGGTAAGTTTTGGTTTTGGCAAGGCTGAGTTTGTCCTCTACCAGTTTGGATAGACCATAAGCTTGGTGTAGGGTTGTGGGTTTGAGAATTGCGAGTTCGGCTTGAATTTCTTCTTTAAGGCCCGATAAATAGCAATTAAGAAGGGCGACACTTGACAAACCAACAACATGGTTACAAAGTTTTTCAAACTCTGCTTGATAAGCCGCAACAGTGGTTGTTTGTCTGAGTTTAAAAAGGGCTGCCTGATGGTTCTCGTAAGAGGACGGACCGAAACGAAGTTCGAGGTCTCGTGAAAAGTCTGGCCAGGTACCCAACAACCTGTTGTTGTGTAGATACTTATACCAACTCAAGGCCTCTCCGGTGAAAGAAAACCCCGCTAACGAGATACGTTGGTTTTCCGGGGTATTATAGAGAGAAAAGTAGTTATCGGCTTGGAAAAGCCAGTCCAACGGGTTGGACCCGTCAAACAATGGCAATACGATTTTAGGGTGGCGTGGGTGTGAGGTCACGGTATTAGTGTCGGAGCTGGAAGGGAAGGTGAAAGGAGACTGGTGACCCTCCTTTTCTTTGGTAAGGGCTGCAAGTAATTTGTTGGTGGTATCGAGGTGTTGTTGCATCGTTGCTTGAAGTGCTTCGAATTGAGCAGTGGCTCGGGCGTCGGATCGGTTGGTGGTGTCGGAGTTGTGCAACAGAAATTGGTCGAATTTGTCACACAAGGCTTGGAGTGACTCATCAGTGGAGGCTTGATCTTTACGAGGAGGCATGGTAGGAAGATGAAAGCACCAAATGATAGGGCCTGTGGAGTAGGCTAGACTCAAGAAGAAGGTACAGAGAGAGAGAAACACTTTTGAGGCAATTTTCTGAATATCTTTCCTAAAACAAAGTACAAAACTTAAATAAGCAAACAATTTGACTACTTCTACTCACGTCCCTTATTATGAGGGCCACATGCACCACTATCCCACTAATGCAGTAACCAACAAGAAATAGGAAAATAACATGTGCTAAAAAGACTAATTCAAATAAAAAATAAAGAAACGGTTTGATGCGGAAGTTACGTTTACTCCAATAGCTTAGAAGGCTTCTTAGTTTCTCTCTTAGGCCTGCTGTTCAGCCCACCATTAATTTGGGTCGTATCACCTACCGTTCGGCACTATAGTTTCAAACTTTGTTTAAACGCACAATTCCGATTACTATGTTTAAAACTTAATTTCCTTAAAGATTACCAAATTTAGCTTTAGACGTGTCGTCACATGATCACATGGCACGCCAAACACTTTGTTTGAATTTTTTTTACCACAACTAACTTTATATAGGCCGCCATAAGATTAGATGGACTGTCTAACTATGATGAGCCCTCAGAATGGTTATATGGGTCGTCTAACCACCTAAGTAGAACCTCGTCTAAAGCAACCATTAAACGATCTACTAGAACAATTAGACGGCCCATCTAACTATATGAGAAACTCATGTTTGTAAAAGCCTTTAAATGGGTTGTAGGATTGGTTAGATGGTCTGTGTAAATGTATGTACAGACCTGTCTTGTTAAAAAGTGTTTCTTAACACCAAAGAAACGTTTTTAAATGCTTTTAAGCTCATCAAGACTCTTTGTAATACCGTCTAGAATTATTCTAACATGATTTTTAACAATGTTTGATGACTTAGCGTTAATCAAAGATTAAGAACTAAAAATTACTATGAGATCAAAGTTATTCCCTCAAAATAAGTTAGTAACTAAGTTATATGCTCTGATATGATTATTCTAACGAGTTAGAAAGATTTAGACAAGGCCTCCCCTTGATTTTTAATCAACTGGATAAAGAATAAAGCTTTCTTTTTTATGATTCTATCGAAGAACATATAGAACAAACCAATAACATAATCTTTCTCTTTTATTTTTGGCTAAGAAATGGTTTAGGGATGTGTTTGGAATGATATAAACACCTCTAATTGATTAGAAACCCCTAAACATAACATCATTGTAGTGTAATATCATTTGGATGTGAGGAATAAAGCTTTGATGCATTCTTCTTGGATAAACATGGCTTAGAACATCATCAAATTCTTGGGTTTTTTTAGTGTAACAGGGTTTGAGGATGACTAAAAGATGTTTGTGTATGATAATGGGCGAGTTTACATCTTTTTATAGGTAAGAACAAAGTGATAACTGCAAAAATACACTTGGATGAAGAATAAATTAAGCATTCTCTTTTATGATTCTATCCAAGAACATATAGAACAAACCAATAACATCATTTTTTTCTCTTTTATTTTTGGCTATGAAATGGCTTAGGGATGCTTTTGGGATGCTATAAACACCTCTAATTGATTAGAAACCCCTAAACATAACCCCTTTGTAGTGTAATATCATTTGACTGTGAGGAATAAAGCTTTAATGCATTCTATTTGGATAAACATGACTTAGAAGATCAAGAACATCATCAAATTCTTGGGGTTTTTTTAGTGTGATAAGGTTTGTGGATGACTAAAATATGTTTGTGTATGATAATGGACGAGTATACATCTCTTTTATACGTCAGAACAAAGTGATAAGGCAAAATACACGACTGCCACGTTAACAGCGAACTATTAAAAATAGCAATGCTGACTTAGTGTTTAGACATACTGTTTGAAGGTTAGATGGGCCGTCTATTACAGACGAACCATCTGAAATATTAGAAGGTCCGACTAATAGTCAGAATTCAGAACCATCATATGACTCCTAAACCCTAATAAGGATTGTCTGAACGTTTAGCCGTCTAACCAACTTATGGGTCAATTTATTTTAATCATTGTCGAGTTTAACTTTGGGCCAACTACCATTTAGTCCCTTGACTTATGTATATTAAATACGAATATCCGAACGTTTTCATAATGTATATTTATACATTCTTTGTCTTCAGAATATTTATATTAGCCTTTTAACTTTTAAAATTGACAGTTTTGGAACAAAAACTTGACGGGTGTTACAACTTGGTAACATTTATTGTAAATAGAAAAATAAGCAGACATCTAATAAAACTCACATTGAAATAAACTAAACATATGAATGAGCAAATATGTCTAAAATTCAGGGATGCTACAAAGTTGTTTGATCACATGCAAGTGCCGTCATTTGAATTTTTATATTTTTTAAATAACAATGTTTATGACTGATATTTTTATTACTTGTGTGTTTGTTTATTACACTTGTAATATCCCGCTTTTGATAATATTAATATAAGAAATTTTGTTATTCAAAAACGTGTCGTGTATTAGTTTAGATAAATAAACTATTAGAAGGTGGGCTTGAACATTAAAATATGGAATAAGGGATCGTAATGGGTCTTAGGTCCATGGGCTTAAGGGAGTATAAATACCCCTTAAACCCTAATCCTTTCCATTTTTATCCATCTCTACACCATAGCCTATACATTCTGAAACACACAAACACTCTCCTATCTCCCGAGCCAAGATCATGAGGAAGAGACCCGAACTTGTTGGTGCTAGAACGTCGTGACGAATCAAACCAACATCAAACTTAGATCGTGTTCGTAGACCGACTCGTTAAAGGTGCGTTTATAACAAAACACTTGTCAGCTCTTTTAGTGACCCTAGATTTATGTATAAATGGTAAAAACGAATCTAACGCAACAAACCTTACCAAAATTCGTTAATATTTGATGGTTTAATCGATGGATTAATGAGCCGGGTTTAAACGATGATCAAACGCACCATTTAAACGTAAAAATTGAATGTTTTGAGGGTTAGGGTTGTTAGGCGTTGTGATTCCGAGCTCAACGATACCAAAATCGTGTTGTCTCATCGTGATTTGAGGTTTAATTTCAGATCTGCAAGGACGTTGACTGTTCTTGATGATTTTGACTTTGACATCTGAGTCAAAGTTTTGGATAAGAACTGATGCTCATTCGTCATGCTGAACGAATCATTGATCATTCGTTAGAAAACCATAGCGAATAGGATACGTTCGCATGTCTTCATGACGAATGAACCCTTTATCCGACTTACTGAATTAACGAATGGCACTCATCATTCGTTAATTACCCATTCGCCATAATTGGGACAACGAATCAAGTCATTCGCTACATCTGTATGCTCTAGTAACGAATGAGCCTCCCATTCGTCGTATGGTAAGCACGAATGGCCTTATCCATTCGTTGTGCACTCATTCATCCCAGATCAACCGTTCGTTATAACCAAATTAACCATTCGTCATAACGAATGGGAAAACGAATGATGCTTAATTAAAGGCTATTCGTTATATCAAATGAGTTAGCAAATAAAATAATAATTTAAGAATTCAAATGAAATTTGTGTTAAGGCAGTTAATGAAAATAAAATTTTTCCAAGCTGACTTGACAGCTGAACCCAAGCCAGGGGCTCTGTCCCTTGGACCCCGCTAGGTGTGACATCCTACTTTCAGTTATAATAATAAATGAAATTTCGTTTATCCGATAATGTGTCGTGCATCGGTTTAGATAATAAACTATAAAAGGGCGGGCTTGGACTTTAAAAGATGGAATAAGAGATTGAATGAGCCTTAGGTCCATGGGCTTAAGGCATGGCCGGCCTTGGGGGTGGCGGGGTGGTCGACGGCCACAGGCCCGATTAGTTTTTTTTTTTTAAAAAAAGTCATATGTATTTTTATTAAATACAATATGTATATTTAATGATTAAACTTAATTACATAACCACTAACTTGGTCTAGTGGCAAGGGGTATTACTCCCAACCAAAAGGTTATGGGTTCTATTCTCATTTGTGACATTTTTAATCATATTTTTATAAAAAAACTTTTTACACAACCTAAAATATAAACAAGTAAACCCATATAAAAATTAAATTGTTTAAACCCAACAAAATACTCCTTTTACTTAAGGTCCAAAAATTTTTTCGCCTTCGGCTCAAAACTTTTTTGCCTTTCTCGGAGCCGGCCCTGGCTTAAGGGAGTAAAAATACACATTAAACCCTAAACCTTTCCATTTTTATCCATCTCTACACCATAGCCTACACCTTTAAATACACACACAAACACCATCCTATATCCCGAGCCAAGATCCGAATGTGGAAACCCGAACCCGTTGGTGCTAGAGAGTTGTGATGAACCAAAACAACATCAAGACTAGACCGTGTTCGTAAACCGACTCATTTAAGGTACTTTTATAATGAGAACTTGTTCGTTTAAGTTTGGATCTAGTCTAGAAATCATAGATCTGTTTGAGTATGGTAAAAACGAATCCAACGCAACAAATCTCATTGAAATTCGTTAACAATATATAGGTTAATAGTTAATATGAACAACCGGGTTCGTGTACTTGGTAATCACACCATATAAACACGAATATTTAGATGAATGAATGGTTAGGGTTTGGTGGCGCTGGTATTACGAGTCCATAGTTACCAGATTCGTGTTATTTCATCACGAAATGAGGATTTAATTGGAAATCCTACACATGTTGACTGTTTTGTGTTCTTACTGATTTTGACTTTGACCCCGAGTCAAAGTCTAGATAAGAACATATGCTAATTCGATATGACAAATGAATCAGGTGATTCGTTACTCACCAATTCGATATGGTAAGATAACAAATCAGGTGATTCGTTACTCACCAATTCGTTATGTTAAGATAACGAATCAGGAGATTCGTTACTCACCAATTCGTTATCTTAAGATAACGAATCAGGAGATTCGTTACTCACCAATTCGTTATATTAAGATAACGAATCAGGTGATTCGTTACTCGTTATTCGCTATGTTAAGATAACGAACCAGATAACGAATTAAGGAAGATTACATAACGAATCAGAGGCAATTCGCTATAACGAATGAGTTAGAGAATAAAATGATAATTTAAGATTTCTAATGGAAAATGTGTTAAGACAGTTAATGGAAATAAATTTTTCCAAGCTGACCTGGCAGCTCGACCCCAGCCAGAGGCTCTGCCCCTTGGACCCTACTAGGGGCTGCCGCCCCTAGAGCCTCGATGCCAGAGGCATTGCCCCCGGACCACCGTTCATTGAGGGTTATAATTAAACTAGAAATACGATATAGGTAGTGATAGTAATTAATACGCGTAATTTTTATACAATTAGCCGTGCACAACTAAATAAAGGGATAACCATTAACAGTGAACGTAACCGAGCTCAGGTGAGTTTCTAGCCCCATTCCTTGTTATGTTTTCGGGGCTGTGTGCATACTCAATGTGAATGTTAATACACTTACCTTAAATGGTAAGTGTATGTCCTAATGATGAATGTGATAGTTATGTTTATAATATGAATGCATGCTTGATGGTACGTGAACGATCTTCGGATATTACACGTATTGTTAAGGGAAGTACAATGTAGTATGTATGATATGAGTATGTGAATAAGGAAGTATGTATGAATATGGTATGTATGTACTGTGAAAGGTACGTATGAATGTGAGAATGATAATGATGATGAAAAGTAATGTAAAGTTAAAGGGTTACATACCCTAATAATATTTGCGAAGGTTAAAGGGTTGCATACCTTAATAATATATGCGAAGGTTAAAGGGTTGCATACCCTAATAATATATGTGAAGTTTATAGGGCGTAATGCTTTTTAAAATGTAAGGTGTGAATATGAAAGAATGTATGAAAGTAAGTAAGTATATTAAAGTATGAAAGTATGAAGTATGTACGAAAGTATGTAGTTATGAATGTGTTGTATGTTGTATGATTAACTAGAACTCACTCAGCGCAGCTGACTTTTAGTATGCACGCAGGTTAGTAGAATGAGACAATTGGCTTGAGCAGGGGCACATGGCAGAAGAATAAGAGGCTGGCATCTGAAGACTTAAGATGTTTTATGTTTAATGTTTTAATTTTTAAAGACAAGATGGTTGTTTAAGACAAGTTAAGAATCATTGTGTAATGTTTTATGAAAGTTTTAATGTTCCGCGAAAGTTTTAATTAACTCTGATTAGTAAAACTGTGTTTCGTCCAATGTAGGGCACCAGTAATGGGGCCTTACACTAGGAGTTGCTGCCCCCGACCCCCGTTCATTGAAGGTTATAATATACTAGAATTACAATATGATTAGTGATAGTTAATTGATACGTATAATTGTTATACAGTTAGTTGTGCCCAGTTAAAGAAAGGAGTTACCATTAACTCTGAGAGGAACCGAGTTCATGTGAGTTATAGCCCCATTTTCTTGTTATGTTTTCGGGGTTGTGCGCATACTTGATGTGATTAGTTAATACACTTACCCTAAGTGGCAAGTGTATGCCTTATATGATTTATGTGATAATAATTGAGGTTATAAATGAATGTTTGTCGGTACATGAACGATATTCGAATATTGCACGTATCGCCAGGAAATGTGAGTTTTACATAAGATGCATGAATGATATATGAATGATTAAGAATATGTATGAATGTATATAAAAGAATGTATATGTAAAGAAGCGTATGTATATTTGAGATAGAAGGGACCATACCCTAATAATATCTGAGATAGAGAAGAAAGGGATCAGACCCTAATAATATATGAGATAGAGAAGAAAGGGACCAAACCCTACTAATATCTGAGATTGTAAAGATAGTTATGTATGTATTATGAAAGTATGAAAGTTTAATGGTATGAATGAATGTATGATGAGAGTATGGAAGAAAGAAAGAAAGTATGTATGTACGAATGAAAGAAAGGTAACATGCTAAGTATGTAATATGTATCTTCGGATACATATATATGTAAGTATGTGAATGTATTGTATGTTGCCTGATTAACTAGAACTCACTCAGCGTAGCTAACTTTTAGTATGCACGCATGTAAATAGACTGATACAGCTGTCTTGAGGGGGCACATGGCAGGATTGAAGAGGCTGGCATCTGAAGATTTGTCATGATGTGTGATACTACATTTATTGTTATGTTTTAAAAAGGCCAAGTTATGGATGTTTGTAATGAATGGTTGACTTTTAATATTATTCCGTGAAAATTTTAATTAACTCTACTATTTAGAACTGTGTTTATAAGTAAATCCAACGCTAAAGTAGGGCACCGGTATCGGGGTCTTACAACACACTAGCAATGTTTTTTTAAACTAGTTGATAACTTTAATGTTAAATTATTATTTAATTGAGATGCGTTAGACTTAGATATGACTTAGACAATACTAATATTACTAACTTGAAAACTTAAAAAAAACAATTTACATAATAAAGTTTTGTAAAATATTATACGAACAAAAATCTAACATAAGAATTATATTCATATCATGAGAGAATTGATAAACTAACAGAAACAAACATTATGTTGAAATTGTCGTCATCACAGCATCGCACATGTTTCTTGTTAATGTAAAGTTATTACATATTTAATATCGTGAATTTATATAACATCATAATTATATGCACCGATAAACATTTACTATTACATATGTATAATAAATGTATATGAAACCTGTCGGGAATAAATAATAAATGGGTTTAATGGACGACTTATTTATGTATTTTAATTCATTCACCAAATCTCTACTTACAGCTAATAAATTATTTAATTTAACTTACTCATGTCTTCGTGTTTTCTAATTCATTTACTAAATCTCTACTCGGGTGGGCAAAAGTAAAATTGCACTAATTTTGACGTTATTTTACTAATCTCGTGAAAATAACGTTAAAAGTGGCGGAAGGTTAATCAGGCATCATGTGGTGGCGTGATAGCCGAAAGACAAGGGCACATGCACCGATCAGCCGGTGTCCCGATGATTGAGTGCTATGTGCCTTATGTCCAAGGCTTGATGCAAAACTACTATCGAGCCGGGGGTCTCACCGGAAGCAGCCTCTCTATCCCTATGGGATAGAGGTAAGGCTGTCTACATCTTACCCTCCTCAGACCCTACCATAGCATTGCTATTGGTGGGATATACTGAGTACGATGATGATGATGATGAAATCTCCACTCGCAATTAATAACTTATATTTAATATGATTTACTAGTAATCTGCTTTTGTCTCCAATAATAACATTTGTAGAAGGCCTCAAAACACTAGTCGTGAAAGCAAAGCTGAAGTTATACATTCATGGGGAAAACTCATTTAAATGCGTATGTTCGGGTAATTTTTTTATATCCATTGTGCGTTTTGTTAATGTTTTTTGCTTCAAAATTTGTATATATTGAATTAGTTGAATGATGGACACATTCTTCCAATCAAAATATAATTATGAAGATTCGGAACATACCCCTTTTAATTAAGGGTGTTCTTCGGGTTTCAAAATTATAAATTTATACTCGAAACCAAACCCTTTCAGATTTTTACAAGTCGAGTTCAAGCATTTTTAGTTTATGTTTATAGGGTTTCAAGCGACAGAGAAAAAAAAACGTAACGCTACAATTATATTTCTTGTTTAAGGTTTTACTTTTAGTCACATTTTTATTATTATCTACTTAGAGCATCTATAATGGGCACTAACTCCCTAGGCCTAAATCTATGTGGCATGGTGACGGACTCTAGGCAACCAAACTTAACCATTGTGGTGTGAAGTTCATTGGAGAAAGTCTGTCTTTGCATACGAAAATCTGGATGTTAGTGGTGGGGGCTCTATGCTATTCTCTCTCTCTCTCTCTCACACACACATATATATATATATATATTCAAATATAATATTTTTTAAATGTAGTTTATGAATGTTTGGTGTTGTAAAAGAATGTCAGGCTTTTAAGTAAAATTTGGAATATGATTTTAATATAACAGTTTGTGAAGGTTTAGCGTGGTAGGAGGCTTGAGTATACCAATAAAGATTCAAGTTCGATTATTGCTTGTGTTATTTGAGTGAATATTGGTAATGAATGATTTGAGTTAGACCTTATGCAAAGGTTGTCAGTTTGAACACCAAGCCCACCATAGTTTTCATCCCACCGTGTGTTACGCAAGATAGTTATTCTCTTGTGGTGGCGCAACAACTATCAATTGACAGTCAGCGGTATGATTTCCCGGGAGAACGCACAAGTCCTACTCTAAAAGCTAACGTGAGTCCGATTAAGACATTATTGTTTGGCCAATATAGTGCAACGATGCTTTCTAAATTTGAATCAGACAGCATCCGAAATACAAAAAATCATCATTAAAAAAAAAATAATCACATTTATCCTTTAGAGAGAAAAAAAACTATAAATACAAAAATTCAATTTAGTCGGCGGTTGTGTTAGAAAGGTGTGACTAATACTATTCCCCAACTCATCACAGTTATCCAATACCAAATCATCATCACCCACTCTTCCCTCCACGTGTCACATTCCCATTGCTTTTCATCCAACCTTACATAACCACCAGTCACCCTAACCCACCGCCTACCCCAACCACCATCAAATCTTCATATCAAACAAATCAAAACCAAACCCAAAAAATTCAAACCCACAATCAAACCAAATTTGGGGCTTTTGTTCTTAATCAACTCCAATCGAATCAACACCCAATACCCATCTACTGATTCACCATCCAATTATTAATCAACCGATTCCAATTTCGAAACCCTATTTGATCAAATTTGGGGCTTTTGGGATTAATCAATTCCAATCAAATCGAAGATCAAAACCCAGTACCCTTTTACTGAATTAACATCTAATCGTTGATCAATTTTGGGCCTTTTGTTGTTAATCAATTCCAATCGAATAGTAGATTAATACCCAATACCCATCAAAATTTGGGGCTTTTGGGATTAATCAATTCCAATTGAATCAAATATCAAAACCCATTACCCGTTTACTGATTCAACATCTAATTGTTAAATCAATTTTGGGTATTTTTTCTTGATCAACTTCAATTGAATTAAAGATCAATACCCAGAAATACCCATTTACTAAATCATCATCTAATCGTTAATCGATCAAAGTTTCAGGCTTTTGTTGTTAATCGAACCGAACCGAACCGAATAGAATCAAAGATCATTACCCAATATCCATAAATACCCATATACCGAATCGACATCGAATCGTTAATCGAACAAAGTTTGGGTCTTTTGCGATTAATCGAACCGAACAGAACCGAATCGAATTGCTGCATGAAAGGTAGAGGAGGAGGTTGGGGATCATAGACACTAAAAACCCGAGTTGCACACACAACATGTCTGCGGTGGTGTGTGGGAAACGATCATATTTTTTTGAAGATCATTCAATACCTTCTGCTTCTGCTTCGTCTGCGTCGGCATCGCCTCCTGCTTCGAAACGAATTCGTTGTTTTTCGACTTCTTCACCGGTTCAGTTTTCGTCGGCTCGGGTGGTAGCGGTCGATCGGCTCGTTGGGTTGTTTCCGGACATGGATAAGCTGGTTAGTTAATTGTTTGAATAGTTAGTTTTTGTTTTTAAGGTTTGTTGATAATAATTGAGTAGGTATGCAGTTTTAGTTTGGTTTAATAATATGGTTGACTTAATTTATATTAGTGTTGCAGAGGATTGTTTTGAGGTTCTGTTAGTGTTGTAGATCTTGCGGGCGTTAGTCCGGTGGTGGGGTACGGACTAGCGGTTAATTGGATTGGAATTTCTTATAACATTAAAAATTGTGAAAACTACAAAATGCACCGATCAGCCGGTGTCCCGATGATTGAGTGCTATGTGCCTTATGTCCAAGGCTTGATGCAAAACTACTATCGAGCCGGGGGTCTCACCGAAAGCAGCCTCTCTATCCTTATAGGGTAGAGGTAAGGCTGTCTACATCTTACCCTCCTCAGACCCTACCATAGCTTTGCTATTGGTGGGATATACTGAGTACGATGATGATGATGATGATGATGATGATTAAAAATTGTGAAAACCTACTTTAAACACTAATTTTTTTGTATTTTATTTTTTCATTGTTTGTATATATGTTATTAATCTTTGTCAACACCAATAGGAAATAAAAAGAAAATATTAGTTTTGCATTTGATTCATTTATAAACACTAACCTATAAAAGAATGGGAAAATAAAAATTTATTTTTAAAAGTTGTTTTCATAAGTTTTCAAACATCTTATTGGTTTTTGTTTGGATCCCCCCCCCCCATGTGTGTGTGTATAGTTTTTCAAAGTAAGTTTAAACTTTCAAATATTTTAAAGATTTTGACCAACTTTGGCTGAAAGGTGACTGATTTTGATCCGAAGATGACCAACATTGACCTTTTTTTGTATTTTTCATAGTTATGAAAAGCGTTAGGCGCGTAGGCCTCTCCGAGGGCCTAGGCGCAAGGCAAAAAAAGCGCAATTAAATAAAAACTCTGAAAGGTATTTTGTAATAGAAAATAGAATATACCACTAACTAAAGCTTATTGTTCATCAAGTCAATCATAAATTAAAAATAAAACCTGTTTCTAGCTGCTGGTTTAACAATCCCATTTCTAAAAGCAACATACATCTAAATATCTAACCAATCAACACATATCATCAAGGATTTCAAATAACAAAAAAACAATAAACAAACTTTGTAGTATACTATCTAAAAATTAAAATAGTACCAACTGAAAGATTGTTGATATTTTACAGTTTAAACACGATTTTGCATCATAATTAAAACAAAGCAACTTGATAATTGTTAATAAAAAGCATGCATCTTCAAGTAATTAAAATAAAAAAAAAACATGAGAATCGGTCATTACTGTTACTAACCTATTGACAATTTTGGTACGTGAACTATTTGGCCTTTCCCAATTGTTGATCATTATAATATAATATTGAAGTTACTATATTTAATTCGATTGATTTTACTGATTTTTGCTGGCTTTGACCATTTTCCGATTTTATGTTCGGATTACCTGAAATCAAATCGCTAGGCCACCGATTACCGACTAGTTGCTGATCAAATTTTTTACAACACTGGATTCTGTAATGTTATTGGATGCTAATTGTTGAATTTGTATGTCTTTAGGTTATTGAAAGAACTCTCAACCAATGTGGTGATGATATAGAAACTACCATCAAAAGTCTTACCGAGTTGCGTTTGGTTTCTAATGAGAATGTTGGATCTACTGTTGCAGACGGATCCGAGTACCAAGTTCAAACCAACACTGTGTCAGGTAACTTGTAAATCTTGTACAATTGTTACACAAAATTGCATAAATGATCATACTTTCTAATAATAATCTTCAAATTAAACATCTACTTTATGATTTCTATATCTGAGCAATTTTTAATTGTGATGCTGTTGTGAATATAGAAGTTGCAGCCAATGGGGTGGCAAATGGGGAGGCTGCGCCACATCAGAAACCTGTGGATGGTGCTGATTGGGTGGATCTTTTTGTGGGAGAAATGATGAGTGCCTCTAACATTGATGATGCTCGAACCCGTGCTTCAAGAGCACTTAAGATGTTGGAGAAATCTATATATGAACGCGTCACTACTGAGGCCCATGGTCTGAAGCAGGTGCTACCTCTTTCTCTGTTTATGTGTGCGCGTGCATAATATGTTTATACTTAATATTTATGTGTGTACTAAACATGAGACTTGAGGAGTGGCGAACAGCCTTAGAGACAAAAGGTTTAAGGATTAGTCGATCTAAGACGGAGTACCTCCACTGTGCTTTTGGAGGGGTAAATGACAATGAGGATGTGCAGATTACCATTGAAGGGCAGGTGGTCCCGCAGGTAACGAAGTTCAAGTATCTAGGATCATTTGTTCAGAGTGATGGGGAATTAGACAGTGATGTGACCCATCGAGTTCAGGTAGGATGGGGTAGATGGAAAGCAGCCACAGGTGTATTGTGCGACAAGAGTTTCCCAACTAAACTAAAGGGAAAATTTTATAGGGTTGCAGTTAGACCTGCAATGCTATATGGAACAGATTGTTGGGCCATCAAGAAGGCACAAGTGCGGATGATGGAGGTAGCAGAAATGAGAATGCTACGTTGGATGTGCGGGCACACAAGGTTAGACCAAATAAGAAACGTCGTGTTTCGGGAGAGATTAGGGGTGGCGAACATAGCAGACAAGATAAGAGAGTGGAGATTGAGATGGTTTGGACATGTGAAGAGAAGACAAACGACGAATCCTGTTAGATCCATAGTAAACATTACTATAGAGAGGAGAAGTGGTAGAGGCCGACCTAAATTGACTTGGGATGAGAGGATTAAGCATGATTTGATAGACCTAAACCTCTCCGAGGACATGGTTGAGGATAGGAATTCTTGGAGAAGTAGAATTAAAGTTAAGGATTTTTAGGAAGAAAAGAATACCTTAGGGCTTCTATTTACCTTATTTTAGTCACACACCATAATAATATTCTCTACATAAATAGTATTAATATCATTATTATTGTTATTATTATTATTATTATTATTACTATTATTATTATTATTACTTTTGAACTCTGATTTCCTTTGTATTGCTTCATACATATGTACGTTAGAACCGAGGGTCTCTCTGGAAGCCACCTCTTTATCCATGTGGATAGAGGTACGGTGTGCCTACATCCCACCCTCCCCAGACCCTACTTATAGCTATGCTATTGGTGGGACTTTAATGGGTATGATTGATTGATTGATTGATTTATGTGTGTACAACTATATTTTTTTAGAAATTTTTATCTGAAACACGGATGAAAATAAACGAATACATGTAACTCTTTAGGTTTCTTTAACTAAAATATACCTTTTCTGTTAAACTCATGAGCTCATAACCAATGGCATATTTTCACACATTTCAACATTCTTTTGTCGAAACCTATGACACTTACATTTTGGAAATAATAGTCACTTATGTATTAGCTAAAATAAGGTGCAATATTCATCTAATGCCATATGCTTTTGGAACGTCTCTTTTAAATTTGTATCTTGGTTAAGTTCTCTGCAGATAATATGTTCACTGGAAATAATGTATTATACATTGATTATAGAAACTATTGAATTAGGAGTACGTCTAAAGCTTATCAGGAACAAGTTATGCATTTTCAGATAGCACTTTTTATCTAGCTTCTTGAAACACACCGCCTTTTATAAAGATGATAAAGTCGTTTTTTATCTCTGTTCAAAGTTTTAAACATTAAAAAGGCTTATTAGCTTTTAGAATATACATAAAGTTAATACGCATGCTAAGAAGGCTTGCTCAAACAGTCCTTTGATTTGTGAATAAAATTGTATCTTCGAAAAGTTAAGTAAACCTGTAGGTTACTTGGTCTCTGATGCGTATGTTTTAACACGTGTATATGATGGATTTTTCTTTTGTCTATGTGGTTTAAAGTGGACAAAAAATGCCAGTTCTTTCTTTAAACTATAATATTGTTGAATTTTTATTTATGTTCAAATCGAAATTCTTTCTCAAGAATACTCACAAAAAGATCATTTTTGCATCAAAGTAGTAAGTATTTATGGACATCAAACTCTTTAATATTAATATAAATCAACCCACCTCCCCCGGCACGAATTTTAACAGCCAAAACTTTTTCATATGTTAATATATTTAAAAACATTTGCACCATATTTTTAAAAATGAAAGAAACCAAAATGTTATGTATGAGTGTTCACGGTCTGATTTTGATAGCTTTTAAGTTAAACCGTGACCCAAACTGAACAATCAACACTCGTAAATTTGTTACATGATTACTAGGGTCTATAATCCCCACGGCATCGCTTTGGCACCTGTCTGTTAATGTAATAAAACTCAAATAATAAGTGTATATACAGTTAGCCCTGTTTTCCGGAAACATATTAATATGGAGCAATCATAATCCACTGTTTTCGTGTATGTAGAAAGAGAGTACTCACATTATTAATTTGTAATCTCTAGACGTGCTATACGCTTAAACAAATAATTGTAATAAATAACATTGATGCACAATACCCACTAATCAAAATTATAATTTAGATGGAATATGATGTAATTCAACACAATTTATACCTTCAGATGTTGTTTTTCCCTTTCATCTTTAATTATTCTTTATTGACAGGAAAACATGATGATGAAAGAACAACTCCAAGCCCTAATTCAGGAGAACTCATTGTTGAAACGCGCAGTTGCGATTCAGCATGAACGTCAAAAGGAATATGAAGATAGGGGTCAAGAGTTGCATAACCTCAAACAGATGGTATCTCAATACCAGGAGCAGCTAAGAACTCTTGAGGTCAGACCACCATTTTATAACAAAACAATAACAATAACAATAAACAATAAACAATAAACAATAACCAATAACCAATAACAATAACAATAACAATAACAATAAACAAATAAACAAATAATAATAATAAATAAATAAATCGTTGATAAAAGGATACCATACTTAATACTATATGTAGGGGCGTTTTGTAGGAATTGAAATGTTTCGAAGAATTGGAAGTAAGTCAATTCAAAACAGTAAATGTGTTTCGTTATTAAATTAATAAAAGGAATTCAACTTGAAAAAACCAAAATTACAATATACCCCTTTGATTGCTCATTTTGTTAGTAACCTGATCTCAGGTTTCATGTTCTGTCAAGTGCTTTCTGTTCCCCCTATTCATTTTTTTATTTTTTATTTTTGTATCTTTTTTATATTTGTTTTTTGAATGTGTCTACTTATATTTCTGGGTTAAAAGTGTGATTGAGTTGGCTTTCCTTGCTTCCCAACACGGATTTATGTGTTACTGGACCTGGTTTTTACTCGGGAGACGGTTGCTTTTATTGGGATGGAATTTTGAATCTGATTGAATGTCTCAAAAAACCGCTCACTGATTTTTTATTCATCACCATCAAATGAATTGGGCTTCAAATCTATTTTGGCGATGATGATTTTGGAAGAATGATCAATCTATTATCTGTTTTGAGACGTTCAAAATAATAGGCTCATGAGTTTGAGCTTGAGCTCGACTTGTTTTGAGATTATTTCTAAAGCTTGAGCTCACCTTGTTTCAAGCTTAATTTCTAAAGCTTGACCTTGCTTGGTTCATGAGTAGTTTTTTCAAGCTCGGGCTCGGCCCGTTTATTATTTTCTGATTAATTTATATATAACATAACATATATGTTATTTAATTATTTTCATCAGAATTTTCTGTATAACAGTTATAATTATGCAATTATATATTTAATATAATACTTATAAATTACAGGTTCGCCAACCATCTCTAGCTCGATAATAGGAGATTGGGTTTGGCTCGGGTTTGGATCGTTTATAATTTGCTAGTTAGTTTATATACATTTATTATTATTATTTTATATATTTCAAATTAAATTTTCTAGTTAGCTTGAGCTCGACTTGTTTTGAGATTATTTCTAAAGCTTGAGCTCATCTTGTTTCAAGCTTAATTTCTAAAGCTTGACCTTGCTTGGTTCATGAGTAGTTTTTTCAAGCTCGGGCTCGGCCCGTTTATTATTTTCTGATTAATTTATATATAACATAACATATATGTTATTTAATTATTTTCATCAGAATTTTCTGTATAACAGTTATAATTATGCAATTATATATTTAATATAATACTTATAAATTACAGGTTCGCCAACCATCTCTAGCTCGATAATAGGAGATTGGGTTTGGCTCGGGTTTGGATCGTTTATAATTTGCTAGTTAGTTTATATACATTTATAATTATTATTTTATATATTTCAAATTAAATTTTTATACATAACATATAACATATGTTATTTAACGAGCCAATAACAGAAGCTTGGGCTAGGTCTCGTTATTCAAACAAGGTTATTTCGAGGCTCGAGGTTATTTAAGCTCTTATCGAGTTGATCTGGAGTAGCACACGAGCGGCTTTTGCTAGTTTACACCCCTATCTCTAGTCTAAAAGTATATAGTGTCGTCTAACGTTTGAAGTTAATTAATTAATTTAGTACTTATTAAATGCAAAATATGTGTTTATACGAAACTTCAACCTGATTATTTATCCTTTATTATTTTACAGGTGAATAACTATTCTCTGACGATGCATCTGAAGCAGGCTCAACAAGGCAGCTCCATGCCCGGGCGATTCCACCCGGATGTATTTTAATAAAATACGCCTTTCATACAATGTACAAGCAGATGGAGGAAATAATATCTAGTTGTTTTTAAAGAACGTCATTGGTCGATATGATATTATTATTATTCGAACAAGTGTTAAGCGGAAAATTTATGGAAAATTTATGTCGGAATCGGTAACTGTTTGTTTTTCTTGTTTGTATGTGTAACAAAGAGGGGACCAAAACACCCATGCTTATTATTATTATTCCGTTAAAAGAAAGCAGATTGCTCACATGGTGCATGTGATGGGATGGTATAATGTTTTGTTTGTCTTGTTTATTTTATTTTTATTTTTTTTAATATAAGTAGCGTATATAAATAAAGTTTTATCGATTGTTCGTGCGATTGCTTTTCTTATCATGAGAAAGCCAATATCGAAAAAAGTCCTGGATTTTAGAACCGATAGTTATTTAAAAATTTAAGGGACTCGTTAATACCTTCTAGCTAACATTATCAGATGTATCAGAAGGTTATGGTGGAGCAGTAGATTTAAATTTGCGGCATCTTTGAAGTAATTTAGCAACTTATGAAATACATAAGGGTGTCAATTCCTTCTAGCTACGTACATGTACATTGTATAGTATATATAACTTTGCATCAAATCTTATATATCAAGACTTGCTATTGATCGCTCCCTATATATGATCTTACGCTGAGTCTTCAAGAGTTGAACATACAATGCAAATGCGTTGTTAGAAATAATTATTCAGAATCAAGTGAGTTGTTAACATTAGACGTAGGTCGTCTATTAAACTCGTCCTTATCACCGAAACTAAAATGACATAACTCACCCTCGAATGTTAATATTTTGAGTGTATCAAGACAGTATCCTCCGATAAGCGAATATGCTGGATACTTTGATGTGTGAGACTGATTCAGAGTGTTCTATCAATCATGATTCTGTAAACTAGAAGTCTAGAACCTAGAATATGAACTCTAATATCTATACTTTTGTAATTCGATTTCTTTTACGAAAAATAATTTTTTGATTTACAAACTTCTGTCTTCTGTGTGTCAAAATCGATTTAGTTTTAGATAAATTGGATGTGGCTCAATGGTAGAGCAGTCACTTTACTAGTGGGAGGTAGGGGGTTCAAACTTCACTATCACCAATTTATATGGGAGATATGAGGGTACCCTGGCTTACCAGGGTTCGAGTCCTGATCTCACCCGGTTTTATCGGCTCCTCGCTGTCGTTCCGTTTGGCGGGCGTGGGGGTCGGATTTTATCCGGTGAATCCCTCAATAGGTGGACCGCTAGGGGCTCCGTCCGTCCGGACTAGTGGCCGACTCGGGATACCTTTAGCCAATGGGGGCCGCATACGGAGTTTCCGGCGTTACTTAGTTGGCCGTTCAAAAAAAAATCGATTTAGTATCTCCACTATTCATCGTGACTCGTTTAATTACATCTTCCTTAAATCAATACTGATAACCATGAATCGACAATAAAACCATCTTCCTTAAGCTAATTTTTTCTGTCTTAGTCATCAGTTAAAACCAACAACCTCCATTTCTTGTGCTAAAGCACAATTTACAAAAAAAATATGTAACAATGAATAATTATTGGATTTATTTTGAGTTATATAATGTCATATAGCTTAATAGCTAAGATTCTTCACCACTAAAACTAGTGATCAGTTAAAACTTGTCATTTTATTAACTATGGTCAACAAGTATTCGTTTTGATACTTAATGCTAAACTTGATAATTGCAATTTGGGAAATCTTTAGACCAATTAAAGTCACGAAACACATCTAGCCGGGTCTTAAAGCTCAAGATTGGCGATGCCCAAAAGCACAAGAACAGTTGAACACTAACGAATATTATGTTAACCACAACACAAACAAATAAAACTATACAAGCTACAAGGATAAACTTAGTATTACATAAAGATATCATCTCATACACATGATTTTATACAAATTTCTTACTAGAACAAAACGTTATAGTCTCCAAATCCAAAACATGTTTTGTCCAAAGGGAATCCAAGAAAAGCAGTTTTCAAGTAATGCCAAACACCAATGTGACCATGAAAGGAGTAACAGAAAAAGTTAAAGCTCATAAACCGAACAATGATGTCGTGATCAATCTCAAAAGGTCGTACTATGTATCGACGGTATAGATCTAACAAAATTCAAACCATCTTTTTACAAACTCCATCTACATGTTCAACTATGAATCAAAGATTAAAAATAATTTAAGAATTAATTAGCACTAACAAAATGTTGTAGAACCTAACCAAATCAAGAAAACACTTATAGGCTTAACGACGATAATGATAGCCTATTTAATATATAAAATTCATGGGGTTGAGAACGTACAATATCCACTTGAATATTGTGTGGGTGTTGCTAGACGTAACGCTTAGTTAATGTGTTTGGTGTTGTCCCCATACTCTTAATGTCCAAACTGCTAGCATTCTCTACAATGCGCTGACCATAAGTGCATTTTAATGAAATAGTAAGTTTATGATCTTCTTTGAATTTATCAGCCCTGTTAAACACCAGCTGTCACATTTAAAGACTAAAAATATATAATTGTGACTGGACTTAAAATTAGTCATAGTTTAGTCCAACAATGTTATTAAAATACGGTAAATTATCTTCATGACTAAAGTTTATTAAAATAATGTTTCAAATTACCTACAACATTATTGTAAAGAGGTAATGTTACTAATCATACAGCCATACATGTGTTGTATTGCTGTACATTGTGGTGTTAATCTTGTAAATATGATGTTTGTGTCTTTGCAATAGCATAAATCATCCATTTTGTCGTAAATCTAAAAGTTTATATCAGTTTAATCTAAAGAATATCCAGGTTAAGGACTCAAAATGAACAGTTCAAATGAAACTTCTTTAGTAGAAAATATTTAAAGAACGCGCTAGCATTTAACAACATTTTCCGGCTCTTGAAACAACATACATTATAATCCTTCTAAGGCAAGGACATTTATAAATGCCTTCTGGGCCCATATGCAACTATACACATAAAAGGCGTACGAATCGAAAACCATCATGATGTGTTCTCAAGATTGAATATAACGGAATAGAAAACGATAAAAAGAAGAAAGAGAACATAAAATTACTTACATTGCTCTTCTTTTGAAAAGATTTCATAACAGTTGTTTTTAAATTTACTCAATTTAGAGATTCAAACACATACTTGATCATGCATAAATATTTTAAGAAAGTTGTGAATTAGTAATTTAAAATACACTTCCAACACATGTTTTACCTAATTCACATGAATAGCTTAAAAATGTTGTGAGCCTAAAGGAGTTCCATATGATAAAGGGAAACTAACTAAAAATGTTGTGGTCCATAAACGTACCATATAGATTGGTACCCTACAAAATTCATTAAAATTCAATTTTGTGGCTTTTTTCAAACTAAAAAGCTTAATAATTTCATCATTTCACATTATTAAATAACCATTAGATCTCAATTATTATCTTCTAGTATGACAGATATACATACATTCATAACCCATATTATAGAATAAAAACATTATATTAAAGAAATTGTAAAAATGGTATATACATCCAAGAAACCAACAGCTAATGTGGAAGAATCTGATCCCAGCAAACTAATAATTCAAGAATCTCATAGTTCTAGAGACTAATTACAGACAATATATCTTTTTCTAAAGCCAAAAAAAAAAGAAGAAGAAACTACAAACATTTTACATCATAGTGTATGTATACATATGCATATTATATAAATATATATATAAATTATATAATATATATAGAGAGAGAGAGAGAGCAGAATACAAAATATCAAATAAACCTTAGGCCATGAATACCAATAATTTAATTTATCTTCACCTGCAACTGCAAGTCTGCAACTTAAGAAAATGAAAGATTTGAATTTTTATCATCAAGAAAATTCACAAGGAAAAGAAAAATGATTAGATATAAAAAAATTAAAACTTTCTGTCTCTTATGCATAATCCAGAATTCAAATAAAACCTAAAAATGCTGTTCCAAAAAAAAAACTTAAAATTAAAAAAATTAAACTGAAATCAAGATTAAATATAAAAATAAATTCTGTAACTTTTTTGCTTCTTCTTGTTCTGATCCTGTCTCTATCTTCCCACAGCTTTCTTGAACCGCAAATTAAGATTAAACATAAAAACACATGCAGTTCAAGAAAGCCGTGGAAGGATAGAAAGAGCACCAAATGTATGCAGCTTTGCAGATCTTGAAATCTTCATCTTGTTTCTTACATAAACCCTAATTAGGGTTCTTGAAACATACAGTATATATATATATATATATATATATATATATATATATGCAGAGAAAAAGGGTGTGGTTGCAGGGTGATTGAAGGAGAAAAGGTGAGTATTTATAGGAGAATGAAAGTCTTTTTACCACCAATCCCGAGAAGAATATAGGTATAATGAAACTCATGATGCCCCACCTTTATTTTACCAACTATTTGTTTTTGTTATTTATTGTTTTTCAATTAAAAAATATCTTATATCTTTCCATACACATGTCCAATCTGTCACAAACTCGAAAGTTTTACACGATCTGAATATCATATCAAACATATGAATACGAATATGATGTCTATTTACGGATTAACACAAACAAAACTCGCTTAACCTGGAAAATATAATCATGAAAATAGTTTAAAATAATTGTAAAATTCTAAATTTACTTATTTTTTTTATATTTAAATGAATTAATTTACATAATGTATTAAAGTTGGTTGTCGGCACGAACGGTACAACTACCGAATTTAGTAACTTATGTGTAAGATTCCGCCGATATACATGTTTACGGTTCATTACTTACTCACGTTACATTAATCGGTTTCGCTTAGCGAGAAAAGGAGAAAGGTGTTGAACTAAATTATTATGACAGCCTATGGGTGCATTTGGTAGGCGAGAAATGATACCATCTTCAACGAAAGGAATTGGACAGCCTCAGAGGTGGTGAAAAACATTAAAATGTTAGGATATCTTTGGATAAAAAATAGGTCTTTGTTTTAATCCTTATCGTTGACCGAATGGTTTAATTTTCATTTCTATTTGGTATTTTGTAGTTCAGGCCTCTAATGACTTGATGGTTACGCCTTTATTTTCTTTTTCTTTAATGAAAGTCGCGTCTAAAAAAGTGTATATATAGCATATGGGTGGTTTTATAACAAATACGGGTGTTAGCTAGCCTAGTGATGCGCGCTTCTATGCTTTTCATTCTAACAAAAGAAACCGCGTTTGATATCCACTGGCTGCATCTATGATATTCTTATCTTTTCTTTTATTCCAGAATTTGATAAATGTGTGGATTGACCAAGACACGACTCTAATCTGACCCACATATTCTGGTGCTAAACGACCCACCTTTGTTTGAGCTTTAGGCCAAGGGTAGTGGGGTGCGGCTGGCCGCCGCGCACACCACAGCACCCTTGCCGTGGATGGGGGCGCAGACGGGGGACGTGGACGAGACCGCGGGGCAAAAGAGCCATTGGCTAGTGGGGATAATAAAAAAAATAGCCGTTGAAGGCAATATGTTTAAAAAAAAGTTTTTTAAAACTATATCGGGCTCGGGTTACGGTAATATCATCATCAACGACCCTCAACTTCCCTAAGGATTGAACTACTTGGACGACAAATTGTTTTAAGCGTTCATGGATATGTCACAATCCGAATATTCGGTCCCGAAAACACAACCGGATCCGGCACCGGAGAAGCCGGCAAAACGATCCCACAAAAAGGGGAAGAAAACCGGAGAAGCGCCGGCACCGGCTAAACGGAAGTCTACTCCGTGGTCTAAAGAAGAGGAACTTGCGTTGACAAAATCTTGGATTGAAATATTCTAAGATCGGAACGCTGGTAAATTATTTCGCGAATTTTATTATTTAATATATCTTTTAAGTTTTGTGTGCAATTATTACATTTTTTGTTATTTATTTTGTAGTCGACTTTCAAAGAGCTCGAGTTTTTTGAGCCAAGGTTCGGGAATGTTTAGAGTAGGGCTCGTACCGAAAATATGATATCAGGTCGGTGGGCCGATACTCGTAAATTTGTAGGATTGTTTACCAACATACATAACCGCAATGCTAACCGAATGCGGCCGAGTGGGTCCGATGATCTCTCGGTTTACCATTTCACATGTGATGAATGGAAACAAGAGGTGTTGAGGAAGTACGGGATGGTGAAGACGTTTGACGAGGGCTACTTGTAGGAGTTGTTAAGTAAGTGCTCGAAATGGATGCAACTATGTGCGGAGGACTTTGCCGATGGGGCAAAACGTACAAAAACTAGTGCGCCCGGCATATACGTCTCTTCGAGCGGGTCGGAGAATCAAATTGACTTCGACCTAAACTTGTCCGAAGGTCATTTGAAAGACCAAGGTTGTAGCCGCCCTCCGGATAGGGATCGTGGGAAAAAAACGGTTGTTGATGACGACTAGAAAAAGAAATTAAGGAATTGTCAAGTGGTCTCCTCTTGATTGTGAAGCTCGACATAAAAAAAACCGTTTCAAGAGTTTGGCTTTTCTAGCCAAAGATTTCAGCCACCTACCGCCATCTGACCTATCGATAATGGAGGAAGAAATAACTTGTATTCGGAAAGAATTGATGACAAAAAAAATGTTATTTTTATGTATTTGTTATTTTCCTTTTTATTTAAGTTTTAATGAAGTATTTTAATTTATATTTGCGTGTATCACAAATATAAAAATAAAAATAAAAATAAATTCAATCAAGCTCGGGATCACCTGAACCACTACACCCTTTGGGGCTTGATCCAGGGGATTGATCCTATGCCACGTCAGCTCCTACGTGACGTAAATATATTGGATCACTTGGGGTTAGATCAAGCCCCACTACCCTTAGCCTCATAGACTATAGGGCTATTAATTGCTCACTTGTTTAAGACATAGTTAAACATACTATTAGGCTAATGGTGGTGGGGCTTGATCCAACTTCAAGTGATTCAAGATATTTACACCATGTAGGTGCTGATATGACACAAGATCAAGTCCCAGAGGGTGTAATGGTCCAATGATCCGGGGCTTGATTGAATTCTTTATATATTATTTATATATATATATATATATATACATATATTGTTATACATACAAATATAAATTAAAATATTTCATTAAAAAAAGGAAAATAAAAAATACATAAAAATAACGTTTTTATTTTTTTTGTCGTCAATTCCTTTCAAATACGATCTTTTTCTTCCTTCATTATCGCTTGGTCGGATGGCGGTAGGTGGCTAAAGTCTTTGGCTAGAAAAGCCAAAATCTTGAAACGGTTTTTTTTATGTCGAGTTTCACCAATCGAGAGGAGACCACTTGACAATTCCTTAATTTTCGTTTTATAGTCGTCATCTACAACCGTTTTTTTCCCACGATCCCTACCCGGAGGGCAGCTACAACCTTGATCTTTCAAATGACATTCGGACAAGTTTAGGTCGAAGCCAATTTGATTCTCCGACCCGCTCGAAGAGACGTATTTGCTAGACGCACTAGTTTTTGTACGTTTTGCTCCATCGGCAAAGTCCTACGCACATAGTTACATCCATTTCGAGCACTTCCTTAACTACTCGCACAAGTAGCCCTCGCCAAAGGTCTTCACCATCCCGTATTTCCTCAACACCTCTTGTTTCCATTCATCACAAGTGAAATTGTAAACCGAGAGATCATCGGACCCACTCGGTCGCATTCGGTTAGCATTGCAGTTATGTAGGTTGGTAAACAATCCTACAAATTTACGAGTATCGGTCCACCGACCTGATATCATATTTTCGGTACGAGCTCTACTCCCCACTTGATTATAAAAACATTCCCGAATCTTAGCCAAAAAACTCGAGCTCTTTGAAAGTCGGCTACAAAATAAATAACAAAAAATGTAATAATTGCACACAAAACTTATAAAATATATTAAAAAATAAAATTCGGTAAATAATTTACCCGCGTTTCGATCTTGGTATATTTCAATCCAAGCTTTTGCCAACGCAAGTTCCTCTTCTTTAGACCACGGAGTAGACTTCTGCTTAGCCAGTGCCGAAGGACCATCTGCTTCTCCGGTTTTCTTCCCCTTTTTGTGGGATCGTTTTGCCGGTGCCTGCTCCGGTTGTTTCCGGGATCGAATATTCGGATTGTGACATATCGGAGTAGATGAACGCTTGAAACAATTCGTCGTCCAAATAGGGAAATTGAGGGTCGTTGATGTTTTTATTACCGTAACCCGAGCCCGACATGAGCATTATAAAGTTGAGAAATATATGGAGGTTTTTTAAATTGGTAGAGAGAAAGGGACCGAGTTTGTTGTGTTATTTTTATAAAATGGTGTTGTTATTTATAGTGGAATGGTATGGTTTGTTATTAAAAAAAAAATTGAAATTCTTCTTCCCCCCAATGGTCATATTTCCCTCTCCCCCATATCCGGCATATCGTGTATAACTGTACACGATAAGACACGAACACGAAATGTGTATACCTGTACACGACACGAAAACTTATCGTGTACCTGTAACCCAAACACGAACACGAACCTGTTACTACATGGTATACACGATAATGCACGATAGTACACGATAATGTGAGTTGGAGATGGAATGATGGCTGAAGATTTATGGCCGGCTGAAGACGGAATGATGGACGTAATTAGCGGCGAAGACGGGTGATGGCCGACGACAAGAGAATGTCCGGCGACTAGAGGAAGGTCGACGACGGGTGGGATGGGCGGCAACGGGTGTCATGTGGGATGGATGATGAGAGGCGACGGCTGGGCCTGGATGGTTGTAAGAATGAATTTAGGGTTAGAGATAATAACTATATATATATATATATATATTGGATTAGGTTCATTTTAGAAGTATTTCTTATTGCAAGAAGTGCGAGAAATAGAACCAACCTATCACAAATTTTCTTTTGTTATATATATTTTTATTACAATAGGGGTATTTTAGTACAAATGATTTATTTTATGTTTGGTAACTATGTATTCTAAAGACACTTACACTTTAACTAGTTTATTAGTTCTCGTTTAAATTATATAACATGTTTCCTATTTACACTTTATTAATTAAAAAATCCATGTCGATGTCTTTATTGACTAACAAACCTTATGATTTAAATATTGAACTTAACTATTCTTTTTTATCACTTATACGTAATTTGAATACCATATTTGATACATTTTCCTCATTACAATTTATACACAAACAAACATGCATCTTTTTTCATTTTAATTTAATGGTTCTTATTAATTTATAAATAAATCAAACAATTATCTAAACAATCTAAAACTATCATTATCCCTTTAACAAAAGTGAATCTACAACTTGTGTACAAAATAAACAAGGGCAAAATAAAATTTAAAACACAACAATACAAAATTATATACTACACATCGTGTGTAGGTTATGTGAAAACACAAGTGTAAGTTACATGTTTTGTGTAGGTTAATGTATGCATGTGTAGGTTATATGTTTTGTGTAGGTTAATGTACGCATGTGTAGGTTATATGTTTTGTGTAGGTTAATGTATGCATGTGTAGGTTATATGTCCTGTGTAGGAAACATTTGTTTTATATGTGAAAAAATAAGTGTGTAGGTCATGAGAAAGCACACGTGTAGGTTATATGTTTTTTGTGTAGGTGAACGTAAACACGTGTAGGTTATATGTATATTTAAGTGAACGTAAACATGTGTAGGTAAACGTAAACACTCATCATGAACTATGTTACAATATATGATAATAAAATTATAAAGCATTCATACTTATGCTCCAAACACACATGAAAAAACCAATTATAGCCATTGTTTGTAACAGCTACTTAAATGTCATATTAATGAAGGTACAAGATAGGGAAATCGATGAGGTGACTTTCAACTATTTAATTATGCATATGTATATTTTACAATTTTATTCTTTTTTTACTTTAAAACATGTTAAAACAATGTCCTACTAATTACAAAGATGCCATTTAAGATCTCCACCATTGATTACACAAAGATCAATGGTTAGATTGACTTCTTGCACTTCTCGCTGTAAAATCATTTCTTACATAAACCATCCCCTATATATATATAATTTTAAAAATAATCAGGTATTAACAGGTACCTAACAGGTAAACAAGTATTATACCTGTTTAGACACGAAAATTAACAGGTAATTTCGTGTCTACCTGTTAAGTACACGAAACCTGTTAAGGCCTTACCTGTTATCTGTTAAATTCGTGTAGGTACGTGTCGTGTATTCGTGTCTCGTGTATAAATTGCCAGCCCTATGTCCAACGACTCTTCTGAGCCCAGCAAACTGGTCCGCCCCGGCCGTCCGCGCCCACGTCTACACAACAGGGGTAGTGGTGTGTATGGCGGCCACGTCGTCCGCGCCCTTAAAGAAAGTACACTGCTCTTTTTTAATTATTTTTAAATAATTGAATTTGATACTTGTGCTAACTAAGTTATCTCTTTTAATATGTTTAACATAATATAAGACCTGTTTTGCTAGCAATAACTTACTATATAATTAAACCATTAACACACACACACACACGCGTGTATATGTAGCAAGGACTATTTAGATACATTTGACTCGATTATTAAATATATGTAATCTGTCGACCTACCTACAAGGTTGCAAATATTGCCAGGCAGACTCTAAGCGGGCTGGCTGGGGAGTTGGAAGTACTAAGTCTTAGTCGGGGAGTACTCGGGGACGGCTCGTCGAGAACTCGACCTATGCGAGGATTAGTCGGAGATTGCTCGTTAAGTACTCGGCGCTTAGGCATGACTTTTAACAACCATGCCTACATATATTTGTTTTTTTTTCTCATATATTATTGACTTATAACACATGAAAAAAATAAATAAAACATGACTGGTTTGTAGTTAATTTTTCCAACATTCTAATTCAAATTTTATTAAAAATCAAAGTTTAAAATAAAGCAACTTTTAGTATTGTGAGGTATAACGATTGAGTGATAGTGACAAACCAAACCGAGTATGAACAAACAACTTAGATACCGATGTCGTTAACTGAGACCTATATTGATATACGTTTTGTGGTTTTCGATCTATGTAAAACACACACCGATATATTTTTAGACATATGACGACTTTATCTACTACTCTACTAGCTAGGTTACACGATGTAATTTAAATAAACACTTTAATTTTGCAATACACTTGTAATTATATATATATATATATATATATATATATATATATATATATATATATATATATATCAAAAACAAACATTTGTGTCAGTCTCTCATATTACTGTTCATGATATAAACTCACTGCGTTCTCGAGTTTTTAATTAAAAAAAAGGAAAGTATAAGATTGGATAGGATGGGAGAAGAAAAGAAAGTACATGCATATAATGCATTCTCAAGTTTAATGAAAAATGAAAGTAATAGAGTTTTTAATTAAAAGAAAGGAAAGTATAAGATTGGATAGGATGGGAGAAGAAAAGAAAGTACATGCATATAATGCATTCTCAAGTTTAATGAAAAATGAAAGTAATGGGAAGAAAAGAATTGGTTAATTACATTATTTAGTTTAAATGAAAGGAAAGGAAAAGAAAAAATGTGTAGTTTACAAATATAGCCTTTCTAAAACAATTTTAGATGTAGATTGAAGGGTAAAGTGGTAATTTTAAATATTTATCCTTTTCTTTTTTTACCAAATCATGCCAAATTGGCAAGAAAATTTTGCGACTTAAAACACCAAAGTTTTCCTATTATTTCTTTTATAATAAAAACTCAAGAATGAAGATTCAAACTAAAATCTTATCATTTTCTTTCTAGAAAAAAAACTCGTCTCCACGCCACTGTCTCTCCATTTCATCTGCCTATCGTGTCTTTCTCTCTATAGATCATCCTCGCGGATTCGAAACCCTTGGTGGCGCCAGACATACGACGGTGGTGTCGTGGCTTCGTCCTTTTGGTATGAACCCTAAACTGGGTATCGTTCGAGGTTCAGTATTTACCAGGCGTTGACGTGGTGGTGGCTGCGATTTATCATTTCTGGGTCCCTGTTCTAACACTTGGTGGCGGTCGACTTCTGATCTGCCGTGGTTGTTGACTACTGGCCGATTGCAAGCATCGTTTCTTTCGTCATACAACTATTTGTCAATTTGTTAACCGAGGTTAGTTGATGATTCATGCTTTGATGTAACGATGCTTATCTAAAACATATAAAAATTGCTACTTTGAAGGTTGGTATCATTTTAAGATGAAATTAAGGCATTGGAACCAATAACAATCACGCCTTTTGATGTTATACGTTTAGTTTTAGTATCAGCTTAAAGCTAGGAATAACATTTTGGATGTGTAGGCACATACTGAAAACAAATTGCATATGAAACATTCAATGTTTTGGGCTAATTTGCCTCAGTAATTACGCTTTCCGTGATACTCACTTTTGGCGATGTGTTTGATTTTGATTTTGATTTTTAACTTAGGTTGGTTACATTTCGAGCATGATGTTGATTATGACAAAATATGAATCCGAGATTTAGGTGGAATGAACAAAAAAGCCAGTTTTTGGCATCGCAGGGTCAACCTACTTGTTCTATTTGAAATTGTTTATTTCAGTTTTCAAAATGTTATTTACCAAACAAACTTATAAGTTTTGTGGATAAGAATTATAATTATTTTATTTCCCTTTTTATTTTGTTTTGTTTTTCTGTTTCTATTAATTGTTTTTCTTTTTCCTTTTTTTGTCTTACTTTTTGTTATTATTAATTGTTTATTTTTTTTTCTGATAATGCCGGTACAATAACGAATCAAACCGATACGACCAAATTAATAACTTGAAAGACGATCATCACCTGGTCGAATTTATTTAATTGTTTTGGTTTGTATTTCTTTTTAATTTACTCAAGTATATTTTTTATGCAACTCACATGTTAACTAACCAGATTGAGTTTTCTTTTTCGTTTGTGATAGCAAATACATCGAAACCGGAAGAATTCCACCTATTGCAACTTGCGGGTTTTATGCAACTAGTTCCTATGCACAAATTTCAATTCCTTTCATAAACTCTAATTTCTTTTATAAAAATTATGTGAATCTAACACACCCCTAATTTGTTTTAGCTGTTGTCGTATATGGCTTGGTATAAATATATTTAACAATATCCTTCAAATTATTTATTTCAATTATTAATGAACATACTAGTTAAATTAAACTTCTGATTGCGAGAATAATCATACACCACTTTTATAACATCACATGCGATCTTTACCTAGAAATCGTTACAGACTTACAACTAACAGCCTAACAAACTTCGAAGGTTAAAGTACTAATATTTAGTTAATAACATGGGCAGGAGGTTCGGTCACATGGGATACATGTGAGGGTGGAGCCCACTATGCGAAAATGTGTGGAAATAGGCATGCAACTTGTTTTAGGGGAGAAAGGTCTCATTGTCGGGTATTTTGTATCTCGTCAATCCCAATTTTTGACTCACTTTTGTTTGTGTTCGTACTAATATTCACATCAAATGTCGCAACATGTTTAGCTGTATTGCAAGGTTGATCGGGTTTTGGTCTTCGTGTCTTGAAAACTATGAACATGTTACGGGTAAGTTGAAAGTTTAATAATTAAATCATAACCGAAAGAACCGAGTCAATTTAGAAACTGATGGTTGTTCTCCTTTGATCGTGTAACTATGTTGTGTAAGTTCTGTTGTGTAAGTGTTGACTATTTTAATGTTATTACGATCGTTTTAGTAGTATAAGACTTACCTTAAACAAAGGACCACAACCATTTTAGTACCGTTATGAACATTTGAAAAATGAATAGCGAGAATGAGTTATACGGTGTGTGTACATGATCTTTAAGGGATACGTTTATGTTGGGTTTCTATGAATATTTTATACTAAGTTAACCATTTAACTAGTCACAATTAAGGCGGAAGCGTGATATTTACAAACTAAACATATGTATCCATGTGTTTATATATGTATATATTACAAGTTTATATAAGATATGTTCATGAACAACCTAGTTTATTCATGTCATAAGATTACCAATAATCTATTTATTAGAAACCCGAAGCAAGGATCAAATGATACGGAAAAACTAAACTATCAAAACTATAAACACTTACATTCTTAACCTTTTAAGAGTGTAGTTGTTGTTGAAGAAGATGATGATGTTGATGCTAGACTTTCAAAGGAAAATCCTCAAACGGAATATACCCCGAGCCTCCAACACACACCGAGCTATGTTAGGGAGCTTGAACACCAAAAACCGAGACCCGAGCCTCTTCCTTTTATCTTGGCCGAAAACAAGAAGAAAGAAAAGAAAGAGTTGTGTGGTTTTTTGTAACTTGAAAGTATCTTGATCTTGATCTTTATAAAATCATTCAATCATGTCATACACGGTGTTAGGTCTTTTAGTCAAGTAACCAATACTCAACCTATACCAAATCCATGACAAAATATTGACCAAAATCATGGGGTGTGGGGCCCACCCAAAACCGGCCCCAAAATTATATATATATATATATTTTTTTTTATTTATTTTATACTTTATAAAATATATAAACACCCCATCTTTTATAAACCATTTTACAAAAGAACATATAGTTAAATAATCATTCCAATAATAATTATTTGAATAAATAAATTAACCAATTAATTTATTTAACACTTTCAAGAAAGTATTCAGAAACCCGATTTTCTGAATGTGTCGTGTTCTGTATTTGTCTTATAGATCTTATCTTAACAAATACATAATTGGTGTGTGTCTAACTCGTTATTGGGTATGACCCGACTTGGATCAAACACACCTAGCCACATTAATTATGTGTCTCGGGCATACGATATTCCAACAATCTCCCACTTGCTCGAGACTCATAGGAAGTTAATGCTAATGGTGAATACCGCCTAACAACAGGTCACCACCCCTAGTGTGTTTGACTAAGTGCCATTCAATAACAACATCCCCTTCAAGTCCATACTTGATATGATATAGGTAAGTCTTATCATTACATCCCTTTGTTACTAGATGTCCTGTCAAATCGAAAAGACACAGAGTGATCATTCTCTCAATGATTTAACTTAACAGGCCTTAGACATCTAAACTCTCAACACATAAGAGGAACAAATCCCATCTTGACTGCATACATCCTCGTTGACATCTCATATGATATCTGAGCTCTTTCTTACACGTCATCGTGTTACCGAAATAACAAAGAAGAGAGTCAAGTTATCAGACTTGATGAAAAACCAGATCCAATATGCATCTCAGGTCAAAGGACACAATGATACTCGCCTTTACTCAAGGATTACTTATGATCAGTTGCACTAACTCCATGCAGTGATCCTTGAGAGCGGATCATGTCCAATATTTGTATCCCACAAATATCTATGAACCTTGGTGGCAAACCTATGCCCTATATTCATCACATGAATATCAACCAATCCGGGTTCATAATAGTCTTTCCTTCATACTTGTTCCCACAAGCATGATCGACTACGGACTTTTAGAACAACATAAGTCATTCATGGATTAAACATGCAAATATAGAACATAACTCATTGAAAAATTAAAATATAATTAATTTTCATGAGATACCCATTACATTCGTTCTTATACAAACACTAAATACAGATTAAATCCACTCACTAGAATACCGAAGTCCTAATGCACAAACATGACCCTCATGCTTTGGCCTATCGAGGAGCTTCGTGAGTGGGTCCGCAATATTTTGATCGGTATGAACTTTATGAATACATATCTTTCTCTTTTCAACTTCATCCCTTATGTAGTTGAATCTGCGCTCAATGTGCCTCGTTTTCTGATGAGCACGAGGCTCCTTGATCTGTGCAATAGCACCCTCATTGTCACAGAATATCTCTAGGGGCTCCTGAATGGTAGAGATAATCCCTAGATCCATGATGAACTTTTTCATCCATGCAGCCTCTTGGGCTGCCATTGAAGCGGCGATGTACTCAGATTCTGTAGTGGATAACGCGACAACATCCTGCTTCGAACTCTTCCAAGAGACAGCGCCTCCATTCAAAATGAAGACATATCCCGACTGTGACCGAGAATCATCTCGGTCAGTTTGGAAACTAGCATCCACGTAACCCTTTACGACGAGTTCCTCCTCACCAGACCAATATATTAAAAACATATCCTTAGTCCTTCTAAGGTATTTTAATATATTCTTGACAGCCATCCAATGACTGTCACCTGGGTTGTGCTGGTATCTACTCGTTATGCTTAAAGCATACGAGACGTCCGGTCTAGTGCACATCATTGCATACATAATAGATCCTATTGCCGAAGCATAAGGAACATGCTTCATCCTATCCTGCTCTTCCTTAGAGCTAGGACTTTGGGATGAGCTTAACACGGTTCCTCTAGGAATAGGTACCAAACCTTTCTTAGAGTTTTCCATCCTGAACCTTTTCAGGATTTTATCAATGTATGCACTTTGATTGAGTCCGATCAATTTCCTTTGTCTATCCCTATAGACCTTTATTCCCAAGATATATGTCGCTTCTCCAAGATCCTTAATTGAGAAACGACTACTTAACCACGCTTTAACGTTTTCCATACTTGGTATATCATTTCCAAATAAAAGTATATCATCGACATACAAAATAAGGAACATAACTATACTCCCACTAGCCCATTTATACACACACGCCTCATCACCGTTTTGGACGAAACCAAACGCTTTGATTTCTTCATTAAAACGATGATTCCACATCCGTGATGCTTGTTTCAACCCGTAGATTGATTTCCTTAACTTACATACTTTATCAGGATTAGATGGATCGACAAAACCTTCAGGTTGAACCATATGGACATCTTCCTCAAGATATCCATTAAGAAAAGCGGTCTTGACATCCATTTGCCATATCTCATAATCAAAATGAGCTGCAATGGCAAATAATATCCTGATCGACTTAAGCATCGCGACCGGCGAAAAGGTTTCATCATAATCAATCCCTTGAGTTTGCGTGAAACCTTTTGCTACAAGTCGTGCTTTGTAAGTATCTAAATTTCCATGCATATCGGTCTTCTTCTTGAATACCCACTTACATCCAACCATTTTGGAGTTAAGTGGACGATCAACCAATTCCCAAACTTGGTTATCGTGCATGGATTGCATCTCGGCGCTCATGGCTTCAAGCCACTTGTCACAATCAGGTTGTGACATAGCATCTTTGTAGGAGATCGGTTCATCCGAATCGACCAAGTAGCAATCATCCACGAGAAATCCATATTTCTTGGGAGGTCGACTAATCATACTAGATCTGCGAGCAACGTGTGTATGATCAACCATTTGATCACCTTCAACATCCTCGTGTTGAAAACTAGTATCGACCAACTGTGTATCATCCAGTGATTCTTGAACCTCTTCAAGTTCCACTCTCTTTTCACTAGGTCCTTCCATAAGGAACTTAGTTTCTAAGAAGTATCCTTTGCGTGAAACAAACACCTTTTGTTCACTAGGATCATAGAATATATATCCTATATCATCCTTTGGGTATCCTATGAAGATACACCTGATGGATCGAGCCTCAAGCTTATTTGGGGTGTCACGTTTAACATAAACTATGCATCCCCATACCCTTAAATATGAAAAGGATGGAACCTTTCCATGCCACACTTCATAGGGTATTCGATCCACCTTTTTGGTCGGGGCCATATTCAAAATACGAGCCGCTGTAAGTAGCGCATATCCCCAAAATGATGGCGGTAGTGAGCTTCGTGCCATCATTGATCGAACCATGTCCAACAGTGTTCTATTCCTCCTCTCGGATACTCCGTTATGTTGAGGAGTTCCAGGAGGAGTGAGCAGTGAAATAATTCCACAATCTCTAAGATGACATTGAAAAGCTTCACTTAGGTATTCGCCTCCTCTATCGGAGCGGAGTACCTTGATTGTTCGGTTGAGCTGATTTTGTACTTCATTTTGAAATTCCTTGAACATTTCAAAGGCTTCATGTTTGTGTTTCATTAGATACACATACCCATATCGACTAAAATCGTCGGTAAAGGTAATGAAGTACCTTTCACTATTCCTACTAGTGGGCTTGAGAGGTCCGCATACATCCGTATGTATGATACCTAACAAGTCCTTAGCCCTTTCATTTGTACCTTTAAAAGGTTCTTTGGTCATCTTGCCTTGAATACAAGATTCACACTCATCAAACGAACCTAACTCACTTGTTTTCAAAAGACCATTCTTTTGGAGAGTATTTACACGATTCTTGTTTATGTGTCCAAGACGACAATGCCAAATGTAGGAATCACTCAAATCCTTTTTGAGTCTTTTAGTGGAAGTTTGATATAATGAGCTATTTGAGGTATTGTCATGAACCAATTCATAAATACCGTTGTTTGGTACAGCTTTAAAATAAAAGATACCATTAGATGATACATGCATTTCTGATTTTACAAATTTAAAGTCAAAGTTAC
The DNA here is from genome assembly GCF_021521415.1 of Bidens hawaiensis. Lineage (NCBI taxonomy): Eukaryota > Viridiplantae > Streptophyta > Magnoliopsida > Asterales > Asteraceae > Bidens > Bidens hawaiensis. Next base: position 482,805 of record NW_027492143.1, on the reverse strand, counting down.
ATTGTCTAAGAAGGTGCACAGAAATAATATTCCTAGTCAAACTAGGAGCATACAAAACATTTCTCAAAACAACTTCCAAACCACTTGGAAGCGATAAAGTGAAGTCTCCTCTAGCGACCACGTGCATCCTTGCACCGTTGCCCATGAAAAGACTCACTTCGCCCTTCTTTAAGTCTTCATTCCTTTTGAACCCCTGCAACCAATTGCAAATATGAGTTCCACATCCGGTATCCAATACCCATGTGTTAGAAGAAATAAGATTTAGCTCAATATTAATCATAAAGACATTACCCGAGGCATGCCCCGCATTCCTCTTGTCTCTTAGCTCTTTTAGGTAGACCGGGCAATTGCGTTTCCAATGTCCGGTCTCCCCACAACCAAAACAAGGATCATCCTTATGACCCCTCGGTTCCACAACCTTTTGTTTCTTTGCCATAACCGGTGATTTGCCCTTACCCTTAAGATGCATAGGAGGACCCTTTCTTTTTGCTACCTTAGCCTTAGGATTGGGTTGAGATCGATTCTTGGATTTACCTTCATTGATCGCAAACATGGGTAAAACCCTTTTACCCATGCCCGCCTCGGCTGTTTTAAGCATTGAGTGAAGTTCTCCAATGTTTTTGTCCCACCCGTTCATGTTATAATTTAACACGAAAGTGTCGAACCTTTTCGACAAAGAGTTAAGGATCAAATCCGTAGCTAACTCTTTTGAGATGGGACAATTGAGCTTGGCGAGGCGATCAATGTAACTTTTCATCTTAAGCACATAAGTTGAAACTGGTTGATTATCATCCATTCTACATGCATGCAAGGCTCGAACCGTTTCGAACCTTTCAACTCTTGATTGCTTAAGGAACATTTCCTTAAGTTGAGTAATCATGTCGTACGCATTATGGTTTTCGAATTCCTTTTGGATTTCGGGAACCATAGTCGCCAACATGAGGCATGACACTCGAATGGAATCTTCCGTGTGTTGGACCCAATTCATATATTCGACCTCACTTCCCTCTTCCGGTTCATTGGGGATAGGTGTTTCCAAAACATGATATAATTTTTCTTGTTTTAGAACAATCCTTAAATTTCGGAACCAATCCGAAAAGTTATTGTGGTTAAGACGGTCTTTAGCGAGAATAGATCGGAGAGATACATTTTGGACGTTAGGGATTATGTTGTCGTCGACGTGTGCGGCCATCTGCAGAATTTTAATTAAGTTCATTTTAGTGTTTTACCTTTTTAATTATTAATACCCTTTTATATATACCAAATATAATTAATAATTAAAATCTAGAATCCAACGATAAACCCGACTCCGGTTAGGTGACCTTTTTCCCATTGTCGGTTTATCAAGGTAGTTATTCATAACAATTGCAAACCCTTTTGCAACTTCTAGAGTTTATGGGACCGGTTCGAAATCATATTTCGTGTCGGCATGTTTATCCCATCAACACCTATTAGACCCCATGCTTGGGTGACCCTCTTCACATGGTTCTAATTTAAGTCGTCCTACTTGTATCAACTTGTAATATTAACATACAAACGGTTAGGTGACCTTTTTCCCATTTATATGCTAAAATTACCTCAACATATTAATTTACTCTACGCGGTTAGGTGACATTTTTCCCACTAAGAGCTTACTAATATGTTAAGCGTTATACAAAAGGATGGTGTTTAACTTGTTATCCTTAATTTTAAAAGGGATTTTTAGTTTTAATAATTCTAGTTGTAAAACTTTAAATCATGTTCTAACATGCATTTAGTAACATGATTATTTTGAAACCATTTTCAAAATTCTAATTTATAATAAAACCATTTTATTATGGGCGTGAGACGGCTAGTTAATAAATCCATTTTTGTTAAACTACGTGTCACGTAATTACCGATAATTATTAGAACCCATTTTATGCTTTGTTAATTAATTCTATGTGACGAAGTTGATATCCTAATATCTAACAACCACACAATCAAACAATCAATTAACAAGCATACATAATTATACTAGACACGAGCCACTAAGTTAGACCACACTTGTTAGCCGAAACAAGTGTGTGTCTTAGGTCCGATCCTAAGGGACACACGACACATGGATGTTGTAGCTCCCACTTGATCCCGCATCCAAATGCGTCAAGCATCTTCTTCAACCCCGTTGTAATCCATTGGGCTTGAACTTGGGCCTTAGCTTCCATAAGCTTCCATTTGGGCTCAATGGGTGGGCTTAGGTCCTTTTGGGCTTGAATCCCCTTAATGGGCTTGTGAGACCCATTATCACCATACCCGGCCCAATAAGGCCCAAACTTCCAATTTTGCAATCTTCTTTAAATTTACATAACAAATGTCCTAATACATTTTTTCTATAAAATAAAGATATTACAAATAAACTATTTATTACATACCCATATGAATAAATAATTACAAAATTGCCCCTAATTAATTATTACAAACCGAAACTTTGAATAATTAATAACAATCACAACAAACATCCATTTGGTCTACGGCTCGGTCTAGTTTTAACAAACATAACCATTATGTCTTAGGAACCCGTTCCAAAACCCCTTGACCTTATCGGGCCTAGCCCAACCCATTTGGGCTTGACCCAATAACTTGATTATGAGCTTCGGCCCACTTGTCCAAAACACATGGGCTTCGGCCCAATAAAAGTCTCATGGGCTTCGGCCCATTTAACAAAATGGGCTTCGGCCCATTTAACTTTCTCCCCTCCTTTTTCTTCTCGGTTAACCCATTAACCTAATGAAGTGGGCTTCAGCCCAATAACATCCGAATTGGGCTTCGGCCCATGTACTCGGTTTTATATATATATATTTTTTTTTTGAACAAAGCCAAAAATAATACCAAGATTAAATACAAAAAATCATGCATGTTTTTTTTTTGTATAAAATCTTTCAAGGGGAAAAATATAAAACCGAAAACCCGAAGCTTAGTTTCCCGTATCCCGGCTCTTGATGCCATTTGTTGGGTTTCTATGAATATTTTATACTAAGTTAACCATTTAACTAGTCACAATTAAGGCGGAAGCGTGATATTTACAAACTAAACATATGTATCCATGTGTTTATATATGTATATATTACAAGTTTATATAAGATATGTTCATGAACAACCTAGTTTATTCATGTCATAAGATTACCAATAATCTATTTATTAGAAACCCGAAGCAAGGATCAAATGATACGGAAAAACTAAACTATCAAAACTATAAACACTTACATTCTTAACCTTTTAAGAGTGTAGTTGTTGTTGAAGAAGATGATGATGTTGATGCTAGACTTTCAAAGGAAAATCCTCAAACGGAATATACCCCGAGCCTCCAACACACACCGAGCTATGTTAGGGAGCTTGAACACCAAAAACCGAGACCCGAGCCTCTTCCTTTTATCTTGGCCGAAAACAAGAAGAAAGAAAAGAAAGAGTTGTGTGGTTTTTTGTAACTTGAAAGTATCTTGATCTTGATCTTTATAAAATCATTCAATCATGTCATACATGGTGTTAGGTCTTTTAGTCAAGTAACCAATACTCAACCTATACCAAATCCATGACAAAATATTGACCAAAATCATGGGGTGTGGGGCCCACCCAAAACCGGCCCCAAAATTATATATATATATATATTTTTTTTTATTTATTTTATACTTTATAAAATATATAAACACCCCATCTTTTATAAACCATTTTACAAAAGAACATATAGTTAAATAATCATTCCAATAATAATTATTTGAATAAATAAATTAACCAATTAATTTATTTAACACTTTCAAGAAAGTATTCAGAAACCCGATTTTCTGAATGTGTCGTGTTCTGTATTTGTCTTATAGATCTTATCTTAACAAATACATAATTGGTGTGTGTCTAACTCGTTATTGGGTATGACCCGACTTGGATCAAACACACCTAGCCACATTAATTATGTGTCTCGGGCATACGATATTCCAATAGTTTATTCCATGTAACAATAAATACAAGAGTAAGTTGCCAACACCCTTGGTGGGGGTTCGCAAGGCAACACCCAAGTCAGGTATCACATGGTTGATGAAAACGTGCATGAATTATATGACCATCAGTGAGAGCTAACAATCTGGAATATAACTAATTAGTGGTAACGATGATCAGCAACAACTTGGTCTATCATTGGCTAGTAAACTAAGTATAGTAGTAGTAACTAAGTACTATTAGTGGTAACTTGCTTGTAAGTCGTAAGTTGCAACTCATGAGTGGTAACTTAAAGCTGTGAAAACTAAGGATAAATGATAAGTAATTAATTAACTTGGTCATAGTTAGGAGTAATTGAGTTATTGTTGATAGATGATTTTCCCACTTATGTAACTGTTGACAATTCTAATTGCCATCAAATATATTTAAATATGACAATGTGCTAAGACACTATTTATAAGAGATATTCGACCACGTAAATAAGTCATCACTTTGAATGGCTACAGTTTTTCATATTCTAGAGTCTAAATATCATGAAAATATATATAAAAATCAACATCAAACTCTCTACTATAGTTAACGGTGTAAAGGAATGGCTATGCTTGGTCTAATGTTATATATAAAAGAAAGAACATTTAATCACCTAATTTAGTAAAGGTAGACAATATGTAATGCAATTATAGGATTTGGTGGATTCCATCTATATTTGTTTTCTTTTATTGTTTCATTAAATCATTAAAATATGTTAAGTGGCGTAGTTATCCTTTACCATGAACCATGTTATGAACGTTGATCCAAGCCATATTGGCAGCCCAAGACAAGAGACGGAAATAGGCCCAACTAACAAGCCCGGTCCAGTACGCCTACAAAGTGAAGGGATATAAGCGAAGAAAGTAAAGGAATGTGGCATGAAGGAATATTGTAAGAATGTTTGGCTTCTTCTTCCCATCTCATACTCTATGAATCTGTTCTCCCATCTTCCTTCTACTTCTGTATCAGTTTTGGTTTTCTATCTTTATCATGTAATCGCTCGGCTAAGACATTAGCTATTTGGTTAATGCAGTAAGAGTTTGACTTACTAATTCTCATTGTGAAATAACTGTTCACTTCACTGGTGCTTTCATTGAGAGTCTATTTTAATAATATATCATGGCCGATTTATGTTGTTATTCGTTCATCAATGGCATATCCTCGAGGACAAGAGTTCGGGCGCTTTAGAGGTTTACATCAACGATATCTTAGAATCCGTGTAAGGTGTTAACCGGTAATATTCAAACCAGACACCATTCAAAACTAAGAGTGCGTTGGCTCTTCGAATTTTTCTTGGGGGTAATTGAATGTTTCAAGAAAATGGATTTGGAATTCAAAATTTTCAAATGGAAATAGAATTTAAAGGAATTGGAATCCACATAAGGATTTTGAATTTAAAGTTTGTGTTTGCTTCGTGAAATATTTTCGAAAGAAGTGGAATTTAAAGAAATTAGAACCTACCAGATGCCCGAGGTCATGTAACCGGCACCGGACATGTAACTGGGACAGGATGTATTACCAGAGCCGGACAACGTGATGCGTTAATTGGTTCCGGATACGTAACCAATGTTTGTTGCGACGCGTTATGGGGGCCAAATGCATTACCTGCGTCGGTTTGTAACCGCCGTTTGGCTCTCGGCGGGCCGTGGGCGTCAGCATGGCACGTCAGCTAGGGCCGAAGCTGCAGGGCTTTTCCTCTCGATGCCTTTTCTACTGGGTTCTTCGTGAAACCGGAGTACCGGACTATTAACTTGGCCAGACTTTTGTTTTCTAAATAAAATTTAGGCCCGTTTGTCTTTTGAATCTATAAATTTATTTTTATACTTAGCCAACAATTGTATATAGGTGTATCAAGGCCTGTCTCTCTGTCTATTAATATTATACTTAAATACAAGATGTCACTAAATCTTACAAAATGAAACAAAATGTGAACTTTACACTCTGCTTTGGTTAAAATGTACATTTTGAAATTGTTTCCATACTTAGTTTCGCCAAAACAATAGTTATCTTTTTTTTAGAACAACAACTCAGATACTCTCTAATTAATACTAGGCTAAAGGCCTTCTGGTTTAAGAAACGAGTAGTTCTAAAAGAATCAAACATGTTTTGATGAGAGCGGATAGTGGGCACTAAATATGAAATTCTGAAAAGAAAGAACCCGCCTCTCTATTCTTAAGGGGTAGAGGTAATGTAGGGCCAATATTCTATATTAGTTTTAGGATTGCGTATGTCTTTATATTTGCTTAGAGTCGGTGTATTACGTACCTCAGTACGTTTATTTTGTAAGGACAAAATGTAATTGTTGGAGAAATGGGGGCCCTATATAAAGGGTTACTTAATCCATTTCTCCACAACCTTTGTGAATACAACCCTTTCATTTTAATTTCTTCCAAGTAACACAAACTCTCTCAACCTCTCTAACCCTCCTCTCACTTTTGGCCTCCCTTACCCACACACACAAGATCCGAGATCTCGGTCCGACTAGTTGTTTCCGCCAACTAGTTGTGAGGTTGATCCAAGAACGACTAGTACTTAGATTGTTTTGTTGTTTGATCCGGTTTCGGGACCTACAATTGGTATCAGAGCTTTCGGGCTCTACTAGTTGTAGATCTTGGGTCACAACCTTGGATTTTGGTCTTGTGTGAAAAGACGGATTTTTCGAGAAAATAAGTGATTCCGGATTTATGTGTTCTTCAAGTTCTTAAGAAATTTAAGTTGTTCTTGTTCATGAAGATGTTGAAAATGGGTTAAAGGTTGTGTTTGTGGTGTGTGATTCTCAAGAAATTGTGTTTGTATAGTTGCATGTATTTGGATATGGTTGAGAAAGGTGACAAGGAAAGTGGGTTGGTGACTTACTAGATTTGCTTAAAATTTTCGCCTACTTTGCCAAAATCGATCAAATTCAAAAATCGATCAGTTTCTAAAATCGATCAGTTTTCTAAATCGATCAGTTTCCAAAATCGATCAGTTTCAAAAATCGATCAGTTTCAAAATCGATCAGTTTCCAAAATCGATCAGTTTTCTAAATCGATCAGTTTCAAATCGCTCAGTTTTCAAAATCGCTCAGTTTTCAAATCGCTCAGTTTTCAAAATCGTTCAGTTTTCAAAATTAGATCACTTTTCATTAGATCATATCAGACTTAGTTTTTGGGCAGATTTTAAGAAATGGCAAACCCAATTTCCATTGTTGCTAGTGCTGAAGCTGTTCAATATGTGATGTTTGAGAACGAGGCCGGAACCACTTCTAAGCCTCCAAAGTTGATGAAATGGGACTGTGATTTTGATGAGTTTAAGTGGAGGTTTTACAATTATCTCAAGATCATTGATTACAATCTTATTAGACCTATTGAACAAGGTCCACACCGTCCTATGACAACTGGTACTGATGGTGTGGTTCCCAAAAAGGTAGTTAACTACAATGATGATGATCGAAGAATGATTGCTGAAGATCAAAAGGCTTTTGGTATTCTAACTGTATCTCTTTCACGAGAAATTGCATTGACACTGAGAGACTACACCACTGCTAAGGGTCTATGGGATGCCTTAGTGAACAAATTTGAAGGGAACCTAGAAATGAGAAACAACCGCAAAGGAATATTAAAAGAAGAATTTCAACAACTTTAAACATATTCAAGGAGAATCGGTTGCCTCTCTCATCAACAGATTTGAGTCACTAGCTACTAAAATGAGAAGTATCGATATCATCCACGAGTTGTCTGAGATCAACATGAAGTTGTTGGATTCACTGCTTCATACATGGAATAGCAGTGTGATTACCATCAAGAGAACGACAAACCTGGATACGTTAACACTCTCAGAGATGACTTCTACCATCAAGTTTTGGTGCAGAGAAAATAAAGATGAGACAAGTGATGCGGGTGTGAGCAGTCAAGCAAGTCCTATATCCCCGAGTGTGATGCAAGTGGAAGTAGTCAAGCAAACACCTCGTCAAGCTCCACTAATGGGATTCCTACACCTGCCTCTCTCATTCCCGAGGTACACAAACTTTGCTCACAAGCTTGCATAGATAAAGTTCTGCACTATAGAAACCATAATGCAAAAATTCTTGAACAAATTGAGAGCATTAGAGTTCAGAATGATGATCTTAAAAAGGCTGCAAAGATTTACACTATCAGAATTAACACTCATAGTAATGATATGGCCGATCTTAGGGAACAAGTTTCCATTGCTATAAATTTGGCAAAACGTCATGAAAATCATGTAATTGAACTAAACGCTAAAATTGCCATATTAGAGATTGAATTAACCCAAAGAAAAGTTGTCATAGAAAACTTTGAATTAGCTTCTGAGAAACTGAATAAACTAATTGGGTCACAAATGGAATTAAGATTAAAGACTGGTTTAGGCTATGATAGTTCTGCTGTACCTCCTCCGTTTAACAATAACTATACTAGCCTTCCCCACTTTGACTTTAATTCTCCTTCAGAGGAAGAAATGGTCAATGGTATTGGTCATGTGCCCATATCAAAGACATTTGTTCCTGCTGCTCCAAAGACTGTTGATTCAGTTGTTCCTTCAATTAGTAGTCCTAATAGTAGTTCATCTTCTACAGCGGGTTGTATAGAAGAGAAGGGGTGTGTGGAAACAAACAAGGGCTGTGGAGATAAAAACTTACTTTTTGATTCATCTATTGATTCCAAAAACATTTTGAACAATGATGTATTTGATGAGAGTGTTCATGTTGGCACGACTATTGAAAATGAAAATGATGTTTCCATTTCTGATAGTGACTGTGAAACTACTTTTGATGAAACTATTATTGATAGAAACGTGCATGAAAAGGTATATGTGAATACTGACTTACCTAGTTGTTCGTCAAATAGTTGTAAAGTTGAGGAAACCAAAGTTAATGAAAATTTTTTTGAAATGGAAAATGCAAGTACATCTGGTAAATATGTCTCACCTCATAGAAATAATTTTTATCAATCTACTAATCAATATTATCAACCTGAACTGTACAATCAATTTGATAATAGCTACTATGGTTATTATCCACAAGATTATGTTAACTCTTTCTATACAAATTTTTTTGATGATCGAGGTCATAGATCTGACAGCTTGTTTGTTCCCGTACAACCATCTACTTATTCGCCTCAACCCATGTATTATCATTCTGACGGTTTCTATAGGGAAGATAGAAGAAAACTTTGTTTTGTGTGTGGTAACCCGTCTCACCTTGCAAGACATTGCAAGAACTGGTTCAAGCAACAACTTGATATTCAAAGGCGGCTTAGTCAGTCCACAAAAGGTGCTTTTAGTAGCCCAGATTCAAGGACTGATCAAGCTGATAGTGAAGCTAGTGAAATGGACATGAGATCCAAAGTCAATAAAGTAAAACACAAGAGAAAACCTTTTTGGAGATCTAAAAAGGATAAAATCAAAAAGAATCCTAAGACTGAAAAGTTTGAGGATTCACCAAAAACAGTTTTAAAATTCAGAAAACAAAAGTCCAAAATTGCCAAAATCAAGGAACAAGTTTGTGCTTGGATTCCTAAGGACTGTTCTTCAAGCGACGAGACGCCAAGAAATAATTTGTTTTCAAGAAATAAAATCAAGTTTTGTCGATTTATGGTCGACTTTCCCGAGACAATTAAGTCTCGGGAACCCGTGTCCATTTAAACGCTTAGTGCATGTAGGGTCAATCAAGGAGGACTATCGAGAGTATTCGGTACTTAGATAGTGGTTGCACCCGACATATGATGGGAGACGAACCCTTACTATTTGATGCTAAACCATTCGATGGCGGATTCAAGTCTTTCATAAGCGACATGGGATGACAAACTTCAGAGAATGGGAAATGTTTCATACTTTGTGCTTCAACAATGCCAACCATGCTCAAATGGATCAACCACGATTTGTCGAGGGCTTCTCAAGTAATGGATCCAACATTAGCTGATGTGCTTCGGTTTGAATCTCTTCAAGTTTGTTATATGATGTGATAATGCATACTTACGGTAGTCCATCTGACAACAGCTTTGCTGACCTTTTCACTAAAGCCATCGTCCAATTTTGATTAAAACAAACTATCTATCTTTTTGTGTATAAAATTGTAAATATTTTTCAAATATGTCACAATTTTAGAGGGAGAAAATGAGTATTAACTCACCAAAAAGATTTTACTTTTGTTAAGAAAAACAAAAATCAAGTCACTTGACTTCCAAAAATATTCTACATTATTTATCTTATTTAAATAAAAATCTGAAAAGTCTTAAGTATATTCTCTCGCTTAGAGGGAGCTCCTGTTTAGAGGGAGTCGGATAATATTAAAATATCAGAAAATTTTGAGAAATTGATCCGACCTTTGGAAAATGATAGAAAATTGTCTTAGGTGATTCTAGCACATGAAAAGAGTAGATCAAAAGCCAACAAAATCATTGATTGATGTGTAGATAGGCTTAACAAATGAGTAAGTATCATAGTGATATAACTTAAATATCTGCATATGCTAGTGGTTACACTCTTATGAAGCGGTTGCCGACTCCAAATAAGTCATATTAATGAAGGCAAAAATCCTAATAGTCAGTCATACACGAGCCCGTTAGTGATTGGTCACAATGAAAAATTATTTCTTACTTTAGCTTCAAATAGAACATATAAAAAAAATTCTTGAAAAGGTAGAAAAACTGCAAAATACTCAAAAAGTATTCAAAATCAACAACAAAAATGTTGATAATTATATCAAACAAAAAGGGGTATATTAGAACCACGTAACGTGGGGCAAACAAGTAAGTCCTAAACACTTTATATGAAGGCATAAGCCAAACAAGGCTAGTAAGTCCATGGTTCAACCTTTACATACTGTTTGAAAGAAAAGTTTGCAAAAATTCTACGAAGCTCAAAATGTTTTGATCAATCATTAGGGGGTCTGAGTCAATTCGGGGTGATACTGATGAACACAAACTATGCCCGAGGTATGATGGAGTTTGTAACATGTCGGATCAACAGGGGACCACACAAGTATTGTGCCAAATTGTACCTTAACGTATCACGATGAAATCAAAATACTTGTTAAGTTTAAAGTGGACCAATATATCTACAATCGACTTTAGGTTCTTGGCATAATAATATCCAAATAAAAGTGTGATCTAGGACATTATAGACAATGTGATTCCATTTTGTGATCTTTCTCGCAAAAATAATAAAGTCAATAGAAAATTATGTAAATATTATTGTTATAATATTAAATTCATCTTTACTCTTATCTTTTTCTTTTTTCTTGTTTTATTTTATGTGTCAACTTCAAAATATTATGTATTTATATATATATATATATATATATATATATATATATATATATATATATATTCGAAGTATTATAATATATGAAAATTCCAAAAAGATTTTAAGTTTTTATGAGTTCATACATATTTTATTAATCTTTGTTTTATTCAAATCATGTGTTTTGTTGTCAAGGTCGTTTATGCAAAGTTCGTTGGAAACCTTGGACTTAAATAAATCATTTACAAGTTAAGGGACTGAAATTGATATTTTATGAAAATTCAAGATAAAATAAAATTTCAGTGTTATTCTGCAAATACTTCAATCTAAGGGCTTGTTTTGAAAAAGAAAATTCTTCTTTGACCCTCGAGAGGATCTGTGAATGAATCTTATTCGCTCTAAGTTTTGTGTAGTAGTACATGGACAGGTAGATCAAGATCAAGTGTCCTGGCTGCACAGACTGAAGTTGCCGATGCTGAAACGCTTAAAAGAAAACGAGAACGTGACAGTTGGCGGTTGAACCCAAAAATGAACTGATCGTGTCTAAGATCAATCGAAGGACAAAGCAAAGAAACAAGTCGGCACAAGAAAGTCAACAAAAGAAAATTAAATGTCGAGCCTCCTGCATCTGATGTTTCTAAAATTTGCCATTGCCGATTCTTCCCAGGAAATAAGATTGAAGTTCAAGTCTTCAAGATTGGAAAATAAAGAATTGTCAAGATCCAATCTCGTTCAAGCTATTGGATCAAGACAACTACTAGATTTCTAGAAATAAAGACGAAGCAACGAAATTGTTGAAGGTTTCTGGACATACACAATCCTAGAGAGAGATTGTAGGGCCAATATTCTATATTAGTTTTAGGATTGCGTATGTCTTTATATTTGCTTAGAGTCGGTGTATTACGTACCTCAGTACGTTTATTTTGTAAGGACAAAATGTAATTGTTGGAGAAATGGGGGCCTATATAAAGGGTTACTTAACCCATTTCTCCACAACCTTTGTGAATACAACCCTTGCATTTTAATTTCTTCCAAGTAACACAAACTCTCTCAACCTCTCTAACCCTCCTCTCACTTTCGGCCTCCCTTACCCACACACACAAGATCCGAGATCTCGGTCCGACTAGCTGTTTCCGCCAACTAGTTGTGAGGTTGATCCAAGAACGACTAGTACTTAGTTTGTTTTGTTGTTTGATCCGGTTTCAGGACCTACATGTAAGGCTCTCTATATCTTACCCTTCTCAGACTCTATCATAGCTTTGCTATTGGTGGGATATTATGAGTAAAATGATGATGATGATGATGATGATGATCATGATGATGATGATGAAAAGAAAGAACCAACCCCGGAATATGAAGTTTAGTGTAGGGATGAACATTTTGTCCCAAATACCCGTACTCGTACCCGTACACGCACCTGTACCCGTACCGATTTAGCGTATTCAGTACGGGTATTGGTACTCATTTTTGTTGAATTTTGGTACATGTCAATCGGGTACATGTATGGGTACATTTGATATGTTGACCTGTTTGGAGTATATAAAGGTTTAATTGGGATTCTTCATATTTTATATATAAAATAAATTATCCAACCAATTGAACAAGTACCAAACGTTTCTTCAAAAATTAAATAATATAACATCCAAGACTCGAACCAACAAACAAATCACTTAAAGTCAGCGACCGAATTTGGTTACTACACTAATCTTCTTTAATACTATCTTATCATAAAATCGACGGCCAATTTGGTTACTACACTAATTTAGTATCCGTCACGTACCTGTGAAAGTACCGACACCCGAACTAATTCAGGTTGTTTGTTACTCGTACCGGTATCGGATTCAAGATCGTCGAAGATTTGGAAATATATAAGCAAAGTGATACAGAGACGGAACTGTACTAAAATACCCGTACCATACCGAAAAATTTGGTACGAGTATTGGTATGTGTTTTTATTGATTTTTGGTATAAATACAATCGGGTACAGATATATGTACGGATACATGTAGTGTCCCACGCTCATCCATAGTTTAGTGTACTCTTTAAGTTGATCTTTTTCATCTATATATAGCCAAGTAATACCCGATTCATTGTAACCGTTCAGTTTAACTTCACCTGAACGTACATCATTCATAGTAACTGTTGTTTTAGTTCAACCTAGAAATAGTCATCATTTTCGACACATATTACATCTTCCTCTTCTAATGAATTCTCCTTGGACGAGATAGCTTCACGCATTCACAGTTCCTGTCGACGCTATTTTGTCGATCTAAGTAATGGTTTTCCAATCTTTGATTGTTTTCCCCGACTACGTCTCTGATTAATGTATGATCTTTTGCAATGTGGTTTACATATTTTGTATCCATCACCTTTTCAGCTTCTTTAGAATACAAACAGAAAGAATTTAGAAACAAAGCTATTGTTTTATCCGTGCTTATTGCATCTTTTAAGGCAGGCAAGGACGTTTAAGTAGTTGGAATAGGAAGCGTGCTTATGCTCACATCCTTATAATCACCGTGAAATAAGTTGTTTACGATAAGTAGTTTGAGATTGCTTATTTAAACCTGATTATTCTCAGTGGATTCATAATTACAAGTTTACTCTCAAGTTTAAATAACTTTTTTCAACAAGTTGATTATTTGCTTATGCTTAAAGAGCTTATTTGGACATATAAGATTTATAAATAAAACACTGTTTTACATAAACTATAACACAAGCTTATACGTGATGTTGCAAATTTTGACGTTCATAATGGATCTTTATCAAGATCTAAATTATTTAATAACCAAAACGAAACCAGGGTAAAGAACACCACGAAATAAAAAGTTGACTTTTGAGGTCAAACATGTGACTTTTGGATTCAAAATCTGATAACGCCGTATTTTTACTTTATAGGTCAAATCCGTGACCATTGAGTTTCAAAATTTACTGGAATCATGTATTATGGATTTTTTTTTGTGGAAATTTATATGCTCTTGTACCAAATTAATCAATTATGAAGAAACACTAAGTGACCCCTGGACAGATTATAGGTAATCTGGGGGTTAAGTAATGTTTCCCACGGATGAGGTCCAGCAGAGAAGGTTGTTCTTTAGGGGACCTGCAAAACAGACACCGTAAGCTCGTCACTGAGAAGGGGGGGGGTTCCTCCTTGTGACCACCCTCCGGCGTGAGAATCAGACTAGATTGCTCTGAATATAAGTGTATATTAAGAGATTGCTAGATAAGATTGAAATATCAGATGATGATGATGTCCTTACCAATCCAAGGTGTTGGAGTATTTATAGCCGAAGGTAGGTTTCCAAGCAGGTACAGCCGGCTGAATAGTATTCCTGTTCTACCAACAGTGGACTATGCACAGGCCATGCTGGTTGGTGGATAGGTTACGGCCAACAGTAATAAGGTCGGCTGTATACTGTTCCTTTACTGCCGGTTACGCACTGTTCCACCAACTGTAGGCTGCGCACGTTCCATCGTAAGGGTTGGTGAGTAGGCAGCGGCTAATAGTGACAAACAGTACTAGAGGGTGCACCTCCTCGTATTGTTGTCGGCGAGCTGTCACCCTGTGATTAGTTCATGGGCTGCTCTGGTCAAACTGTCTATTCCGCCCATACCTTAGTACGGTATAGTACGAAAGACCTTCCAGAAGCATACGGACTGGCTCATTTAGGCGGGAGTGCTCCCGCCTTGCTCATTCCTTCATGTGACTACTGAAGTAACGAATACCTTGTGCGTGTAGCCTTGCTGTTAGTGCGGGTAGCCTTCCCTGATGGCTTGTATCCGAAGCTACGGGAACAGGCGGGGTACTTCACCATTGGGAAGCTTTCCCTGCGGGTACAGCTGGCGTACTGCGCGTAAGGTTCTTTGAGCATGGTGGGTCCTGCTGGAGCAGTTGGTCATTGCGCAGACGTCCCTGTTCAAGGTTAGTCTTGCGGGTACAACTGGGCTCTGCTGGGACCTACCTCTTCAAGTCCCCCCAGTCCAATGTTCTTCTCATGAATTATTAATAAGTGAGGTGAACTTTTGGACTTAGCAAGGGGTTTTGAAAAGGGTTTAGTTTTTAGGTTTTCCGTGGCGATTCTTCCCGCGGTTTTCCTGATGTCACGCAGAAATTCCCGACTTTTCTGCTTGATCTTTGGGTATGAAGCGGGTAGGTTTGTAACCTCCTCGCACGTCAGGAGCGTTGAGTCCCATTTGTGTGGATTCTCCATGGGGTCTTGGTAGTTTTCAACATAGTGATCAATTATGCTAAAACCACCAATTCCATCTTGGAGTTTCAAACAATATAGTTCTCGACATTCCCGTCATGCGGGGATGTTAATCCCGTTTCCGCAAGCATTGCCCAGAAGATCCTTCTTGGTTTGAATTCCCTGCAGAGTGCTAAGTATGTGAAGGGTTTTGCCTTGACACTGTACCCGCACTTGTCTTATGGTTACTTTATTTCCAAGGTATTCCTGGCGTCAATTCCCTGCGGGTGCTAAGTATGTGAAGGGTTTTGCCTTGACACTGTACCCGCACCCGTCTTATGGTTACTTGGTTACCAAGGTAAGGGGTGTTTTCCCGCTTATTTTTGAATCTTTTTGAATTTTGAATTTCGAAATTCGAATAGTTGGTGGTAAGATAGGAACAGTCCAAACATCTGAAACGTCGTGTGACGGTTTCTTCTGACTGTGTCAGGACGTGCAGGAAGTTATGGTGACGTGACAGTACATGGTCATTCCAGACGCTTTTTCAGGCGCGTGGGCACGATTTTTCGGGCGCGTGGCCGCGAAATTAATGGTATGCGTCCTGTCAACAGCTGTTGCCAGCTTGCTTTTTGCCACGTGTCATAGTTTCATTGCACCTTCGTTTTCTCTCTCTTCCGCATTAATTTCATCGCATTAATTGCGATTAGTATATAAAGGGGGAGAGGGTTCTTTGTAATCCACACTTTCACCCTTCTCTTCATCTTTTAAGCGATTTCCGGCGAATACTCCCCTTTTCAGGCAAGCATTCTCTCGAAATCGCTTTCTTCTTTCCTTCACAAGATGTCGTCTCGTGATGTTGAATCCACAGCCGATGACAAGAGTACTGCTGGCGAGTGCCAGTGTGCTTTGCCCGGCGATCTGTACCGGTATGTTGTCAGGAAGTTCATACTCGAATCTCTCGAGCCTGAGTTTCCTGAACCCCATCAGACCGTGTACGATGCCCCCAGAGGCAAGATCGGGGTTTATGCTGCATTCTTTGTCTATGGGAATCTTAGGTTCCCGTTGACAAAGTTTGTTTACCGTGTCCTTGAGAGGCACGGTGTTTATTTGACCGAGTTGCACCCCATGGCGATCGCCAAGATTCGCCACTTTGAGTGGGTGTGCCGGATACTGGGCGTTGAGCCCTATGTTGACCGCCTGATGACCTTCTACACTTGGAGGTGCATCCAGGGGTGGTACACGTTGACAACCCGGATTAAGGGTTTAAAGATTTGCGCGACCGAGCGCAGTCTTCGCGCGTGGAAGAGGGAATTTTTCTTCATATCCGCCCGCGCCATCCCCATTCCCATGAAATTCAAGAACGGGCAGGCACTTCCCAGCCTTCACGCCTCCAGCTACCAGGAGGCGGAATGGTTTGCCAAGATATCTCGGGTCCAATCTCCGGTTTACCGGTTTGCGGAGTCCGGGATGGTGATGCTGGGGATGAGCCGGGTGTGGAAGGAGGCTGACGCGCGCAAGATTCCGATCGTCCTCGAATACGGTTCGAACTCTGTTCCTTACGGTATGCCTTTTTCCCTTTTGTTGATTTTGAATTTCTTCTAACTTTTTTTTTCCTGTTTATTTCAGAGGGGAACGACCTGCAGTCGCTCCTGAACCCGCGGGAGGCTGACGGTCCCGCACGGATGGGTACTCGCGCTCTAGATGAGAACGAGTTGCCCATCCTAGAACAAACGGCGGATCGGTTCGTGGAGGTCTATCCGCTAGGCCATGAGATCCTTAGCGCCCGTCGGCCAGGTAAGGCGCTCTTCGACCCTCGACCCCTCAATGTTGAAACCTCTGCTGGAATTCCTCTAATCGTATGTTCTGATGAGGAATCCGCAGATGGTCCTCCGTTGGTGCGGAAGAAGAAGGCTGCCGGCGGGAAGGGGAAGGAGAAGGCCTCCACTGCCGATCCAGCGCCTCGGTCTGATTCGGAGACCGAGAGCGAAGAGGTGGCGGGGAATCCCGGTGGTGATAAGACCACCGCTCCGGAGGTTGCGACTGTCTCCTCCGGAGAGCCAAAGAAGACGACGGTGACCGGCGCAAAGAGGCCGGCTCCATCGGGTCCGTCCCCGCCTCTCCGTACCTTTAGGCTCAAGAAAACCCGTAAGTACAACTTTCCTTTAGCTTTTATCTTAATAGCTTAATCCTTAGTCTTTTAACACTTTTCTTCTTTACGCAGGCGTGGATGTTGGCGCATTCCAGGGTGAAGGGCCGAGTAGTACCTCTCCGCCAATGACGGTAGGCTTGGTCAGCCTACCTGAGCAGGCGCCTGCGCCTGCTTCCGCTGGATCAGTTGCTCACTCCTTTGAGCCGACTGTTCCAGCCGAGTTGACGTCACCGCCGGCTGTGAGTGTGATTTTTACAGCATCATTCACCGAGCCGGCGGTTACCATTGCTGCGGATTCCGCGGCAGCGACCGCGGCGGCTGCTACCATGCCCCCGCCATCGGCAACGACGGCCGGTCCCTCAGGTACGCATGGGGCTTTCCGCCAATCTTTGCCACCTTCCCATCTGCCTGACCTCTTGGATGGATTTCCTTTGGGTTCAGGTGATGGGTTCGGCGGCTATCGGCCTGTTATTGACCCTACAGGTGCGTAGGGTTCTTCTGGCCCATTTTATACATATATATTTTATCATCTTTTCCTAACTGCTTTGTGTTTTTTGCAGTGTCGGATTCCAATGAAGTGTATGTTCCACGATGGAACATTCGCCGAGGAACAACCCTTCGCACCCCTGTGGAGTGCGTGGAATGGGCTCGTCACGCTGCTCCCAGTGGTGCGTTGGGGGAAGCCATGGCTAGCTACCAGGAGGGTAGGCTAACCAATGAGCTTCGGGTTCTCCTGGCCCGGATGCAGCCGCGCGTCGAGCTGCTTTGTCGTGATAACGACAAGTTAAAAGCAGCTCGCCTCAAGGAAGTAGCTCAGGCGCGGGCTGTCCGGGAGGAGAACCAGAAACTTGCCGCAGTGGCTGCGGAGAAGGAGAAGGCCTTCAAGGCCCTCGAGGTTGAAGTTCAGGCTCGACTCGAGGCCCGTTCCAAGGCTGCCCAAGCTGTTAATGAGCTAAGGAAACTGCGAGGAACGCAACCGAGAGGGCCACCAAGGCTGAAGCTGTTGCTAAGCCTCTGCGCGTGAAGAATGAAGAACTTAAAGCCAAATTAGAGGCTCTCCAGCAGGCTCATGATGCCTTGGCGATGGAAGACGCCAAAAAGCTCCAGGAGATCTTGGACCAGAGGGGGGTGCTTGACCATATTGAGCGGAAGCTAAAGGGCGTCGAAGAGGCTGCGGCTAAAGAAGTGTTGCTTGCCAACCTTAACAAGAGTGAAGCCAAACGCGCCCGTAACGAAGCTCAAGCTGCCCTCCAAGAAGCTCTGGCTGCCAAGGAATGGCTTCTTCGAGAAGCGTTGTCTCAGGTAAAATTTCATGTCTTTACGCTCTTCTTTGTAAATAGAAAGGGTGTTGACACTTGTATATTTTCTTATGTAGGTTGTGCATCGGGTCTTCTCAGAGACATCTTACGACGATGCTATGAGCGCAGCCCTCAACGCTTCTCACGAGGATGGGGAACGGGCCGGCTTCCTGCTTGGTCTAGGGTTCGTTGAGAAAGGCGTCCCGCCTTCCAACTTCCCTTTGTATAATGTGGATACTGAAGCTGCTTATGACCAAGCAGTGAACCAGTATGCTGCCTTCCCGCATCCGGTGGTGGAGAAGGTGAATGAAGTTGCTGCTGCTGATGATGGGCTAGCTATCCTCAAGGCTTTCCTTGAACAGCCACGCTATACTGACGGCGCTGGTCCAAGTGGAAGTGGCCCTGAAGCCTGATCCTGAAGATCCCTTCCCGCTGCTAGGATAGATTTAGTTTGTATAGATTTACTTTCTTGTAGGCGGGTAGTTACCCGGCCATTCTTGTAACGAATATTTATGAAATACAAATCTTTGTGCGGCTAAGACCGCTTCTTTCATTGGATTCCTTGCTTTATAAACGTTATGACTTGCATACTTTAGTTTAAATTAGCAATTTTCCAAGTGTATAGAATAAGTTAACCTTTGAACGTGGTCGATAGGTGTGAAGTTTTGCTTCCTCTTCCGTGATTGTGCGGGTAGGACCGTCACTTGCACGTAGTAGGATGTCTAAACTTTACCATCTGACCTGCGTGTAGGTTTTCCTCATCTTTTGAGGATAAGTTAACCTTTGAACGTGGTAGATAATAGGTGTGAAGTTTTGCTTCCTCTTTCGTGATTGTGCGGGTATGACCGTCACTTGCACTTAGTAGGATGGCTAAACTTTACCCATATCTGACCTGCGTGTAGGTTTTCCTTATCCTTTTTAGGATAACCTTTGAACGTGGTAGATGATAGGTTGAAGTTTTGCTTCCTTGTTTGTGATTGTGCGGGTAAGACCGTCACTTGCACTTACAAGGATGGCTAAACTTTACTTACATCTGACCTGCGTGTAGGTTTTCCTTATTTTTAACGTTGTGTTTATGCGGGTTTTGCCGCCTTCCACCCTTAACGACTTACTTCTTCCCCATTCATGCGGTGAATATCGGCACCAGTGTGGGAAGTTCGTAAGTATAAAGGTAAAGTTAACACATTATGAAAGGAGAATCATTTCCATTAGAAGTGGCTCTAGGCCTTTTCTTTACAAGTTTTGGAATTGATCTACATATAACATTTGCGTAATTGAGCTCCATTCCATGTTCTTGGGATGGGAGTGCCATCGAGCCTTTCGAGCCGGTATGCGCCCTTTCCCAGGACTTCTTTGATAATGTATGGCCCTTCCCAGACCGGGGCCAGCTTTCCTGGGCGTTCTTGGTTCGAAGCCTCGTTGTTACGCAGTATGTAGTCTCCTATTTTGAAGTTGCAGAGTTTTACCCGCGTGTTGTAGTACTTTTGCATTTGTCGCTTGTAGTTCTCTTCACGCACTGCGGCTAAGTCTCTGCGTTCCTCGGTTAGCATAAGATCTAACCGTCTTTCCGCATCATTGTCTTCTGGCTGAATCAAGACCCTTGGTGAGGGTAAACCAATTTCGACCGGGACCATGGCTTCAGTACCATAAGTGAGGCTGAACGGGGTTTCTCCCGTACTGGCCTTCTTCAGCGTTCTGTTTGCCCAAAGGACGTGCGGAAGCTCGTCCACCCAGCCGGATCTGTGTTCCAATAATCTTTTCTTTATGCCTTCGACGATGCTCTTATTTGCTCTTTCCACCTCACCATTACCTTGCGGGTGTGCCACTGAGGTAAAGGTGTGAGTGATTTGAAGTTCTTTCAGCCACTGTTGTAGCTTCTTGTCAGCAAAGTTGGTGCCGTTATCGCTCACCAAATTCTGTGGAAGTCCAAAACGACAAATAATAAATTCCCAAATAAATTTTTTGATATGTTTCGCGGTTGTTTGGGCTAAAGGTTTTGCTTCTATCCACTTGGTGAAGTAGTCGATGGCTACCACTAGGAACTGAACATTTCCTGCTGCTGTAGGAAATGGGCCTGTCACATCGATGGCCCACTTCTGAAATGGCCATGAAGAAGTGACTGGAACAAGTTCATTCTTCGGGCGGTGCGTGTTGGGTGCGTAAAGCTGGCAAGACCTGCATTTTCTGATGTATGCCAGTGCATCCGT
Source organism: Bidens hawaiensis (assembly GCF_021521415.1). Classification (NCBI taxonomy): domain Eukaryota; kingdom Viridiplantae; phylum Streptophyta; class Magnoliopsida; order Asterales; family Asteraceae; genus Bidens; species Bidens hawaiensis. The sequence goes on along the minus strand of NW_027492143.1, from coordinate 461,750 downwards.
ATGCATCCCCGGCCAAAAGTATCCCGCGTTGTTTAGCTTGGCTACAACAGCGCGGGGACCTGCGTGTACTCCACAGATGCCTTCGTGTACTTCCCTTAGGAGGTAGTCAGCATCCTGGTTGTCCACGCATCTTAAGAGTGGGCCAACAAAGTTACGTCTGTAAAGGATGTCATCGATGAGTTGATAATTCATTGCTTTACAGCGTAGTTTTCTTGCCTGTGTTTTGGACTCCGGTAGTGTACCTGTCGCAAGGTATTTTATTATTGGTGTCATCCACGTTTCCGTGCCTGTTTGGATGACACAAATTTCCTTGTGCGGGACCGATGGTGTCTCGAGGAGTTCAATGCGGATATCCTTTCCTAAGTGGGTGAAGGCTAATGACGCAAGCTTGCTTAACGCATCCGCAGATTTGTTTTCACTTCGCTTAACGTGTATAACTTTGCAGTCATTGAAATCGCGCATAAGGGATTTTGCTTGTGCGAGGTACAGGGCCATTGTGTCGTTCACGGCCGTGTACGTCCCGTTGATTTGATTGGCTACTAACATGGAATCCACGTGGGCTTCCAAGTTTTTCACTCCCATCTTACGCGCAATTCTCAGCCCAGCCAGGAATGCTTCATACTCGGCTTCGTTATTCGTACTTGGAAAATCCAGTCGAATAGCGTAAGTGTATTCTTGGCCTGCTGGGTTGGTTAGCTTTAGCCCTGCGCCTGAACCCTCGTTACTGGCTGCTCCATCAGTGTAGAGTCGCCAGACATCATTGATGTCTTGTGCTGGAGAGGGTTGAGCCTCTTCCTGGCACTCTTTTTCCCGCGATGCAGGCACTTCTGCAATAAAGTCGGCCAGAACCTGGCCTTTTATGGCTGGTCTTGGCTTATACTTTATCGCGTATTCCCCCAACTCAATTGCCCATTTGGCTAGGCGTCCCGATAACTCGGGTTTGCCTAGAACGTTTGCAAGTTTGAAGTTGGAGAGAATGGTGATTGGGTGACCCTGGAAATATCGTCTTAACCTGCGTGAAGCGTGTATTAGTGCTAAGACTAATTTTTCTAGGGTAGAGTACCGGGTTTCTACGTCTGTTAGGACACGGCTAACATAGTAGATTGGCATCTGGATGCCTTTTCGTTCTACTAGCAGGACTGCCCCGGTTGCTCTATCAGTTGCGGAAAGGTATAGGATTAACTCCTCTCCCGCTTTTGGTGCTGTCAGCGTTGGGAGTTCGATCAAGCGTGACCGAATCTCCTGAAAAGCTGCTTCCGCTTCAGGTGTCCAGCGGAAGTGCGTTTTCTTTAAACAGTTTCTCAATGTTGACACGAATGGAAACGACTTATCCGCGTGGTTTGCCAAAAAGCGATTAAGTGCCACTAGTCGTCCATTAAGTGTCTGAGCCTGTTTGATGGTAGTAGGTGATTCCATTTTGATAATGGCTTCGACCTTTTCAGGGTTCGCTCTGAAGCCATCTTTAGTGACGATGACCCCCAAGAACTTCCCTTCTTCCATTCCAAAGGCACACTTGCTCGGGTTGAGCTTCATGTTTATCTTCCTGAGCGTGTTGAAAGTTTCTTCGATGTCTTTCAACATTGCTTCTGGGTCAGGGCTTTTGATGACCAAGTCATCCATGTAGACTTCCAAGTTCCTCCCAATTTGGGAATGAAACTCTTTGTCCATCAGGCGTTAGTATGTGGACCCGGCATTCTTAAGTCCGAATGGCATCATTTGATAACAAAATGTGCCATCGGGCGTCCGAAAAGCGGTTTTGTCCTGATCATCAACAGCCATGTGGATTTGATGGTACCCCTTATACGCGTCCAGGAAGCATTTAAGGCGGAATGGTGCCAACGAATCCACCTTAAGATCAATTTCAGGTAACGGATAACAATCTTTGGGGCATGATTTGTTCAAATCCTTGAAATCTATGCACATGCGCCATTGTTTGTCATTCTTCGGTACCATAACGGGATTTGCAACCCAAGTTTGATATCTACTAACGCGTACGATGCCTGCGTCAAGGAGTTCCTTGACTTGGGTTCTACACGCGTTAGTTTGTACCAAATTAATCAATTATGAAGGCAAACAGTGTAATTGTCTCGAAACGTGACATTGTTCATTAAAAAAAACCACTGACGGGTAGCTCTGTTTATAATTTCTTTAGTGAGTTAACTTCCACTTATTTACCCTCAATTACAGTCACAAACTAACTTAGCATCTAATGAGTTTGCAGCGTCTGACAAAAACTGATTTTGTTTTATAAATTTGGACCATGACTTAAATCATTTATATTATTATTATTATTATAATTATAATTATTATTATTATTATCTTATTTGAATTCAAATGGAAATAAGAAACTTATAAAATGAACATCTAAACATGCCTTAAAGAATTCAGGAAATAATATTAATGTATATACTCACAATGTCCATTTGGATGTACCGTTCAATCTGTTTGCCTGCAAACGGCCTATTACAATTTGCAAATAAAAGGAATACGGTTAATAACACATCAATGCCTAATCAATGCGCAAATTATAATATACATATAGAGCAAATTGGTAACATCTTGTACAATTTGTTAGGAATTTTAAAATAACCAGTTTACCGGTCATGACTATAAAAACAACCCAAATTGGGCCGTTACAGTATATATGGTTGAATCAGCCACCTCTAGTCTTTGCAAGTTGCAAAGAAGCAACATTAATGGCTGCATGTGTGAAGTAACAATTTAATTGAAAAGAAGATTAAGGATTACGTTTTTATTTGCATGTTGAATAATTTTCATAGGGCCATCTTTAGTGGGTGTTTCTCGGTCATTTTGGGCGGGTGGATGGGGCGCAAATCAACGGGGATAGGTACAACCAAAGAGCCATTATGCTTGTTTTCCAACAAAAGAGCCTTTAAGGCTTGTTTTTTAAAAAATAAATAATTTTTGAAAAAGTATATAAACATTCACATAATATTCATCCCTCTTTCTCATAATCCACATGCCTTCTTCACTCAACCCACAATCATAAATCCTTACCACACAAACAACCAATTCTTTGGAAACTGAAGACACATCTCACTAAACAAGCAACTTCGATTCACATGCCACTATCTTAACCGAAGCCACATTTTCCTGACAATCATCATACTTGAACACAACATCCTGAAGAAAGAATGTGCACACGTCGTCACAGATTCTGTAGGTGCAATGCCCCTACAGTTTATGTTCGTAATTAAGAACATATCAGCAACCAAACAGTGAAGATGACATCTTATGTTAACAAGCCAACAAGGGTATATCAGTAATCTACAAAAGATCTGTCGGTTCATGCCATAACTTTTGATGGAAGTCGTAGAAACGAAAATTAAACCATGGAAATGCTTATTTTGACCAAACCACAGGCACTAAAACTGCACTTTACTCTTGATGATAATCATTTTATGATAGTATTTAGATTATATAAACGGACTTAGAAGGTTTTAAGCATTTGAGTGCATTCATATATATATAAACAGACCTAGAGATTTGTTAAATATTTTGGTCCTGCTGCATATTGAGTGCATTCAATACTTGCTTGCAAGTTACTCACTCTGTCCCATTAAAGATTACATTTTTTGCTAACCAAATGACAATAATGCCCTTGGAAATTGGGTCTGTCAATATTGTTTATTAATGTTAGTTGTGTGTGTTTAAGGGTAAACTTGGAAATTGCCTAATAAATTTTGAAAGTTGGCATTTGTAATGGAACAAACAAAAAAGGAAATATGGACACTTTTAATGAGACGGAGGGACTATATGATAAGCGGATGTTAAGGAGTACTACTTATTGAAACAATTGAACCATTTAATTAAGCATCTTTTTAATCAAAATTCACAAATCTCAATAATACTTACCGTAATTGACACCTTGGTCTTAACCCGAGTGTTCAGTGCTTCAACAATTAACTAGCAACAACAAAACAAGGAATATGATTATACTCATATTAATGAAAACTATTCATAGTACAAAAAACATGGGATTAACACATAATATGGTTGAATAAGCTTAAAAAATACCTTGTCAAACTGAAGAAGCACTTGGATAGCAAGCTCGGGACCAAGAATCCCACTTGAAACCATCTCATCCAATGTTTAAGTCAAACACATTCCAATTGTTATCCAACGGTACAACTCGAATGCCGCCATGAAAGAGCTGTTCTGTACAATAATATGTGTCTGAAATAAACTATAAATCAATCAAGATCCCAGATTTAACCAACTTTGACATTCAAAATTTATGTATCCATCTCTTTATGTTGAACGTTTAACCATTGTTATTACATATATTATATTAGTCAACCTGTGAATCTGATTATTCACAATAATCATCATTAGTATCGTTAAACTATTAAGCGGTCCTTTCTCACTTGTTGTTTTTGGTGTAAATTTTGTATCGTACCCCGGTAGTAGTGTTCTCGAATATCCTTACTTAGGCATATTAAAACAACAAGAACAAACACAAACACGAGAAATAAAAAACAAAACAAACACCCGGAAATATTGAACCAAGAATTCTAGCGCCCAAATATATAAACCCTTAGAACTCCCTAAAACAGATAAATTTGGGGGATATTGGTTTTAAATATTCCCAATTTTGACTCATTGGTAGATAACACTCCCAACTTACGAAATGTTCTCCAACACTCCCAACTTTTAACATATTTTCTTCTGGCACTCCCGGAGTAACGAAACACTAACAGTCCGTTAGTGTTTGGGGTAAAAAATATCATTTTTCAAAGTTCAAGGGATAAAATCAAAATTTTGTTTATTATATATTTCACATCCTTCTCACCCAACCACCATCCCCTCTTCCCTGCCACCACCGCCACTGCAGCCATCCCACCTCTCTGCCAACAAATATAAAAACTTAAGAAGAATTAGAATCAAACCTACTGGATTGAAGGTAACTTTTGAAATTGCTCACTTGCAATCTCACTACTTATATCATTGATAAATGCTTTGAAATTGTTGGGTACCCTCCCAATTATAAAGAGAAGCCTACTCTTCAAAGAGCCCAACAACCTTTGAACAGTGGTTAAGATACACTATTTATAGTGTATGTTCTCATGAACCATTCTATCATTATTACGGCCTAATGGGCTTTGTTTACATGGCCTCGGGCCCAAACATACAAAGAAACAAACCGACGAACTAACTAGATACAACGTTTACAACATAAGTAAATACAAAAGACTATTAAACAAAACAGGGCCTTACATGAAAAACTCAAGCCACCTCCTTTGCCACTAGAGGTCCTGATCGTAGAAAAAAATCAAAAAAAGGGAACCTCTTAAATACTCACTTGCAATCACACTACTTATACCATTGATAATTGCTTTGAAATTGTTGGGTACCCTCCGAATTATAAAGAGAAGCATAATCTTCAAAGAGCCCAACAACCTTTGAACATTGGTTAAGATAAACCTAAGTTGGCTAATGCTGCCCAAACAAATTCTTCCTTTCACACCTGAGCAGGTTAGCAGGATCATGTCCATGATTTGTGAGAAGTCAGGAAGTGAGGCTTCTACCTTTAATATGTCAGGCAAGTTATTTTTTTTCTCAATCGGAACACTTTCCTATGTCTAAGTAGTTTTAATAGTATGGACTACCAACACATGGATGCCTTTGAAAAGTACATTTTTAATTGTACTAATGTTTCCGACCTTAATCTCATTGTTACTCATCTAAATGGAACTAAGGCTCACATAACTAAAATTAGAAACCTAAAACTATCTGATCATGTTTCCCTCAAAGATGTGTTGGATATTCCTGAGTATACTCTTAATCTTCTTTTTGTTAATAAAATGGCAAAAGACAACAAAGTTTACAACCTATTTACTGAAGATAATTGATATATTCAGGAAGCCAGAAACTTCCGATGATTGGTAGTGAAATACGGGGCTTGTACTATGTCCTAAAAGTATTCTTCTTCTTAATAAAATTAAATCAACTAATCAATGTGATGTTTGTCATCAAGATAAGAAAACCAGAATCGTTTTTATTCTGAGTGATCACAAATCAAATGATCTAGGTGAGCTAGTTCCCATGGATCTATGGGTACCATTTAGGGTAACAAGCAGAGAAGGTTATAAACATGAATTCATTTGGTATCGGTTAGGTTCGTCACGGTACCGACGCCAAACACAAAAAAAACTATTTTATTTTAACACCTAATAATAGCAACACTCGTATAACTTATGACAAAAAATAAACATTTTTCAAAATGACATTCATACGATCGGTTCAACCTGATGCTATCGAATTCGGTTGTCAGTTACATTCGTTACGGTACCAAAACTAAACAAAAAAACAAATTCATCAATGTAACATGTTTAAAAGAAAAAGAAATATCAAAATAAACATATTAAAAAATACATAAAATATTCCTAAAATTGTATTTTTTTTGTTTTGCAATTTTAAGTATAATTAATATACTAGTTTTTAATATTGCTTGTAACCATCATCAATATCTGAGTGAGTCTTTCTAAGACGGGATGTCAACCGCCCATGACTTGACTCCCCCAAAAAAATTATTAAAGAGAAAACCCAATATTATAAAAAACTTTCTTTGATTCAAGTTTCAAACCTAGGAACTTAATATAGCTAACTAATCTACTAATCACATACACAACTTAAGATAATCATAACTAATTAATGCCTACATGAAAAACAACGCTTTAAGCCCCTATTCATAATTTATTTATGCATACGCATTGCTTTACTTTATCCTATTCATAAATTATTATTTGTCAAATTTGACCAAAACGTCAAAAGATGTTAACCTTTTAAATATCCTTTATAGAATGTTCTATAACATGTTCAAAAGTCACCAGCCAAAGCTGATCAATGATTAAGAGGTATCCTTTTACCCAAAACTAGTTAAGTGCCCGCGCGATGCTGCGGCGTCAATAATTTGCAACGCTATACTCGTTTATGTTGATTTATCAATCATCTCGTGATATATTGTATAATACTTTTGTTAGTTTTGTTATTCGTGCAATATGTTACAACAGTTCATAATATTATTTGTTTTTGTTAGTTATTAAAGTTTTTAAGTTAATAGCATGAATGTGTTATATCTATTTCATAAGCATTACATGGCTGTCATATAAAAAAGTTTTAAGTGGTCCACCACTCCTACATTATATATAGTATAGATATGTAAATTTACAAATATCTAAAAAAAGTTGTCCTATTTGAAAAATCAAAGATCACCGAGTGCAAAGATTTCAAATTAAATAAGTTATTTCTACTTTGATTGAGTGGTAAAGTGTTTAATATGCACTACTAGAAAAAATGCCTTTAATAACATGCGCACAATGACACGCGGTGATTTATGACACGCAAATATGCATGTCATAAAAAACGTCATATTTAGAGGATTTATGACACATATTTTTGTGTCATTGAACCGATGTCATAAATTAAAAAATTAATCTTGCGTGTCACATATGCTTGTCATCTCTTATTCCAAATAAATATTTGAACCCAACCAATATTTATTAACTTTCTGGTGAGACTTTTTGAACAAACTAGGGTTTTCTTTTCTTCTTCTTCTCTCAATTCCCCAAATTGAAACCATCAGTCCTCAGATTACCTCATTTAATCTGGCATTTACATATTACAAATTCTAGGGCTCTAATCTTTGTTCTTCCTTTGATCAATTAAGCCTTTTGGTGTGTGATTTCTGATTTACCATTCACTGACATGCGCCCCGCCAGTGCCACAAATTGCCTCATTTTCAGTTTCTCTCCAGTAACCACCGTCGTGTGGTGGCCCGGTGATGTTGTATGCTATTGTTGGGTTTTTTTTAACCCTAGGCGGAGGAGGATTACCGTGGCAGTGGTGTCTCACCACCGTTGTGTACCTGTCCAGTGGGGTTTCTTTTGTTGTGGTTTGAGTGTGGCAGTGGTGGTTTACAATTTCTCCACCGACAGTGACTTGGAATCGCTCTCCAATTCACCGCGTCAATGTGTTTTGGTATGAGAGCATCTTTGTATTTTTTATTATTTACAGAACATATATTTGATGACATAATTGTTGTTTTAGATTTGGATGTAATTTTAGATTTTTAGGGATTTGCAGTTACCTATGTACTTGAAATGAGTCAATCCCATTGACAATTCTAATATTCTTACATCATAGTTAGTTGAATTGAGGAAATCATATTCACCTATTATTTATGTTTGATATGGTTTTGGGTTCATTCATATTTTATGTTATTTATATTCATACAACTTAACTATTTTGATTTAGTTTGTAGCTAAATTTAGTCCAAGTTCTGTGTTGCTGGGTTCCATGCGTTTGGAGGTCCACAGCTCTGACGAGTAGCAGCAGCCACAACTGGTTGTTAGTGGTCACGAGCCAACTGATTGTGTGACTCCAGTTGCAATATACTGCTACAAGTTGTTTCCCTGCTCGGTAGGCTTTGATTAGTATAGGAGGCGAAGCCGCTACGGTGTCAAACTCAGTAGGTAACCCATGAACAAGTTGCATCGTCACAAGATGGCTCTTAGTTTAAGGATGAAGCATGATACTTGGAGGTAAAGTAAGTAATACTCCTTATTTGGTTCATTATTAAGCTAGCAAAAAATGTATTCTGAGATGGCTAATGTTGGAAATTTCTTTATTAGTACCATATAATTAGTTCACTAAAAATACTTGGCTTATGAATAATTAGAATCACAAATTACCGCCTTAATCACAAAAATATTTGTACTATGGGTGCTTAATAACAAAACAATTAAGTACATAAGTTTCAGGTACTAAATATTTTAGATTATGAAGTTTCTAAACTTGAAGCTTCTAAATAGCTGCTTTGGGTTTGAATTTATGTTGATAGGTCAGTTAAATCCTTCCATTTGATGATATCGGTACGGTACCGGTACTAAAAATCGTAAAAACTTTAGTATAAGTACCGAAATTTTCGGTCCGGTACCGGTATTTAATACAAAAATCGAGAAATGCTGGTGCCGTAGCGTTACCAAATAACTAAAAACTTGGTACTGAATTCGGTACCGGTATTGGTATCAATTGATACCCGTATCGAAAACGCTCATCGCTACTTAAAAATCACATAACTTGAAATAAGTTATATCTTATTTCTGGAGTAGTGTTAAGCGTTTTCGTACCGGTACCGAACTGATATCGAATTCGGTACGATACCAAGTTTTGAGTTTTCGGTGCCTATATTACCCGAACCGAACATTTCAGTACCAAATATTTTCAATTATCGGTATCGGTCGATACCGGTACCATCCTGAGATTATCCTTATTCTGGAGCCAATATCGAAACTAAAATCAAACCTTTAACAAGCAATATACTTGATTCACTTTTGTTTTGTTGTAATATAAATAATGAAAACGAGTGTTGTGTTATAATGTTATATGTTGTTCAATTTTGTAGCCTATGGCTAGGTTTTTTGTTTTATTTTTTTCTATTTTCTTTTGTCTTATTTAGTCAATGATTGTAATTTTAAATGTGGATTTATGTTTTGAATTAGCGTTGTAGACAATTGACCAGTTTATATTGTAGTAATCAGTCTTTAGTAAATTGACCAATTTAACTAGAAAAGTATTGTTGCAGTATATTGGCCAATTTACTAAACAACCAAGTTGACATTTTAGTCTTTAAAGTGGTGGTAAATTGAGATAATTTGTTTAAAAAAATTTATGGTGACTTATGTACAGGTAGATTGTTGTCTTTTCTCCAATGTTTTCATAACCGGACCGGACACCGAACCGGACGGCCTACCGGTTCACCGGTTCAACCGGTCGGACCGGCCGAACAAATTTGGTCAAAAAATAACGGATCAAGCTTAAAAAATATTTTTTTCAAAAAAAAAATATTTTTTTCTTAGAAAACCGGTTCAACCGGTCCGGTTTTCCGGTTCGACCGGCCGAACCGGTTCGGACCGGCCGGTTCCTGTAAGCTGAGCGAACTATGTGAACCGGACCGATCGGTGGACCGAATCCCGGTCGGACCGGTTCGACCGGCCGGTCCGGTCCGGTTTCAACAACACTGCTTTTCTCTCTATTGCAGCTGAGTTGTATCATCAATTGTTATTGAATTCAATTTTATAAAGGTAAGATTTGCTATTTATGTGTCCTTTTACATTTGTATGCTTTGCATGAACCTGACTAATTACACTTGGTGCTATAATGCTAGTTTAAGGTTTTATGGTTTAGGGTATTTAGAATCTATGTAGATAGTGTATTGTTGGGAGTTTAATTTTTATACTTAGATTGATTATAAAGTTTTGTTGACCCGGCCTGTTTGGACTTAACTAATGTGTATTTAGTTATCTTTCATATGCCTAATTTGGTCAATCTTAATTTTCCTAGAAGGTTTGTTGCCCAAACTGAAGTGTTTTATTTTTGTTGTTGTTTATAGTAGTATTTTCATTCGAAATTTATCGGGGCTGCTATATGGGAGGAGCTTGCAGTCCACTTCGACAATGGCATTGTGTTCACACATGCCACATCCAACAACTATTTCAGTCACGTCTATGAAGGTGTCTAAATTTCAAGGTAATTTGAGATTATCTATACATTTACCCTTTAGCTTATAATTACACATTCCTACTACAAAATTACTTTGTCAAATTAAGTTTATAATTATCCACAAAGTTTTGACTTTTTGATGGTCAATTGTTAGGTTGCACATTAACACTCATTGCTACTGTTAATGGTGGCCATGAATGATGTTAATTGTTTAATCAAAAGGCAAATAAATGGTTGATTTTAAATGAGTAGTTAACCAATATAATTGTTTGCTATGCAGGCAACTTATAGACCGCTTGAAATTGCGTTTGCAAGCCGTGGGAGGACGAAAATAACCAAGAAAGCCCGGATGAAAAATGGCCCGAGTTGTTGACTGATTAATTAGTTATGGTTGATCATAGTTGATTTTTGGGGAAACTTTTATTTTTCGACAATAATTTTATATCAACAAACATTATTTTTGTTACTTTATCATATTTGTTAATATATTTGACTTAATATGTGTATGTTATGAAATGAATTGTTTTGCTATATATGTCTTTTATGTTGTATTATCAAATTTAATTATCATTTAATGTGAAAATTAGTAATATTACAAAATAATAATAATAATATTTTTAAAACACCAAAAACTATGACTTGCATAAAGGCGTGTCATAAATGGTCGTCGTAAATGTTTGTCATAATTGCGTGTCATAAATGCGCGTCGTAAAAGATGACACTTCAAATGCATGTCATATTCATTTTATGACAAGAGCTTCCTTGACACAGATTTGCGTGTCATATATTCTCTATAATGACACACAATGCGTGTCATTGAAGGCTTTTTTTCTAGTAGTGATGTGAAATATATGATAAATGATTCAAACCATATATAATGCAATATTTTCGAACAAATTAAAAAAACAATTTAAATAAAGATGAAATTATTCTGGTAATTTTAGTCTTGGTGGTAAAGGAATGACATATTTGTACTGGGATAGCACATTTATTATAAGCATTTTTGGTGATTTAAGTATTTAAAAAAATTTAACTTTTCAACTTTCATCACTCTATTTTTATCTCTCTTTATTTATACATAACCTATTAACACTATAACAGAATCTATATCAAATCCTAGATAGTTTGGGCTCATAGTAGTCAACTAAGTTATAATGAATTTGCAGTTTAAAAAGAAAAAAAAATTACAATGAGTTTAAAACTAAAAAACTATAAAAAAAAACCTTAGAACTTCAATTTGGCTATGATACAATTCGAGCTAGCTAAAATGGATTTGATTTGCTATCTTGTTAAAACAGATTTAAGTGAGACACTTCACTCTTTTATATTATATGACTTAGCATAACCACTAACTATACATGAATTGTACATTAAGTTATGGCTACTTATTTCACCAATGTTTCTTCTTTCCCTTATGACCATTACATATGAGAATAAGATGTAGTTTAACGTAAATATTTGTAACATGTGATTTTATAGTGGTCATATATTACGCTATGCCATTTTATAAAATTTTCATAATTTTTTTCAGTTAACACGTGAACTTATATGTGTTAAAGTTTTTATATGACTTTTACGTGTTAAGTTTTCATCGTTGTTTAGATGTTTTTTTTACTCATTCTGTCATCATAACTTCTCGTTTTATGTTTGCTAAAGATCAGCATACAAAGTAAAACTTAATATAAGTGGCATGCTTTTTAACATCTTTTTATGTAACCATAATAAAGTGACACGTTATATATTTTGAGCTCGATTTTCTTAATATCTCCAAGTTTGAGCTTATCTTTTTTATGTTCGAACTTGAGTTAAGACTCGTCTCAGACAAAATTGAGCAATGTTCGAGTTCAGTTCAGTTTCTTGATAGAAGCTTAACATGTTACAATAGTCACAAACTTATATAAGATTAATGCTAATATTTCTTGATATAATCTAATGAAAATAGATTTCACTTGATGTTAAAACATATCATAGGTTCATGGGATGTACGTAATTACGAAAAAAAATTATGTTAATAATTTTGATCATGCAATAATAAAGTCAATAATTTGTTTCAAACTTATGTTATAATAATTATATTAAATGTCATGTTAAAAATGAAATATTAACAAAACCAATTCACATTTATTATGAGGTTTATTTATTATAAGGGTTAATGACATATAATTATTAAGTTAAGGCACTAAATTTTGTAATTTGAATTGTTGTATAATTGGAAGGACTGGTTTGTATATTTGAGGTATAGTAAAAGGAGAACATGGGTTGTATGTGTAACTGTTGGGTTTTAACAAGATTATCAAAGTGATAAAATCCCTATTTTACTAAAAACGCAGCGGATATAAAAGTTTTAAATCTTGTTAATATGATATGTATAAAACCAATTTTAAACATGCAAAACCCAAACCCGGATCCAAATACGAATTACACACTATCAAATACATACATGTTACTATAAGTCCATGCATGTTACTACTACATTTCAATATGACAAAACCGGGTGAAAGAGATGATGATTGAAAGGTAAGAACTTGAATATGGAAGCTCCTCAAGCTAGCATACCCCAAGCTTCAACAATACACCACTTCTAGCTAGGATTTGCACTTGAAAATTTTCTTCTTCTTTTCTTATGTTGGATGAAAATACCCAAGAGAGGAAGAGAGAAAAGTTTACTTGGAAATTATGTGTGTTATGAAAGAATGAAAGAGAAAGACTTGGTTTTATTTAAAGGCATATTTCTCTCCATCAATAATAACCATTGCATGTCTCCACTCACCTTGCATGTCTCCACTCAAACATATAATAATATTACATTTGAAAGAGTATTATTTCTTTTCCTTTTTTTTATAAAGTTTTATATATATATATATATATATATATTTATAAGTTTATAACTTATAACTTATAAAACTCATTATATGTTAAGATACATGCTTGGTTATTATTATTCACATATTGTTATTCAAACAACTTAAATAACACTATGTAATGTCCTCTCATAAAACATAAATCATCCATATGATTTGTTTATTACACAAGTACCTTTTATTTAGAAATCTCTTTCCAAATAACTCAAGTGTTAATATTCATTTGTTATGATCACATCATATGTAAACGAATATTATCGGTGTTTGTCTAGCTTGTTATTGGGTATGACCCGACTTGGATCATAACGTACTAGTCACATCAATTTAATATGTCTCTTGGGCAGACCAAGTCCAACAGTAACATGTTATAGGTTCATAAATGCATCATTTGTTTGTACATTAATGCTCTATTAACTTGTACATTATAGATTACACATAGGTGTTGAAACTTTTTTATATCAAAACGTTGACAAAAATAAGCGCGTCACAACAGTACATTCGGTTTTCGATATATAATATATTAGAAGATATAGAAGAAATAAAAATTATAAATAAACTTGTCAAATAAATGGGTAAAGATAAAGGGTTGTATATGTAACTATACTACAAAATTAACATAATTTGATTGAAGTAAGAGGACCATATTTGTAACTATTTTGAATGGAATAATGTTAACCGTTCAGGAAGTTACAAAAGACCACATTACCCCTAAAACTTCATAATCTTATGCATTGTGTGTTGTACAATTAGCAACAAATTTTATACCTCTTAAAATTTAAGAGGTCCTTGACTTCTCCATTATATACAGCAGAGATTAATATTATTGGGTGATGGAAGTTTAATTACGGTTAACTACCCAAAATTATCAAATATGGCACACAATATTTCAACAGTTCCCATAATAGATATAAGTTAAGACCTGAACCATCTTCTTAAATTCCCTAACACACGTTGCCACTGCTTGAGGATCAATACACCCAACAACAAATAGTCGTTGGATTTCTTTGCGGATGGAAACAGATTCAACACCCACAAGACTTGATACCGCCTTCCCTATCTTGTCGGTTTCACTTTCACTACTAAAGTTCACTCCCAACTCAACTTCTATTTTCTGAAATTTACATGGGAAAATAGGATCAAACAACCAAAAAAAAAATAATAATAAGATTATTGGTATTGACGACTAATAATGGTCATTCATGGCAAGAAGGATAAACGAATACACTTACATAGCGTTTGGGGTTCCGAAAAGCTTTTACCTCTGGATAGACTGCTGATACCGGTTGAGAAGATGGTCTCCATCTTCTTGAATCTATGACAATGAGTGTCTTTATTATTTGCAGCTTAAAATCAAATATAGACATTCATAATCACTTCAACTTCATAGGGAGTTACCTCTATATAGACTGTTATCACCAAACAACTTTTTCAACACATCAGCCGTCCTTGACTGGAAGAAATCAATGCGGCAAAGATAGTAGCCTCCTTTGGTCACCTCGAATTTAGACAGATCTCCTCCAATTACTTCTTCCCATTTCATCGTTTCACAGTTTTCTTTTCCTTTCTCTAAATTACCGTCATCCATATACACAAGGCTCGCACCGCATTCTCTTACTATCAACACCTTTTTATCCAGAAATATTATCACCTGAAATTCATCACCAACATCTAATAAGTCTCCGATTGGCCAATAGCTTAACCACACAACATCTTCATCAACTCTGGGTTCACAAAATACCACAGGGTTGTATACCCAAGTAATTCTCTTGGTAATGTTACTGATTTTGGCAAGAGGAGGCAACATATCTCTATCCTCCTCATCTGGTGATCTGTATAAGAACATGACATTCAATCCTAGGATCCTATTCTTCTTTGGATGGAAAGGCACATGAAAGGATAAGTATCTGGATGACGATGTATATTCATGTATCATCATGCTTTGATCCTTTATGCCTTGCAGATACGTGCTCCTTATACCATATTCAAACAGCATCTGTACAACACACAAACAATTCAGTTACTTTGTCATTTATTTAACATTTTGATGACCGGGTATAGGTGTGTTTTTGTGTGTTTCTACATGTATTTTCTGCACACAAATTAAATTCAATTACTTTTTCATGTATTAAACAATTTTTCGGATATTTGAGGAAAATTAAGAGACAAAAATAACCTGGATATCAAAAGTTCTGCCTTCAGTAATTACATCACCAACTAGATCCACCTTATGATCTTGATACGCTTTAATCCATCGCATATGTTGTAGATCTGCTTCATCAAGTTTTGCTATGGACACTAACTTAAAAAGGCCTTCAATCTCACACAGTTTGAAACATCCTTCATAATCAAACTTTTCTAGTGTGAACCGAGCGGATTGGAATGTTATTTTTTCCAGTGATGTACACCAATCTACATTCAACTCCTTTAGTGTACTTGGGAGACATGGGAGAGACTTGAGGTTTGGACAGCCATTTAAGTTAAGGTATTGAAGCATTTTAAGGTCAATGCCATTGGTGTGACATCTGCCCCGATCCGACCCGACCCAGGTACCCGTTTCTCCGATCCGATCTCTTTCTTTTATGATTTAATATTTATTTATACTTATACTTTACTTTTAATAATAATAATATTTTCCTTCCCGCCTCTTCCTCTCTTTTCCTTTCCTCCGTCCCGTCCCTCTTCTTCTCTCTTTCCGCCTTCTTTTCCCTCTTGTTGCCGTCCCGCCTCTTTCTCTCTCTTGTCGTTGTTCCGCCCTTTAGTCTTGAACCCCCCCTTTTTCTCTTAACTCTTTGCTTGTCCTTTGTTCCTTCCTGCCTAAGGTTGTCTGCGCAGCTCCACGCGCCAGACTCCTTACAAGGAAGCCTGCGCGATGACCAGTTGTTCCTGCGATACGCGAGGCGAACTGTTCTCGCAGCGCGCCAAGAATTGTAGTTCTCGCAGCGCGCTAAGAATGACTAGTTCTTCCCGCGACGCGCTAAGGATTTTAGTTCTTCCCGCGGCGCGCTGTGGACTGTTCTCTGTCTGCCTTCGCCCTCGCGCGTGCGCTCGAGCTTTCTCGCGCTATGTCTTGAGTTTTTTCTTCTGTTTAATCCAGCCGTTTACTTTTGTGATGTCTTATCTTCTGTGCTGTTGACCTGACCTATCTTATGTCTGAAAAGCCACTTTTGGCGCAGCATGCGCACCAACCCCATTGGTTGACAGAAAAAGTGACTGACATTATCTTTTGAGATCTGCTTTTTCCATGCTTGACCAGTACCTTTATCTGACCCGCCCATGCCTGTTTACTGTTACCTGTCAGCTTTCCCTTGTCCCCTGCAGCTGCCATATCTTTTGATATCTTTTGCTTTTGGAATCTTTTACTTTTTGGAGATCTTTTCCCCTTTTCTAGGGATTGTGTTCCCTAGGGTTTCCCTATAAATAATAATGCTATTTTCTTAACACTACACACACAAACACTTATTATCTTTCTCTTCCTTGCTCTCTGCCGTTGATCCTCTGCCGTCTCCTCTCTCTGCCTTCGTCTTCCCTCCTGTTCTGCCCTGTTTTCCGGTAATCTATTATATATAATAATTTGTTTAAGTTACTTATTAATTATGCTAACTTATAATCAAGACTTAAAACCCATCGTTAAAACAATAATCTTTAATTATAGGTTAACTTGTGCTTGTTTAAAGTTGGTTCTTGCTTTATCTTACACCGCATCGTTTATCAAGTGAGTAATCTCGTACCTAATCCCTTTTTATTTTTAATGTTTTGGGATGTTCATGTGTTCATACAAACTTAGAGTCTTAAACTTGTTTATGAACTTTAGTCGCGCAGTATCCCATGTGTTGAGGACGTTTACTTGGCTGTTTATTTGTATGTGTGTATCATTAACCGCTTTGTTCGGCCTATTCCGAAGTTTTCATGGATCCATTAGATGAACACGGGAGACCTATCGTTTACGGTTTTCTTTGTTTACACTTGCACAGATGTTTTCTTGTTTTTGTGCTCATTTGGGAACACGGATTGAACTATGAACTATGATCTATTTAGGCTTGATCACAATCTGATTACACCCTTGTTAAACACCAGACATACACGTGTTGCGCGCAGATTTATTGTTATCTATGTATTGTAATTAAACTTGATTTCTCACCAACACGCAAGTGTTTGACGTTTTATTTTAACACATGTTCAGGTTTGCTGTAGCTACATTTGGAGCTTGTGGACACGTAGGACGTTTTTACTTTTAGACCTAGATTAAAATGTATCAAGACAAGTTATTGTTGTTCGAATATTTTGCCTTATAATATATTGATTTATGTTGATTTATGTTATCTTGTGATTACGTTGCGCGTGCGTGAATGAATATATTTATTAAATATTGACACCCAATAGTGTCACGAGTAATGAAACAATATGTGGCGCCCCGATGTATAATCCGCCTTTGGTCGGGGTGTTACAGATTGGTATCAGAGCTCGTTGACTTTAGGATAGGTGGTTAGACGTAACGGCCTAGAATACCTAAGAGTCCCTTCTCGCGCATGAGAGAAATCTCATGTTTGCGCGCTTATTGTTAATTACTCGTTATTTATAAATATGCTTGCGCAGACGCAGCGTATGGTTTTATGTTTTATTTCGCGATATTTCGATTTTTGCTAAATTTCGATTTTTATTGATTTTACTTACATATTCGTTTGTTGGGATTGAAAATCCGAAAAGTCATGGTGATACATGAATAGTTGATTTTCAAATTCCATTTACGATTATGTTCTGAGGTTGGAGACTTGAAAAGTCATGGTGATACATGAATTGTCAACCTCCAATACTCATTTTCTTATATATTTTATATTGAGGATTGGAAAGTCATGGTGATACATGAATTGTCGATTCTCGATTCGAATTTGTTATCTGTATTAAGTTTGCTTTCAAATTCATGTTTTACTTTAACTGTTGATGGTATCTAACCCCGCGAAACCAAGCTTTTCGAGGTTATACTTTGCGCTAAAACCAAGATATTAACTAAAAATTAAAACTTTTATAGAATGCCTCCGCTATCTCGCCGATTTCAGAGAAGAGAAGCCTCGCGCGGGCGTAGACAGCAACGTTCCCAGGAAATGGCCGCCGCAATAGCCCAAGCTTTGAGCCAAAACAATACCTCCGGTTATAACATTAAGTCCTTTAATGCGGGTAACCCTCCGAAATTCACAGGGCTTGAAGGAGCCACCGTGATGCTCCAATGGCTCGAGAAGATTGAAAACACTTTCCTCCATACCCAATGCCCTCCTGACAGACGAACCCTATATGCCTCCAGTGTCCTGGAAACAAGGGCGCTTACATGGTGGAATGGAGTAGCTCATGCGCGTGGCGCAGAAGCTGCTTCTAGCATGCCCTGGGAGGAATTCAAAGAAATTCTGACGCGAGAATTCTGCCCTCCCAACGAAGTAAAGCGCCTGGAGGAAGAATTTTGGAACTTGAAGCAATACAGTGGCGAAGCGCGCGAGTACGCGACGCGCTTCCATGAACTAAGCCTACTTGTCCCTCACCTTGTTACCCCTTCCCGCCGAGCCATAGAGAAATTCCTTGGGGGTCTCCCCATGGAAATTCAAGATTCTGTATGGGCCAGAAACCCAGCAACCCTCTCTGACGCCATCGAATTGGCCGCTGTGCTCAGCGACAACCATGTCAGAGCAAGAACCCTGTTCCTGCGGGGAACTGAGAAGACCAAACCCACCAAGACTGTCCCTGAACCCGCAGAAACCAAACCAGAACCCTCAAACCATAACCAGAAACGTAGGCGCAGACAAGCCTATGCGCTTACCAGCCCGCCCATTGTCCAGCAACCCACCTACCAACCTCCAGTACACGCTCCTAACCCACTGTCGACTTACCCAACACCCCCTATAGTCCACAACTATGCCTTAACCAATCCCGCACTCCCTGCCCCGCCAACTAAGAAACCTTACACAGGAACCCAACCCTTCTGCCCAACCTGTAGATTTCACCACCCACCTCAAGTCCCATGTCGACAATGTAATCGATGTGGCCGCGTTGGTCACTCTGCCGAGTTCTGTAGAATCCCTTCCGCCAATCCAATTGCACAAACACCACCAACCTACCCGCAAAACCCTCAACCAACTTACCCTAATTCACGACCCAGGTCGTGCTTTAGCAGGGTGATCCCAGTCATTTCCGGAACGCGTGCCCGAGACTACAAGTGCAAATCACGCAAGTGAATCCGGTGAACCAGATTTCGAACCAAGTGACACGCGGACGAGCTTTTAACATAACCGCGCACCAAGCGCAAGCGAATAATGACGTAATTAATGGTACATTTTTGCTTAACGGATTTTATGCTTCTGTACTTTTTGATACTGGCGCCGATAGAAGTTTTATTTCTCGCGCGTTTAAGCAGAAGCTTGCGCGACCGCGCAACGATTTAAAAGAAAATTTTTCAGTTGAATTGGCTAATGGCGAAACTGTTTTAATTAACTCAGTGATTAAAAATTGCACGCTTAACCTTAACGAAAACGATTTTCTGATCGACCTCATCCCCATGCCTCTTGGAAGCTTTGATATTATTATTGGTATGGACTGGCTCTCGAAGAATCGCGCCGAAGTTATTTGCGCCAAGAAGTTGATTCGCATTCCTCGAGAAAACGGTGATCTTCATATCTACGGCGAGAAACCCTCCAGTGGTCTTAAGCTTATGTCTTGCGCCGAAGCCCGAAGGCTCATGCGGAAAAGGTGTATTGCATTCTTAGCCCATGTGGTTAAACCTGCTGAAGAAAAGAAGCTTCGCGATATCCCTGTTGTGCGTGACTTCCCTGAAGTTTTTCCTGATGATCTTCCTGGTATCCCTCCCGCTCGTGAAGTCGAGTTTCGTATTGATCTTGTCCCTGGTGCTTCCCCCGTAGCTAAATCTCTTTACCGTCTTGCGCCCGCTGAGATGCAAGAATTGGCAAGCCAACTTCAAGAGTTGACCGCTAAAGGATTCATTCGCCCTAGTTCTTCGCCCTGTGGTGCTCCGGTGTTGTTCGTTAAAAAGAGAGATGGTTCGTTTCGCATGTGTATTGATTACCGCGAGTTGAACAAACTCACCATTAAGAACCGGTATCCCTTACCGCGTATTGACGACCTCTTTGATCAACTCCAAGGTGCCTTTTGTTTCTCCAAGATCGATCTCCGCTCTGGCTATCACCAGTTGCGCATCCGCGATGAAGATGTTCCGAAGACTGCCTTTCGAACTCGTTATGGCCATTTTGAATTCTTGGTCATGTCCTTCGGTTTAACCAACGCACCCGCCGTTTTCATGGATCTAATGAATCGGGTGTGTAGGCCTTTCTTGGATAAATTCGTGATTGTGTTTATCGATGACGTTCTGATTTATTCTAAGACCAAGGCCGAGCATGAGCAACATCTTCGGTTGGTATTGCAAAAGCTTAGAGCCGAGCAGCTCTTTGCCAAGCTCTCCAAGTGTGAATTCTGGTCTGATGAAGTATAGTTTCTTGGCCATGTTGTGAACAAGATGGGGATTCATGTCGACCCATCCAAAATTGAAGCAATCAAGAACTGGATTACGCCGACCACTCCTACCGAGATCCGTTCCTTTCTGGGCTTAGCTGGTTATTACCGGCGCTTCATTTCGAACTTCTCGAAGATCGCTTTGCCTTTAACAGCTCTAACGCACAAAGGTAAACCGTATATTTGGGGCTCGAAGCAAGAAGAAGCCTTTCTGACGCTCAAGCGTTTGTTGTGTGAAGCTCCTGTTCTTGCGCTACCTGAGGGTAATGATGATTTTGTCGTGTATTGCGATGCATCCAACCAAGGTCTCGGTTGTGTTCTTATGCAACGAGGCAAGGTTATCGCTTACGCATCAAGGCAACTCAAGGTTCACGAGAAGAATTATACAACTCAAGACCTCGAACTAGGCGCAGTTGTTTTTGCCTTGAAGATCTGGAGACACTACCTTTATGGTACTAAGTGTATCCTCTACACCGACCATAAAAGCTTTCAGCATATCTTTGATCAAAAGGAACTTAACATGAGGCAACGCCGATGGAACGAACTCATCAGCGATTACGATTGTGAGATCCGGTATCATCCTGGTAAGGCTAATGTGGTAGCCGACGCGCTCAGCCGCAAACCCTGCCAGCTTAACTGTATCTTGCCGCGCACGCAGCTTCACTTTGCGCTGATTCAGAGCAATCTTGAATCACGCATTCGCGACGCGCAGCGCGCATCCATCAGTAATGGTAACCTTCGCGCCGAGTTAGCGTGTGGCGCGGAAGCTCACTTTGTCCCTAATCTGAGTGGAATTCTCTGCTATCTCAATCGCATCTGGATTCCCTTTGATGAGAATCTTCGCGCTGATATCCTGAGTGAAGCGCATAAATCTCGGTATTCTATTCATCCCGGCGCTGATAAAATGTACAAGGATTTGCGCATTACTTATTGGTGGCCCGGTATGAAAAAGGATATTGCTGTATTCGTAGCTAAGTGCCTGACTTGTTCCAAGGTAAAAGCTGAACACCAACGCCCATCTGGTTTGCTCGAACAACCAGAAATTCCTACGTGGAAATGGGAAGGTATAGCGATGGACTTTATTACCAAGTTACCTTTGACAACAAGCAAACATGATAGCATTTGGGTAATAGTGGATCGTTTGACTAAGTCTGCTCACTTTCTGCCCATTCGTGAAAACTACCGTGTTGAGCAACTCGCGCAGCTTTATGTCAAGGAGATTGTCTGCCGTCATGGTACTCCTTTGAGCATCATATCCGATCGCGATGGCCGTTTTATATCCCGCTTTTGGAAATCTCTCCAATCTGCGCTAGGAACTCGCTTGGACATGAGTACGGCATATCATCCTCAGACTGACGGACAGTCTGAGCGAACTATTCAAACTCTTGAGGATATGCTCCGATCTTGTGTTCTTGATTTTGGAGGTAATTGGGATTCGCACCTGCCTTTGATCGAGTTCTCTTATAATATCAGCTATCATTCCAGTATTGGTATGGCCCCATTTGAAGCACTTTACGGTCGTAAGTGCCGCTCCCCGATTTGTTGGAGCGAAGTGGGTGAAGCTCAAATCACAGGACCCGAACTTGTTCAAGAGACAACCGATAAAATCGCCAAGATCCGTGATCATCTGCTGACTGCCAGAAGCCGACAGAAGAGTTACGCAGATCGTAGGCGAAAGCCTCTCGAATTTCAAGTTGGTGATCTTGTTCTCCTCAAAGTGTCGCCCTGGAAGGGTGTTGCCCGCTTTGGGAAGAAAGGTAAGCTTGCTCCTCGATATGTTGGACCATTTAAGATTCTCGCGCGTGTAGGAAAAGTTGCCTACAGACTTGACCTGCCGCCCGCGCTCAGTAATGTGCATCCAACGTTCCATGTATCCAATCTCAAGAAGTGTTTAGCTGACGAGAACCTTCACATTCCACTTGATAAAGTTCAAGTTGATGAATCTATGCATTTCGTTGAGAAGCCTGTTGAGATTATGGATCGCGAGGTTAAGCAAACTAAGCGCAGTCGCATCCCTATCGTGAAAGTTCGCTGGGAGTCCAAGCGCGGAGCCGAGTTTACATGGGAAAGGGAAGATCAAATGAAGATCAAGTACCCGCACCTGTTCTCTGCGCAACCTACTTCGAGATAAATTTCGGGACGAAATTTCTTAAAGTAGGGGAGACTGTGACATCTGCCCCGATCCGACCCGACCCAGGTACCCGTTTCTCCGATCCGATCTCTTTCTTTTATGATTTAATATTTATTTATACTTATACTTTACTTTTAATAATAATAATATTTTCCTTCCCGCCTCTTCCTCTCTTTTCCTTTCCTCCGTCCCGTCCCTCTTCTTCTCTCTTTCCGCCTTCTTTTCCCTCTTGTTGCCGTCCCGCCTCTTTCTCTCTCTTGTCGTTGTTCCGCCCTTTAGCCTTGAACCCCCCCTTTTTCTCTTAACTCTTTGCTTGTCCTTTGTTCCTTCCCGCCTAAGGTTGTCTGCGCAGCTCCACGCGCCAGACTCCTTACAAGGAAGCCTGCGCGATGACCAGTTGTTCCTGCGATACGCGAGGCGAACTGTTCTCGCAGCGCGCCAAGAATTGTAGTTCTCGCAGCGCGCTAAGAATGACTAGTTCTTCCCGCGACGCGCTAAGGATTTTAGTTCTTCCCGCGGCGCGCTGTGGACTGTTCTCTGTCTGCCTTCGCCCTCGCGCGTGCGCTCGAGCTTTCTCGCGCTATGTCTTGAGTTTTTTCTTCTGTTTAATCCAGCCGTTTACTTTTGTGATGTCTTATCTTCTGTGCTGTTGACCTGACCTATCTTATGTCTGAAAAGCCACTTTTGGCGCAGCATGCGCACCAACCCCATTGGTTGACAGAAAAAGTGACTGACATTATCTTTTGAGATCTGCTTTTTCCATGCTTGACCAGTACCTTTATCTGACCCGCCCATGCCTGTTTACTGTTACCTGTCAGCTTTCCCTTGTCCCCTGCAGCTGCCATATCTTTTGATATCTTTTGCTTTTGGAATCTTTTACTTTTTGGAGATCTTTTCCCCTTTTCTAGGGATTGTGTTCCCTAGGGTTTCCCTATAAATAATAATGCTATTTTCTTAACACTACACACACAAACACTTATTATCTTTCTCTTCCTTGCTCTCTGCCGTTGATCCTCTGCCGTCTCCTCTCTCTGCCTTCGTCTTCCCTCCTGTTCTGCCCTGTTTTCCGGTAATCTATTATATATAATAATTTGTTTAAGTTACTTATTAATTATGCTAACTTATAATCAAGACTTAAAACCCATCGTTAAAACAATAATCTTTAATTATAGGTTAACTTGTGCTTGTTTAAAGTTGGTTCTTGCTTTATCTTACACCGCATCGTTTATCAAGTGAGTAATCTCGTACCTAATCCCTTTTTATTTTTAATGTTTTGGGATGTTCATGTGTTCATACAAACTTAGATTCTTAAACTTGTTTATGAACTTTAGTCGCGCAGTATCCCATGTGTTGAGGACGTTTACTTGGCTGTTTATTTGTATGTGTGTATCATTAACCGCTTTGTTCGGCCTATTCCGAAGTTTTCATGGATCCATTAGATGAACACGGGAGACCTATCGTTTACGGTTTTCTTTGTTTACACTTGCACAGATGTTTTCTTGTTATTGTGCTCATTTGGGAGCACGGATTGAACTATGAACTATGATCTATTTAGGCTTGATCACAATCTGATTACACCCTTGTTAAACACCAGACATACACGTGTTGCGCGCAGATTTATTGTTATCTATGTATTGTAATTAAACTTGATTTCTCACCAACACGCAAGTGTTTGACGTTTTATTTTAACACATGTTCAGGTTTGCTGTAGCTACATTTGGAGCTTGTGGACACGTAGGACGTTTTTACTTTTGGACCTAGATTAAAATGTATCAAGACAAGTTATTGTTGTTCGAATATTTTGCCTTATAATATATTGATTTATGTTGATTTATGTTATCTTGTGATTATGTTGCGCGTGCGTGAATGAATATATTTATTAAATATTGACACCCAATAGTGTCACGAGTAATGAAACAATATGTGGCGCCCCGATGTATAATCCGCCTTTGGTCGGGGTGTTACAATTGGGCAGGGTTTCTAATGGATTGCTAGCTAAACTCCATCCAGATAATGATTCAGGTAAAGAAAACAAAGGTTGATCTGGAGTTTCTCCCCAAAAAATAAAGGTTCTAACAGTTTAGGGCACCGTGAAAAGTTCAAGAAAGAAAGATTCTCAAGGTCCTCTATGGTTTTACAAACATGAGTCAAACTGGTACAATCAAAGAGGACCAAATCCACAAGTTTTGGGAGTCGGTGGAGATCGCGGATGCTGACAAATTTGTAAGAGCAAGAAAGATCTAGAATCTTGAGCAAATTAAGAACCTGTCCAGAAAATAACAAGTTAAATCTATCGGTGCGCATTGTAATAAAGAGTGTCTATAACTAAGAAGCTAGAAGGTCAAGTGACAAACACAAGATTGAATTTCTTATACCATAGGCATTTCAAACTTTGTCAATTTTCCATAACTCATATCTATAGCCACCAAGGTTCTCATTAACAGGCCTCGCGGTATTATGTTCAGATTAAATCCATGCCACCTCAACCATCTTAACTCTGGAAAATTCTCATAGGACCCAATGAGTTTCACACCACTGAGATGGAGAAATTTTAGGTTCTTCATCTTAACAAGGGAACTTGTTCTAAATGCCTGCAAATTTAGCATACCTCACAATTATTGTCGGACACTGCAATTGTTAGGCAATTGGATCAAAGAAATAAAATATAACAACTATCTTTTAGGGGAACTCCCATACTCTTTTCAGATAATTCAAATGAACGGATTGGTACATCTTGCAAACTAATTCTGCAAACACTTTCTAACTACAAGAACAGTTGGTTTTGATTCATTATTAATAAACATCCAGAGAAACCCGTGGGCTCTTACAAGTAATAAATGGTTTTGATTCTCCCAATGAAGAAATTCACAGTCAACCAATGTGAGTCGCCCTCTCAAGTAATTAAAACTTTTGATTCGTCCTAATTCATGTTGGTATGAGCATGCAGAAATTATCACAACCAATTGAATAATCAAAGAACAAGATAACTCAAATGCTTGAAAGTTTTACTGAATAATTGAAAGTGAATACATAACTGGAAATCACAAATAACTTAAATAACAAAAACTAGAATAACGTAAACCACAAAATAAGCATAAGAATAGGACTTCCACACCAGAAAGCAAACGTCTTTTATTCAACTTAAATAGTTGGAAAGTAGGAGCTGCAACCATATCTAATTTGAATTATATTTCAATATCCTCCCTTAATTCAAATTCTTGGACACCCATCATGTGCCTAAAATACACGAACTTTTCACGAGATAGAGCCTTTGTCAGCCCGTCTGCAACTTGCTCATCAGTTTTACAAAATTCAAGGGACACTTCCTTTTGTGCTACCATTTCTCTTATAAAGTGATGCTTCAATTCAATGTGCTTCGAACGACCATTTAACACAAGATTTTTAGATAGACATATTGCTGACTTATTATCACAATATATGACCGTAGGATGCTCTTGCTCGACACATAAATCTTTAAGAATTCTCCTAAACCAAATGGCTTGATAAGTAGCACTTGTAGAAGCAATATACTCGGCTTCCATACTAGATAATGCAACAGTATGTTGCTTCTTTGAACACCAGCTAATTGCTCCACTTCCCAATCTGAACATATTGGCAGAGACACTTTTCCTATAATCGACACATCCAGCCCAATCACTGTCACTATACCCCAATAGTCTTATCTTGCACCCTTTCTCATACCATATATGTTGGTAAAAGCATCTTATCTTCTCAATGATTAGGCACAACAAGTATCACGAATAAGTAATCAAGCAATCGAGTTGGATTTTCAAGTTTACAAAATAACACCAAACCAGAAAGTAGTGGTTGACACATATGTTGGGTTTCTATGGATATTTTAAACTTAGTTAACCATTTAACTAGTCACAATTAAGGCGGAAGCGTGATATAAACAAACTAAACATATGTATCCATGTGTATATATATGTATATATTACAAGTTTATAGGAAATGTGTACATGAACAACCTAATTTATTCATGTTATAAGATTACCAATAATCTATTTATTAGAAACCCGAAGCGAGGATCAAATGATACGGAAAAAACTAAACTATCAAAGCTATAAACACTTACATTCTTAACCTTTTAAGAGTGTAGTTGATGTTGAAGAAGATGATGATGTTGATGCTAGACTTTCAAAGGGAAAATCCTCAAACGGAAGATACCCCGAGCCTCCAACACACACCGAACTTTGTTAGGGAGCTTGAACACGAATAATCGAGACCCGAGCCTCCTTTTTGATCTTGGCCGTAAGCAAGAACAAAGAAAGAAAGAAAGACTTGTGGTTGTCTAACTTGAAAAATCACATGTGTTGCTTGTTAGAATATATATATATTCACACTCAACACATAATCAAATCTTTCATACATGGTGTTAGGTTAATTTTTTTTTAGTCAAGTAAAATTTACTCAACATCCACCATATCCATGACAAGATTTTGACCAAAACTTTGGGGTGTGGGGCCCACCCAAAACCGGCCCCAAATATATATATTTATTTATTTTTTTTTATTTATTTTATACTTTATAAAATATATAAACACCCCATCTTTTATAAACCATTTTATAAAAGAACACATAGTTAAATAATCATTCCAATAATAATTATTTGAATAAATAAATTAACCAATTAATTTATTTAACACTTTCAAGTAAGTATTCAGAAACCCGATTTTCTGAATGTATCGTGTTCTGTATTTGTCTCATAGATCTTATCTTAACAAATACATAATTGGTGTGTGTCTAACTCGTTATTGGGTATGACCCGACTTGGATCAAACACAACTAGCCACATTAACCTAATTATGTGTCTCGGGCATACGGTATTCCAACAATCTCCCACTTGCACGTGACTCATAAGAAGTTAATGCTAATGGTGAATACCGCCTAACAACAGGTCACCACCCTTAGTGTGTTTGACTAAGTGCCATTCAATAACATCATCCCCTTCAAGTCCATACTTGATATGATATAGGTAAGTCTTATCATTACATCCCTTTGTTACTAGATGTCCTGTCAAATCAAAGAGACATAGAGTGATCATTATCTCAATGATTTAACTTAACAGGCCTTAGACATCTAAACTCTCAACACATAAGAGGAACAAATCCCATCTTGACTGCATACACCCTTGTTGACATCTCGTATGATATCTGAGCTCTTTCTTACACGTTATCGTGTTACCGAAATAACAAAGAAGAGAGTCAAGTTATCAGACTTGATGAAAAACCAGATCCAATATGCATCTCAGGTCAAAGGACACAATGATACTCGCCTTTACTCAAGGATTACTTATGATCAGTTACACTAACTCCATGCAGTGATTCTTGAGAGCGGGTCAGTCCAATATTTGTATCCCACAAATATCTATGAACTTTGGTGGCAAACCTATGCCCTATATTCATCACATGAATATCAACCAATCTGGGTTCATAATAGTCTTACCTTCATACTTGTTCCCACAAGTATGATCGACTACGGACGTTTAGAACAACATAAGTCATTCATGGATTAAACATGCAAATATAGAACATAACTCATTGAATAATTAAAACATAATTAATTTTCATGAGATACCCATTACATTCGTTCTTATACAAACACTAAACAAAGATTAAATCCACTCACTAGAATACCGAAGTCCTAATGCACAAACATGACCCTCATGCTTTGGCCTATCGAGGATCTTCGTGAGTGGGTCCGCAATATTTTGATCGGTATGAACTTTATGAATACATATCTTTCCCTTTTCAACTTCATCCCTTATGTAGTTGAATCTGCGCTCAATGTGCCTCGTTTTCTGATGAGCACGAGGCTCCTTGATCTGTGCAATAGCACCCTCATTGTCACAGAATATCATCCATGATGAACTTTTTCATCCATGCAGCCTCTTGGGCTGCCATTGAAGCGGCGATGTACTCAGATTCTGTAGTGGATAACGCGACAACATCCTGCTTCGAACTCTTCCAAGAGACAGCGCCTCCATTCAAAATGAAGACATATCCCGACTGTGACCGAGAATCATCTCGGTCAGTTTGGAAACTCGCATCCACGTAACCCTTTACGACGAGTTCCTCCTCACCAGACCCATATATTAAAAACATATCCTTAGTCCTTCTAAGGTATTTTAATATATTCTTGACAGCCATCCAATGACTGTCACCTGGGTTGTGCTGGTATCTACTCGTTATGCTTAAAGCATACGAGACGTCCGGTCTGGTGCACATCATTGCATACATAATAGATCCTATTGCCGAAGCATAAGGAACATGCTTCATCCTATCCTGCTCTTCCTTAGAGCTAGGACTTTGGGATGAGCTTAACACGGTTCCTCTAGGAATAGGTACCAAACCTTTCTTAGAGTTTTCCATCCTGAACCTTTTCAGGATTTTATCAATGTACGCACTTTGATTGAGTCCGATCAATTTCCTTTGTCTATCCCTCTAGACCTTTATTCCCAAGATATATGTCGCTTCTCCAAGATCCTTAATTGAGAAACGACTACTTAACCACGCTTTAACGTTTTCCATACTTGGTATATCATTTCCAAATAAAAGTATATCATCGACATACAAAATAAGGAACATGACTATACTCCCACTAGCCCATTTATACACACACGCCTCATCACCGTTTTGGACGAAACCAAACGCTTTGATTTCTTCATTAAAACGATGATTCCACATCCGTGATGCTTGTTTCAACCCGTAGATTGATTTCCTTAACTTACATACTTTGTCAGGATTAGATGGATCGACAAAACCTTCAGGCTGAACCATATGGACATCTTCCTCAAGATATCCATTAAGAAAAGCGGTCTTGACATCCATCTGCCATATCTCATAATCAAAATGAGCTGCAATGGCAAATAATATCCTGATCGACTTAAGCATCGCGACCGGCGAGAAGGTTTCATCATAATCAATCCCTTGAGTTTGCGTGAAACCTTTTGCTACAAGTCGTGCTTTGTAAGTATCTAAATTTCCATGCATATCGGTCTTCTTCTTGAAGACCCACTTACATCCAACCATTTTGGAGTTAAGTGGACGATCAACCAATTCCCAAACTTGGTTATCGTGCATGGATTGCATCTCGGCGCTCATGGCTTCAAGCCACTTGTCACAATCAGGTTGTGACATAGCATCTTCGTAGGAGATCGGTTCATCCGAATCGACCAAGTAGCAATCATTCACGAGAAATCCATATTTCTTGGGAGGTCGACTAATCCTAAAAGATCTGCGAGCAACGTGTGTATGATCAATCATTTGATCACCTTCAACATCCTCGTGTTGAAAACTAGTATCGACCAACTGTGTATCATCCAGTGATTCTTGAACCTCTTCAAGTTCCACTCTCTTTTCACTAGGTCCTTCCATAAGGAACTTAGTTTCTAAGAAGTATCCTTTGCGTGAAACAAACACTTTTTGTTCACTAGGATCATAGAATATATATCCTATATCATCCTTTGGGTATCCTATGAAGATACACCTGATGGATCGAGCCTCAAGCTTATTTGGGGTGTCACGTTTAACATAAACTATGCATCCCCATACCCTTAAATATGAAAAGGATGGAACCTTTCCATGCCACACTTCATAGGGTATTCGATCCACCTTTTTGGTCGGGGCCATATTCAAAATACGAGCCGCTGTAAGTAGCGCATATCCCCAAAATGATGGCGGTAGTGAGCTTCGTGCCATCATTGATCGAACCATGTCCAACAGTGTTCTATTCCTCCTCTCGGATACTCCGTTATGTTGAGGAGTTCCAGGAGGAGTGAACTGTGAAATAATTCCACAATCTCTAAGATGACATTGAAAAGCATCACTTAGGTATTCGCCTCCTCTATCGGAGCGGAGTACCTTGATTGTTCGGTCGAGCTGATTTTGTACTTCATTTTGAAATTCCTTGAACATTTCAAAGGCTTCATGTTTGTGTTTCATTAGATACACATACCCATATCGACTAAAATCGTCGGTAAAGGTAATGAAGTACCTTTCACTATTCCTACTAGTGGGCTTGAGAGGTCCGCATACATCCGTATGTATGATACCTAACAAGTCCTTAGCCCTTTCATTTGTACCTTTAAAAGGTTCTTTGGTCATCTTGCCTTGAATACAAGATTCACACTCATCAAACGAACCTAACTCATTTGTTTTCAAAAGACCATTCTTTTGGAGAGTATTTACACGATTCTTGTTTATGTGTCCAAGACGACAATGCCAAATGTAGGAATCACTCAAATCCTTTTTGAGTCTTTTAGTGGAAGTTTTATATAATGAGTTATTTGAGGTATTGTCATGAACCAATTCATAAATACCGTTGTTTGGTACAGCTTTAAAATAAAAGATACCATTAGATGATACATGCATTTCTGATTTTACAAATTTAAAGTCAAAGTTACATTGTCTAAGAAGGTGCACGGAAATAATGTTCCTAGTCAAAAGGTGCACGGAAATAAGATACCATCCTTTTCATACCCTTAAATATGAAAAGGATGGAACCTTTCCATGCCACACTTCATAGGGTATTCGATCCACCTTTTTGGTCGGGGCCATATTCAAAATACGAGCCGCTGTAAGTAGCGCATATCCCCAAAATGATGGCGGTAGTGAGCTTCGTGCCATCATTGATCGAACCATGTCCAACAGTGTTCTATTCCTCCTCTCGGATACTCCGTTATGTTGAGGAGTTCCAGGAGGAGTGAACTGTGAAATAATTCCACAATCTCTAAGATGACATTGAAAAGCATCACTTAGGTATTCGCCTCCTCTATCGGAGCGGAGTACCTTGATTGTTCGGTCGAGCTGATTTTGTACTTCATTTTGAAATTCCTTGAACATTTCAAAGGCTTCATGTTTGTGTTTCATTAGATACACATACCCATATCGACTAAAATCGTCGGTAAAGGTAATGAAGTACCTTTCACTATTCCTACTAGTGGGCTTGAGAGGTCCGCATACATCCGTATGTATGATACCTAACAAGTCCTTAGCCCTTTCATTTGTACCTTTAAAAGGTTCTTTGGTCATCTTGCCTTGAATACAAGATTCACACTCATCAAACGAACCTAACTCATTTGTTTTCAAAAGACCATTCTTTTGGAGAGTATTTACACGATTCTTGTTTATGTGTCCAAGACGACAATGCCAAATGTAGGAATCACTCAAATCCTTTTTGAGTCTTTTAGTGGAAGTTTTATATAATGAGTTATTTGAGGTATTGTCATGAACCAATTCATAAATACCGTTGTTTGGTACAGCTTTAAAATAAAAGATACCATTAGATGATACATGCATTTCTGATTTTACAAATTTAAAGTCAAAGTTACATTGTCTAAGAAGGTGCACGGAAATAATGTTCCTAGTCAAACTAGGAGCATACAAAACATTTCTCAAAACAACTTCCAAACCACTTGGAAGCAATAAAGTGAAGTCTCCTCTAGCGACCACGTGCACCCTTGCACCGTTGCCCATGAAAAGACTCACTTCGCCCTTCTTTAAGTATTCATTCCTTTTGAACCCCTGCAACCAATTGCAAATATGAGTTCCACATCCGGTATCCAATACCCATGTGTTAGAAGAAATAAGATTTAGCTCAATATTAATCATAAAGACATTACCCGAGGCATGCCCCGCATTTCTCTTGTCTCTTAGCTCTTTTAGGTAGACCGGGCAATTGCGTTTCCAATGTCCGGTCTCCCCACAACCAAAACAAGGATCATCCTTATGACCCCTCGGTTCCACAACCTTTTGTTTCTTTGCCATAACCGGTGATTTGCCCTTACCCTTAAGATGCACAGGAGGACCCTTTCTTTTTGCTACCTTAGCCTTAGAATTGGGTTGAGATCGATTCTTGGATTTACCTTCATTGATCGCAAACACGGGTAAAACCCTTTTACCCATGCTCGCCTCGGCTGTTTTAAGCATTGAGTGAAGTTCTCCAATGTTTTTGTCCCACCCATTCATGTTATAATTTAACACGAAAGTGTCGAACCTTTTCGACATGGAGTTAAGGATCAAATCCGTTGCTAACTCTTTTGAGATGGGACAATTGAGCTTGGCGAGGCGATCAATGTAACTTTTCATCTTAAGTACATAAGTTGAAACTGGTTGATTATCATCCATTCTACATGCATGCAAGGCTCGAACCGTTTCGAACCTTTCAACTCTTGATTGCTTAAGGAACATTTCCTTAAGTTGAGTAATCATGTCGTACGCATTATGGTTTTCGAAATCCTTTTGGATTTCGGGAACCATAGTCGCCAACATGAGGCATGACACTTGAATGGAATCTTCCGTGTGTTGGACCCAATTCATATATTCGACCTCACTTCCCTCTTCCGGTTCGTTGGGGATAGGTGTTTCCAAAACATGATATAATTTTTCTTGTTTTAGAACAATCCTTAAATTTCGGAACCAATCCGAAAATTTATTGTGGTTAAGACGGTCTTTAGCGAGAATAGATCGGAGAGATACATTTTGGACGTTAGGGATTATGTTGTCGTCGACGTGTGCGGCTATCTGCAGAATTTTAATTAAGTTCATTTTAGTGTTTTACCTTTTTAATTATTAATACCCTTTTATATATATACCAAATATAATTAATAATTAAAATCTAGAATCCAACGATAAACCCGACTCCGGTTAGGTGACCTTTTTCCCATTGTCGGTTTATCAAGGTAGTTATTCATAACAATTGCAAACCCTTTTGCAACTTCTAGAGTTTATGGGACCGGTTCGAAATCATATTTCGTGTCGGCATGTTTATCCCATCAACACCTATTAGACCCTATGCTTGGGTGACCCTCTTCACATGGTTCTAATTTAAGTCGTCCTACTTGTATCAACTTGTAATATCAACATACAAACGGTTAGGTGACCTTTTTCCCATTTATATGCCAATATTACCTCAACATATTAATTTACTCTACGCGGTTAGGTGACCTTTTTCCCACTAAGAGCTTACTAATATGTTAAGCGTTATACAAAAGGATGGTGTTTAACTTGTTATCCTTAATTTTAAAAGGGTTTTTTTTAGTTTTAATAATTCTAGTTGTAAAACTTTAAATCATGTTCTAACATGCATTTAGTAACATGATTATTTTGAAACCATTTTCAAAATTCTAATTTATAATAAAACCATTTTATTATGGGCGTGAGACGGCTAGTTAATAAATCCATTTTATTAAACTACGTGTCACGTGATTACCGATAATTGTTAGAACCCGTTTTATGCTTTGTTAATTAATTCTATGTGACGAAGTTGATATCCTAATATCTAACAACCACATAATCAAACAATCAATTAACAAGCATACACAATTATACTAGACACGAGCCACTAAGTTAGACCACACTTGTTAGCCGAAACAAGTGTGTGTCTTAGGTCCGATCCTAAGGGACACATGACACATGGATGTTGTAGCTCCCACTCGATCCCGCATCCAAATGCGTCAAGCATCTTCTTCAACCCCGTTGTAATCCATTGGGCTTGAACTTGGACCTTAGCTTCCAATTTTGCAACATTCTTTAATTTTACAAAACAAAAGTCCTAATACATTTTTCTATAAAATAAAGATATTGCAAATAATCTATTTATTACATACCCATATGAATAAATAATTACAAAATTGCCCCTAATTAATTATTACAAACCGAAACTTTGAATAATTAATAACAATCACAACAAACATCCATTTGGTCTACGGCTCGGTCTAGTTTTAACAAACATAACCCGTTATGTCTTAGGAACCCGTTCCAAAACCCCTTGACCTTATCGAGCCTAGCCCAACTCATTTTGGGCTTGACCCAATAACTTGATTATGAGCTTCGGCCCACATGTCCAAAACACATGGGCTTCGGCCCAATGAAAGGTCTCATGGGCTTCGGCCCATTTAACCAAAAATGGGCTTCGGCCCATTTCACTTTCTCCCCTTTTTTTTTTTCGGTTAGCCCATTAACCAAAACAAGTGGGCTTCGGCCCAATTTCACCCGAATTGGGCTTCGGCCCATTTACTCGGTTTTATATATATTTTTTTTTTTGAATAAAGCCAAAAATAATAACAAGATTAAATACAAAAAATCATGCATGTTAATTTTTGTATAAAATCTTTCAAGGGGAAAAATATAAAACCGAAAACCCGAAGCTTAGTTTCCCGTATCCCGGCTCTTGATGCCATGTTGTGATTACACATGAGTAGTTTGTAGAACCGGTTAAAACTTGCCACGTGCACTTAAACTAACCGTAACGAGCAAATTCACTAATCATTTGCTCGTTACGACTAAATGAGTTTCATGCCTTGTAATCAACGCACATGAGTAATTAATAAGTCATTTAGTCACGACTATTTACCTGGTTTACATTCCCCACACGAGTAGTTTATTAGTAGTTAACTCGCCGCGACTAGTTTAACCTTACAATCTACTCGTCGTGACTAAAAAAACTTATGAATTATTCGTGGGCGTTGATTACGAGGCATAAAACTTATTTAGTCATGACAAATAAATGGTTAGTAAATCTACTCGTTACGGCTAGTTTAAATACATGTGTCAAGTTTTAATTGGTTTTACAAACTACTCGTCATGACTAGATTATAATACAGTTTTGGATCGTTAATGGATCATTTTTTTACTTTTTTTCACGAAAACCGTATTTGAGCGTTTTAATTTTGGTTGAGCGTTTTAATTTTGGCTGAGCATTTTAGATTATTTTGGGTGTATTTGAGTGCACACCCCCCCCCCCCTTTCGCGTGGGTAGGATTTGTGGTAAAATATGTCATAAAGCTTCAATGGAGTATTATAGCTTATAAAAGACTCCTCATTTTATTCTCATGCTGATGTGAGACAAGCTTTTACCACTTTTATATTTAAGACATCCATTCAAACTTATACCCAAAACCTCCAACATGGAGTACTAGATGAGTACTCAACCACATAAACCGATATTTAAAACACTATCTAATAGTGACAATTACATAAAACAGATTCACTAAACGAAACTTAAGCCACACAAAGCATTTTGTGTTGATCGGTTCTTCTTTAGTAATGGAAAAACATGATAGTATGATAAACCGAAAATTATGTGCGTACCTATTATATCATAAGATGTCTAGTCTTAACTATCGCATTTATGTTATTGGACCAGAAGGTTAATGATTTAAGTTGGGTAACCATAATCGATGAACACATGTAAGGCCAAAATATGACTTACGATATCAAAAGAACGAAACACGTTAAATATATTATGGTCAAGTTAATAATTAAAGTATGCGAGAAATCGGGATAAGAGATGGGAGTTTCGGTGCACTCGTTTAGCTTCAACGGGGAGAAAGCTTCTAGATTATGTGTTAGAATATAAATATAGACTTGTTGTCTTTGTTTATGTGTGTGTTTTCAAAGGTGTAAATCTCCCACCCAAGGGGAGCTACCTACAGTGGGGTCGGTTCGTTTTTTATATTTAAAATATTATAACCATTTACGGATTCGTTCACTATACTTATTATCTTTATATTTTTGTTCGACCGTTTGATTTACCGCACCCGTCTCGAACATTTATCAAGAACAAAATTCGTTTGTGTGTCTTATCTGATTTCGGGACCTATACTTGGTACCAGAGTGGGTTTGAATCAACTAATTCAACTTTGTTCTTGAGATTCGGGTTCTATTTACGTGATTACCCGAACCGAGACGTTAATTTCTTGAAGACTGCTGAAGTTTTGAAAATAAAGTTTAAGGATATTGGAAATAAAGTTGAAAATAATCGTGCAAGAAGTTCGTCTTTGCAGATCCGGCGTTTCGGGAATGTTCTTCCATGCGTCAAAATTATGGCGAGCCTACGATTCTTCTTTGCCAATGATTCTAGAGATTGAGATGTACAAATAAACTCCGATACTCAGTTTGATGAGTTTCGGTTATCTTTATTTGTTGACGGAGGTCCGATAAGTTCGGTGTCTGGTGTGGTTTTGCCTTTCCGGTCACGGATTTTGGCGGGTTTTTCATGGTGACGTAATTAGACATTGATGGTTGGTTGGAAGATGGTTTCCTGCAATTGGTGCGTCAGTGAAAGACGGCTGGTGACCTATGATGTCACTATCTCGTTGATGTTGATCTAGTGATGGTGACCGGATTCGGTTTTCGGTATGGATAGCCTTAGATGTGCAAAGATGTAGGCCCCGAAACCGGATCAAACAACAAAACAAACTAAGATACTAGTCGTTCTTGGATCAACCTCACAATTAGTTGACGGAAACAACTAGTCGGACCGAGATCTTGGATCTTGTGGTGGGGTTAGTGGAGGCCGAAAGTTAGGGAGAGGGTGAGAAAGTTTGTAAGACTTGGACAATATGTTTTGTGAAAGAGTTAGTTTGTGTATTCTATACACACATATATGGTGTGTGTATTATCATACACTATTCATTGATATGGCCCAATGGGCTTCAAATACAAGAGGCCTCGGCCCAATACATACAACCGTAAACTAACAAAGACGTAAACTAAAATGATACAAATACGAAAGACTCAATTAAACAAAACCGGGCCTTACAATATCCCTTTAGTATTTTGGTATTTGTCTTATTTCCTTCTCACCACTCGCATTTGGACTCGTAGTCAAAGACACCATCTGGATCTTCTTCACTTTTCAACAAGTAATCTGACAAACTTGTTGAATTTTCCAACGACGGCGTCCATGTTATCACGACGGGCATACTCGACTGTACATAGAGGCGACTCAATTAGCTTCCTGAGGTCGCGGAGTCCAAATCCAGTCAATTTGTACCCATCCAAGAACGTGAGCTCATGACTGTGAGTGTAGTGCATGATGACATCATCAATGTTGTTGTTGAATTTGACATTGCTTGCATGTTTCCCAATATGCTCATGTTGTAGTATTTGATTCCTCGTTTTGATCGACTTCTAGCAGGATCAACAACAGGAGCGACAACATGCTTCAACGGTTGGCTCAACATTCTTCCCAGTTGGTGATGAGTCAGGTTCGGGAGAATAGTTGATGCCGTCATCATCATCTTTATTTTCTTCACCGGCTTTATTAACTGAAGGAACAGTACCTGCAAAAGAACAAATGTTAAGTAAGAAGGCGAGCTCGGCATCCTCCGCAGCTTCCGTTTCCCTCGTTTTCTCAGCCTCTTTTGACGGCTCAGCATCAGCCGTCTTATTTCCGGTAGCCTCACCATTACCACTACCATCACCACGAGTATCATCATAGCTATCATATTCATTCTCGTCCTCGTCATCTCTCTTCTGACTCATCATCGTCTCCTTCCAAGCACTTTTCAAGATATATTTTATCAGGTCAATACTTAACAAACAATGCATGAAGGACCATTTTGTAAATATTTTCCCAGTTTAACTAGACACTTAAATATAAAATATAAATTTAAAGTTGTTTTTTTTTAATAAAGTAGAGATAAGATAAAATAGAAAATACAACTCTAACAAAATGAGATTTATACAAAATTAAAAATTGAAACAAAAGTAAAATAATATTTTAAACTAAAATAAATAAAACCAAGAGTAAAATTAAAAATAGAATAAAATAAAAAACAAACAAGTTAAAAATAAAATTAAAACTGGAAACAAACACAGAATTAAAGAATAAAATTTAAGCAAAATTAAATAAGATTAAAATCAACTATGTTAAAAAATTATACATAAAATAAAATAAATATAAAATCAAAGATAAAAAAAATGAAATAAAACTAAAAGAGATAGAATTTAAACTAGCTTTAACATATAAATTAATTTAAAATAAAACTTAAAAAAGAAGTAAATTTTGAAATTTAGATAAGGAGGAAATCAGTATTATATTAATTAATTTACAAAATAAGCTATTCATACTTGTTTTTGTGAGAAAGATCACGACATGGAATCATATTGTCTATAGTGTCCTAGATCACACTTCTATTTGGATATTATTATGCCAAGAACCCAAAGTCGAGTGTAGATATATTAGTCCACTTTAAACTTAACAAGTATTTTGATTTCACCGTGATACGTTAAGGTATAGTTAGGCACAATACATGTGTGGTCCCCAACTAATCCAACATGTTACATACTCCATCATAGGGCATATTTTGTGTTCATCAGTATCACCCCGACTTGACTCTGACCCCCTAATGATTGATCAAAACATTTTGAGCTTCATAGACTTTTTGCAAACTTTTCTTTCAAACATTATGTAAAGGTCGAACCATGGACTTACTAGTCTTGTTGACTTATGCCTTCATATAAAGTGTTTATGACTTACTTGTTTGCCCCACGTTACGTGGTTCTAATATACCCCTTTTTGTTTGATAAAATTATCAACATTTTTGTTGTTGATTTTTAAATACTTTTTGAGTATTTTGCAGTTTTTCTGCTTTTTCAATAATTTTTGATATTTTTAATATTTGAAGCTAAAGCAAGAAATAATTTTCATTGTGACCAATCACTAACGGGCTCGTGTATGACTGACTATTGGGATTTTTGCCCGTCATAAATATGACTTATTTGGAGTCGGCAACCGCTTTATAAGAGTGTAACCACTAGCATAAGCAGATATTTAAATTATATCACTATGATACTTACTCATTAGTCAAGCCTATCTACACATCAAGCCATGATCTTGTTGGCTTTTGATCTACTTTTTTCATGTGCTAGGATCACCTAAGACAATTTTCTATCATTTTCCAAAGGTCGGATCAATTTCTCAAAATTTTATGATATTTTAATATTATCCGACTCTCTCTAAGCAGGAGCTCCCTCTAAGCAAGAGAATATATTTTAGATCTTTATCTGATTTTCTTGACTAAAAATAAATAAATAATGTAAATATTTTTGATAAGTCAAATGACTTAATTTTCTATTTTTCTTAACAAAAGTAAAATCTTTTTAGTGTGTTAAGACTCATTTTGAGTTAAGACTCATTTTAACCCTCTAAAGTTGTGACATATTAAAAAAATATTTACAATTTTATATACAAAAAGATAAAATAAAGTGAGAGAAAAAATAGAATGAAATAAAAAAAATTTAAAAATGAAACAAAGTTTAAAAAAATAAAAAACATTTAAAAACTTAGAACAAAAGAAAAGTTAAGCTAGAAAAATTAATTTTTTTTAAACAAGGTGAAAATAAATAAAGGAAAGATAAACAAAATAAAATTAAAATAAATTTAAGATTAAAATTAAGTAAAAATAAAATAAACTAAAACAAAGTAAACTGAAAATAAAATAATTTTAAAAACTTATGTTTGTTCAAAAGAGATCATGCCAAGTGACTCAACGAGAAACAAAAATCTGGCACGATCAAAGGCTTTAGTAAACAGGTCTGCATAGTTGTCATCAGTATCGTCCCGTTCTATTGTGACAAGCTTTCGGTTCAGATAAGAGAGATGCTAAACAAATTGTGGTTCAGTTGTTCCACCAGATTGACGTCTTCAAACATTAGGACTCCATTTTTCACCCATATCCTGTTTAGTGATATTTTCACCCATATCTTCAGCAAAAGAAACGTATCCGCCATCGAACGGTTTAATTTCAAATAGCAAGGATTCGTCTCATGTCATGTGTCGAGTATAGCCACTATCCAAATACCAAATACTATTTACATAAGGTCTTGGCTGACCCTTCACACATTAACAGTTTAATTAGATACAGGTTCCCAAGACTTAGTTGTCTCGGGAGGGTCAAATGTCCTTTTCTCATTTTTATTTATGAAGTTGCGGGAAGTGTCAGAACCAGAAAAGCAGTCTTTAGGATTCCATGCACGAGCAGGTTTCCTGTTTTTAAAAGATTTTCGAGACTATCTCCTTCTTGGATTTAAAACAACATCCTCAGATTTTTCAATATTTGGATTTCTTTTCTCCTTTCTTTTTGATAAATTCTCAGACCTTTCAGTCTTTGAATTTCTTTTTGCTCTCTCCTTTTTGGTTATCCAAAAAGGAGGTTTATCATTCTTTTTATTTATGGATCTCACATCCATTTTGCTGGCAGAACTGTCAGGTTGGTCATTTCTTGTTCTTGAGCTTGGTTTAGCTCTTGAACAGAATTGATTAAACCCACTGTTCGTTTCTCTTTTCATCTTATGCCAGCTCTTGCAATGTCTTGCAAGGTGAGACGGGTTACCACACACAAAACAAAGTTTTCTTCTATCTTCCCTATAGAAACCGTCAGAATGATAATACATGGATTGTGGTGAATAAGGATATGGTTGTCAGATCTATAACCCCGATCATCAAAAACATTTGTATAGAAAGAGTTAACATAATCTTGTGAATAATAACCATAGTAGCTATTATCAAATTGATTGTACAGTTGAGGTTGATAATATTGATTAGTAGATTGAAAAAAATTGTTTCTATAAGGTGGCACATATTTACCAGATGTACTTGCCTTTTCCTTTTCAAAATGATTTTCATTAATTTTAGTCTCCTCAACTTTATAATCTTTTGACGAGCAGCTGGGTAGGTTAGTATTCACAGAAACCGTTTCATGCACAGTTCTATCAACAATGGTTTCATCAAAAATAGTTTCACAATCGCTTTCGGAAATAGAAACATCAGTTTCATTTTCAAGAGATGTGCCAGCATGAACATTCTCATCAGATACATCATTATTCAAAATGTTTTTGGAAACAGTATTACTATAGATAGGGTTGTTAATAGATGAATCGAAAGGTAAGTTTTTATCTCCAAAACCCATGTTTGTTTTCATACACCCATTTTCTTCTACACGACTTTCTACAAAAGATGAATCACTATTAGGATTAACTGAAGAATTGGCTGAAATAACAATCTTGGGAGCTGCAGAAAAAAATGTCTTTGATATGGGTACATGACCAATACCATAGACCATTTCTTCCTCAGGAGGAGAGTTAAAATCAAAATGAGGAAGGCTAGTATAGTTATTGTTAAATGGTGGTGGTACTGCAGAACTATCATAGCCTATTCATGTCTTTAATCTTAACTCCATCTGAGACCCAATTAGTTTGTTCAGCTTTTCGGAGGCTAACTCAAAGTTTTCTATGGTAATCTTCTTTTGGGTTAACTCAATTTCTAACTTACCAATTTTAGCGTTTAGTTCAACTACTTGATTTTCATGACGTTTTGCTAAATTTATAGCAATTGAAACTTGTTCCCTAAGATCGGCCATATCATTACCATGAGTGTTAATTCTAATAGTGTAGATCTTTGCAGCCTTTTTAAGATCTTCATTTTGAACTCTAATGCTTTCTATTTGTTCAAGAATTTTAGCATTATGGTTTCTATAGTGAAGAACTTTATCTATGCAAGCTTGTGAGCAAAGTTTGTGTACCTCGGAAATGAGTGAGGCAGGTTTAGGAATCCCATTAGTGGAGCTTGACGAGGTGTTTGCTTGACTACTTCCACTTGCAGCGAACTCGGGGATTATAAGACTTGCTTGACTGCTCACACCCGCATAACTTGTCTCATCTTTATTTTCTCTGCACCAAAACTTGATGGTAGAAGTCATCTCTGAGAGTGTTAAGGTATCCAGGTTTGTCGTTCTCTTGATGGTAATCACACTGCTATTCCATGCGTAAGGCAATGAATCCAACAACTTCATGTTGATCTTAGAAAACTCCAGGACGATACCGATACTTCTCAATTTAGTAACGAGTGACTCAAATCTGTTGATGAGAGAGACAATCGATTCTCCTTGAGTATGTTTAAACATGTTGAATTCTTCTTTTAACATGTCCTTTTGGCATTTCCTTATATTGAGACTCCTTTCAAGCCAAGAATTGCAAGACATTTTTTTTACAACCGGTCAAAGTCAACGGTCAACGGGTCAAAGTCAACGGGTCAAAGTCAACGGTCAACAAGTCAAAGTCAACAGTCAACGGGTCAACCCTTTTCTCAAAGATCAAACACTCTTGAAACAAAGACTGTTTGAAAAACACAAGTCCAATGTATTCAAATGAACAAGTTTATTCAAATAACAATTGTATTCAAATGGACAAGTGTATTCAAATAACAATTGTATTCAAATAAATAATTGTATTCAAATAACAATTGTATTCAGATGGAAAATTGTATTCAAATAACAAAATGTATTTGAATCACAAAAGTGTATTTAAATAACAATTGTATTCAAATGAATAATTGTACTAAA
Organism: Bidens hawaiensis; assembly: GCF_021521415.1. Taxonomy (NCBI): domain Eukaryota; kingdom Viridiplantae; phylum Streptophyta; class Magnoliopsida; order Asterales; family Asteraceae; genus Bidens; species Bidens hawaiensis. The sequence continues at coordinate 418,579 of NW_027492143.1, read as the reverse complement.
ATGATGAAGGATTTGAATACAATTTACTTGTATTCAAATCGACAATTGTATTCAAAATAACAATTGTATTCAAATGAAAAATTGTATTCAAATAACAATTGTATTTAATGAACAATTGTATTCAAATAACAATTGTATTCAAATGAAAAATTGTATTAAAATAACAATTGTATTCAAATGAACAATTGTATTCAAATGATGAAGGATTTGAATACAATTTACTTAGAACTCGAAGGCTTGGATTTGAATACAATTTTCTTAGAACAATTGTATTCAAATAATGAAGGATTTTAATAAATGAAAAATTGTATTCAAATAACAATTGTATTCAAATAAACAATTGTATTCAAATGATGAAGGATTTGAATACAATTTTCTTATGAACAATTGTATTCAAATAACAATTGTATTCAAATGATGAAGGATTTGAATACAATTTACTTAGAAATTGAAGGCTTGGATTTGAATACAATTTTCTTAGAACAATTGTATTCAAATAATGAAGGATTTGAATACAATTTACTTAGAACTTGAAGTTTGGATTTGAATACAATTTACTTGGAACAATTGTATCTAAATAATAATTGTATTCAAATGATGAAGGATTTAAATACAATTTACTTGGAACAATTGTATTCAAGTGACAAAAGTATTTAAATTCCTGTTTTGGAATGTCACCAGCTCACTTTCCTGTCACCTTTCTCAAACCAACCCAAATACATGCATATCACTTCTTTTATAGTAGACTACACAAAAACCAATACAAACACCAAATCTTTGAGATTCAAACACCAAAAACACAAACTTTTCAACCAAACATTTTCATTTTTGAAGATAAACAAACTTATTTTCTTGAAACTTTGAAGAACTTATGAACCCGAACCACTTATTTTCTAGAAAAACCGTCTTTATACAAACACAAGACCAAAATCAAAGGTTGTGACCCAAGATCTACAACTAGTAGAGCCCGAAAGCTCTGATACCAATTGTAAGTCCCAAAACCGGATCAAACAACAAAACAAACTAAGATACTATTCGTTCTTGGATCAACCTCATAACTAGTAGGCGAAAACAACTAGTCGGACCGAGATCTCGGATCTTGTGGTGGGGTTAGTGGAGGCCGAAAGTTAGGGAGAGGGTGAGAGAGTTTGTAAGACTTGGACAATATGCTTCGTGAAAGAGTTTGTTTGTGTATTCTATACACACACTTTATATAGTGTGTGTATTATCATACACTATTCATTGATATGGCCCAATGGGCTTCAAATACAAGAGGCCTCGGGCCCAATACATACAACTGTAAACTAACAAAGACGTAAACTAAAATGATATAAATACGAAAGACTCAATTAAACATAACCGGGCCTTGCAAAAGATCGGCGGCTGTGGTCACTGGAACACCTATTAGATATTTGAATGGGCTGGATTGTTTTGGGCTGGTTTTATAACAGAACTTGGGCCTGGTTCATGTTTTGTATTCACTTTGGTTGTCATAAAATAATTATATGGGCCGTTTATAAGGTATTCTTTTTGGCCGAAAAAGTAAATAATGTTCGGATTGATCAAACTGAAGAAAATCAAACTCGTTCGGGTTTTCGTCATTGTCTAACCGTGTTTAAAGCTTGTATTTTCATGGCGTTCGAGAAGTTAGATCCGCTTGGTGAACTTCAAACCAATTAATAAGCTTTGTCATTCCATCGTTGAAATCGGTATTTCGAGTACGATTTGTGGATGTTCAAGCTCATCTCAACCTATAAAATTAGGCGGGACAAACTTTAAAGGGGGCGAATTGAATCGAAAAGGCTTCACTTTATCGGATGATTTGTGAAGATGCGAGACACGATGTGACAAAGTTTTGATATCACAAGTCAAGGGGTGATTGTAAGGCCAAATTATGACTTACGATATCAAAAAAAACGAAACGCTTTAAATATATTATAGTCAAGTTAATAATTAAAGTGGGCGAGAAATCTGGACACGAGACAAGAGCTTTGGTGCACGCGTTTAGCTTCAATGAGGAGAAAGCTTCTAGATTATGTGTTAGACTACAAATAAATATAGACTTATTGTCTTTGTTTATGTGTGTGTTTTCAAAGGTGTAAATCTCCCACTCAAGGGGAGCTCACATTGGGCGTGGTCGGTTCGTTCTTAATACTATAAATATTTTAATCGGTTACGGAGTCGTTCACTATACTTATTATCTTTATATTTTTGTTCGGTTGTTAGATTTACCGCTCCCGTCTCGAACAATTATCAATAACAAAATCCGTTGGTTTGTCGCATCTGGTTTAAGGACCTACATAACGAATTTAGATCATAAGCTCGATTTCCATAACTTTCATTAACTTGAAAATTACAATTCATAATTTATAATGATATAACTCACAAAATTGGGTATATATACTAATTTAGATTTAAAACCTAACTAGACTAGCATACAAAAACCATAATCATATTCAAATGCTAATTTGTAGAAACAAATCTAAATAATAAGTAATAAATAAATTCATTGTTGTCCAAGTCATTGGCTCGACTTTTTCATCAAGTAATTTATTTCATATAAACCAAGTTATGTGTTCAAGTTGATATATAAGATAACAACCCATCATAGGCTCGATGAGTCAGTCCAACGAAAATTACATCCCATACTTTATTATTTAATCTAAAGTTTCAATTATCTTTTATGGCCGCTCTTTAAGAATTAAGATATTCTTGTGTGCTCTATAAAACTGTGTTAGTGTCACTAATATATTTCTATTATTTTTTAAACAAACAAAAAATTAAGATAACCAAATATAAGCTATATAAAATTTAATACCATTTTATTAATAAACAATATATTAAACATATATTTATCTAATATTGTATAGGAAAATTATCCTCTTCATAAGTTACACGATTTAATCCTTCGGTATGTGATAAAACTCAAGATTTCCACGTATAATGTTGATCAAATAGTTTCAAAATTTTAAATTGATCACACTGTTCTAAGAATGAAGCAAGTCTATATGTTTTTGAATGATTCAATCGTTGTGATTTTTTATTCAAGTTACATGATTCAATCCTACGGAAGCGATTGAAATGATTACATCGATGTATCGAAAGGGAAATTCCCCTAAAGGAAGTGATGTGTTGTTCGGGTTATAAACCGTCAAAATATTAGGTGTATACAAACTAGGTAACAAAACCTGTCGCATAGCTACAAAATGTGATCGGTATCAACTAACTTCTTAATGACACGTCAACACCAACAATCCAAAATATAAATTTGCAACGCCCAAACTGTGTCGAACCCATACAACTTATGATCAATGTGACATGAATTAATTTGGTATCGGTTAGGTTCGTTGCGGTACCGGCGCCGAACACAAAAAACTATTTTAACACCTAGAGCGTACAATAGCAACACTCATATAACTTATGACACAAAATAAACATACTTAAAACAAAATTCCTAAGACCGGTACAACCCGATGCTCAGTAAGTTACATTGGTGTTGCGGCGAGTTAAATTGAATTCGGTTGTCTTTAACATTCGTTACAGTACCAAAACTAAAAAAAAAATCCATCAATGTAACATGTTTAAAAGAAAAAGTAACAACAAAAATAAACATATTTAAAAAAACTTAAATATTCCTAAAAGAAATAACAAAAATAAACATATTTAATAAAAAACATAGAATATTCCTAATTTTTTTTTTTGCAATTTTAAGTATAATTAATGTACAATTTTTTTTAATATTGTTTGAAACCATCATCAATATATGAGTGAGTCTTCCTAAGATGAGATATCAACCCTCAATGACCTGGCTTTTCCCAAAACACCATTAAAAAAGAAACACAACATTATAGAAAAAACTCCCTTAATTCAGATTTCAAACATGAGACTTTAATATAGTTAATTAATCTACTAATCACATACACAACTTAGGATAAGCATAACTAATCAATGCCTACATGAAACACAACGCTTTAAGCCCCTATTCATAATTTATTTATGCATACGTGTTGCTTTACTTTGTCCTAGAGATGTGCTAACGCGTAAATTTGGTACTGGTTAAGTTGGTCACCCGATTTCCTAAAATGTTCATAAATTATTATTTGTCAAATTTGACCGAAATGTCAAAGATGTTAACCTTTTAAAAATCCTTTATAGAATGTTTCAACTTTCTATAACATGTTCGAAAGTCACCAGTCAAAGCTGATCAATGATTAAGAGGTATCCTTTTACCCAAAATTAATATTACTGGGTGATGGAAGTTAAATACGGTTAACTACCCAAAATTATCAAAGATGGCACACAATATTTCAACCGTTCCCATAATAGGTATAAGCTAAGACCTGAACCATCTTCTCAAATTCCCTAACACACGTTGCCACTGCTTGAGGATCAATACACCCAACAACAAATAGTCGTTGGATTTCTTTGCGGATGGAAACAGATTCAACACCCACAAGACCTGATACCGCCTTCCCTATCTTGTCGGTTTCACTTTCACTATTAAAGTTCACTCCCAACTCAACTTCAATTTTCTGAAATTTACATAGGAAAATAGGATCAAACAACCAAAAACAAAAAAAAGGTTATTGGTATTGACGACTAATAATGGTCATTCATGGCAAGAAGGATAAAGGAATAGACTTACATAGCGTTTGGGGTTCCGGAAAGCTTTTACCTCTGGATAGACTGCTGATACTGGTTGAGAAGATGGTCTCCATCTTCTTGAATCTATAACAATGAGTGTCTTTATTATTTTCAGCTTAAAATCAAATATAGACATGCACAATCACTTCAACTTAATAGGGAGTTACCTCTATATAGACTGTTATCACCAAACAATCTTTCCAACACATCAGCCGTCCTTGACTGGAAGAAATCAATGCGGCAAAGATAGTAGCCTCCTTTGGTAACCTCGAATTCAGACAGATCTCCTCCAATTACTTCTTCCCATTTCATCGTTTCACAATTTTCTTTTCCTTTCTCTAAATTACCGTCATCCATATACACAAGGCTCGCACCGCATTCTCTTACTATCAACACCTTTTTATCCAGAAATATTATCACATGAACTTCATCACCAACATCTAATAAGTCTCCGATTGGCCAATAGCTTAACCACACAACATCTTCATCAACTCCGGGTTCACAAAATACCACAGGGTTGTATACCCAAGTAATTCTCTTGGTTATGTTACTGATTTCGGCAAGAGGAGGCAACATATCTCTATCCTCCTCATCTGGTGATCTGTATAAGAACATGACATTCAATCCTAGGATCCTATTCTTCTTTGGATGGAAAGGCACATGAAAGGATAAGTATCTGGATGACGATGTATATTCATGTATCATCATGCTTTGATCCTTTATGCCTTGCAGATACGTGCTCCTTATACCATATTCAAACAGCATCTGTACAACACACAAACAATTCAGTTACTTTGTCATTTATTAAACATTTTGATGCCCGGGTATAGGTGTGTTTTTGTGTGTTTCTACATGTATTTTATGCACACAAAAATTCAATTACTTTTTCATGTATTAAACAATTTTTCGGATATTTGAGGAAAACTGAGACAAAAATAACCTGGATATCAAAAGTTCTGCCTTCAGTAATTACATCGCCAACTAGGTCCACCTTATGATCTTGATACGCTTTAATCCATCACATATGTTGTAGATCTGCTTCATCAATTTTTGCTATGGACACTAACTTAAAAAGGCCTTCAATCTCACACAGTTTGAAACATCCTTCATAATCAAACTTTTCTAGTGTGAACCGAGCGGATTGGAATGTTATTCTCTCCAGTGATGTACACCAATCTACATTCAACTCCTTTAGTGTACTTGGGAGACATGGCAGAGACTTGAGGTTTGGACAGCCATTTAAGTTAAGGTATTGAAGCATTTTAAGGTCAACGCCATTGGGCAGGGTTTTAAATGGATTGCTAGCTAAGCTCCATCCAGATAATGATTCAGGTGAAGAAAACAAAGGTTGATCTGGAGTTCCTCCATCAAAAAATAAAGGTTCTAATAGTTTAAGGCACCGTGCAAAGTTCAAGAAAGAAAGATTCTCAAGGCCCTCTATGGTTTTACAAACATGAGTCAAACTGGTACAATCAAAGAGGACCAAATCCACAAGTTTTGGGAGTCGGTGGAGATCGCGGATGCTGGCAAGTTTGTAAGAGTAAGAAAGATCTAGAATCTTGAGCGAATTAAGAACCTGTCCCGAAAATAACAAGTTAAATCTATCTGTGCTCGTTGTAATAAAGAGTGTCTATAACTAAGAAGCTAGAAGGTCAAGTGACAAACACAAGATTGAATTTCTTATACCATAGGCATTTCAAACTTTGTCAACTTTCCATAACTCATATCTATAGCCACCAAGGTTCTCATTAATAGGCCTTGCGGTATTATGTTCAGATTAAATCCATGCCACCTCAACCATCTTAACTCTGGAAAATTCTCATAGGAACCAATGAGTTTCACACCACTGAGATGGAGAAATTTTAGGTTCTTCATCTTAACAAGGGAACTTGTTCTAAATGCCTGTAAATTTAGCATACCTCACAATTATTGTCGGAAACTGCAATTGTTAGGCAATTGGATCAAAGAAATAAAATATAACAACTATCTTTTAGGGGAACTCCCATACTCTTTTCAGTTAATTCAAATGAACGGATTGGTACATCTTGCAAACTAATTCTGCAAACACTTTCTAACTACAAGAACAGTTGGTTTTGATTCATTATTAATAAACGTCCAGAGAAACCCGTGGGCTCTTACAAAAACAGTTGGTTTTGATTCCCTATGAAGAAATTCACAGTCAACCAATGTGAGTCGCCCTCTCAAGTAATTAAAACTTTTGATTCGTCCTACTTCATAAACAGCTGAAAAACCAGAGGCCTGATTAATTTATTCTAAGATTATTACAGTTGCAATCAAAGCAATCACAATCAAAGGGAAAACATTAATTTGATCTGAAATTATCAAAACTCATATGAAATTAGCTGTAGATGAATGAAAATATTAGTTTGATCCTAAGATACTTAGGGTGAGATCAAATTAATATTCATTAAGTTGAAATCAAATTGATCCAGAACTTTTGAAGTCTACTTGATCCAAAACTTTTAAGGCTGAAATTGATTTGATCCAAAAGTAGTAAATCTGAAATCAAATTAAATCCAAAACCATAATTAGAGAGTTGGAGTTAATTCTAAACCTATCTATCAAAATTGGGAGAAGGAAAACACGATCATGTTGGAATTGGAAGCAGCAACAATTGATCGTTGATTTGGGAACGTAAGTGAATGAACAACAATTATACAGAAATCGGAGTAATTGATTAACAAATTCTATAAATTTACAACAAATACACCACCGTATATATAGTTACTGTCTTTTGTATTTGTTCATCTTTGAACGTTCTATGCATGTTACTTAGTCGGTTTGTATTTACTTGTATGTTTGGGCCCAAGGCCATGTATTTTGGAGCCCAATGGGCCGTGAATAATGAATACATAGTGTATGAGCACACACTATATATAGTGCGTGTAACTCATACACAAACAACCTTTTGCCATTTCTTAATCTTATCCACAAGTTCAAACTCTCTTCACTCTTCCCTCTCCTTCCTCACGGCAATAATAACCAAACAAAATCCGAGATCTAGGTCCTCACTAGTGATTTCCGCTAGCTAGTGTAGAGGTTGATCCAAGTAGACTAGTTGTTGTGTTGTTAGATCCGGTCAAGGGACCTATAGTTACAAAATCATTGCATTGCAAACGACGCGACTTTTCTGAATCGTTGTTAAACAACAACCGCTATGTAACCCTAACTAATTCATACATTCTATATTCTAATATTACAATATACCCCATGCTAGTTAATAATAATTACATTATAAGAATACTAATTAATATCCTAAGTGTTTAATGTGATTAATACTTCAGATCATTGGCTGAACTATACAAAGAAAGGAGGGACTTCAATGACTTTTCAATGCCCGATTCTAAACTCAACAAATAATAGTATTTGGCCTATGAGCATCAAAGCCATCTTCAATGTTCATGGGATCTAGAAGGCACTTGAGCCGGTACGTGAAATTGATGTAAGAAAAACACAATGGCTATCACATATTTATTTCAAGCTATACAGGAGGAGCTTGTTCTTCATGTTGCTCATCACATGAATCGGGAAGGTGTCCGGGTAGACTTAAAGGATCGATTTGTGGATGCTGACTGGGTCGTCAAAGAGGCTACACTGCAAATACTTGAACCAGAAATTGAATCTTTTGGAAATGAAAGACCCATATTCTCTTGATGACTTTACGAAGAATATTAGTATACTTGTATCACAAGCAGCTATCGTGGATCTACGATTGATAACAAAAGATTGGTTCCAGAAGCTACTCGGTTCTGTGCCAAAAAAAGTATATTCAGATTGTTGTTGAAATTGAAAATTTTACCGGTCTTAATATCATGCCATTTCAAGAAGCCATTGTATATTAATAGCCTACGGAGAACGCACCAAGAAGCCAACAAGTAACACGTCTGCTATTATTCTCAGCAAGAATACTATTTTGCACAGTTAATCTAAATATATTGTGCTCAAACATCACTTTATTAGAGAAATGGTGGCCTAAGAACAAGTGCTACTTAATCATTGTAACACTAATCAACAACTGTCTGATGTTTTAACTAAGGCCATAGCTAGAGAAAAATACATCTACTATCGACATTTGCTAGGAGTTATGGAATTTGAATCAAGAGGGTGTGATAAAAAATGATCATAACTCCATTATGTGTTATGGAATACATAGTAATAAATAGAATAAGGGTCGTATGGTCATTTGTTGATAGTTAAAGGGGTGTTTTGTAATAGTTTGTTAGTCTGGTTTGTTAGTTTGGGTACATAAACGTGTATTACAGTTAGGTTCGTTAATGAATTGAAAATTAAGCTTTGCTTACTCTCTCTCTATAGAACTTCTTCTCTCTATCCTAATCGAACCAGTGGTATCAGAGCGGTTCGAACCTCTCGGACGGCTTCCGGCACCCAATTTCGGTGATAACCAGCAATTGACGGCGGCAATTGAAGGCGGCGTGCAATCAATTGGAGCTCAGTTGCAATCAATCAATCAATGGCGGTGGAAGTTTCAACGTGCAATGCAGATGTAGACAAGACGTTGAAGGAGCACGATAAATCACTTTCTGATTTGAGGTTAATTTTGGTGTCAATGGCACGTCAACAACACCAAATGATGAAACTGTTGGAAAGGATGGGTGCTCCAAATCAGGTTATGGCATCAGAAGATGAGATATTGAGAATACTCGATGCTTCAAATCAAACGATATCATCAAATGATGCTTCAAATAAGGTGTCAGATTTGTTAGATCAGCATCAAATTGCTACAAAGGACAAAACAGTAGCAGGAATCAGTCAAACTGGACCAATTAGGGCTACAAATCAAAGCAAAGCATCAGACTTGGAGGTGAGTACGTATGTTTCCCAACCTAATTCACGATGAAGGTGAATTAGGGTTACAATATCCTTTTCACTTCAATGAAATTGAATATGCTTCCAAGGTGTTTGTTGAAATGCCTGAAAGAGTTAAACCGAAAACAGATGAAGTTGAGGTACGGAATTTGAAGGAAAATGATAAGGTAGAAACAAAGGATAGTGATGATGTTGAGATTTCTATGATTAAACATGATAGGGTAAGGCAGTGGAATATTGATTGGGTAATTGTAAACTCTTTTGAATGGAAACCCGGTTGGCATTTTTGCTTGGTTAATATGAGTGGAAATCAACATAACTCAATAGAATTTTCTGCTTATGATAACCAAGGAATTGGGGTTGTAACAATGTCAAGGCTTGGCAGGGTAGGATTTTATGGATCTTATCTGCTATCTTACTGCAAGGTAACCACATAGAACTTGAACGAGTTGTTGGATACATATCACATAATCTAGAGCCAAATTCAGATGCACTGTTAAAGCTTGTCACAATAAATATTAGTGAAGTACTTCTACATTCACTACGTAGCTACTACATGGTCTGAATTTAATGATTAGGTCAGCTGAAGAAGGAGTTGATGTGAGTAAGCCTATGGGAATCATGATCTTCATCATAAACGTATATCCGGGTGCTATGTATCAGCTTATTCTAGCAAGTTTCCATCCCTTTCCTTATGATGGCAATATGCCACATCAACAAAACATGAATTTGATCAAGGTGTTTCCAGCAACTAATGGTTATTCGTCAAATTTATTCATTGGAAAAACAAGCTTAAAAGATGGAGATTTACTAGAAGCAAGGGTGTATATGTGGCATAAATGGAAATCCAAAGAAATGGAGTTGTCATTTCCATTTGATGTGATTAGTGTAAAAGTGGAAACAGATGATAATATGGGTAAAAGAACTACAATTTTAAATATTCAAACAAGGCTGCAAATTCATCTAATGGTGGTTGGAAGTATGTGTTGGCTGGTTGTTGTGTTGGACAATGTTTCTGTTGAAAAGATTTTTGCTCAAACCATATTGGAGTTCCTCTTGCTGCTAATATCTTTCTTGAGGGCAAGAAAGTTTTAAGGGAGGAGTATTGTTATGGAATAAATAGTAATAAATAGAATAAGGGTCGTACGGTCATTTGTTGATAGTTAAAGGGGTGTTTTGTAATAGTTTGTTAGTTTGGGTACATAAACGTGTATTACAGTTAGGTTCGTTAATGAATTGAAAATTAAGCTTTGCTTACTCTCTCTCTATAGAACTTCTTCTCTCTATCCTAATCGAACCGTAACAGGCAACACGTGATTCACTCATGCAGATGAATGAACTATTTCCAACTCTTCTGCGTTGCACTTTGATTTAGTTAAAATAAAGCCGTTTGGCTATACGTTATGTTTGCCTAGTCTTTTGGTTTATTTGTTCGAGGTGGTTATCTCTGCTTATTTAAGAGATCCTTTAGATCTCAAGTATTGTACTCTCCATTTTGATATTCCATAATTAAAGTGAATCCTTGATTTGCTGCATTCGTTTTCTAACTTCGTCACAAAAAACCAATATACAAGGGTCGAAGAAAGCTCTGATAACAGCCTGAAGGAATTCAATGGTATATTATGGACAACAAGAACACAAGATTTTGGAGCAAAACCTTTGCTACCGTCTTTTTTATTTTTATTTTACTCTCTAATCAATTTAAACAAACACAATGAGAATTATAAATAGCAAATATAGACGATAAATTAAAAAGATAACTAAGAGAGTAAAAAAAATTAAATAAACCTATAACCTAGGCCACTTTTAGGAGACATCACAATCTTGGGTAATGTAGGTCTCCCAAAACCGAATCTATCAAAAAACCGCATTTGCTCTTGATAATCGATCGAGACGGGTGCGGTGAAATCCAACGATCGAACAAATAATAAAAAAATAACACAAAGGATAAACGGTCTTGTTATCGGCAAAGGATTCATATATAATAAATGAGCACTGATCCCACCCAAGGTGAGTTCCCCCGGGTGGTTGATTACGCCACCATGAAAACACGCCCTAAAATAGAAACAATAAGTCCTAGTTATAGCAAATCACAATAACCTAATATTCTTTAAGCATTCTCCTCATTAAAGCTAAACGCGTGCATCGAAGCTCTTGCCTCGGATCCGGATTGCTCGCTAACTTTAACCGATTGATTGACCAAGTATATGCTTAACTGGTTTTGCCACTTTGATATCGTAAGTCACTATATTTGGCCTTATAGGTAATCTTGATATTTCTTGGTTAGGATTATCTCCAACATACCACAAAACAAATAAAACGAAAAAGTTCTTCTAGTGACAAACAAGCCAAGGAAATCTTAATATCGATCTTCTTTTTATAAGGAAGAAGTGAACAAAATCAGATTCATACCATGCATGTGGCAGCATCCTAGCTCAATCTGATTTCAGTTTTGAGTTGCATATAAGGGTGGGCCAGTGTACCATCTCATAGGAGGTAGCCAATCAACAATTTTGGTGATTACGACTCCACACATGTGAAAAGATTCTAATAACTAATCAATAAATTGGTGATCTGAAGCTTCTTTCAATCATTGATCATGGGCTAGTTTCATAAAAAGACTAGTGATAAACATTGATGTACTAATTACCCAATTTTATTAAGCAACTACTCAAATTTGGTGAAGAAGACAATCATAACAAATATGTATGACAAAATTCAGCCCATATGAAAAAATTAAGATATTGTGAAATTATCATAATTGTTGCCAAGTACCAAACATTAATTTACTTGACTTACCTCTGATCTCCTCCCTTCGCTAAACTTTAGCATGTTGAGTGCAAGACCTTCAATTCTCTCTGAACCCTAATGGAGAAAGACAGAAATTAGATTTCGCTTATTTGAAATAAAAGGTTGTGAAATGGGAAGGGAGCTTAAAGATACACACAAGAAGGATCTTACATCTCCCTTCCTCAACAAACGATAAGATTCATCATAACGCCAGACTCTACTTTGTTTTGCTGGATCTTTGGACTCATTACGGACTATCTTTCTTGTCATATCTTGAAGGAGTTTATGCATCGTTAGTCTGAGACCATTTCTTGAAAGGCTAATAAGGCATCTGTTGATTAGGATAACCATCCCAGATTTTGCATGATAGTCATTCTCCAATATCCTTTCCACGTGAGATGCATATTCACCGACAAACAAACAAGCGATATGAAGAAACATCTCTTTGTGACTGTCACACGGCAAAGATTTAAAACTCTTTTCCAGTACATTTTGGATTTTGTTATCAAGATCTCCTTCCAATGAATTCAGTGAATCTATTCTACTTCTCCAAACATCTATCATGTCATTTCTTGTCCAATGGTCTTGAGCAGTATTCGATAGAGAAGAGCCCAATACTTTAAGAGCTAGTGGATTTCCTCCACAATATTGTGCTAACTTGACTGCAAGCTCCTTGAAACCTTCCATAGGAATTTTAGATCCAAAGGCATGACAGCACAAAAGCTCCAATGATTCATGACAATTCAACAATTCCATTTTGAAGACGTGGCACCTCCACGCTATAGAGTCAAACCATGTATCTATGTTTAGTAGCCTAGTTGTTATGATGATTTTGCTTTGTGTGTGGAATTCCTTGGTTCCAAATAAAAGGCTTAGTTTATCTTTATCATCAATGTCATCAACAACAATAAGCACCCTATTCATATGTATGGTCTTCTCAATCTGAAGTGCTCCCTCAAAAGTATTCGATATCATCAAATTATTATTTCCTGAAATATCAATGAGAAGTTTTTTCTGTACACCAAGCAAACCATCAGGTTGATTCTGAATCTCTTCAAGAAAGCTGCTGCTTTCAAAGTTTTGCTTGTTTGAGTAATAAATGTGTTTGGCAAGTGTTGTCTTGCCACTTCCTCCCATACCGCTAATTGCTAGAACCGGAGAACCAGGCTGCTCATATCTTAACCAAGAGTTAATAACTTCAGCTCTAGTCTCTATTCCAGTTAGACCGGTTGGAGTTCTGTGTAGTTTTAATCCTAGTTCAAAGTAAACTTTTTCAACAACATGTCGAATAAAGGCGGGCTCATACCTGGACCGAAAGAAGGAAAATATGCATATTTGGATCAAGAAATTCACTGCCACTTCTCATTATATGTTTGACAATAAATATGCAAATATATAAACACTTATAAAAAGAGATTGAAGAATACCCTGAAACAACCATCCCCTTAAAATCAGCTACTTCTGAGAGGGCTGCTTTCCACCGTTTCACATTATCCTGTGTCCATTTCAAACCTTCAGCCCCATCTTTCGCTTTAATCGTGAAACTTCCTCGTTGGTTCCTGACATCTGAAGGGTCAACTTTATAAAACACCGGAAAAACTAGATGACAGCCCTTCCTCTTTTGCCTGAGGATCAACCAAAGCTCATCAAGGCACCATCTTGAATTCGCAAAGTTTTCTGAAAACACAATTATAGAAGCCCTAGATTCTGTTATTGATCTCTCTATTTCTGGCTTCAGTTCTTGACCTTCACGGATTTCATCATCATCCCTGAAAGTGGCAATTCCTGCTTGACGTAATGCCTCATAAAGATGAGCGGTAAAAGAATAACGAGTATCCTCACCTCTGAAACTTAGAAACACATCATATTTGTAATGGATTGGAGCAGAGGATGATGCAGCAGCCATTGAATTTAGTTGAATTAAAGCTTGTGAAAGGAAGAATTCAGAAGACTATAAAACCACCTAAAAGTCTTCTCAAAATATCCAAGGACAATTACGTAATTAGATAAAATAGTTGCTTCAGATTTTCTTCGAAACTGTGGGGTTATATGATTCAACCACTAACAAAGACCAAAAAGCAATAATGTCACACAAAAAATATTGAAAATTATACAGGTGGGGACATAATACAGATGGAGGAGTTGGGCCACTGATTTAAAAACAGTTCAAATCATTTTAGATATATAGAGGACTGTTGGGTTAATCTTGATGGTTATCGAGTCACGGGTTCATAATCGGTTGCACATTTTAAAGGGATTTTCCCCATGTTTTAAAAGAAGCTGCAAGTTGGAGAAGTGGTCAAGTTTGACCGAGTTTATGGGATCACGTTTGCAGCTAGTGGCCGAAAATAAAGGAGTAGAATATTTGATTTTTGCATGTGTTTTATGTTTCTTAGTTTTGTTATAAATAGGAGTAGCTCTTTTATTTTCTTGAGTACCCACTTTTCATTGAATACACAGTAGCCATTCTTTTCCTTCATTTATCTTTCATATACGTGAGTGTGTTGTGTGTTTAGAGTGGGGCCTGATCCAACAAGGACAGCCATTTAATATTAGAAACAATAATGGTCTTCAATTTGCAACTTATTTTGCGTTTGCGTAGGCTGAGAGTTAGGTGTTTGCTTTTTTGTTATGGTATTTGGTTTTTTATTAGCATATTAGAGATCAGTTCAGTTCCGTAAATCTAACATACGCCGTTATATACAATTCAAAGCTAATGTTCTTGCTGACTGATCGATTATGTTCTCGCTGATATGTTTGATCAGTGTAAAATGCGTGGGTAGGGCTGGGTGTGGAGACATGTCATATAAACGCCATCAGGTAAGTTTCAACTTTCAGTTTGTTGGAAGGTTATAGTAGGAATTTTTACATATTTCCCCCTTCTAACAAGGATCCAGTATTAGCGGGATCGCAATATGCTAGTAGAATTTAGTTTCACAAAGATTTACGAGGACGACGACACTTACTATATTTATATAGTAACATGAGGGAATCCATCAGTTTTTCCTTGAATATGCGACACTTCTGCTCCCTGCTTACGTGAAACACGCAAATGGCGGGCCGGGTCTGTTTTGTGGGCATATGAAAACAGAGGATGGTGGTCACGGTTACGTGCCGTTGTTTGTTGCAGGCGGATGCTGTTGAGGCGTTTATTTGTGTTAAGGATTGGCTTTTGTGGTGAAACAATTGATGCAACAAATGCTATAGTGAAGATGGAGTTTCCGATTGAATGGTAATTGAATTAGATTACGTATTTATACTATAGACTTTGAATGCCTGTTGTACAATTTCAAAAGTGTTGAAATTCATATAACTTTGAGCTCGTTTTCTAGTTTTGGAATTGAAACGAACAAATTTTGTGGTTTTTTAGTTGTTATTTGTATATAATCAGATTGGGAAGATTAGTTTTAAATCTAATATATAGTCGAACTGTCATTTTTAGATCGTTTAGCCAAAATAGGTTCAGGTTAAAACGTGTTGTTTTATAAAATGTATTAAAATACTTAAAATAACAACAATATAATAACTATAAATGGTAACCAAGCTAGCGAATTTACAACCATTTTAAAATCACCAGCGGTATATACTCTGCAAATAAAAATAATCAAAGATTCATTTACAAGCCTTCAAAAGGGTTTCTCTTTACCTAAACCACCAACTGTGATTCATCGTCAAACAGAGGTTCTGGGAAATCAAAGAATTCATCGTCTGACTCGACGTCTATTTTACCTTCTAATCCATTTCCGTTCTTTAATTCCTGAGTTGGTAAAGTTTCGTAGGATAAAACCTGAACCATCTTCTCATATTCCCTCACACACTTCATCACTGCGGAAGGTTCAACACGTCCGTAAACAATTAGTCTTCCTACTTCTTTGTGAGTGAAAACAGATTCAACACCCTCAACACTAGACACTGCCTTCTCAATCTTGGTTGTTTGACTTTCACTATTAAAGCTCAACCCCAACGTTATTTTGACCTTCTGATAAAAATAGGATCAAGCAGCAAAGAATAATAAGAACCAACTAAAAGTGAAAATGAAATAAAAAACACAAAGAAACGGATATACAGGTGTATTAAGGTGTTGAAGTCCTAGTTTTATGATTAGATTCGTTGTTAAACTCTCTATACAAGGAATGCTTTCATTCTATGTACGCATATCAATTTTAATCAAATCAATATTGATAGCCTTCCTCAATTTTGTGTTTAGCCTTGATTATTATTCATTTGATGCCAACATGTATAAACAATTTTCCAAGGGATTTAACATTATAAGCATTGTTTGCATCAGAAAAAGTACGGGGATAACAACAAAAATAAAGGTGTACGCATACATACATCACGATTAGGATTTCGTGTATCATTCAGCTCCTCATAGTTTCCTGGAAACTGACTGTGTGCTCTCCATCTTCTTGAATCTATGGCAATATGTGATATCATTATCTGCAGCTTAATATCAACCATAAAAATCCACAATCAATTCAACAAACCTGTAATCTCAATGTTGTCACCAAAAAACGAAGCAGGGATCATCGACTCGAAGAAATCACGGCGACAAAGATAAAACCCTCCTTTGACCTGGAATAAAGACAGATCTCCTCCAATCACTTGTTCACTTTTCATCATTTCACTTTTTTCTTCTTCTTTCTCTACAGCACCAGTGTCCATATACACAAGGCTCACACCAAACCCACTTGTTGCTATTGTTCCATTCTTGTAAATAATAGTTGCATAAACTTCGTCACCAACGTCTAATGTGTTGCCAATTGCCAATAACTTAACCATATAGCATCTTCATCAACTCGGGGTTTACAATACACCACAGGATTGTATACCCAGATAACACCCTTGCTTATGTTACAGATTCTGGCGAACAGAGGAGGCGACTCAATATTTCCATCCTCACCTAATGATTCGTATAAGAAGGTTACATATAATCCTTGGATTCTATTCTTCTTTGGTTGCAGAGGAACACGGAAGGATAAGTGATTTGATGTTGACGTATACTCATGTGTCGCCATGCTTTGATCCGTTATGCCTTGCAGAAAGGTTCTCCTTATGCCATATTCGTACAATATCTATATTACACACAAAATATTGGATGTTTAATCTCCTGATCTTGTCACCATTAAAATCAGTGTACTGCGTATGTTATGTTATTTGTTTAATGGGCCAAGACTATTTTTTTATGTATTTGTAATGGGTTAAGCTTGTTTAAAAGCATATGTTTTGTGTCAAATGTTAGTAACTGGACATAGTGTTATTAAAAAAGCCCGGTTACAGTTTCATTAGGTTTAAGCGTCGCATCTGTTCATGAGACGTTTACCAAGAACAGTTGCACCGTTTCATCTTGTATTTATAGTTGTGTATCATTACTATTAACATTACCATGTAATAACTCAGAACAGGCACCTATGATTATTATAATTAACATTACATCAGCTTGTGATCAATTCTTATCCATTCTTACTCAATTCAATTACAATATATTGTTACTTCCTGGAAGAACCAATACACAAAATTATGTAATTTGAGAGAGAGAGAGAGAGAACCTGGATGTTAAAAGTTTTTCCTTTAGTAATGACATCACCAACCAGGTCCACCTTATAATGTTGATACGCTTTAATCCATTGCAGATGTCCTAGATCTGCTTCATCAAGTTTTTCTATGGACACTAACTTAAAGAGTCCTTGAATCTCACACAATTTGAAACAACCTTCGTAATTAAAAACCTGCAGTGTAAACCGACCTGATTGGAATGTTATTTTTTCCAGTGATGAACACCAATCTACGAACAACACTTCAAGTGTATTTGGGAGACATGGGAGAGACTTGAGGTTTGAACAATCTGTCAACGCAAGTGACCAAATCATTTTAAGGTCAATGTGACTTGGCAACCTATCAAATGAATGGCCAACTAAATTCAACATCGATAATGATTGGGGTAAGGAAAACAAAGGCTGTTCGGGAATTCCCCCAGAAATAAATATCGGATTTGACTTCCATAGTTTAGTGCAGCCGGCCAAGTTCAAGTAGGAAATATTCTTGAGGTTTTCTATGGTTTTACATACATGAGTCAAACTAAAACAATTACGGAGGAACAACCTCTCAAGTTCAGGGAGTCGATTGAGATTGCACACGCTAACAAGATTGCCACAGTGAGAAAGATCTAGAATCTTGAGAGAACTAAGATCCTGTTCCAAGTATAACAAGTTGAATTTATCATTGTACATTCAGCTGAAGAATGTTTAAAACCAACAAGATAGAAGGTAAACTGATAAACAAAAGATTAAATCCCTTATACCATGGGCGGGTCAAACTCTTCCAAATATCCATGAGTCATGTGTAAAGCCACCAAGCAGCTTGTTAATGCTCCTCGAGGTATTGTTTTCAGATTACATCCATGCCATCTAAGCCATCTTAATTCTGGAAAATTCTCATAGGTCCCAGTGAGTTTCACATACTCGAGTTGTAGGAATTTTAGGTTCTTCATCTTTATAAGTGAACTTGTTTTAAATGCCTGCAAATTTAGCATGAGTCATATCTAAAGTTAAAGGTGTTAAAAGTTGAAGTAAACTGACACTTTCACATATCTAGAGTTAACGGTGTTAAAAGTTGAACAACAGAATGAAGAGTACAATTAAAAAAGAGTTAGCCAAATACTTTCCATTTTTGCTACCAAACACTATTTCATTCTACCTTTTTTTTCAGTTAGATGAGGTTAGAATAGATCACAGTTGCAAACAGGCAATGCCAAAATAGTATGCCCTTATTAATGTATGACAATTATTATTGAGAAAATCATTGTAATCTTGCTAAATACTAAACCATCGTGTGTATATATATATAATTGACTTACTTCTGATGTGACGTCTTGCTCCACCTTTCCCAATTGAACTAATAGACCTTCAATTGTCTCTGAACCCTAATGAAAAAAAAAGAAAGACTTTAATAGAGAACGCTTCTTTAAGTAATAGGTTGTGAAATGGAAAGTGAGTTTAAAGATAACACGGGAACTATCTTACATCTCCTTTCTTCAACAAAGAATAGGCTTCATCACTAAGCCAGATTCTACTACGTTTTGCCGGTACTTTGGATTCTTCAAGAACAATCTTACTTGCCATATCTTGAAGGAGATTATGCATTGCCAGTTTTCGACCTGATTTGGTAACAAGGCATCTGTTAATGAGGGTTGTGATTCCGTATTTGGCATGCCAATCTTTCTCAAGTGTCATTTCCACTTCGTTTGAATCTTCATCAACAAACAAACAAGCAAAATGGAGAAACAACTGTTTATGACTCTCACATGGCAGGGATTCAAAACTCTTCCGTAGTACACATTTGATTTTATTATCAAGATCTCCTTTTAAGGAATTCAATGAATCCATCCTACTTCTCCATACTTGAATCATGCTATTTCTTGCCAACTGATCTTGAGCCCTAACAGGTAAAGACGAACCCAATACTTTAAGAGCTAGCGGATTTCCTTCACAATATTGTGCTAGCTCTACTGTAAGCTTCTCAAAACCTTCAACAGGATTATTCGATCCAAAAGCATGCCAACTTAGGAGCTCTAATGATTCATGATCATTTAACAATTCAATATCGTACACATGACACCCACAAGAGATGGACCCAAACCATGCATCTATGTTTTGAATCCTTGTTGTTACAATGATCTTGCTTTGTGTAGGGTACAACTTTGATCCAAATAAAGTGCTTAATTTGTCTTTGTCATCAATGTCATCAACAACTATTAGCATTTTATTCATTTGTATTGCCTTCTGAAGCCGAAATGCTCCCTCATTAACATTTGATATCACCATATTACTATTTCCGGAAATATCCCTGAGAAGCTGATTCTGCACACTAAGCAAATCACCATGAATATCTTTAAGTAAACTGCAGCTTTCAAAGTATTTCTTGTTTGAGTAATAAATGTGTTCTGCAAGTGTTGTCTTGCCTCCTCCTCCCATACCGCAAATTGCTAGAACTGGATGATCAGGCTGATCAAATCTCAATCAGGAAATAATAGGTTCAGCTCTAGTATCTATTCCGGTTAGATCAGTAGGAATACTGCACATTTCTGAGCCTACTTGATGATAAACTTTTTCCACAATTTTTGCAATAAAGTCCTTTTCATATCTTGAAAAAAGAAGGAAAGTTAGCAGGTTCAGATCGATCAAATTATGCAAAGATTGAAGTATACTTTGGCTTCAAATACAGATAAAACAATCTAAAAAACAATTTCACTTGGGTGGACCATTTAAATCCAAAAATTGCTAGTCAAATTAACGTGGCAAATTCAAGTCTAGTCTATGAACTATTGAGTTGCAACTAATTTATATAAAACTAGAAGAGTGTCCGCGCGATGCAGCGGGAAACACATACTTTGATAATTATGTAACAAATTTATGGATATTCATTGTTCCGTTTGAAATTGTGAGACCGTTCATCAGTTTGGTTTCCCTGTTTAAACCGGAGCTGGCCGTAAATATTGAAATGTTAATTATTTACTTATTTAGTATTAGATATATTTTATAATATATATTAGACATAGTTAAATTATAGTTAAACAAAGTTTTATTTAATACAAGCAAACTCGTCTGTTACAACTTTAATTTAGCCCATTTTCCAACATGTTTTAATTTTATAATCTTTGTTCTTGTTATGATTTCGTATTTTATTTATTCTAATAAGGTTTATTATTTGTGTGACAAAGGTTTTCTTTGTTTATAGTATGATTCTCTTAATAATGTTTTAGTTGGTGCTTAGTTTAAGTGAAGATATATACAAATTAATAATTCTTATTTTAAGTTTTAAACTCAATTTTTTTATTGAAAAACAAACTATAACGAAACCTAATCGTTGGTAATGGTTTGGCTTAGTTGGGTTTTAATTTTAAACAGTTCAGTTTCGGTTTTCGATGACAAAAAGTGTGTAAAGTTGGCTTATGGTTTAACTTAAAACCATCAAACCAAACCGCAAACACTTTTGCTTAATTTTCTTTTTACTTCGAAAACTGTAGCAATATCATACTCAAATTAAAGATAATAAAATGCTCGTTTTTATGATGTTATTTATTTTTAAAAAATATTAACGTATGCAAACGTTATGATCGTTAAAAATCGTGGGATAGTTGGGTTAAAAGTGAAAATAAAATAATATATACGTAAAAGATTAATGACTAATGTTGTAACTTTAAGGATTAAATTTGAAATTATTTGGAAGAAACTATAAATGCACGTGAGATTTAATGTAACAATGACATTTTTGTCCCTAGTTAATGTTTTAATTCATGTTTCGAATGTTGTAAATTATTTAAAAATTGAGTATCTTAATTTGCTTATGAGTTATTTATTATATATAGTATAGATATAGAGATATTGACTCTAGTTACTTATTTGTGACTTATATTTGTAGCATTTGTTTCTCTCTTTAAAATGTAATGCGAAACGTTATTTCACTAATAATCATTTATAGTTTAATTATCTATTCTAGTTGTTTAATATTCTTCAATTTTAACCTTTCATTGAAAAACCTCGTGTATTACACGTATCTCAAACTAGTAATTACATAAAGTAAGTAAACATTTATTTACTTATAACAATCAATAAGACCATTTGTAGTCAAAACTTTGCACATAGGGTCATTTTATATCAGGTGGCGTCCAGTCATCTTAGCTTTAGTTTTGCAAAAAACTAGTGTAGTCAAAACTCTCCTCAAACATCTCCAGCAATCATCACTCAATTATATATTTTTTCTATTTTGCATTTATGATTCTTTCAATTAACAAATCCAAAACACTAGTTTAAAATAAATATGAGAGAAGCGACGTTTATATATAAAACGTCAGTTCGAATATGTCGTATGCTACGGTGATATAATTAACTAATTGACAAAAATATCTAATCACACTTATTAGTAGTATGGAATACAAAAATACTTTGGTTCGTATTTTTGTTAACGAGATAACTTATTATATATCTACTGGACAGTTAAACGTTAAACATTTTAACGAGTTCCTATATGTGATACCCACTTTTTACACTTTTTACCCATCGATAAATCCTAGCTATAAACCGTTTTATAACCATTCTTTCGTTTTAACATTTCAACCACTATACCAAAACCCTAAAACTCTAGAGAAGGGTGGCCACCACATTTCCGGCAACTCTGGCCAACCATCGCTGGAATTCAACCACCACCGCCATGCCTCACCATCACCGGAATTCAACCACCACTTGTTAGGCTCTATTCTGTTTAAGTCTTTTGTATTTGCGGTTTGTTTCATTTATGTATGTTTATGTTGTTAAACATCATGTTTTGTATGTTTGGGCCTTAGGCTAGTGTACTTAAAGCCCAATGGGCCGATTATGAATGAATAGTGTGCATGAGATTACACACACTATATATGGTGTGTATCTCATACACAACCAACTTTTTGGAAAAATTTATCTACAAACACTCTTTTTCTCTCCCTTTGTTCTCGGCAACAAACAATATCTGAGATCTCGGTCCTAACTAGTTGTTTCCACCAACTAGTGTTAAGGTTGATCCAAGATTACTAGTGATAGTTAGAGTGTTGTTAGATCCGGTCAAGGTACCTACAATTGGTATCAGAGCTTTCGGGCTCTACTAGTTGTAGATCTTGGGTCACAACCTTGAAGAAAGACAGGTTTTCAAGAGTTCTTGTGGGTCTGGGTTCATAAAGTACAAGAAAAGTCTTCAAAAGTTCAAGAAAAGTGTGTTTAAGCTTTCAAGATTCAAAAGTTTGTGTTAAAAGTTTATGAATCATGGGATAAAGTGGTGTTTAATCTTCAAGATTTGGTGTTTGAAAGGGTGATTATATTGGGACCTGTGTAAGATCCATAAATGGTCAAAGGTTGAAAGAAGTGACATTCATCAAAAGAGATATTCTTGGAAAGGGTAGAAGGAAAGTACATTATGTACTTTCCCAGCTCATTCGAATCGAATCTTCATTCGAATCGAATCAAGAATTTGTAATCCGATTAAACTCAAGGATAATCTAATCGAATCAAGTTAGCATATTCGAATCAAGCAACTATTCGAATCGAATCACCATTCGATTCGAATATAATTTGAAATCTAATCAAGTTCTGAATACATTCGAATCTAACCTCATTCGATTCAAATACAATATTGCTTGATTGAATTCCTTGATTCGAATACCAAACCATTCGAACAATTTATACTTAACCAGTTTTCAGAAGCTACTTGTTCAATTCGAATACCTTGTCTTAAATAACTTTACATTTGAATACCCATTCAAATAGTTTGTACTTGTGTGTTGAGCAAAATTTTGTTTCAAGTGTGTTTGATCTTAAAGTTGTTGAGAGATGGCCAACCAAAGTTCTGAGATGAGTAACGAAGCCGTAAGAAGTTGTGTGATGTTTTAAAACAAGGCCGGAACCACTACAACACCACCTAAACTAATGAGTTGGGATAATGACTTTGATGAATTCAAGTGGAGATTTAAGAACTACCTTAAAATCATTGACTACAACCTCATTAGACCGTTCGAGCAAGGTCCTCATATTCCCACATCTCCAACTCCTACTGGTGATGTTCCAAAGCAAGTGATTGATTATGATGAAAATGACAGAAGGTTGTTCAATGAAGACAACAGAGCCTTTGGTGTCCTGAGTGTATGTCTCTCGCATGGAATTGCACTAACCTTGAGGGACTACATCATAGCCAAGAATCTTTGGGATGCACTAGTTAACAAGTTTGAAAGTAATTTGGAAATGAGAAATAGCATAATAGGGATGTTGAAGGGAGAGTTCAACATGTTTAACTATGTTTAAGGAGAAATTATAGCTAGCATTGAATATAATCAAATTGAGATCAATGACAAGCTACTCAACTCTCTTCCTTACTCCTGGAACATCAGTGTTATAACAATCAAGAGAACTACCAATCTTCATATTACCAGTCTTGCTGACCTGACCTCCATTATCAATACTTTTGAAATGGATGAAAAACTAAGAATGGGTAATCATATTAGTTCCCTCTCCAAAGCCGATATGACTACTGGATCAGGCGTAAGCACGGCATTCATAAGCCAATCTCATATTGTTGCTCCCAATGCAAGTTCATCCTTCAGGACTACTGCAGTACCTCAAGCTTCATCAAGCTCAAGCTACAGTTCCTTTCAGAATGCTGTTGACAAAGCCGTTGCACAAGCCTTAAAGGCTCATGGGATCAAAGCATCAACCAGCACTCCATCTTACTCTGCTCCTCAAACCATCTCACCTGATGACTCCAACTTGGCACTGTTTCATGCCTTTATGGCAAGCCATGAGGAGTTACTGCAAGGAAAGTTGCTTCCTCCCTCCTTTGAGCAATGAGATCTTCCCGAGATTAACAAGAAAGATCTCAAGAAAATGGACATCAAGTACTAGATGGCCATGGTTGTTCACAGAGCTACTAACTTTATGAAGAAGTATGGGAAGAACAACTTCAAGGATGCTGATGGGAAGAACATCGGGTTTGAGAAGGACAAGCTGAGATGCTACAACTGCAACAAACCTGGTCACTTTGCCCGAGAATGCACAAATCCACCGATGGCTGTGTATGGCATCAAGATCACCGAGATATCTGATAATGAAGGTGCTAAAAGATCAGACAAGAGGCACGTTCCCAACTACTCCTCGAAGTCAAGAGTCCCTAGACAATGGTAACTTCGAGTCGAGCTCAAAGGCCATGATCACAAGAACTGCTGAATCAACCCAACTAGATTGGGTAGATGATCAATTTGTGGAACTGAAGAATCCTCTGACCTTTGCTGGAATGGCTTTCACTGATCAAGCTAGCACCTCATCAAGCACTGCTGATGGAATACATGCACCTGCCTCGCTTATTCCCAAGGTACACAAACTTTGCACACAAGCTTGTATTGATAAGGTCCTACACTATAGAAATCATAATGCTAAAATTTCAGATCAAATTCATAGCATTATATGTCAAAATGATGAACTTAAAAGGGCTGAGAAGATTTATGCTACTAGGATTAAAACTCATGGCGATGACATGGCTACACTTAGTAAAATTATTGAGTTAAATGCTAAGATTGTTGAGTTAGAACTAGATTTAGCCCAAAGAAAAATTACCATTGAAAACTTTGAGTTAGCCTCTAAGAAGCTGAATAAAATAATTGGGGCACAGATGGGGTTAAGAATAATGATGAATAAAATAATAGGCTATGATAGTACTGCAGTTCCACATCCTTTTAATAATAACTATACTAGCCTTTCTTACTTTAGCGTTAATTCCCCACCTGAGGATGAAATGTTCTATGGCATTGGTCATGTGCCAAAGTCAAAGACATTTGTTCCCGTTGTTCCCAAGACAGTTGATCCAGTAGTTTTTCAGTAAATCCTAATGGTAGTTCATCTTCTTTTTCAGGTTGTGTAGACTAAAGTGATTGGGTGGAAACAAATCAGGGTTGTGGAGATCAAACGATTTTAAATTCACTTTTTGATTCGCATGTGAATCTTAAAACATCTGTTGTTAACCCGGTCTGTAATAATAATTCTTCTAAAAACATTTTGAACAATCTTGTAACTTGTGAGAGTGTTCATGTTGGCACTGCTCCTAATGTTGAGAATGAAAATGATGTTTCCACTTCTGATAGTGATTGTGAAACTGTTTTTGATGAGATTGTTTACAATAGAAATGTGCAATAAAAGGTATATGTGAATACAAACATACCTAGTTGTTCATCAAGTGATTGTAAGGTTGAAGAAATTAAAGAAAATGAAAATTGTTTTAAAAATGAAAAAGCAAGTACATCAAGTAAATACATTCGACCTCATATAAACAATTTTTATCAATCAACTAATCAATATTATCAACCTCAAGTCTATAATCAGTTTGATAATAACTACTATGGTTATTATCCACAAGATCATGTCAACTATTTCTATTCAAATGTTGATGATGATCGGGGTTATAGATCTGACAACTTGTTTGTTCCGTTCCAAGCATCACATTATTCACCACAGCCCATGCATTATAATTCTCATAGATTCTAGAGTGATAACAAGAAAAAGACTCCTTTATGTGTGTGGTAACCTGTCTCACCTTGCAAGGCATTGCAAGAACTGGCATAGAATGCAAAGAGAAACGAATAGTCAATTTAATCAATTCCGTTCCAGATCTAAACCAAGCTCAAGAACAAGAAATGATCAACCTGACAGTACTGCCAGTGAAATGGATGTTAGATCTAGAAATAAGAAAAACAGTAAACCTCCTTTCTGGATAACCAAAAAAGAGAGAGCAAAAAGGAATTCAAAGACTGAAAAGTCCAAGAATTCATCAAAAATAAATCAGAAAAGGAATCCAAAGATTGAGAAATATGAGGATTTTATTTTAAAACCAAGGAGAAGACAGTTTAGAAAATCTTTCAAAAACAGGAAACCTGCACGTACATGGACTCCTAGAGATTGTTCTTCTGATTCTGACACATCCCAAAGCTTAATAAATCAAGATGTGAAAAGGAAATTTGACAACCTTTTGGTTGACCCTCCCGAAACAACTAAGCCTCAGGAACCATATCTGATTAAAGTGTTAATGTGTGTAGGGTCAGCCAAGACGGCTTGTAAATAGTATTTGGTACATGGATAGTGGCTGTACCCGAATAATGACAGGAGACGAATCCTTACTATTTGACGTTAAACCGTTCAATGGTGGATACGTTTCTTTTGCTGGAGATATGGGAAGGAACATTACAAAATATTGTAGAGTGTCAAATGGAATTCTAACGTTTGACGACTTCAATCTAATGGAGCAGCTGAATCACAACCTGCTTAGTGTCTCACAAATCTGCGACCGACAGTACTCCACATTATTCACTGAGAATGAATGCTTGATTCTCAAACCAGGTTTCAAAGTCCCGGAAGAATGGATGTTGATGCGTACTCCGAGCATAATGATGCTTATATAATAGACATGAAAGCTCTTATTCGCGTAAGACCGCTTCCTGTTTATTATCTAAAGCCTCGGAGAACGACTCAAATCTATGGCATAGACGTCTCGGTAATGTAAATTTTAAAAATCTTAACAAGTTGGTTAAAGGGGAACATGTGAGGGGATTGTCGGTTACATCTTTCTCTTGCATTGAAAAATGTATTTCATGTTCTAAATACAAGCAACACAATCTCCCTCACAAACCCAAGACGATCAACTCATAGATTCCATTCTTCAGCTGTTACATATGGATTTGTTTGGTCCTATCCATCCTATGAAAATCGGCCTAAAAACCCATTGTCTTGTGATTACTGATGACATTTTCCGTTTCAGCTAGACATTCCTATTAGGGCACAAGGATGAAACTGCACAATTTCTGATCAAGTTCATTACCTTAGTGGAGAGACAGACAAATAAAAAGGTCAAGTGCATAAGAAGCGACAACAAAATTAAATTTTCCAACAGAACTGTAAATAAATTCTGCAGTTCAAATGGAATAGAAAGTCATTTCAGTGCACCCTATACTCCTCAACAAAATGGAATTGTTGAACGCCGAAACCGTACACTAATTGAAGCTGCAAGAACAATGTTATCAGACTCCAAACTTCCACTGCTCATTTGGGGTGAGGCCATCAACGCGGCTTGCTTCAATCAGAACAGTGTGCTCATTAACAAGCATCTGAAGAAGACTCCGTATGAAGTCTACTGCAACGCTAAGCCACAAGTCAGTTACTTCAAGACTTTTGGATGTCCTTGCACCTTACTTCATACCGGTGCCTAGCATGATCCCAAGTATGCAGAAAAGGTTGATGAGTGTTATTTTGTTGGGTACGCTTCTAACAAAACCGCTTATCGAGTCTATAACAAGAAGACCAAGCTGATTTTGGAATCCTTTAATGTTGACTGGTAAGAGCTGAATGTTACTGAAGCTCGCACAGGACCAGATTGGTTGTTTGACTATGACAATTTGTTCAACCAGTTTCACTGCATGTCTATTCCACATCCTGCAAGAACTCAAGTTTCATCTTCTTCACAAGAACCTATGTTGATGCAATCATTAATCAATAGTTTGTCTGAGGTGGACCTCTCTGTTGGACTTCCTGCAATACCTGCACCACTTGCAATTTCACCTCTGCCCCCACCTCCAGTAAATAATCAAGCTGTCAACAATACCGCTCCTCAAGTTTCCCCTCAAGCTGTCGATTGAACTGAGTTAGTTGAAGTTGAAGATGTATCTGACACTGATTCAGATGATTCTTTTCAGTCTACCGACAATGTGGAACAACATCAGACTGAACCCGTGGAATATCTTCAAGTAGATCCTAGCGTGGTAGAATCTGTTGCCTCACCTCCCTCTACAAATGAAACTGTTCAAGTTGCTGCTGCCATTGAAGAACATGCTGCTGGTGATTTTGACCACACTGCAACACCTCCCATCAATACCATCGTTGTTCCATATGGTGAAGATCTCTGGGAAGAACAAATTTCTCAAGAGAATAGAGTTGATCAACCTGATTTTGTTCTATCAACTGTTGATATTCTTGAAGGTGCTCCTCGCATCTTCCATCCCATTGAGAATTTCCATGTCAATATTCAAGTAGAGCCAGTCACCATTGTCGAAGACATTCCTCAGTTGCCCATTCACCGACATCATCCCACATAGAACATCATCGGTTCTCCATATACTGGCATCCAAATGAGAAGTAAATATGGTACCATTAATAAATTTCTTTTTGCTTGTTTTATTTCATAGGTTGAGCCGAAGGACTACAAGATGGCCCTAAGAAAAAACTCGTGGGTTTAAGCTATGCAAGAAGTGTTGTTACAGTTCAAGAAACTTCAAGTTCAGAGACTGGTCTAGATGCCACCCAACAAGAAACCCATTGGGACTAAATGGGTGTTCAGAAACAAGAAGGATGATAAGGGGGGTTATTACAATAAACAAAGCAAGATTGGTTGTACAAGATTTCTCTCAACGTGAAGGCCTTGATTATGATGAAACTTATTCACCGGTGGCTAGGCTTGAAGCAATTCGTCTTTTTCTAGCATGTGCCTCGTACATGAATTTCAAACTGTATCAAATGGACGTGAAGACCGCCTTCTTGTATGGAAAAGTAAAAGAGGAGATCTAGGTGAAGCAAGCACCAGGTTTTGAGGATCCTGATCGTCCGAACCATGTTTACCATCTTGATAAAGCTCTTTATGGCCTGCACCAAGCACCTCGTGCATGGTATGCTACCCTAGCAGAACACTTGCTAAAGGACGGCTATAGAAGAGGAGTTATCGATCAAACGCTATTTATCAAGAAGGTAAAGGGTGATCAGATCTTGGTCCAAGTGTATGTTGATGACATTATCTTTGGATATACATCTGATAAGCTGTATAGAGAGTTTGCTGAGGTCATACAAAGCCGGTTTGAGATGAGCTCATTAGGAGAGATGACCTTCTTCTTGGGTCTTCAAGTTGAACAAAGGGAGGACGAAATTTTAATTCATCCAGAAAAATATGTTCGAGACATCGTACAAAAGTTTGGGTTCAAAGACTCCTCTCCTTTTCTCACTCTGATTGCTACCAGACCTGTACTTGCTCCAGATCCATCGGGGACTCAAGTTGATCAACATCTTTACAGCTCCATGATCGGCTCCCTGATGTATCTCACTACCAGCAAGCTGGACATCATGTTGCATGTCTGTTAGTGTGCAAGATATCAGTGTAATCCAAAAAATCCCACTTGACCGCTGTTAAGCGCATCTTTCGATACCTAAAGGGAAAGCCATGCTTAGATCTTTGGTATCCCAAAGACTTCCCTATGGTACTTCATGCTTACACCGACAACGATTATGGGGGACGAAATCTTGATCGAAAATCAACTTCGGGTGGATGTCACTTCCTAGGTGATAGGTTGATCTCCTGGCAATGCAAGAAACAAGTCACCGTGTCCACCGCCACTGCTGAAGCAGAATACATTGTTGCCTCTGCTTGCTGTTCACAAGTGATATGGATCAAGCATCAGCTGCTAGATTACGGTTTGAATTTCTTTAACACCCTCATTAAGTGTGACAATGAAGCAGAAGTTTGTATTGTTAAAAACCCGGTCCAAACACATTGACATCCAAATGCATTTCATTCAAGATTCTTATGACCGGAAACTTGTCACAATTTAACGGGTCAAAACTGATTACAACTTTGCAGACATGTTTACAAAAGCCTTTGACCGTGCCAGATTTTTGTTTCTTGTTGAGTCACTTTTTTTTCGAACGATGACTTTCGCAGTTAAGCTATCTCACTGCGCGAACATGTCGCGCCCCGCCACCCCACTCAAGCCAACTATGTTGACATGATCGGGATCCATGCTGGCATCCGAGTTTGGCTTGGCGTTCCCGGTAAAACCAAGTTGGCTCACCCCGTGTTGTGTCCATATTTGGTGGTTTGCACTTAGTTATGTGTTTATTGGGTTTAGTGTTGGGCTATGTATGTAAACCGAGATCACTAAGGGATCTCGGTGGGCTTTGGGCTTTACTTTGGGCCTGATTGTTAGCTTCCCTATATATAGAGAGTACATGTATAGGGTTTAGTTTTTTTTTTTTGCTAGTTGAGTTCATAGAAGTATTGAATCAGTTGTAAGCCACCATCTAGAGAGCAATACGTGTAATCTCATGTACCAGACGGTTTATTTATATAATCGTGTGCATTTGGAATATTACATTGTGTTCATTATATTCATATTGTTCGTATCATATATTATTCTTGAATTACCACCGTGTTAGGATTCCGCACTAACATCGTGTTCGGGTTGATATCATATTGTAGTGATCCAGATTCGGGACTTACAATTGGTATCAGAGCCTTTGATGAATTCAGGCTAGTTATTGTGATATCAACGATTCAAGATTTCTGTGTTCTTGGTGTTTTAGTTTGTTTTTTCGGTGAACAGTGGATCGGGGAAGAAATAGGGCTATTTTTGGCTATAGATTTGAAAATATTTGAATCCCATAATTCAAGGGATTCAGTTGGTTACAAATCTCAATATAATCAAGTCAGATCTCGGCTAAAATCAGCAGTTCTTGGCCATCAATCAAGAGATTTCAGCGTTTTCGGCCGGAATAAGCAGTTCTCGGCTTGAAATCATCGTTCTCGGTCAACAATTGGAGTTTTCGGTCAAAAGGAAGGTGTTCTCGGTCAAAGTGTGTTTTCGGTCAACTTTGAGTTCTCGGTCAAAGTGTATTTTCGGTCAACTTTGAGTTCTCGGTCAATACCTGTTTTCGGTTAAACAGAGATCAAAGTCAAGGGTTTTTGGAGTAAAAAAAAATTGATTGATTGAGTTTACTTCATTCTATTAAATCTATTAATGTTATTTTAAAAACAAGGCTTAAAGGGTCAAACTAGAACTACAGAGATGGGGCCACACAAGTAAGTCCTGTCATGTCTCGAATGAAAGGCTTGTCAGTTTACTGGCACTAAGTCCAACGTTCAACCTTAAGTCTAAGCCTGCTTTTTATAAAATTATTTTGATCAAGCACTAGGGGGTTGGAGTCAAATTGGGGTGATCTAGGGAAAGCCAAATACGCTTTGAGAAGAGATAGGAGGCATCACAGTTCCATGAGTGATGTCCATCTAAGCTTTATGCCTAACTGAACCTTAATCATATCACTGATGCGATGAAAAATCATGCTAAGTATGGGATACACGCTATCAACTTGTCTCTTGTTGTCATAATAACGCTGAACATGAATCCTTGTGACAACACCTTAAACGATATGATTCCATGTTCGGATCTTTTCATAAAAAGGCGGCAGTTTTACTAAGAACTAAAATTTGATCCCAATTTTAGCTAAATTTCAAGAAGACCGGGTGATTAAATTTGTTTTATTTGTTGTTTTTAGTTTTATTTTAGTTCATTTATTTTATTCTTTACTTCTTGATTACTCTTGTCGAAACAAATGTGTTAAGAAATCGTTTTGAAGTTTTCAGCTCATGAAATCTGATATCGGTTATTGTGTTATAGTTGGTTTAGCTGGTATGATCTCATTTCAAGTCTTTTCAAGAAAATCATTAAAAAAAACAAGAAAACATAAAATTTACAAAAATATGTATGTCTTATTTTGTTTTATTTATTTATTTTCAAAAATTTTGGTTGATCTTTCTATCAAAGTTGATTGCTCTTTCAAGACTGATTTCTTGCAACGGAAGCATATGATGTATCTAAGATTCGAATTGGATGATGCTGTCAAAAAGGGGAGATGATAGATTATTGGATGCAGATGCTGAAGTTGCTGATCACTGAAGTTGCTGATTATGTTCAAGTAAAGATTCTGAAGATCTTGAAAGCATCAGTCTAAGGGCAAGATTGTTGGGTCATAAATTGGTTAGACTGACGTATATCAAAAGGCCACGACATGATCAAGACTAAAGTGATGTAAACGAACACTAGTTGAAGAATTACATTGGTGTAATACCGAAATCCCAATGGAGTTCGGTTAGTTTAAAGTGAAATAAACAAGAACGAAGCTACAAACCAAGGGGGAGATTGTTGGGTCCATATTTGGTGGCACTTAGTTATGTGTTTATTGGGTTTAGTGTTGGGCTATGTATGTAAACCGAGATCACTAAGGGATCTCGGTGGGCTTTGGGCTTTACTTTGGGCCTGATTGTTAGCTTCCCTATATATAGAGAATACATGTATAGGGTTTAGTTTTTTTTTACTAGTTGAGTTCATAGAAGTATTGAATCATTTGTAAACCACCATCTAGAGAGCAATACGTGTAATCTCATGTACCAGACGGTTTAATAATATAATCGTGTGCATTTGGAGTATTACATTTTGTTCATTATATTCATATTGTTCGTATCATTGTTCTTGAATTACCACCGTGTTAGGATTCCACACTAACATCGTGTTCGGGTTGATATCATATTGTAGTGATCCAGATTCGGGACTTACACCCCGCCCGAAGGCACGACAGGTTTTAATGCTCTGGTAAAATCCGGTCGGAATCAGGATTCGAAATTAAGTTTTGTTGAGTCACTTGGCATTATCTCTTTGTTCAAAATTAAGTATGTGTTTATTTATTTTATTTCATTTTAATTTTTACCTTATTTTTATTTTTTTTCTTATTTTAAAATTTTTAAAATGTTATTTTTCGGATGTTATCTTTGCTTTTCACTTTATTTTATTAACTTCATTGCTAAGTTAATTTTAGTTTTATTTGTTATAAAAATTTAAATATTTTTCAAATATGTCACAGTTTTAGAGGGAGAAAATGAGTTAAGTTTATAGGGAGTCGGATAATTAACAAATTATAACTTTTGAGAAATTGATCCGACCTTTGGAAAATGATAAGGAAGTATCCTTAGTTATAGTTGATATTAAGAAAATGTGAAAAAGTTTAAAAATATATTATCTCGTTTAGAGGGAAGTCCTGCTTAAAGGGAGTAAGATAATATGAACTTATAAAAGTTAAGAAATTGATCCGACCTTTTGGAAAATG
This sequence comes from Bidens hawaiensis, assembly GCF_021521415.1. Classification (NCBI taxonomy): domain Eukaryota; kingdom Viridiplantae; phylum Streptophyta; class Magnoliopsida; order Asterales; family Asteraceae; genus Bidens; species Bidens hawaiensis. Next base: position 384,821 of record NW_027492143.1, on the reverse strand, counting down.
ATAAGAAATTATTTCTAACGATCCTAACACATGATATAGTAGATCAAAAGACAACAAGATCATTGTTTGATATGTATATAGGCTTGACAAATGAGTAAGTATCACAGTGATATAAAAATTAAATACTCACTTATGCTAGTGGTTACACTCTTAGGAAGCGGTTGCCAACTCCAAAATTATTCATATCAAGGAAGGCTAAAATGTCAATAGTCAATCATTTAAAAATTATCACAATAAAAACCCCGTTAGTGATTAGTCACAATAAAAATTACTCTTGCTTTAGATTCAAATATTGAAAAATATCAAAAATTATTGAAAAACAGAAAAACTGCAAAATGCTCAAAAAGTATTCAAAAACCAACAACAAAAATGTTGATAATTTATCAAACAAAAAGGAGTATATTAGAACTATGTGACGTGGGGCAAACAAGTAAGACCTAAACACTTTATATGAAGGCTTGTAAGACCGGATGGCATGTAAGTCCATGGTTCAACCTTTAAAATGTTTGAAAGAAAATTTTGCAAAAGTTTATATATGCTCAAACATGTTTTGATCAATCATTAGGGGTCGGATTCAATGCGGGGTGATACTGATAAACACTGTATGATGGAGTTTGTAACATATCGGATTAATAGGAGACCATATAAGTGTTGTGCCTAATTCATACCTTAACGTATCACAGTGAAATCAAAATACTTGTTAAGCTTAAAGTGGACCAACATATCTACAATCGACCTTGGGTTCTTGGCATAATAATATCCAAACAGTATTGTGACCTAGGACATTACAGATAATGTGATTCCATGTCGAGATCTTTCTCACCAAAAACATGTGCTTCAAAATTATGTAAATTAATTAATTAGTAAAATTAATATAATATTAATTTCATCTTTACTATAAATTTTAATTTTAAATTTTTCCTTTGTTTTTAAATACATACTAAAATGACTTTAATTTGTATTATTCTTAACTTTATTTTTATCTTTTTTAATTTTTGTTTTACTTTTATTTTTATTTTTATGGTTAACCATATTTTAATTAAATTTGTAATCTTTTCAAAACATTTAAAAAAAAATTAACGTTATTTTAATTTTAATTCTAATTCTAATTTTATTTTGTATTAATCTTTTTTTATTTTTAACTAATGTTTATTTCCAAACTTTATCTTTATGTGTCTAGTTGAAATGGGTTAATGTTTTACAACAAGGTCTGTTATGCAACGTTTGTTAAAGTTTTGACCCGACAAAAATATATCTAGTATATATTTAGAGTGTTTGGATTCGGTGGGTAAATATTTTACGGGTTTAAATTTGTAAATATTTTCACTGTTCGGGTCGAGAGTGTAACATCGTTTTTAACTCGAGATGTTTGACCATATCACGAGATAGGCTGACCCTATAAATATTTCATTATTCACTTTCACAATCTTATCCAAACACTCTCTCTCCTACTTTTTCTCTCATCTCCCACCGCCTTCAAATCTCGAAGATCTGAGTCCAGATCTGAAAAACAAACTGCAAATATGCCTTAAAAAATCTCTCTTAATCATCTTACAAACACGGATATGTTCCATTTTACGCGTTTTATCCATGTTATTATGTTTCTGGACAAATGAACAGTTCCCGTCGGAACTGTTCATGTCGGATTGGACTATATTATGTTGTTCTTTGTTGGATTTGATGTTGTTTTCTTATAATTGATATCTTTAGGAATATAAGTGTTGATTTAATTGAGTTTTTGTTACTGTTTGTATAATTTTTATATTTTTATGGTTTTCCTGTGTTCTTTTGGGTTAATAAACCCAGTTCTTGAGTATGAATATGCATATAAGTTACCCAGATCTTCATGAAACATGTGTACAAACCCTGAAATGTACATAAGGGTTGAGGTTATGGTTTTCTGGAAAACTGATATATGTATTCGAATGGATAAACTTTGTATTCGAATGATAGTGATTCGAGTGGTTTGATGTTTGGTGATTGATATTCAAGTGGACTGAGACAAACATTGGAATGGACATGTTGTGTTGAGAAAATATGTTAAGCTCAAAGTATTCGAATGGCCATTCGAATCGAATGGACATTCAATTCGAATGTTCATTTGATTCGAATTGCTATTTCCTTCAAATGATATCAGATTTTGAAATTTGACCAAGTGCTAAGTATTCGAATGAACATTGATTCGAATGAAGATATTTGATATGTTGAAAATTTGACTAAGGACTTGGGATTCGAATGTAAATTCGATTGAAAAACTATTTGTTTTAAAACTATGTCAAGTCTGAAAGTCTTTATCATGTTCTTGAATGAATCTTTCATTCGAATGGACAAATCTCAGAAAATCACAAGGATCAAGCATTCGAATGTATTCGAATAGAAGAAAATCTCAAATATACTCACGTAACATTTGTTCGAATGACCATTCGAATTGAAAATATAACCTCCAAAAAGACCAAGTCATGATTGCTCGAATCTCTTATGATCAATGAATCAGGGTCATAAAAGTTTAAAGGACTTTCTAATCAAATGAGAAACCTGTTCTAATCTAATAATATTGTATTCGAGTCGAATGAATATTCGATTCGAATAGAGTGTTCATTCGATTCGAACATTCTTTACTTGTAAAATTTCTAGACCTATTCAGATTGGATTATACTTATTATTCTCAAGGAGTTATACATCCAGATTCAATTCGAATGATCATGACTTAGACTTTTCCATCGTCTTTTCATATTTTATTTGATTCGAATACTCTATACTTAGATAATTTTATGTAAAGTTCATATGTTGTATATAACTTTTGTAAAGTCTTAATTTAAGTTTGATTTTATTTTAGGTTGATCCTTGTATATACTTGTTATCTTTTAACTCAATTATCAACACTAATATTTCTTTTGTATCTTATAGGATCATAATAGTTCTTGTTCCTTGGAAATCCCGAGAAAAGGAAAGTTTAAGGTGTTCATTTCTATGATAAAGGGATTACAAGAATGTCCACTATTATTGAGTTATATTTTAACTCAATTATCAACACTAATATTTATTTTGTATCTTATAGGGTCATAATAGTTCTTGTTCCTTGGAAATCCCTAGAAAAAGAAATTTAAAGTGTTCATTTCTATGATAAAGGGATTAAAAGAATGTCCACTATACTATGCAATCTCTGCTGATCCTGAAGTTCACTATTCTTGGGTAGAGCAGTTCTTGACAAAAGCAACATCTAAGAAAGGCAGTTCTCGAATCACCTCAGAGATTGATGGACTGAGGGTGACTGTGAATGAGGAAGTTGAAAGAAAAGCCTTGCAGATTAAAGACAATGCAGCTGGCCCATTTCCAACTTTCACAAAGGAACATATTTCTGATCACTTGGAGGAGATAGGATATGATGTCAAGTGGTCAATGTGTGAAAAGAAGAACCTACCTGTGTATTGGAAGCTACTGTTTCACATAGTAGCTACCTGTCTATCTTCTCAGAAGGGTGGGTTTGATAAGTTGAATGCTGACTGGGTGAGTGTAATGATGTGTTTGACTCGAAAGAGGAAGTATAAATACTCTAAGTTGTTCTTTAAGTACATCCAAATGAATGTGTTTGGCAAGAACAGAAGGATGATGTATCCTCGTTTCATCTAGTTGATATTGGATCATCTACTTCCCGACACACCCGAACCCATGCATACTGATGAAGTTGATGAAGAGGGAAATGCAGTTGAATATGTTGAGCTGTTTCATGTGAAAGTAAACAAACAGTCTACTATGAAGGTTATCCTTAAACCCTCTGGGAGGAGTTATTACAAGTACAAGGGTAAACAGCCTGTGAAAAGTTTTGTCAGTTTGAGGAAACTGAGACTGACAGCAAGGAAACTGAGGTTGAGGAAGAGGAAGAAGAAGAAGAAGAAGATGATGATGATCCCGATGACGATGAAGGTCAGGATGAGGGTGATGAAGAGGAAGAAGAACAGGAATATTCATAGCTGAGTTTACTAAAAGAGGGACTAGCTCATCGTAGTGATTAGAGGACACCTCTGATCGTTCACCTCTAATGTGACACGTTCCCTCCCAGTTTGATCAACGGGATCTGTTGATGAGTCGGAAACTGAGATTGAGACTGAGCCTGAAGTTGATGTAGTATTTGAGGGCAGATCTAAAAAGAAGCATGGCAAAGGGAAGAGGAAATCTGGTGAATCCTCTAAAAAATTAGCTGCTGAGGAAGAGGAGAAAGAAGAAGAGGAGCCAGATTATCCTCTCAAATGCTTGAAAAAGACGTTGGATTCCAAGAAGTCCTCATCTTCAAAGGTGCCTCACCTTAAAGTACGCTTTCCTTCGATTTCTGAAATGATGAGTGACCAAGCAGCACAAACCACCACCATTCCCGACCCACACGTAGGATCACCAACCCCCCTAGACAAGACCATAGAAGCCCATAAAGCCAAACAAATCAAATTTACCAATACCCAAACCCCAATCTCACCTAAAACCAAGTACAAAACATAACTCAAGTCACCACCCAAAACCCAATCCAAACCTAAACCTAGGATTATTCTTAGGACCAAACCCAAACCCAAACCCAAACCCAAACCCAAGAAACCATCACTTGTAGATGAACCCGTTACATCTCTCAAAACCTCACCAGCCCGCCTAGATGAACCAATGCCTTTAACGTTTGAGGACATACCCATGACCACCCAAACCAAAACCTTCACCTCACCTAGGACCACCAACTTACCTATTCACCTCACCAATTACAGACACGTCATTCTGGTCTGCTACCTTCACAACATCCATCCAAACCCAAACCACCACATCCACCATAGAAACTACAACAACACCAATCTGCCTACCTTTAACCACAACCACCCTAACCAGCCAACCCTTAACCATAACCTTACCCATACCAACCACACCACACTCAACCATATCAACTACACCTCCCTCAACCCTTAGAAGCCCTGTCATTGCTTCCACTCCCATTTCAAGTGGGAAATCGAAGAAGTCTCCAGTGTTCCGAGATCCTGTCCTTGATAGGATTAAGGCTTTGGAAGAGGCAAATGAGAACCGTGCGAAGCGGAAGCTCATGTTGATCAAGTTTCTCAAGGATCAACAAGACATTAATCAAGAAGTTACTCGACAACGTGATGCTCGGGCTAATCAATTGGCTATTTTACAAGAAAGACGTGACTTGGATCAAGCTCAAATTGCAAGTCAGAAAGATTGGATTGACTTGTTACAGCAAAGAATCAACAACCAACAAGAGTTAATTAATAAAACTTTCTACAAAATGCTAATCAACATGTTGGATTGGAAAAGCTTGAATCAAGAGTCACCAAGCTTGAGACTGATCTTCCGTCTTTCTCCACTTTTGCAAGCAACTTCAGAAGGGAACTTGAATCTACACTTGATAAATTATGGATCGACTTTGAGAAATTGAGCTCAAGATTCAGTGGGTTGGAAAATGGAGAAAGAAGGGGTGTGAGTAGGTTGATGGGTGAGAGTGTAAGGCTGTGTGATTTGGTTGAGTAGCTTGAAGAAGAGTTGGAGGAACAACGCGTCGAACATGTGTGTGTGAATGAGTCATTGGTCAACCGGTACCTTGTCTTTATGGAGGTTATGTGGTTGACAGATGAGGATGTTGAGAACTTGAGGGTACACCTCATGGAAACCTTTAGGGGGTTTCTTCGTGTAGCTAAGCCGAGGGCCGAGCAAAGAAGTCGACGACAAACTATTTTTTCTCGTTTGGCCACTGATGCCGAGAGGGTCAGAGCTTTAGGAAACATTTATGGTTTCCTCTACATTGGAGAACCTGGAAAAGATGGCGGTGAAGGAGAATCGGGTGCTAAGGCTGCCGATGATGAGCCTGCCACTGTTGTTGGAACCGTTATGGGCACTGAGCCTGTAGTGACTACTGCTACTTCATCTAGGCAGGTCAGTTCTACAATTTCACCACTTGTTGCACTCATCATTAGTGCATAAGTCAGTGCTGCATTTACCACTGCTTTGGTTGTTTGTGCTGATCAACAACAAGTAGAACAAAGTGGTGGTGGACTTGATGGTGATGATGGTGACGATGATGAGTCTGATGGTGAAGAAGATGATGGTAATGATGATTATGATGATGATGATGATGATGATCGTGATGAGAAGAAGGATGATGAGGACGATGACCACGAGTTTGACATATTTGATGAGCCTCGTGGTGGAAATGGTAATGGTAGTGGTAATGGTAGTGGAGATGCCATCGGTGATAAGGCGGGTGATGATGAACCGCCGAAGGAGGCTGAGAAAACACGGGAGACGGATGCTGCAGTCGAGGCTGAAATAGCCTCGTTATTTAATGTTTGTTCTTTTGCAGGTACCGATCCGTCAGTTGAGAAAGCCGTGGAAGAAAATAAAAGTGATAGTGATGATGGCATCAACTATTCTCCTAACCCAGACACACCGGTTAGAGAGAATGTGGAACGTGGAAGAACCAGTTGTTGCTCCCGCCCCCCAGCATGCTTGAAGGAAGTCACGAAAAGGAATCAAATACCACAGCGTGACCAGGATGGCAAGCATGCGGTGGATCGAAGCCGTACCATTACTCAGATCCAATTATGTTTGCGAGATAGCACCCAATAGAAAAAGCTGGGCCATTCGTCGCACAGATGGTGATCTGACATATCTCACATACAAGGATATGCATACTTTGTCAATTCTCGACATGAACTACTTTAGAAAAACCATAGCTCGAGAAGATGACAAAGAATCGATACACTCATGGTTCAAAGGCTTTCTATGACGCAAATGCAAGAAGACTACCCGAAGTTCACCATCAATCCGGGTAGGTCCTACAAGTCAAAGGAGTTAAATCCCTTCACCAACAAGCCGTCCAAAGGTCGAACATACGAGATGCCGAAAGATCACGGTGAGCCAATCTTTCATGGCATGCCATTTGAATACGACTTTCTCTTTGACTTCATCGCGTGGGAGTTCGACAACAAGCATGGTGAAGTCATCATCCACTGCAAGTGCACTCACAACGTGCGGTTCTTTAACGAACACGAACTCGCAGGTTTTGGGCTGAGTGACCACAAGAAGCTTGTGGAGTCGCCCCTTTGTACAGTAGAAGATGTCCGTCATGACAACACGGACGCCATCGTCAGAAAGTTCAGCGAGTCCGTCTGACTACTTGTTGAAAAGCAACCATTTCAAGAACCAGATGATATCTTCAAGTACGAGTCCGAGTGAGAATGGTGATAGAAGTTAATAAAGCAAATACCAAAGACTAGAGGGAGATTGTTAGGCCCTTTTCTGTTCAAGTCTTTCGTATTTGCGGTTTGTTTCGTTTATGCATGTTTATGTTGTCAAACATTATGTTTTGGCCAATGTACTTAAAGCCCAATGGGCCGATTATGAATGAATAGTGTGCATGAGATCACACACACTATATATTGTGTGTGTGTCTCATACACAAACAACTTTTTGGCAAAACCTATCTACAAACTCTCTCTTTGTTCTCGGCAATAATAAACCAACAAACAAGATCCGAGATCTCGGTCCTAACTAGTTGTTTCCGCCAACTAGTGTAGAGGTTGATCCAAGATAACTAATAATAGTTAGAGTGTTGTTAGATCCGGTCAAGGGACTTACACTTGCCTCAACACGTTGTCAACCACCACTGCTGCTCACATTTGAGGTTAGTTGTCAACGGCTAATTTTGAGAATTGTTCAATTGTTCAACGTTGTGTAGGAAATGTTGGGCCAAAACGTTATGAAGAAACACCCAACTATGAATGGTCTAAGAATGTAAAAATTGCTTGTAGACCAGTTAAAGTTATATGAACTATTAAGTAGCAATTAACTTATAAAAAGAGATTTACGCATACCCGGTAACAACCATTCCCTTCAAATTAGCAACCTCAGTTAGGGCTGCCTTCCACAGTTTCACTCTATCTTGTGTCCATTTAGAACCCTCTTTTGCTTCAATCATGAAACTTCCTCTCTGGTTCCTAACATCTGAAGGATCAACGCCATAAAACACCGGCATAACGATGTGATTGCACTTGGTCTTTTGGTCGAGGATCAAGCGAAGCTCATCAAGGCACCAACTTGAATTTGCATAATTCTCTGAAAATACAATTATCGAAGCCTTTGATTCTATTATCGATCTTTCTAGTTCTGGCTTCAGTTCTTGACCTTCACGGATTTCATTGTCATCTCTGAAAGTGGTAATCCCCGCTTTATATAAGGCGTCATAAAGATTGTCTGTAAAAGAATACCGAGTGTCTTCACCTCTGAAGCTAAGAAAGACTTCATATTTGTGAGGGATTTAGGCTGATGAAGTGGAAGCCATTGCAATGAAATTAGAAAAGTGGTTATGACATTTGTGAAAAAAGAGAGGAATATAAAGCCATCAAAGTCTTCTCAAATAATAGCTACTCATTTTCTTGGAAAGCAGTTCGGCAGTTAGCATCAAAATGTCTTACACTTGCGAATATATTAAAAACAAATGAGTAGGTAACCGCAGACAATGATGTTGTATCTTATATGATCGTAGATACCTGTAGGTCCCGAAACCGGATCAAACAACAAAACAAACTAAGAAATAGTTGTCTTGGATCAACCTCACAACTAGTTGGCGGAAACAACTAGTCGGACCGAGATCTCGGATCTTGTGTGTGTGGGTAAGGGAGGCCGAAAGTGAGAGTAGGGTTAGGTGTTAGAGAGAGTCTTGAAAGTTCGTATATTACTTAGATGAATATTTGTGCAAGGGTTGGTTGGTGTATTCCATACACACACATTATATATGTGAGTATGTTATACACCCATCTCATTAATAATAAGCCCAATAGGCACCAATTACACAAGGCCTCGGGCCCATTACATATAAACGTAACAATCTAAAACCGTAACTAAACTAATTACAAATACGAAAGACTCAATAACCAAAACTGGGTCTTACAATCTCCCTCTAGTCTTTTGGTATATGTATTAGTTTAGTTACGGTTTTAGATTGTTACGTTTATATGTAATGGGCCCGAGGCCTTGTGTAATTGGTGCCTATTGGGCTTATTATTAATGAGATGGGTGTATAACATACTCACATATATAATGTGTGTGTATGGAATACACCAACCAACCCTTGCACAAATACTCATCTAAGTAATATACAAACTCTCAAGACTCTCTCTAACACCTAACCCTACTCTCACTTTCGGCCTCCCTTACCCACACACACAAGATCCGAGATCTCGGTCCGACTAGTTGTTTCCGCCAACTAGTTGTGAGGTTGATCCAAGACAACTAGTTCTTAGTTTGTTTTGTTGTTTGATCCGGTTTCGGGACCTACAATTGGTATCAGAGCGTGTCGAATCTTATGATTCAACTTTGCTCTTGATATTCGGGTTCTATTTCCGCTATTACCCGAACCGAGACGTTAAAACCCGTTGAAGTTTTGGAAATAAAGTTTGAAGATCTTGAAAATAAAGTGGGAAATAAGCGTGTTTGAAGCATTCTCCTTGTAGATCCGGACATTCGGGATCTACAAGTGCCCGATCCGGGCGTTTCGGGAACCGTTCCGCTATACGTCAAAAATCCGGTGACTGTTCGGTTTTTCTCCGGCGACGATTTTTGAGATTGAATATGTAAAAATCAAACTCCGATGTACGTTTGTGTCGGTTATTTCAGATCAAAGAACATATTGGATGAAGATGTGAACGAGGGTTTGCCGGTAACTGCTGGCGGCGGTAGACATGGCTGTCCGGGTTTCAAGTTATAAAAATAAAAAATAAAAAAAATCATGTTCTTCCGGCTACGGCGAGAAAGAAAGAAGAAGTGGACGTGGATGCGCTATCGGAATAGTGAATGGTGGCTGTGGACGTGATAATATAAATCCGGAGACGGTGTTCAACGATTTTCCGGCGTGGTGGCCAGAAAGGCTTTTTCCGGTGGGGCCACCGTGGGTGGCTTCGGTTGCATGTTTAATTGTTGTAGCGGCTGAGGATGGTGACGGCTAGGCGGTGAGAGATTGGGTGATCGGAAAACGACTTTCCGGCAATTGCGGCTCCGGAACCCTAGAGGGTCACCGGAATCGGTTTTTTCGGCATGTGAGATCTCACAGTGATGGTGGCTGAACTTGGACGTTGGTAGGCCTTTTTGTTTGCTGCCAGTAACTTCAATTTTCATTGGGCCTCTCAATGTGGATATGGGCTGCTTTAATGGACCAAATTTTGAGTCATATGTGTTTTGTTGATTTGGGCTGGCTTTCTTCGAAACAAATATGATCTAAGTTCTTGGGCTGCTTGGTATAAGCTTAGAAATGGTTGGTGAGCCCACTGAATTTTTCCACCTTGTCTTATGGGGCCGGTTCAAGCCGAGTAAGTGGGTTGACCAAATGAAGAAAGTCAAATTTGTTCGGGTTTTCGTCATTGTTGGACCGTGTTCAAAGCATGTTATTTCTATGTTATTTTTGAGGCGTTCGAGAAGTTGATAAACTTTGAACAAATTGGATACGAATTTGGACTTAAATAGGAAATAACAAGCTTTGTTCATTTGATCGTGATCCCCGGTAGTTCTTCTGAACCTATAGTGCTTGAAGATCCAAGATGGATAAAGAAGCGATAACTCCTTCATGAATGAATTAGGTGGATCATACCTTTAGGGGGTGATTGAAGATCTTCAGGGATCAACAAAGTTTTTGATATCATAAGTCAATGGGGTGATTGTAAGGCCAATTTTAGTGACTTGAGATATCAAATGACGAAACCCGTTATATATAAATGGTCAAGTGAATAATTAAAGCCGACATGGAAACCGGACACGAAACGAGAGCTTCGGGAACGCGCGTTTAGCTTCTACGGGAGATCTTCTAGTTTCTTTGTATTGTGTTAGGCTATAAATATGTCATATTGTAGTCTTTTATGTGTGTTTGTAAGATGTAAATCACCACCCAAGAGGAGCTCACCTTGGGTGGGTCGGTTCTAGTTTAATGTTATTAATCTTTTACCGATTACAGAGTCGTTCACTATACTTATTATCTTTATATTTTTGTTCGATCATTTGATTTACCGCACCCGTCTCGACACGTTTATCGAGAGCAAAACCGTTCGGTGGTCGTTTTGGGACCTACAATACCTCCTACACCTTTTCATTATAAGCATGGGGCTACAATATATGGTACCTCCGATAGAACGCCCTTCTGGTAAATCTAGTGTATAACACAAGTTCAAACTGAAATACTAAGTTTTTTTTTTTTTTTATTTTAATAAGTTGTAAGTTTATATATATTGCAAAAAGGACAAATGTGAAACACGATAAGAAGTAAAAATCAGATTATGCTCACAAAATTATGACAGTCAGTAGTTGATAGTTATCTATTTATTAGGCAATTGGTATTCCAGCGGTGCCGTTGTTCCACCTGAGCCCCAGCACTTTAAATATATAAATATATAAAAAAGAAGTTTCGGACTGTTAAAAAGTATGAACAGCGTCCCAAAGACCAAAGTTTATATATGTACGACGGTTGATGATGCACTTACATAAAGTAGATGACAGAAGGGAAAAATCTCAAACTAGCCAATTTTTATCATGGTTTTTCATAAATAGCTTAAAACCAAACAAAATAACCAAACTAGCCAAAAAAATTGTGTTGGATCCGACGAAAACTGTTTCTGATCCGACGAAATTTTTGGACTTTTAAAATCACGTCACGTGTTAACATATTAATGGATCTGACAGGATTTTAGTGGGTCCTACGGAATTCTTCATCTTCTACCTCTTAAATCCTAAACCTCCATCTTCATATTTCTTATTTCTCCACAAAATCAAGCAAATCAATAGTGAAAATCACTTAGTTTTTCGAGAGAACACATCCGTAGTGTTCAATTTCACTCTCGAACTCAAAATCAAAAACCCCACAATTGAAAAATCTATGATTCGTCGGACAAATTAAACAGTCGGATCTGACGAAAGCATTACTTTAGATCCAACTGTTTATTAGTACGTCGGTTTGTTTCATTAATCCGTCATACAAACCGTAAACCGTCGGATTCGACGGAATAGTATTCTACGTGGCACGTCGTGATAGGGTAAAAATTCCGTCATATCAGTAACGGTTTTTGACATAATTTTTTTGACTAGCTTGGGTTTTGTTTGATCTTAGGTTATTTCTGGAATCCGTGATAAAAAATGACTAGTTTTCTCCCATAAATGAACTGCTTGGTGTGTTTTATTATTATGAGAGTAGAATGTGATCTAAGCACAATTACGTTGTTTATTCTAAAATGTTTTACCAATTTCGAGGAAAATTACATAAGAGTTTGTTGGGTTTGATTAGTCAAGTTAGGATGCTTTGTCTTAAACGGGTGTTCAATTTTAATATTACATAAATTCAAATCACATCCTCATCAATTATATTTTTTGTATATGTGAACTCAAGATCAATTTTAATTATACGATGCTCCAAATTTATGTTCAAATCAAGTATATAAATAGTATGAATAATCTTACAATTGTTTAATATCCCCGTTTATGAGAATTTTTTAAAGATCAAGACAAACTAGGAAGCTCACAACTTCTTAGCAACTAGTGGGTTCAAGACGTTAAGTCTTACATCCACACAACAAAACTTTAACAGTTAAACGAGATGTTTACATTCTTATTTTATTAGCTAGTTTTTCTACCCCGCGCATTGCCTTGGACTTGAAATGTAGATAAAAATAAGTGAATCGTGACAGTACATTCTACAAGGCCAACAAAGCAAAAGAAAGAAGAAAAATCTTTAAGGAACCTAAAAACCTAAAGAAAAAAATTAATTAACTTTACTAAACTTTATGTGCCGTAGATTGACTTTGTTGGATCCAAGTCAGCAGTGTAAATTAGATTAAAGTTTAGGAGTGTTATTGTAACAATTTTTAAACTTAAAAAAAAGAGAGTACTCAAAATCGCCCCAACCAAGGATTGAACAAACATCCAATAGGTTGTAAAGCCATGCACTTACTACTATCTTTATAAAATGCTGCTTAGCAGATACCATGTGGCATCCGCATGCCTTCTCCCCCAATCACATACAGCAACTTTTTTTCAATGTTATCTGTTTATATATAGTGTATAAAATGGAAGAAAAAAAATGAGTATGTTGGACATAATAATGGATAGGTAAATCGCATATTGCGTACTTTAGATTTACCTAAAATTATAGTTTATGTTATTTAACTATATTAACTTGCTTTAACCAACAGTGCCCTGTTTGCTGTGCGCGCATATAATGTATATATGTGTGAACCCTCGGGTGGGCAAAAGTAAAATTGCACTAATTTTGACGTTATTTTACTAATTTTGTGAAAATAACGTTAAAAGTGATGGAAGATTAATCAGGCATCATGTGGTGGCGTTGATAGCCGAAAGACAAGGGTACATGCACCAATCAGCCGGCGTCCCGATGATTGAGTGCTATGTGCCTTATGTAATATGTCCAAGGCTTGATGCAAAACTACTATCGAGCCGGGGGTCTCACCGGAAGCAGCCTCTCTATCCCCATGGGGTAGAGGTAAGGCTGTCTACATCTTACCCTTCTCAGACCCTACCATAGCTTTGCTATTGGTGGGATATACTGAGTACGATGATGATGATGATGATGATGATACTACCATAAAATCATAATCTTCTTATTGAATTTTGAATTGAACAAATAATAAAAAACTCATACAGATCCTTAGCTCAACACAAATTAATGAAACAATTAACCAAAAGTTGGTCTAGCCAAAGACTAACAAATGGAGATAACAATCACCGCTGTGATGATCAAATACAATCGCTAAAGAACACTAAAGGAACGATCAAACTATATCAAATCGTAGATCGAAAACCAAAGTAGAAACGGGAGCAGTGAATTAAGTGTATTTGTAACAGTTAAGTTGAATGAATCAATCAAAAAGATTACTAAAAATCGGCCCAACCACGAATTGAACACGCATTCAATATGTTGAAAAGCCATGCACTTACTGCGATCTCTAAAAAATGATGGTTAGCGGATACCATGTGTCATCCACATGCCTTCTCCACCAATCATAGACAAAAAACTTTTTATCTGGGTTATCTTTTTTATATATATAGTGTATAAAGTAGAATAAAAAAGTGCACAGGAAATAAAATGGATCGGTAAATCACATATTATATACTTTAGATTTACCAAAAATTATAATTTATGTTATTTAACTAAATTAACTAGCTTTATACTATCATAAAATCATAATCTTCTTATTGAATCGAACAAACAACGAAAAACTCGATATAGATCCTTAGCTCAACACAAACTAATGATACATGTAAGGCCAAATATGTGACTTGTGATATCAATGTGACAAAACTCGTTATATATATATATATATATAGGGGATGGATCTTGAGTGAAGTGATATTACATCGAGAAGTGCGAGAAGTGAATGTATAACTCCATTAATCCCTAATTTCACTCCCTTTCATTTGATGTTACATACATATATGTAGGTTTGTTGTATTTATTTCTTAATTACACATTCAAACCAACCTACAAACATATAAATGTACCGAGCCACATTCAAACCTATGTACCTACACACATACAAACATACACATATACAAACATACGTACCTACACACATACTTATGCACCTACACAACGCACCTTCACATAAGCAAGAGAGTGAAATTAGGGATTAATGGAGTTACACCTTCACTTCTCGTTGTAAAAAAACTTCTTAAATGATCCAATACCTATATATATATATATATCGAGAGAGAGAGAGAGGTTAATCAAACTGGTGATGTCGGCTAGCATTCAGGATCCGAGACAACAGCTTCAATGCACAAGTTTAGCTTCAACAGTGAGGAACTTCTTGAATATTATTGTTTAGCTTTAAATAGGGGCTTATATTGTTCTTATTTGTGTGTGTTTTGTAAGGTGTAACCAACCACCCAAGGAGAGCTCACCTATGGTGTGATCGGTTCGTTTAATACTATGAATCTTTTAAACCGATTACGGTGTCTTAATAATCCTATATTTTATCTTTAAATTATATGTTCGATCGTTTGTTTATATCGAACCCGTCTTGATCGTGTATCAAGAACAAAATCCGTTATTTGGCGTTAGGGGACCTACAAATGGTATCAGAGCGGGTTCGAATCAACTGATTCAACTTTGTTATGTTTATTCAGGTTCTTATTATGTGATTATCCGAACCAAGACCTTAATTTTTTGAAGTTTTTGAAGTTTCGTAGAAGTTTTGGAAAAAAAGTTGATGCTTGGAACAAAAACAAGTATTTTAACAGCTTAAATATCTATAACTAGTATGGGTAAGTAAGTTGTCTCTTTAAGGAATCAAAGGAAAGTGCCGGTGGAACTCATGATTTAACTAACTAAATTATGCGGACAGTCGATGTTAAGCGGTTTTGAAAGATGTTTTTAGAACATACGATTACTTTTAATGGTTGTAAACAATTATGAGAAAAGCAATTCACTTCATGTTCAGGTAATGTGATGACCAACTAATCACAATTCAGGTAAATTGATTGCGCAATAATTACTAAACCTAGTGGTTTGATTGTGATGACAAATGATACCTTAATCGAATTTTTGAGAGAACTGAACCCAGTCTACCCAATTACCAGTTTTATATTATGAAAACCAATTAGGTTGAAATGACTAGCTATTATTAGTTCAATGACACGAGAACCTAGTCCTAAATATTGATAAACACAACTTGGTAAGTGATGCAAGATTTTATAATCAAAACACAAACTGTTTAAACAATCAATTGATAAATCAAACTACATCAAAAAACAAAACTTAATCGAGTTCTTAATAATTAAAGCACATAGAATCTTATCAAAGTTAGTTTACTCAAAATCCTAACTTAAAGTGAATATAATGGTTTTAGCATGACATCAGCATCACGAAAGATTCGCTTATCTGATGAAATGATGGAAGCATGTAATGAACTGACGAACCAGAAGCTTCAGGATGGTGCAAAATCGTCCTAGGGTTTATCAATAGATAGTGGAATGAAGGATATCTCGAATGGAAGCTAAAAAGGGACTTTATATGTTTTAGGTTTAATTTTCCGTTTTTTTAGTTGGTTCACGTAGCGCGAACGAGCTATAGCTTGGTCCTTCGCGTAGCGTGAAGGACAAAATAATAGGCTTCAATCTAAAATGTTTCGCGTCGCGCGAAGCCAGCTCTCTTAATCTGTTCGCGTAACGCGAAGGGGATCTTTTCCAGGGAATTTAAATAGCTCTTGTTTTATGCTTTGGGAAACGTGGTGATCCTTTTATGTCTTCATTTCAAGCATGTAAATCACCCCTAAAAGCAACATTAGCATTCAATGACCTGAAACACATAAACATGCTTGAAGTACCACCGTGTAACAACTCAGTTTTCCATTTAAGGTTACCCAAACCACTTTATATTCGCGAAATTTTTATCAATAAAAATATTTCGTTTATCGAGTAATTATTATATTTTTTTATTTGTTTATTATATTTATTTAATATATATAACTAACTTTGAAACATATACATTTTTTAACCCTAAATTAAACTTTAACTTATCATTATATCCACCTATAAAGTTAAGGGACCTTTTTGAAAATTTGATTAATTAATATATATAATAATAATAATCAGAATCCAAGATCCACACTCGTTCCCCTGATCCAGACCCGTATCCATCTTGTAAACACAACGCATATGATTTCGTGCACATTAATTATCGCCTTAAACTCGGAACTAATTATTAAAGATCTTTTATACGCGTATTATAACTAACACCGTCACTTTAATCGGGAAACAAGATCAAATTGATCATGTTTTTGTCTTCTTTTTAAACCGTCTATTTTCATTGCATCATTATACCATTACGATTTGAAAAAAATACAATTAAACACACCTGCACCTTATATACAACTCGTTGATCCTTAACCCTCAATCAATTTCGTCAAACAATTGTTTATAATCTGATATCTGGATCACGCTAGGCCGTCAACGTTGTTCATCTGTTCACCACCTAGTCTTCTTAGTTGCTGGTAATTATTACGTGCTTATGAATCGTTTTAATCAGTATTTTCAAAGCCCTGACATCAATTGAGCTAACAACGAGCGGATCGATCAATTGTTGAATTAAGGTTTTTAGTCTAATTGGGGATTTAACGGATTCTACATTTAATCAGTTGTTCTTATTCTTTAACCAACTTACCAGCTAGTCCAACTGGTTGGTTGTGTGGTGTTAGCGTCTGTGAGCGGGCGCGGGTTGGAACCCCGGCCAGCACACATCATTTTGTTTATCTTCTTTTCTTGTTTTTATGTTTTATAAATTAAATATAATTAGTATTAATTATCATATAATTATTATCTTATTAAACCAACATCATAAATTTAACGGGTCGTGTCAACTAATCTCGTTACAAGATTTTTGTACACATATGTGTTTGTGTTTATATATATATATATATATAGGTATACTAGTTTTTATCCCCCGTATTACGGGGTTGTTTTATATTATTTGTTCTAATATTTATTTATTTTTTTGAATTTATATTTTTTTTATTGTATGAAAGTTAATAATATACTTATAGTTTGATAATAAATTGTTTCACAAATAAATGAGATATTATAACCCAGCTTAAAAGCTATATAGTTTTGATGAGACCCAATACCCGTTTATTTTTTTTATATAAAATTGATTTTTTAATTATAAATAATATTTATAAAATTTAATAATATACTTATGGTTTGATGAGACCCAAGACCCGTTTATTTTTTTTACTATCAAATTGGTTTTTTAATTAAAATAATATATATATCTTTTTTAAAATAAATAAGATATTAATTTTTATTATATCCTATTTAATAGGATTTATACATCAATAATTTGGTGAGAATAATTTTTAATTTAATGAGATGTTATAACCCGTTTATGGAATATCTGGGTTTGGTAAGACTCATACACATGAATTCGGGTCAAATGTATGAGAAACCTCCATTTATAAATCAAGCAAATCTGGTGACTTCAAGAAAAAAGGGGGAGCGACCACATCGCGACACGTATGATTTTTATGTCTTCGTTTATATATATTATAGATATGTATAGGGGTGGGTTATAATAAAAAGAGATAGTTTCAAAGGAAGAGTAAGTATAAATCTAAACCCTTGGATCTATGATCTAGTGGTTGAGATTGGTAGTTTTTAAACTATGAAATAGTTTCCTAAGAACTAGGATTTAGGCTACATGGTTTCCTAACTCTAAATTTTATGTCATTCCTACTCTTCCTATAAAACTATGTCTTTTTATTTTAACCCTTTTCTATATGTTATGTATTATAAATATATATTATTAATGAACCGACAATTATTTTTATTAAAACCCAACACTATAAATTCACGTTTCTCGTCGTTGAACGTCTTTATAAACTTGCTCACATTTATATTATATATATATATTATATTTAATAAACTTATTAATGTAAGGCCCCGTTACCGGTGCCTCACTTTGGACGTTGGATTTACTCATAAACACAGTTCTAAATATCAGAGTTAATTAAAACTTTATGTGGAATATAAAAACTTCAAACCAATATATTACATAACCATCAATTCTTGTCTTAGCAAGCATTCGAATCATTTAAACATAAAACATTGTCTTAAAAATAACATAACATTTCATTGAGATGCCAGTGTCTTCAAATCCAAGTCGTGTGCTTCCCCTCAAGCGAGCTGCCTCATTCTACTCACCTCCGTGCATACTAAAAGTCAGCTACGCTGTGTGAGTTTTAGTTAATCATACAACATACAATCTATTCACATATTGGCACACATGCCCGAAGGTGTGTACATTATTCATACTTTACCTTACATACATAACTATCCGTACTACTTAAAGAGCCATCCACTCTATAACCTCACAAATATTATAAGGGTCCTACCATCACAGATATTATAAGAGTGTGGTCCTATCCTCACAGATATTATAAGGGTCTGGTCCCTATCCTCACAGGTATTATTAGGGCTTGGTCCATATCCTCACAGATATTATTAGGGTCTGGTCCCTATCCTCACAGATATTATTAGGGTCTGGTCCCTTGGTTTCGTGCAACTGTACCATACATGTCTTTACATACTTTCCTTGACAATACGTGCAATATCCGAAGATCGTTCACGTACCGTCAACATATCATATATACATCATTCATACATCATATATATTCATACGTACATCATTTATACATCATATATATATATATATATATATATATATATATATATATTATATATATATATATATATCAATCATATCTTTCCTTGACAATACGTGCAATATCCGAAGATCGTTCACGTACCGTCAACTTCCACCTGACGGTACATGCAATATCTGAAGATCGTTCACGCACCTTCAAGCAATCATCATACATAAATCATACAACGCATACACTTACCACTTAAGGTAAGTGTATTAACTATCACATCGAGTATGCACACAGCCCAAAAAACATAACAAGGAAGTGGGGCTAGAAACTCACCTAAACGCGATTACGTTCACCGTTTATGGTTATCCCCTTCTTGAGTTGTGCAAGACTAACTGTATAACCATTACATTTATTAAATACGGCTCTAGCTCTTTGATGTGTGCTTGCGCGTCTTATAAAATTTGATGGATTGGATATTTAGCTTTTGCACAAGATCGTGTTTTAAATTTATAAAAGTGATTTCTACAAAGACTAAACACACATAAAATAGGCAAGTGTACCTATCGTATATGTAGGATAGTGTTGGTAAGAACCAAGTATCAATCCGTGGACACAAAGGTTTCTAATAAATCGTTGTTTTACTTTAATCGGAGGTTTTAATCATTTTTTGGGGTTGATTTTTAACTTTTTATAAAATATAAATACTTATATATATAATATATAGGTGACCAAGACAAGAGATTCTAACGAGCTGTTCAATTATGCGAAGGTTACCATCTAAGATCAAGAATCCACTCCATTTTTAGCGTTGATAATTAATATGTAGACATGTGATAGACTTTCCGTAGCAATATATGATAGATAGCTCCTTAAACCTTAAGTGAGCATCTTCGGCACTAAGGAGATGGTATGCGCATTTTAAAGTCCACCCTTTCCTAATGTCATTCCATCTCAATGATGTCGATTTGAGTTGAAAAGTAGTTTCGTAAAGTAGAAAGATTAGGATTGACTTCGATTTCTCAAATACCAATTCTAACAACTTCGGGTGGTTGTAGTTCATCACACAACCTCCCCTTGGTTGATTTATGTAGGTTATAATTACACATTCCGTTAACATATGGTTTCCTTAACTAATTTGATATCCTAAGCAAAGCCATTTTCGGATTACCAAGGTTTAGAAAAATACGCCATAACTTATATCTCATCATTTCTAAGTACAATATAAGGATCCATGTTTCGATAATGTATCAAAGTATTTCTATCTTTCAAGAACATGAATCGATCATGAACGATTGCCAATGATATTGACAACCACCAACTTTGATTTAGTGATTTAAGATGGTGAAACATTTCTCATCATAAGATAATTGTAATATAACCATGTACTTTACTAGACTACATCACATGTCTTGATTAATTATCAAGTAAAACAAAGCTTCTTCATAGATTTTAGATGGTAAAAGAAGTTTAGCTCATAATAAGTATAGTGATAAACATTAAGATGATTGATAACAACAAATACATGATTAAACTTGGAACAATCTAACCAAATGTAGATGAATCCTTCTTCTTAATGATGGTAATGATGGTTGATGATGATGATTAGTGGTGATGACCTCCAAGCCTTCAAACTCTTCACTAAAAGTGAGTGTTAGTGTGTGTTTTTATAAGTGAAAACCGGAGAGAATTATTTTCAAGCCACACCAAATGAGTGCAACATGAGCCACTATTTATAGGCATTCTGGATGGTGAGGCACGACCCCGTGCATGATAAGCACGCCCCCGTGCATTTTTATGACATGTGCTAGATTTGTTTTGTCTTTTCTGTGACGTGGCCACGGCCCCGTGGTTGGTAGGCACGGCCTCGTGATTTTTAGTGACATGTGCTCAATTCTTCTTTGTCTTTTCTGTGTTTTCGTCCACGGCCCCGAGCATGATGAGCACGGCCCCGTGCTTTTTCTTCCAGATTTTGTTTTTTCTTGTATCAGAAGCATGGGGGCGTGTTTCTTGAGGCATGGGGGCGTGTTTTTTTGTTTTCTTGTGTTTTCTTCTGTTTTTCTTCGTCTTTTTGCTTGTTTCTTCATTTGAGGCTTGGTTTCACCTGAAATTATGTTTTATTATGATAAGTAGTCTTTTATGCTACGTTATTGGATAGAAATTACAGTTTTTAGAGATTATTTGATGCCTAAAAGATGTATATTTATATGTACATCAAACATCCCCACACTTGAACATTGCTTGTCCTCAAGCAATCCTCTTATAAATATCCTCTAAAAACAGCAAATTTAGATCATCGTTACCCCTTAAGTGAGCTCCAAGAAGACGAAAAAAATAACCAATCCTTATGTTAGTGACAAAAGAGAGAGGACTTTTGTTTTTATGAGTTTCTGTTTATGCAAAACGTCACGTTCTCACAATGTTCACTTACACTCGGTTTTAGATCTGTTTATACCTGTGATGTAGGTATGTGAAAACTCTTAGCCAACATGCAACCTGTGATAAATAAGCTTGTAACAAGTTCAAATCTCCACCTTTTGAAGGGTTGCATAAATCAGAAGGTAAAAAGGGGTTTTGGTTTAGTGTGAGTAGGAATTTGTATTTTGTGGTGGTTCAAGGGTTAATGGTAAATACAACTTCCACTGTTTGTTGGGAGTTTTGAGATGTATTCGATGGTTAGCTCCTTTCTCCTTGAGGTTTTTTTTATACCTAATGACTCTTTTAAGGTCAGATCGTCAAGACCAGTTTTATCGAGGATGTGGATCAATTCTTCCTCAATTCTGTTCTGAATATAACTTCCAACTCTAATGGATCGTTCAGCTTTGAGCCTAATAGCCCCCACCCTCATTAGTTCGGTATATTCATGCTGAGACTGAGTTTGACTTTTTCTACATCTTCCTTCGTGGGACCAGTTTCCGCAACCTAAACATCGTTCATATCTTTTGGCTCTTCTCTTCATTGCGTTTTTGGAAACTCCACAGAATGGTGGCCTTTGTTCGTTTTGTCGCCACTTTTTCCTCACCTCATTGCTAAAGAGAAAGATTATCTCCCTAAGTTCTGGAGGCAACCTAGGTTTTGTGAAGTGTATGCAGCAAAGGAAATTGAAATCGAAAGAATGCATTTCCAGTTCTTTAGGGTCTGCCGGTAAAAGACCAGTGTTGTATTTTACCGGTGAAAGTGGATAAGGTGGTACGGTTTTGGGTTTTGTAATTTTTTGTAATGGGTTTGATGGAATTGTGTAAGTATTACCTTCTTCCTTATACAACTCTTCGTTTGGTCTTGAAATGAATAATTGCGACAAGTTCTAAATCACATGAAACATATGACTCACTCAAATCTTCCGAAAAAATATTTATATGGCATGAGGTTTATCTCACAGTAACGGAGGAATTGGGTATTAAAGCCATATTTTGCATAAATTTATTCTCGATATTACAAAAATTTTTCTTACTTTTTCACTTTTAAATGATTGGTTATTTGCAAAAAATTTTCTTGGCTTTCTTTTTAAGGTTTAGAATAATCTTTGTCTGCTGCAAAAATATTTGTTTTAGAGAATTTTTAAAATTAGTTGGACAGACAATTGGTCAAGTAATTCCCCTCTCCACACTTGAATCTCACATTGTCCTCAATGTGATAAGATTCATGCAAATATAAAAATTCTAATAGAGTATTATTGGTCAAAAATGGAGAGTTACTTCCCTACGGGTTAACGAAATTTCGACAGAGCGTCCCCTGTTTTTCGTCCGTTTTCCTGTTTTTGTACCTGTATAATATAAAACTGCAAACATCCACAAACAACCAAGCATAAACTGCAGAAAATTGGGTATGGAATCATCCATCCCTTGCCCTTTCGGGCTAAATTAGTACTTAGCATAATGTCTTTGGCACTCATGGCCATAATAATATCCAAACCAACATAAACACAAATAAAAAAGTACGATGAAAAGTAAATTGTTCAAAACACACATAGTAATAAGTTCATAAAACGATGTCAACCCATGCCCGTGCCCATGCCCAACTACCTGTGCCGCCAATCATCAGTTACCCGTGTCCGGGTCAAACGGTCCCCACTGCCTGTCCATGCGATAGCCCAAACGATCAATCTCTCGCCTCGTCTCTGCATACTCGGCTGCTCGTTGTGCGTCTAATGCAGACATCTGCTCTGTAATCCTGTTAAATGAGGCAGTAGTGTTAGCTGAGAACTGATCAATAAGTCCATAAATACTCTCGAAAGAGTATCGGCTATCGTGTGATGAACTGGGGCCGGCCCTTGATGAAGATGGGCCTCCCGTCTGATGGTAAGTTCGGCGGCGGTGCTATCTGGGCGGTGATTGTCATCTCTCGTGTACATCCTGTATCATCATCTCTGACGGGTCCTCTGGGTCCCAAACCTAGTGGTTTTTGTTACAAAGTCTCCACACACCCGGGTTGATTTGCTGAACCATCTGCATGCTTTCACAGTAATCAAGGTTGAGAGCGATCGTGTCTGGGCTTGGAGTTCCTTCTGTGTCTGCACCATAGGCCTGGTAGAGGTTGTAGATCCAGGGACCACCAAAGATCGGGGAATTTCCTCGGGCAGTAGCATTTGTCATGAAAAGTTTACAAAATAGCATAGTAATATTGCATGGTATTTCGTTTTTCATGCAGTATAATGCCCAAAGATCTTTCAGGTTAACAACCCCTTCACTCTGTCCTCGAGCGTTGACGATATGACTCAGCAATCGGTGGATGTACCTCATGAGTGGGTCACGCAGGGCTGTGCTTTTAGAGACGCTTGGTCTATACGTTGTTGTTCCATAACTTAATTTTTCCCAAGCTTCTTCCCATATTTCACCTGCTACAGCTTCATCATCGTCACCCTCATCTGTAAATGTCGTTTTTTGCTTCGAACCAGATGTCAGTGTCAGTTTCCTCGGCCGTATAAATACCCAAATCAATTCCCAATTGGGTAACAGAAGTTGTATGCCAAATACCCCCACATCGGAACTCGATTGCCTTAGTGTCCCACATGTCAAACTTTATCTTCTTTATGTTGAACGAGGCTAGGAATTCTTTTGTGAGTTCCGTCACTGAATCCCCTGTCTAGTTAAAAACCCATCTCCAAGGTCCCTTCACGATGCTTTGATATCGGTCCCATTGGTTTACGTTTCTTAGGGTGTTTTCACATGCACGGAAGTGGGCTTCTGGATATCTCTTGTTAAGATACGTTAATCTTTCGTTTGCCGACCGGTCCCTTGTCTTGCGGTTTCCGAAGACTAGGAACGCATGAAAATCTTCCCCATACTCAGCCATCTGCAAATTACACTTAAATTAGTCAAATCTTACGAAAAATTTGCATTTTGTTAAAACAGAAAGCAAAGAACGGCGGCGTGCTTTCAAAAGCACGGTACTGTGCTGCTGCTTCTGGTTCAGTTCCTTTGATGTTTGACTTTTTGTTGACCACGACTCGTGTTGTTTTGGGCACGGCTCGTGTTTTTAATATCAATTCCTAACTTACTCAGACTCGAACCCTCGTTTCTAACCGGTCATATCAATTGGGTTTAATGGTGGGTCGGGTGTTTGTGCAAAGACCCAAAACCCGATTCGTTTCTTTCAATTAAACCCTTAACCATCAATCAATAATTTATTCATAATAATCAAGCATAATAACCCATACCCCTTTCGGGTTTTGACCCGATTTGGTCGAATTGAACAGTTTTAGGGTTAATCTAAACCTAGAATGATGAATTTGAGTAATGTAATTGTTAAGTTAACATACCTTAGGTCTGGAATCGAAGATTAGATTAAGAATTTCGTGAAAATGGTTGAGGGTCGGAGGTTTTCGGTTCAGAGTGCAGTGAAATTAGGGCTGGTTATGTGAGAAAGTTATTTCATTAAGTAAAAACTCATAACTGCTGTTTGACCAAAAACACGGCCCCGTGCTTTTGGAGCACGGTACCGTGCTGCTAAGTGCAGACATTACTGTTTTATTTATTTTGTTTATTTGTCGAGCTTGGTTTGTTTTATCTGGTTTTTCTTGTTAATTAAACATGGTAATTAAAAATCCTAGATTTCATTAAAACATAAAATTAAAGACATAAGTAAAGATAGATGAAATGAAAAGTACAACAACAATCCTCGGATCCTAACACATAAAACTAGCGGGAACAACTTCAATACGAAACGAAGTCGGAACTTCAACGGCCACCACCCTCGAACAAGTCCTAGAAGTGTGGTGGTGCTCGTTTGGCTTCCAAAAGTTCGTCAAGCTTTTTATTGAGCGTGACAAGTTCTCGGTTGATAAGGTTAAGTTTGGAAGTCACATCTTTGTGGTGGCCATCCACAACATGGAAGTTCTCGAACCTAAGCAGGTCGACTTTGTTAATCAACTCGACTACTCGAGCCTCGGTTTGCATGTTGCTCTCAACTTGGTCTCTTACGATGCATTAGAGTCTCATGATTTGTTCCTCAAGGAAGGAAGATTCATGTTGTTTCCCCTTCTTCACTGGCTTCCATTCAACCCGTTTTCCTTCCATTTTGGTTGTTTTCGTTTGGTGTGAATGGAATAGTGAATTTATGCATGCATTATATAGAGACTGGAGAGTTGAACACGGCACCGTGTTTTTAGATACACGGCCCCGTGCTGCTAGAAGAATAAATGTTTCTGAGTCAGAGAATTGTACGGAGTCAGCGCGTATCATGCTGAAGATTCTGGGGTGACCACGGCCTCGTGCTTAGGAAAGCACGGCCCGTGCTTTTTGTCACAGTGTATTTCTTTTTAGTTTTCAACACGATTCACGATCCGGACTTTTTAGAATGACGTTTATTGTAATAATTTGGAAGTTTGGTTATCTAAAAATTACTTTTCATTAAATAAAGATCCTAGAACAGTTACGGGATAAGCTCGGGTTTCCTAAGAAAAGAGAATAGTCGGGTTAAGCCCGAAGTCCTAACACATTGTGCTTAATGCACTTTTGACACATAAAAGCATAAAATTAAGTTTCCTAGAGCTCTCCGAAAGGCTCTCCTCCCCCAAATGGTCCTGGTGGTGGAAAATACATGAAACCGGAGTTGCTTGTTGATGTCTCGGAGTTCTATTTTCATGTTTTCCACTGATTCGGTGAGTTGCAAGAGACGCATCTCCGCAAGGACATTCATTTCGGTGAGTTCTCTCACGAGTTCTTGAAGTTTCAAGAGAAGCTCGGTTTTGGAAACATGGCAGGCATCGTTTCTCGGATGTCGGGAAACGAGAATTGCATCACTCACTTCAGTTGGCATGTTGACCCGCATTTTTAGGCACGGGACCGTGCTTTAAGGAGCACGCCCCCGTGGTTTTCTGAAATATATTATATTTTTTTTATTTTTTTATTTTTTAAACAATATTTATAAGGCCTACTTTTGTGAAGGTCTTGGCCAGACCTTGTTTCCTTAATGTCTTATTTAAAAAGTTTGGAGGGTTAGTACCTCCAAGACTTCTTTAAGTGGACCATCGATGTATGGTTTTAATCGATGTCCATTAACTTTGAACTTTTGGCCGTTTGAACTTGAAATTTCGATGGTTCCATAGTCAAAAACTGTCTCAACTATATATGGGCCTGTCCATCGGGATTTCCTGGAAAAAGACGTAAACGAGCGTTGTATAACAGTACACGATCGCCGGCTTGAAATTTCTTGTTTCCTTTTAAATGGGCGTCGTGTATTCGTTTAGTCTTTTCTTCGTATGACCAGGAATTTTCGTAGGCCATTGTTCTCAGTTCCTCGAGCTCACGAATTTGATCTTCCCGGTTTGCTTCGGCGGACGTTAGATCAAAATTCACTGCTCTGAGGGCCCAATAAGCTTTGTGTTTTAATTCTACTGGTAGATGACATGCCTTTTCGTAAACGAGCTTGAAGGGTGTCGTTCCTATGGGAGTTTTGTAGGCCGTCCTGAGGGCCCACAATACGTCATCTAACTTTTCTGCCCAATTCTTGCGATTCTTCCCCACACTTCTTTCCAAAATTCTCTTAATTACTCAGTTTGAGACCTCTATCTGCCCACTGGTCTGCGGATGGTATGGTGTTGCCAGTCGGTGGTGAACCCCATATCTTGCTAAGACCTTGTTCATCAGGGTGTTACAGAAGTGAGTACCTCTGTCGCTGATGAGGGCTTTCGGAGTACCGAATCTCGAGAATAACTTTTTCAGAAATCGTACGACTACTCGAGCATCGTTAGTGGGAAGATCTTGTGCTTCTACCCATTTAGATACGTAGTCGACTGCTACCAGGATGTATTTATTTCCGAATGAGTTATGAAATGGCCCCATGAAATCTATCCCCCATACATCAAAGATTTCACAAATTTGAATGCCTTTTTGAGCCATCTCATTTTTTTGATGAGATGTTCCCGGCTCTTTGACAAGCATCGCATGCTTGGATCAAAGCATGTGTATCTTTGTATATAGTGGGCCAGAAAAATCCTGCATCAAACACTTTTCTGACCGTGGTGGCAGTACCGTGGTGTCCGCCTGTTGGTCCTTCATGACAGTGTTTGAGAATGTCTAAGGCCTCCTTGCCTGCTACGCACCTACGAATGACTTGATCCGCACCTATCCTAAACACATATGGATCTTCCCAGAAGTAAAACTTAAGATCGGAGAAAAATTTCTTCCGTTGTTGATGGGTAAGTCCTTTTCTGAGGATCCTACAAGCTAAGTAATTAGCGAAGTCGGCATACCAAGGACTTTCGTCTTTTTCTTTTATCACTTCTTAAATGTGCATGAGAACTTCATGTGGGAAATTATTGTTGATAATTTCCTTGTGAAGTTCTTCAGAAGTTGGACATTCTAAACGCGAAAGATGGTCTGCGGCTACATTTTCTGCTCCCTTCTTGTCTTTAACTTCGATGTCGAATTCTTGGAGTAGTAGGATCCACCGGATGAGTCTAGGTTTGGCATCTTGCTTGTTGAATAGGTATCGTATTGCGGCATGATCGGTGTAAACTATGGTTTTGGAAAGAACTAAATAGGATCTAAATTTTTCAAAGGAAAATACTACTGCTAGTAATTCTTTTTCAGTTGTGGTATAATTCTCTTGTGCATCGTTAAGAGTTTTACTGGCGTAGTAGATTGGGTGAAAGTGTTTTTCTTTGTGTTGTCCGAGTACGGCTCCAACTGAAAAGTCACTTGCATCGCACATGATCTCGAATGGAAGGGTCCAGTTGAGTGTGGTCATGATTGGTGCGTTGACAAGTTTGTCTTTCAGTGTATTGAATGACTCAACACACTCCTCAGATAAGACAAATGGTGCGTCTTTCTCTAGAAGTTTGTTCATAGGTCTTGAAATTTTTGAAAAGTCTTTTATGAAGCGGCGGTAGAAACCGGCGTAACCTAGAAAACTTCTAATTGCTTTGACTAAAGTTGGTGGTGGGAGTTTGGATATGGTTTCTATTTTGGCCCTATCGACTTCTAGTCCGTTTTGAGAAATCTTGTGACCTAGGACAATGCCTTCCTTTACCATAAAGTGGCATTTTTCCCAGTTAAGCACTAGATTTACTTCTTCACACCTAGCTAGCATTTTGTCTAGGTTTTTCAGACAATGATCGAAGGAGTCTCCAAAGACTGAGAAGTCGTCCATGAAAACTTCCATAGAGTTTTCGATCATTTCATGAAAGATAGCCACCATGCAGCGTTGGAAGGTGGCTGGAGCATTACATAATCCAAATGGCATTCTTCGGTAGGCGAAGGTTCCGTATGGACATGTAAAAGTAGTTTTCTCCTGGTCTTCAGGGGAAATGGGAATCTGAAAGTATCCGAAAAGTCTATCAAGAAAACAGTAGAACATTTTTCCAGATAATCGTTCGAGAATTTGATCTATGAAAGGAAGTAGAAAATGATCTTTTCTTGCGGCATCATTAAGTTTCCGGTAATCGATGCAAACTCGCCAGCCTGTGATGGTCCTCGTTGGTATCAGCTTGTCCTTCTCGTTCATTACGATCGTCATTCCTCCCTTCTTGGGTACTACTTGAACGAGACTTACCCAAGGTGAATCCGAGATCGGGTAGATTAATCTGGCGTCAAGCAGTTTGATTACTTCCTTCTTCACCACATCTTGCATGTTAGGGTTGAGACGTCTTTGATGTTGGACCACGGGTTTGTATTCTTCTTCCATGAGGATTTTGTGAGTACAAAAGGAGGGACTAATGCCCTTGATATCCATGATCTTCCATGCGATAGCCTTCTTATGGTTTTTGAGAACCTTAAGAAGTTCGTCTTTCTCTTCTTTAGAAAGGTGAGATGAAATAATTACTGGGAGTTGAGATCTTTCTCTAGAAAGGCATATTCGAGATGTTTTGGTAGTTCTTTTAACTCTAAGGCTGGTGGTTCTTCGATTGATGTTTTTGATTTTTCATTGTTTTCAATGACTTCATATATTGTTTCTGATTCTTCGTGGTAGTTGTTATTGAAATTTTCATTCTCTAGGATGGGTTTGTTGAGTGTTTTGTCTAAGACTTGTGTTTCTAAGGGAGTATTGATGGAGTAATCTCGCATATAGCAACTTACGATGGAGTCTATGATATCAACACAGTATAAAGTGTCATCATGTTGTTGCGGATATTGCATAGATTTTCCTATATCAAAAGTGATTGCCTCGTCATTGACCCTAAGAGTGAGTTTTCCGGTGCAAACATCAATGATAGCCTTTGCGGTGGCTAAAAAGGGTCATCCTAAAATTAGAGGTACACTTTTGTCTTCTTCCATGTCTAGAGTCACAAAATCTACTGGGAAAACCAACTTGTCAATTTTGACAATCA
Organism: Bidens hawaiensis; assembly: GCF_021521415.1. Classification (NCBI taxonomy): domain Eukaryota; kingdom Viridiplantae; phylum Streptophyta; class Magnoliopsida; order Asterales; family Asteraceae; genus Bidens; species Bidens hawaiensis. The sequence goes on along the minus strand of NW_027492143.1, from coordinate 354,869 downwards.
TGTTTTCAACAATGCCCCGAGGATATTTAACGGATCGGTTAGCTAACTGAATGCTCATGCGGGTGGGATTTGGTTCTCCTATCCCTAGTATTGCAAAAACCACATAAGGCATTAAATTAATACTAGCTCCTAGGTCAGCCAGGGCATTGCTAACAAATAAATTTCCTATGAGACAAGGGATAGTAAAGCTCCCTGGATCGGTCATTTTTGTCGGTAGCTTGCTTTGGAGGACAGCTGAACATTCTTCACTTAGGGTGGCATGCGAGAGCTCCTCCAGCTTCCTTTTGTTTGTCAGTACTTCTTTGAGAAACTTGGCGTATTTCGGCATTTGAGCAATAGTTTCGACAAAAGGGATGTTGATATGGAGTTGCTTAAAGAGTTCTAGAAACTTCCCATACTGGGCTTCCAATCGCTCCTGCTTCAGTCTTCCAGGGTATGGAATAGGTGGAACATAGGTTCGAACTGGCTCCTTAGGCAGTACTGTGCTTGTTGGGGTCAGCCTTTCCTCCGTTTCATCAGGAGACTTTTTCTCCACAATTGGTGAAACAACAGTGGTTGTACCACTCCTGAATGTAACGGCGTTAGCTGTTGCATTCGGGTTGGTGATTGTATTGCTTGGAAGAGTGTCAGGTAGTCTTTCGGATAATTGTCGAGCAATTTGTCCGATTTGGGTTTCTAGATTCTGAAGTGATGCTTGTTGACTTTTGAGATCGGCTTCATGTTTTAGTAGTACTCCGCTGATATCAACAGCTCTTGAGTCGGCTTTCTTCTCGGCTTCATTTGTTTTGGTCATTAATTGGATTAACATTTCTTCGATCTTTGAGTAGCTTGGGTTTTGATGGCTACTAGAACTTTGATCTTGAAATTGAGGTTTAGGCTGGAAGCGTTGATTCATTGGTCTTTTCTCGAATCCGGATAAAGGTTGAGTGTTACCTCCGTCTTTCCAGCTGAAATTCGGGTGGTTTCTCCATCCTGAATTGTAGTTATTGATGAAAGCGTTGTTCTGTCGAGCGATGAAATCGACTTCTTCCATGACCATAACGACTTGTTTACAGTCACTCGTCTTATGACTTCCTCCACAAGTGTCACAGGTAAGTCTGGTTTTTGATAGTTCGGCTTGAAGTTGTTCGAATTTTTTAGAAAGGGCTTCAAGCTGGGCTGTGACAAGAGTGTTGGAGTCAATGTGGTGTATTCCTTTATGGTTAGGTGTATATCTTGGTGGGTTCTAAGCGAAACTCTTCTTTGCGGCCTTCTCCAGGACTTCAAATGCTTCGTTAGGTGATTTGGATCCCAGGTCTCCACCAGCGATCTGGTCGATGGTCTGTTTGTTTTGACTGGATTGTGTGTCAAAGAAAGTTTGGACTTGTAACCGTACGCTCAGTCCATGATGTGGGCATCTTCTTAGAAGACTTTTGTATCTTTCCCATGCTGCGTGTAACGATTCATCATCATCGGTCTGGAATCCGGTAACGCTGGCTCGGTATTTGGCAGTTTTATCGGGCGGAAAATATTGAGGAGAAACTGTTCAACCATCTGGTCCCAAGTGGTGATGGAACCAAAGGAAAGAGATTCTCCATTCTAAGGCTTGGCTCCTTAGAGAGAAAGGAAAGAGTTTAAGCTTGATTTGATCTTCTGAACAGTTTTGAATTTTAAAGGTTCCGCAAATTCGTAGAAATCTAGATATGTGAGAAAGAGGGTCTTCGTCGAGGAGACCATGAAATTGAACTGAATTTTCTACCATATGAATGGTGCTAGATTTGATCTCGAAATTTTTGGTGATTTCGGGTGGAGCCAATCCATTGCCGTAGCCTTTGAGAGTCGGCTTGGCATACTGGCTCATGTTCGGCTCATTGTTCTGCGCCGTCATCATTTCTTCGGTTTGATTTTCGCCTGATGTGGTGGCGTCTACTGATTCGTCTTTGATTGCTTCTGTGGTTTCTGTAGCCCGTTTACGAGTTCGTCGACAAAAGAGTCGTTCCGGTTCAAAAATTGGAGAAACAAGCTCACGCTCGAAAGTAGAGGACATACATGGGACTAAATCAAAATTAAACTAAAGTAACAGTTAGCTAAAGTTAGTCTAAATAAAATTATGAGTTAGGCTAAGCTATTTTAAAAATAAACTAATGTTTAAGTTAATTTAAGCTAAGGTAATTAAAGGTTAAAAATTAGGCTAGCTGTAAAATTATATATTTTAATGTTTAGTAAAAGTAAAGGCAAAATAAAATAGAAGTTAAAAATTTGTACAATTATAGACAATGATTAAATTAAAACTTGGATCGTTCTTAGAAACGTACCGTGTCCCCGGCAACGGCGCCAAAAACTTGATGTGTGCTTGGGCGTCTTATAAAATATGATGGATTGGATATTTAGCTTTTGCACAAGATCGTGTTTTAAATTTATAAAAGTGATTTCTACAAAGACTAAACACACATAAAATAGGCAAGTGTACCTATCGTATATGTAGGATAGTGTTGGTAAGAACCAAGTATCGATCCGTGGACACAAAGGTTTCTAATAAATCGTTGTTTTACTTTAATCGGAGGTTTTAATCATTTTTTGGGGTTGATTTTTAACTTTTTATAAAATATAAATACTTATATATATAATATATAGGTGACCAAGACAAGAGATTCTAATGAGTTGTTCAATTATGCAAAGGTTACCATCTAAGATCAAGAATCCACTCCATTTTTAGCGTTGATAATTAATATGTAGACATGTGATAGACTTGCCGTAGCAATATATGATAGATAGCTCCTTAAACCTTAAGTGAGCATCTTCGGCACTAAGGAGATGGTATGCGCATTTTAAAGTCCACCCTTTCCTAATGTCATACCATCTCAATGATGTCGATTTGAGTTGACAAGTAGTTTCGTAAAGTAGAAAGATTAGGATTGACTTCGATTTCTCAAATACCAATTCTAACAACTTCGGGTGGTTGTAGTTCATCACACAACCTCCCCTTGATTGATTTATGTAGGTTATAATTACACATTCCGTTAACATATGGTTTCCTTAACTAATTTGATACCTAAGCAAAGCCATTTTCGGATTACAAGGTTTAGAAAAATACACCATAACTTATATCTCATCATTTCTAAGTATAATATAAGGATCCATGTTTCGATAATGTATCAAAGTATTTCTATCTTTCAAGAACATGAATCGATCATGAACGATTGCCAATGATATTGACAACCACTAACATTGATTTAGTGATTTAAGATGGTGAAACATTTCTCATTAAAAGATAATTGTAATATAACCATGTACTTTACTAGACTACATCACATGTCTTGATTAATTATCAAGTAAAACAAAGCTTCTTCATAGATTTTAGATGGTAAAAGGAGTTTATCTCATAATGAGCATAGTGATAAACATTAAGACGATGGATAACAACAAATACATGATTAAACTTGGAACAATATAACCAAATGTATATGAATCCTTCATCTTAATGATGGTAATGATGGTTGATGATGATGATTAGTGGTGATGACCTCCAAGCCTTCAAACTCTTCACTAGATCTTCAAAGTGAGTGTTAGTGTGTGTTTTTATAAGTGAAAACCGGAGAGAATTCTTTTCAAGGCACACCAAATGAGTGCAACATGAGCCATTATTTATAGGCATTCTGGATGGTGAGGCACGGCCCCGTGCATGATGAGCACGCCCCCGTGCATTTTTATGACATGTGCCAGATTTGTTTTGTCTTTTCTGTGACGTGGCCACGACCCCGTGGTTGGTAGGCACGGCCTCGTGATTTTTAGTGACATGTGCTCAATTCTTCTTTGTCTTTTCTGTGTTTTCGTCCACGGCCCCGTGCATGATGAGCACGACCCCATGCTTTTTTTCCAGATTTTGTTTTTTCTTGTATCAGAAGCATGGGGGCGTGTTTCTTGAGGCATGGGGGCGTGTTTCTTTGTTTTCTTCTGTTTTTCTTCGTCTTTTTGCTTGTTTCTTCGTTTGAGGCTTGGTTTCACCTGAAATTATGTTTTATTACTATAAGTAGTCTTTTATGCTACGTTATTGGATTGAAATTGCAGTTTTTAGAGATTATTTGATACTTAAAAGATGTATATTTATATGTACATCACTCTTCTTATCGTTTTCTTAATTAATCTTAAGTGTCTAAGCCGGTTTTACTTTATTGAACCTTTACCGGTTAGTTAATCGTTACTCGTTAACCTTTAAAGGTATCTTTCATCGATTATCAAAGTCCAAGGACTATTATGTAATTATCTCATTCTTTTCTAAGTCCAGGGACTGTTCTGTCATTTTTTTAGACTTCTATTTCGTTGCGTGGTTCTTAACGAATTGGGTTATCATAACGAACTAGTCCTTATAGCGAATTGGACCCTCTAACGAACTGGTCCTTATCACGAATTGGACCCTATAACGAACTGGTCCTTTGATGAATCAGTCCATTTAACGAATCAGTTCATGTAAAGAATTGGACCTTCTAATTCGTTATCACTTTTAACGAATGGTCATAGCGAATCGGTGGTAATTCATTATCATTTTCCATAGCGAACTGGGACACGAGCTAAGGCTAGTTCGTTAAGCTTCCATTAACGAATCGCCTGACGAATCACCCCTATTTCGTTAACTCCCCGTTAACGAATTAGGTTAGGTCAGAGAATGTCAGAAACATTCTCTGACATACCCTTCTCGTACCGCCGCCTTTCCGGCGCCGTTGCCGGAAAATCGCAGCTTCACCGGAAAAACGAGATCTGACTCGTTTTCGACCGTTCTTCACCTTTTTTCGTCCCGTTCGATCCAGATCTGAGCTAGGGTAACCCCTAAGCTCATCTTAGGTTCGGTTTATACCCGATTCCACCCGGATCTCGTGACTTTAACGGTTTAACGGTGTCGGCTCGTCGTTTCGTGACTAAATCTAATGGGTTTGAGTTCATACAGCATCATACTATCATTACCTTGAATCGGGATCGGTTTTCTATCTTGAATCGGCTAGAGAAAGGAGAGAAATTAGAGAGAGAACTTAAGTGTGTGTTTTGGTGGTGTATGGAATGTGTGAAATGAATGATTAAATAGGTAATTAAGGCTCATATAATTATGGATCATGGGCTTAAGCGCATGGTATTTCCTACTTTCCCTCATAACCCAAGTCCATAGCCCATATCCATTTAACCCAACACTAGCCCGACTCATAATAACTCATATTTCTATTTTATTAACCGAAACGAGAAAACGGAATGTTACAATTAAATAGATTTTTTTAAAGATTCAAACAAAATATATATTTATATATAACTACCGATCATAAATAAATAATTATGCATTATTATTATGATTATCTACGTAATTATGCATAATTATTTTATTTTATTTCGGATAATTATAAGTATATTTCACATCAAATTTAGTTATCTAAATTATTAGTTTATAAATGTGATTATATATTTTCATATAAAGTAAACAAGGGTAAATCTATAAATATTAAAAATAATGACTTTAATAAATAAATGTGAAACAATAATATTACTCTTTGCAATAATAATTATTATAGAAATCTATAGATCAATTAATAAATATTTGAATCCCAAACTTAACTTAATCACATCAAAATCTTAATTTATTAAATCGTGTTATACATTTTATAATTAATTAATGTTATATTTTTGTAACTAGGAATCCTTGTCGGTGTATCCAAAGGGTTCATCATTCTCACATCATCATTTTTATTTCGTTTATCAAATCTGGTGAGTAATCACTCCCCTTTTTACTTATTTTAAATCTTTTGGGGACATATGCGTACTTACAGTATTTATCTATTATCTAGTATTTAAAACCACAACTGTTTAATCCTTGTGTGCATATCAGTTTATGCCTAACTTGCTATTTGTTTACTTGCTTTATTTGAATACATTTTGGAGAGGTCCAAAATATTCACATTATAGTATGATCATACAACAAGCGTAGTGGCCGGCGTCTGACTCATTGACAATGGTTTCACCGACATCTCATTCTTGGTAGCCAATGCCCGTTCACATGACAACGGTTTAGCCCTTTCTTTATGGTTTGGTTGATTGTATATATGCTATGGTTTAACTGTTTATTCTCACAGGAACAGTTTGCATCTTTATTTACTTATTATATATTATTAGTGTTGTGTCTTAAACTGGTGTTTTACTCACTCAACATGTGTTGTTGACAAAAATATATTTTATACTCATTTACAGGTTATCATCATGGTTGTTTAGCAAGATGAAGATCACGTAGAGATGCCCTTTTAGAATACAAACTTAATTGATCATTGTTGGAATTTCTTTATACTACTTCAGTGTAATTATTTTATTTAAATAAATTAAATAGATATTGTCATTTATCAATTTGCATGATAGTACATTGAAAGTTGTGGACAATCAGCTCACGCCCCGGCATTTCCGCCGTAGGTTGCGGTGTGACAGATTGCTATCAAAGTCGAACGTTTAAGATAGGTCGTTAGCGATGCCTTAGTAACATGCTTAGGAACCCCATACGTGCTTATTTGTTTACCTTATGTGTTCTATTTGATTGTATACAGCTTACATAATTACTTGCTAGATTAAGTACCTATTTAACTATTTAATTAACTGTTTACTTTATTTTTCTTGCACACACACATCTCTGAAGCTATGTTTCACTCTCAAAATATTTTATTACTCCGAGACTATGTCTCATTCTCAAAATATTTTTATAACTCTGAGGTTACGCCTCAATCTCAAAATATTTCTATTTAATTTTATTAGATTGCATTTTATTGTCGGAAATTTCATTGAGAATTTCCTAACTTTGTTTTTTGCTATTTTTCAATTAAAACTAGGGAGTGTGACAAGATTCCCCGCCTTAGTGGAAATTCTCATGCAACCGACACTTTGAGCGTTTAACGTAATCGGCTAAACGTTACACCCTATATTGTGTCTTATCATTTTTAAAATGTCTAGTCGGGTATAAAACCCATGGGACGCCATGGACACGCCAACTGTACATTTGCAAAATTCGTTATACTTGCGTTATTTTGTGAGAGCATTATCATCCGTGGTGATAAACGAGATGTTTCAACTACAGATGCTTGATTTCGTTTACTCGTTATTTAGTTTGGTCGGTTAAATCGCCATGTAACGCTCATGGGCCGACAAACTCAATTGATTTGTTAACTCGTTAATTAAGTTGGGCCATTCAAATTGCCATGTAATGCTCATGGGAGGCCAACTAACACATTTGTTTTGGTTTTGGTATGCTAATAAGTTGGGGAAACAAAATGCCATGGAAAGCTCATGGAAAACCCAACACATCGAAGAACATTAGTTATTTGTTTGATTTTATACGAAACGATTTATGATTTGATTTAATTATTCAATCATTCTATTATTCTATTATTAAATTAATCAATTTCTTACTTACTAAATCATTTTTGAATCAAGATCTATTGATTCGATCTATTCATTCACTCAAAATATTTTTATTCTCCTGATCGAATACAAATTCTTCTTTCTTCATTCATCAAGACTCGGTTATCACAAGCCAATCAAAACAATTTACGCTCTATTATTGAATTGGTTTTCACCTATTCATCTCATCACGTTATTATATTATTGCACAATTTAATTATCAAATTGTTTTCTAATACTTATGGTATCATATACATATACTATTAACATATTTCAAGTATTCAACTTCAAATTTTAATTTGTTAAAACATGTCAAACTTTGATAAAACTCATTCACTCATCAAATTAACTAACTGATTTTTAATTTGGATTCTAATTATCCTTAAGTTATGAATAAACTTCAGCATAACATATTTAAGTTTCGTTTTACACAATAACTCATATGAAATCTACACAACTATTTAATCTTCTCATTAAATTACATCTTTATTAATCATAGAATGTTTTCTCAACAACAAACAACATCAATCATTTATTTTTCTATAACCGTGTCATGGCCACATGCTTAGCCAAGAAGATAGCTCATGCGATCTCTAAAATTTAAACTCAATTTCCAAAACATAAATACAATCAATTCAATCTTGTTCATTAATTTCTTCGCTAATAAATTCAATTCATTTACTCCTACTCATTCTAATAACAACAACAATAATAAAATGCAAGTCTAAACATCAACTATACGCTGTTAATCAAATTAACAATCAATCTCAACAAAATCATAGCGCCTCAAACAAGAAACTTTACGTCAAAATTCACTCGTTATGCTTCACTTGCCACGTACCACAAAACCTTCCTCAACGGTCTATGTCGTCTAATTTTAAACCCATGCTACAATGCTTGCTCAAATTTTATACCCTACTACCTGTAATGGCTACAACTATGGAAATCCTCATAACATACGCCGTGTGTGTTCTTGATTAAATCATGTTCATCAAACTCAAAATTTCCAAAGTTATTTTATCAAACCCTACTCTGCAACCAAATCAAATATTTCAATTCAAATAACTTCAATTATTCAAATTTTTATAGATCTAATTAATCAAGTTATTTTAATTCTGATAATCAAATCAATCACAACTAAGTTTATAAAAGAAGATTTTTTCGTCATTTTTGGTCTAAACATATTTTATCTTTCTCAATCGTATCTTATAACAAATCTTTAATCGATTTTTGGATTTACACAATTTCAAATATAATAGTTTATTAATATTAAGTGATTATGCTCATACAATAAAGTCTATCTTTTCAAAGACAACTGTTTGTAATACTATACTTTCAAAAGATGTTTTGAAATGTTAATACTTTATTAAAACAACTCAAAAATGCAATTCATCTTTAGCAATATTTTACACAAAGACTATCTTCTATTCATAACCAAAACATATTAAGATTCTTGTTTTCTCTAAAAATCATGTATTTTCAAATGTTTTGTAACCCACACGATGGGACGAGTTATGTGGACCATCCGACGATCTAAGTTATTATGGGGGCCTACATAATTATCGAAGTTTGTCGTCTTAGTTGCTGGTAATTATTATGTGCTTATGAATCACTTTAATCAGTATTATCAAAGCCCTAACATCAATTGAGCTAACAACGAGCTGATCGATCAATTGTTGAATTAGGGTTCTTAGTCTAATTGGGGATTTAACGGATTCTACATTTAAACAGTTGTTCTTATTCTTTAACCAACATACCAGCTAGTCCAACTGGTTGGTTGTGTGGTGTTAGCGTCTGTGAGCCTGCCAGGGCGCGGGTTCGAGCCCTGGCCAGCGCACATCTTTTTGTTTATATTCTTTTCTTGTTTTTATGTTTTATAAATTAAATATAATTATTATTAATTATCAAATAAGTATTATCTTATTAAACCAACATCATAAATTTAACGGGTCGTGTCAAATAATCTCGTTACAAGATTTTTGTATATATATGTTTGAATATATATATATAGAAAAGAGTTCAAATAAAAAACAATTGTTTTGTGAGAAGTGTGAGAAGACTTTAAAATAAACCACACCACCTAAATAGGACACTATACCATGTAAATAAGAAACTATACAACTTTTAGAAACTACTAATTTCAACCACTAGATCCTAGATCCAAGGGTCCACATCTATTTTTATGTTTCTCACAAAACTATTATTTTTTTACGTTAACTCTACCGTGTATATATATGTATGTATTATAAATATATATTATTAATGAACCGACAATTATTTTTATTAAATCCTAACACTGTAAATTCACGTTTCTCGCCGTTGAACGTCTTTATAAACTTGCTCATATATATATATATACACACTAGTTTTTATCCCCCGTATTACGGGGGTTGTTTTATATTATTTGTTTATAATATTTATTTATTTTTTGATTTTTTATTTTTTTTATTGTATGAAAGTTAATAATATATTTAGAGTTTGATGATAAATGGGTTTCACAAATAACTAAGATGTTATAACCCGTTTTATAGGTTATCTAGGTTTGATGGGTTTGATGAGACCCAAGACCCGCTTATTTTTTAAACTATAAAATTGGTTTTTTAATTATAAATAATATATATCTTTTTTTAAAAATAAATCAGATATTAATTTTTAGTATATCCCTATTTTATAGGATTTTCACATCAATAATTTGATGAGATTAGTTTTTAATTTAATGAGATGATATAATCCCTTTAAGAAATATCTGGATACCCGTGAATTCGGGTCAAATGCATGAGAAGCCTCCATTTAAAAATCAAGCAAATCTGGTGACTCCAAAAAAAGGGGAAGCGACCACATCGCGACATGTATGATTTTTATGTTTTCGTTTATATATATTATATTTAATAAACTTATTAAATTGATTTTTTTAAAAGATTCAACAAAATATTTATTTATATAGTACTACCAATTATAACTAAATAATTACGCATTATTATTATGAATATCTACGTATTCATACATAAGTATTTTATTTGTTTTCGGATAATTATAAGTGTATTTCACATCAAATTTAGTTATCTAAATTATCAGTTCATAAATATGATTATATATTTTCATATAAAGTAAACAAGGGCAATTCTATAAATATTAAAAATAATTACTTTAATAAATAAATGGGAAACAATAATATTATTCTTTGCAATAAAAATTATTATAGAGATCTATTGATCAATTAATAAATATTCGAATCCCAAACCTAACTTAATCACATCGAAATCTTAATTTATTAAATCGTGTTATACCTTTTATAGTTAATTCATGTTATATTATGTAACTTGGAATCCTTGTCGATGTATCCCAAAAGGTTCATCATTATCACATCATCATTTTTATTTCGTTCTTCCGATCAGGTGAGTAATCACTCCTCTTTTTTACTTATTTTAATATTTTGGGGACATATGCATATTTACAGTATTTATTTATTATCTAGTATACAAAACCACAACTATTTAATCATTTTGTGCATATTAGTTTATGCCTAACTTGCTATTTGATTACTTGCTTTATTGAATACATTTCGGAGAGGTCCAACATATTCACATTATAGTATTATCATACGACAGTCGTAGTGGCCGGGGTCCAACGCATTGACAATGGTTTCACCGACATCTCATTCTTTGTAACCAATGCCCATTCGCATGGCAACGGTTTAGCCATTTCTTTATGATTTGGTTGATTGCTTATATGCTATGGTTTAACTGTTTATTCTCACAGGAACAATTTGCATCTTTCTTTATTTATTATATATATAATATCTTATTGTGTCTTAAACTGGTGTTTTACTCACTCAACATGTGTTATTGACACAAATATATTTTATACACATTTGCAGGTTATCAGCTTTGTTGTTTAGCAAGATGAAGATCACGTAAACATGCCCTTTTAGGATACAAACTTAATTGATCATTGTTGAAATTTCTTTATATCAATTTGCATGATAGTACCTTGAGAGCCGTGGAAAATCAGCTCACGTCCGGCATTTTAAATACACAATATTTAAACTAAAACGAAACAATTAAAATACTAATATACACGAGTTATACCCGACCATCAGTTAGGCCATCATATGTCTTCATTGGAGTATCATACTATCCTTAAGTGTCGCCTTATGATTCATCTATTCCTGTTTGATGAGATATGTCTTCTTTGTCGCAAGGCGTGTTTAGACTCATATGGGGCCGCATGGTACATTGTAAAAAGCTCTTGAGGTTCAAGTACTGACACAATCTGATTTCGGATGTGTTCTTTGGCATATTCATGTGGGCTGAAATTTCTGATAAGAATGAAGCACATGTGAATTTTCTTACTGACATGTTGGAGGGAAGATCTTCACTTCGACCAGTTGACATTCTGGTGTTTTAGATAGATAGGAGGAAAACATGTGTGTGGATTTAACACGGGTTTCCCCTCTGGTGGGCTTAGGAAGTAGTGGTTTTGTAGTCAGTCAAACTGCTTTAAAAGCTGTTTCATACAAAGTGACTAAACATGAGTAAGCGTGTCTTGACAACCAACATGTATTCAATCCTTTTGCTGTCGACACTTTTTGTTTCCTCGCGCCTGAAGTTGTGGAAGTACTTAGGCGAGTTCAACGGGTCATGCATAGTAATGTTATGACTCCAAGATCACCTAATGTAGTTTTTAAAATAGTAGGTTTTGCAATTCAAAAAGGGATAGCGACGCAGCTTCTTTCCCGTTTGCCTTCTGTTTCGATGTAATCACTACTTTTCAAGTATATTAAATTTAACTACTAAATATCACATCAAATTAATACTTCAAAAAATTTTTGATTATAAATACAAACCGACAATATGAACAATACGTAGGTGATTTACATGTAACCAAGTGTGTTTAAAACCTAAAGTCATACTATATAATAAAATGACCATAAGAGCATAAAATAACGTTGGAGGAACCTGTAGAGGTAGGGTACTAAAAAGACCCAAATACCCTTAAGTACCACCCGCGGGTCATAAAGGGTCCTCATGTAGGACACCCGCGGGACACACAGGTCACCCGCATACCATAGATGAGGAGGAACATCCTCATAACATGCGCGGAAGCATCCTGGCATCCTCATAAGTCATCCGCAGGACAGAGCATATGTCCGCCTAAAACGTCCGGAAGACAATGCCAGCGGACAGCTGTCATCACTCAAATATCCTCTAGAAGAATATTCATGATTCTTACTTGGGGAATACGTGATTTAACAGCCAATAGATAAAGGACACCTGGCCAAGTTTGTTATAACCGTGCACATGGCCAGGGTGCAATCCATCCTATCATTGGGTGATGCGTGTCCAGGTTGTTATACCCATGCACATGGGACGTATAGCTCAACCTATCACAAGAGGACACGTGTCCAGGCAGTTATCAAAAGATCTTCTAGAAGAAGACAGCTGCCCCAATCATCTTCCATCATCCTTCGGCTATAAATACCTTGTCAAACGGTATGAGGTACATAGGATATCATATATATTCACTCACCTATATTATGGCTACACTTAGTCGATTTTCTTCAGTACTTTCTTCATTACGAACGTTACTGATTCTCACGCCGGAGGGTGGTTACAGGAAGACCCCCCCTCTTTTCCTTCCTGTAACGAGACTCACGGTGTCTGTTTTGCAGGTTCTGGTCACTGGACTTTGGGAAGTCTTACTCATATCGTGTGGTAGTTATCGTATTGTACCCTGTGGACTCATTGGATCCAGGACCCATACCCGGGGAACGGATCCGTGCTTCTTCATTGGCGCCATCCATGTTTTTTGTTAGAACAGCAATAATTCTCGTTGTTTTTTTGGTTCGTTTGATATAAGTAATCTTCCTGAAGGGCCGACGGGACCCCTGCACCTGATTCACGTGTAACTAACACTGAAGCACCTCCGGGTCTTAGTGTTTTTGCATGTATCACGACTCCAAATGGCCGAGCTCTTGAACGCGTTGTTGCTCCAGGGTCACAAACTACTGAGGTAACACCTAGGGGTGTCCACCTAGAAAATGTTACAACTTCGGCTGGTCGTACTCCCACAGATATGGGACGTGCCTCGGCACCGGAAGGATCTAATTGGGGTAATCATGGACGAGTTACAGAGGAAACTCGTCGAAACCAGTCAATATTTGACCCAGAGAATAACTCGGGCAATTCTGACAGGGCGAGATCTCAGCAACGTAATTCTAGACCTAGAGGAACGTTAACTCCAGAAGAGTGGCTCCACGCACAACAACAAAGTTTGGTGGCCGAGTACGAACATAGAAAGCGTAACGAAAGGTTTCACTTTCGTACTTTGGACTGTGAGGAATCTCCCAGGAGATCTCCTTCCCCTCCATCAACAGAGAGAGGAAGCCAAACTCGTTACAGTCATCAAACGGAATCGGAATTTGGCGAACTCCCAAGGCTACGTCCTCGTCCCCGCATAGACATGCGGATGGCATCTCACTTATAAGAATTTGACAGTTACGATCCGACGTATCAGCTAGTAGGAGACAGTCTATATACCAGCGATAGTAAGATGAGCTCGCGGGTGAGAAGTAGCCGTCCGCATAATATAGTCCGCCACACTGAATACCATAGTGACGCTGAGCGAGACTTCACTAAACCTTACCGTCTGGCTGCTTTCGCTGAAAAGTCAAAATTTATAGCAAGTATTGCTACAGCACCTTTCCCTGTCAACGCTAAAATACCTATATCAGTAGGTAAATACAACGGTATGACTGATCCAAGCGATCATCTACAGAATTTTATAGCAGTGGGAGGTGTTAGCGGTTGGACGCTCCCCTATTGGTGTCACATGTTTGCATTAACACTGAACGGGGCAGCAAGAGAATGGTTTGAAAAGTTACCTGACGGAGAGGTTTCTAGCTGGGATGATCTCGTGAAAAATTTTCTCAACACTTCAGCCAAGAGAAGAAATATACACGAGACCAGTCAGAAATTCTGGATGTCGTCCGCCATGATAATGAATCCATAGAAGACTTTATTACCAGGTTCAACGATGAAAGTCTGAACATTGGCGGGATAAGCAAAGATATGCTCCGCGGTGCCTTCCGCAAGAACGTCAAGTGTGATGACCTGGTCCGAACACTCACCGGTAGGGATGGAATGCCCAAAGAATGGGATGACCTTATAACCGCGGCAAAGTTATATGCTAATACTGAGAAAACACTGAGAAGTGGTAACTCGAAGCAAAAATTCAAAGTCGAGTTTCAAACACCAAGACCTAATAGACAAGCGAAAGGCCCTATCTGGTCAAGGCTTCAGCCAAGTGCGGAAGTATCAAAACCATTCGATGCAAGATCCCTCATAGGTAACAAGAACAAATCGGGACCCTCAAGTCGAGGTCCCAACAGTTGGACTCCTCTTTCAAAGACTCCTGCTGAAATCCTCACCACAGAGAATATAAGTTTCAGAAAGCCACAACCACTAACAAAACGAGCATTTTTAGATGCCACGAAACATTGTTCGTATCACGAGGACATCGGTCATAATACGAATGAATGTAGAACACTAAAAAGTGAAATCGAGGCGGCTGTGAAATCTGGAAAACTCAAGCATCTAGTGAAAGGAGGAAGGCCTGACAATGGTAAGGCTCCCATGCGGGACGTTCAGGGTCCAAGTAAGAAGCAAATCAAAGAACTGAACGTCCATATGATACAAGGCGGATACAACACAGAGAAAAAGAGGATGGAGTCTGATGATGAGGAGTGGAAGAATGAGCCATGATCTTTCCGCGAATCAAAGGGGGTCCGAACAACAAAAATCCCCTGATCATTACGGCTTTATTCGGACACTATCGTTCTCAATATGCCTTCTTTGACACGGGCAGTACATCAGACATTATGTATGAGCAATGTTTTGAACAGCTTGACGAAGAAGACAAAGAAAGATTAAAACCCATCCACGCCCCAGTATCCGGGTTTGGAGGAGAAGTAATGCATCCGCGAGGGGTAATTTCATTTCCAGTTACCCTTAGTGACGGAATTCATTCCAAGACTGAAGAGGTTGAGTTTTTGGTTTTACCAGTAACATCGAAACATGACATTATCCTAGGGCGGGAAGCGATTGGCGATTTCAATGCTCATCCATCCACAGCACATGGTGCAGCAGGAGTTCCAACTCCTACTGGCATCGCAATAATTCATGTCAATCGGCACTGCTTTGCAACCGACAGCTCAAAACCTAGCAAGATTCCAAAACAATCTCTGCGGACCGAACCGGAAAAATGGGTTTTGAATAAAAAGTTTCCCGATCAAACTGTAACAATAGGACCTGCTATTTCAGAGATAGTACGGACTTTCTTGAAACAATTATTATCAAGAAACATGGATGTGTTCGCATGGCAACCCGCGGACATGACTGGTGTCCCGCGGAACATTGCGGAACACAAACTGAGGGTAACCCCGTTATTTACACCTATTGTTCAGAAACAACGTAAGATGGGTCCGGAACAAACAAAAGCAATGAACAAGCAAGTCCAAGACCTCTGACAAGCTGGGATCATCCGCCCTATCCGTTATCAAACTTAGGTTGCTAACCCAGTTATTGTCCCCAAAAGCAACGGAACATGGCGGATGTGTATCGATTTCAAGGATCTGAACAAAGCATGTCCAAAAGATTATTACCCTCTTCCGGAAATAGATCTCAAAGTTGATGCCGTGGCACCATTCAAGTTCAAATGCTTCCTAGACGCCTACAAAGGCTACCATCAGATCCGCATGGCAGTGGACGATGAAGACAAAACAACATTTCGTACCAATCAAGGCACCTTTTGTTACAAAATGATGCCTTTCGGACTGAAGAATGCGGGAGCCACGTATCAGCGATTGATGGACTTAGCATTCAAAAGTCAAATTGGTCGAAATTTAGAAGTATACATGGATGATCTCGTAATCAAAAGTGTCGAGGAAGACCAAATGTTAAGAGATATTGAAGAGACTTTTGAAACTTTAAAAAACATCAACATGAAGTTGAACCCAACCAAATGTTCATTTGGAATGGAAGAAGGAAAGTTTCTGGGAGTGATCGTCACGGATGCGGGCTACAAGGCTAATCCAGATAAAGTACAAGCTATAGCCCCTCATGCCTTCCCCATCTTCCCTCAAAGAGGTTCAAACACTGAATGGTCGACTGGTTGCCTTTAACCGTTTTTTGTTCAAATCATGCAGCCAAGTCCCATCCGTTTATTTCGACTTTGAGAAATTGCCTCAAAAAAGCACATTTCAATTGGACTGCGGAAGCAGAACAAGCTTTTTTGGAAGTTAAAAAATGTTTGATGGAACTGCCCACATTAACAGCACCATGTGCGGGGGAACCTTTAGCAATGTATCTATCAGCTTCAGACATTGCCATTGGGGCCGTCCTCCTGACAGATCGCAAGAATCTTCAAACACCGATCTACTACGTCAGCAGAACATTGTCGGACCCAGAAACAAGATACTCCATGCTAGAAAAACTTGTTTTGGCATTAGTCTATGCTGCCCGACGCCTCCGCAGATACTTTCAGGGGCATCCCATCAATGTCCTAACGTTCTCAGCAAACCAGAATTGTCTGGGCGACTGGCCAAGTGGGCCATCGAACTAGGTGAACACGCAATTGAGTATAAACCTAGACCATCAATCAAAGGGCAAGTGTTGGCGGACTTCATGACAGAAGTCCCACATCACAAAGAAAAAGAATGTTTGCTAGAGCAACAACCCTAGGCACCTCCGGAATCGGGACAGATTTGGTCCTTATTTATGGACGGGGCTTCAAGTAGTGAGGGATGTAGCGCAGGCCTCAGGCTAGTCAATCCCGAAGGCCATGAGTTCACATATGCCATAAAGTTGGACTTCAAAAGTACCAACAATGAGGCAGAATACGAAGCTTTCTTGGCAGGCTTACGGATAGCCAAAAAGCTTGGGGTTAAACATCTGGAAGCCCGAGTGGATTCCATGTTGATTGCGGGACAGATCAACGGCACATACTAGACAAAAGGCGATATCATGGCTTCATATGCGTCACAGGCGAAGGATCTGATGCTCCAATTCTCATCTTGCAAAGCCATTCATATAAAGAGAAGTGAGAACAGATCGGCGGATGCTCTCAGCAAATTGGCCTCAACAAACTTCGAACACTTTGCCAAAGATATCCGCATTGAAATCTTGGATCGCCCATCTGTTCCGAAACCTCAAGTCTTGGTAATCCAAACGGGAGTAGAATCCTGGATGACACCGATTACAGCATATCTGTCATCCGGAGCACTCCCGGAGGGAAAAACAGCAGCCCGGAAAATAAGACACAAAGCCTTGAACTACCAAATACTTGACAGTATTCTATACCGACGTTCCTTCCTCGGACCATTACTACGATGTGTAGATGCCGAGGACGCGAACTACCTAATCAGGGAGGTTCACGAAGGTATTTGTGGCCTTCACGCGGGCCCACGTATGGTCGTGGCAAAGTTAATGAATGCCGGATATTATTGGCTGGGGATGCACTTGGATGCCGTGAACGAAATCAGAAAGTGTGATTCTTGCCAACAGCATGCTCATAACACACTACGACCAAAGAATGAATTAGTCCCAGTCACGTCAGCTTGGCCATTCCAAAAGTGGGCTATTGATATAATGAGACATTTCCCTGAAGCCCCCGGACGTGTCAAATTTCTGATAGTAGCCATCGACTACTTTACAAAATGGGTGGAGGCCAAACCAGTTGCTTCTATAACGGCGGCAAGTGTTAAGAAATTCCTGTGGGAATTCGTCATATGCCGGTTCGGCCTCCCCCTCGAGCTCGTTAGTGACAACGGGACATAATTTTCGGACAGTGGGTTACAAGAATGGTTGAAAGAGTTACACATTTCTCAAACCTTCACCTCTGTAGCTCACCCGCAAGCGAATGGTCAGGTGGAAAGAACTAACCGGACCATCAAAGAAGGAATCAAAGCCAGACTAGGAACTAAAAGGACGGGCTGGGTCGACGAGTTACCCCATGTGTTATGGGCTTTCCGCACCCAGAAGAATTCTAGCAATTCCGAAACCCCCTTTAGTTTAACTTATGGCACCGAGGCCATGATTCCGGCCGAAATAGGAATCCCATCCGCCAGAGTCCTCATGATCGAGGATAACTCTTGGTTCATTCATCACTTTGAGAGCTTCCGCCTCAAGAGCCTGGCAGACTTCTCGTGATTCATTCATCACTTTGAGAGCTTCCTCCTTAGCAGCAGTCGCGGAGGCTGCCAACTCATCCCATTGTTCATTCATAGCTAACCAATCTCTGGTTATCTCTTGGTTAGTGGCAATAGTATTCACCAGATAGTAAGAATTGGAGTTGAGTAACTCTTGGTTAATACTACGACGACGACGCTCCCTCTGGGCAGGAGGAAGACTCTCCCGTAAATATTCAAAACAGACATCTACATCCCGGAATGTTGAATCTCGGCGTAGTGTCCAGCAGGGTTGATGAGGAGTAGGATCCTCCACTTGAGGATTAGGAGACGTCCGTGGAGCATGAGGAAACATACTCAGTCCTCCTTGATCCCTGAAGTGGTGGACATGGTAAGAAGGAGACATCTTGGTATGACCACTAGTGTCAACCTCCTTCTTCTTCAACGGAGAGTCATCCGCCACAATAACCGGATCCTCAACAGTTTTTGGAGGCGGTGGTGGCGGACGAACAGGAGAATCCTTCAAACCGGAAACATGCTCCGACAAGTTATCCAGGTTTACTGACAAATACCAAACAAATGAGTTAGAAAAGCATTCTAACCCTCATCATATAACAAGCAAAAAGTTTTGGCATACCTAGCGAAGGATCGTCAACATCGAGTTGATCCAAGCGAGCCTCCAAAGCGGCAGGAGTTGTCTTTTTGGATTTCTTCTTCTTCAAGACAACCTTGACTGGATTAACTTTACGTTTCCCAGCCACTTTGGAAGCACCCGCATCAACAACCGGACGATCACTCTCAGCAGTGATGTCCTTAGAAACAGGTTTTTTATCCTCCGCTACAGTGGTAGCATCATCCAGGTCAGCTAATTGACTGGATGCAGCCCTCTAGCGAAGGAGACCTGCAGGTGAATCCACAGCTTTGTTAGCATTAGATGAACAAGATTCTTCACAAAGTGATGACTCATCGCTAGATGAGAAGAGCACAATCACTCCGCTGGAAGCAATAGCAGTTATAGGTTTGGGTTTCGAAGGGCCCTCACCTTTCTGGATGCAATCTTCAACATACTTCTCACCTTGGGAATACATTGGTTCGGAGACCAATGGTTCCGGACGGAGAGCAGTGGGAAACATAAAGTAATTGCTCGTCCGATCCAAAAAAGGACCATCTCTTGGGTCAATCGGACGTCGCACCATCATCCCACCTTCCTTATCTAATAAAGTGCTAAAGGCGGAACCTTCACCTACAAAAAATGATTATAACAGTTAGATATCTAAAGAATATTAACAAAGCGTAAATATTCTCAAGCTTACTCTTATCAGTCCGCTCGTAGTAAGGCTCCAAAGCTAGAAATGGCCATAATCGGCTCATCCTCGCACACACCATCGCCCCTTCATGCAGCGGGCGTAGAGGAGTCGGTGTAGCCATCAACGTTTTATACCACGCCTGACCCTCATGAGCAGTGGCGGGGACCACAGGCATGGCGGCATCCGCCTTGCGTTTAGCCATCGTGAAGGGAATGACGTCCTCATGAATCCAGAAAAATTTGGGCTTCCAGCCGTGAAGACTGCGGAGCCACTCTGTTCCGATGGTCCTCTTCTCGATGGAGGCAAAGCTATACCATCCGTCGCGAAGGATCATCTTATAAAAAACGGCAAACATGCCAATAGATGGTTCAAGATCGCGGGATTGGCAACAAAACTCGAAATGCCGAATCCTCAACATCCAAAAGGATGGATCTGGGAGAGATGAATCCCATAAGTCGTCAGAACCGATTCGACAAACTTAGTCACCGGAATACGGAAGTTCCCGGTTGTAAAGTGGTCTACATATACAGCCATTTTATTCGGCGGGGGACTAGTGGCAACGGAACCACTAACAGGACGTTCCAGCTCCCACTCCGTCCTCAATCCATAAACGTTAACGACATCGTTATACTCTTCTTCATTAAGACTGACGGTGACATCGGTAATAGTAGGGGTACTTTTCTTATCCTTAGCCATTTCAATTTAAGAGATAATTAAGAAGTCTCAGAAAAGGGAAGAAATTTCAGAGAATGACTGAAAGTCTTGTATGCTTAAGAGAAATCTGAAAGTGATAAAGTTTAAATGGGGGTCGCAAAGGTCATATTTATACTCGTCGCAATTAATGCGACCCATAAATTGGCAGAGGAGAGAGAAATTGCGGACCACCAGATGACTGACACGTCAGGCGGGAAGTTCAAGATAAGAAAAACAACCTGTCAAAGGCGTCATACACGTTTCATCAGTTGTTTTTAACAAATATCTCCTTCCGCCACGTCAGCATAGCTATTTCAAAAAAGTTGAAGATTTTAGAAATATCTCCTAAAAGATATTTTCTTTGAACAACGGAATATCCACAAAAGATTTTTTCTCATTAATTATACAAAAATAATTACAAAATAAGAGAAAAAATTATAAGTTACAAAAACCTACGAAGCTATTCTAAGCGTTTGAGGCAAACAGATCTTCCGGAACTTTCACAGATGTATCCTCTGAAGATTCATCCTCAGACTCTTCACCAAGATAAGCTTTCAAATGTTGAAGACCATCATCCGCGGACGCAAACTCTGGAAGCATCTGCTGAAGCGGGAACACCATATCGTCATGCTCTTTAACCCGCGTCAATCGGGCCTGCTTGACATCAACCCCATGAAGCGGATGATCTTTGAACGAGCGGTTGCTCCGGGTATAACTTACTCCCTCTTGGAACCCCATAACGCGCCCAAGGGAGGAAGAAGCAGTCATCAGATTGGCAAAACTATCATTTAGCTCCTTACTTCCCTTGATATGGCGGACGACCTGTCAAGACGAAAGCACAAGACTCTCAATAACAAAATAAGAGTTAAGCAAGAAACAAGCAATAAAGGATGACTTACAGCATCGACGCCACGAGTAAGAAACCATTGCCGGTCACGCTCCGCCCGTTCTACTCGCGCCAGGAACTCCTTGGCTTCCGCAGTAGCTTCCTCATGAGCTAGAAGAAGAGAGTCATAAGCAGTTTGAACTTCAATAGCACTCTTGTCTTTAAGTTCGACTCGCTCCTTCTGCAGCTTAAGCTCCTCCTCCAGATCATGGATCCGGGCACCTTGAAGAGCCACTTGATTTTCCAGTACAGAATTGGCCTCCTGAGCACGGGCTAAGTCATCTTTATCTTTTTGAGCTTTGACCCGATCAGCTTCACGGATGGCATTTTGCTTCTCACAAGCTTCTTTCCACCGACGCGATGCAATAGCATTCCGCTCTTGTTCACTTTTGAGGGTGTTTTCTGCATCAGCCAGTTTCCACTTAGCAGTTTGGGCAGCAATACGATGCTCCTCAGTCTCTTTTTTGGCAGCCTCTGTGGCCCGCCGAGGCTCTGCCACCTTCCCGCCAAGAGTTCGCCACTCACTTAAGACCTCTTGGCTACTAGCCAAAGCATTAGCTAAATGATAAGCTACGTTTGTGTGAAGGTCATGGGGAGAGAGATCTCGTTGAAATGCCATTTCAGCGGGTGGCGTGCAATGTTCAACGAAATCCATGCAAGTCCCAGGATGAGAAAACCGGGAACCATTTGTGATACCCCACGGAGGGACAAACAACTCATGTTTGTCACCCAGGCCCGTGTCCCCATAGTAACGGGAACCCGAAGGCTTAAAACGAGCCAGAGTTGAGAAAGATTGTTGGGGAGGAGGTTGAGGATGAGACTCCTCAGTCCTGTAACCTTCCTCAGCAACATTGTCCTGCTGACCACCAGTGCACCAGTACCACCCCCAGCTTCAAAAAGATAGGCAAAACGGTCATCAGTCTCAGAATGAACATTAGCCTCATCTACAGTAACAGTATCAATCGGAGGGGTTGGTACTCTTTTTTCTGCCAAAGGAGAAAATGGTTGCTCCTCTATGCCAATATTGCTAGGAGGAGTTGGAGGTTTATCCTCCACATGCTTCCTCGGAGAAGGAGTTGATTGCTGTTCTGTTTGAGGAGTCGGCGTTGGTAACTTTTCAGAGATGTCCTCACTAAAGATCAGCGGATCTACATATCAAAGTTATACTTAGCCATACATTAGTAAACGAATACAGTATTTAAAAGGTTATCATATACCTTCAATATTATCAAGGCGGTCAGAAAGACTGAACTGAGGTTTCTTGGGGCGATGGACTTTCCGTTTTTTCTTTGATGGTCCTGCCTCAGAGTCCGCAGTCGCCATACCCGCTTGGCTCCAAAAAGCTCTCTTTCTTTCCAACTCTGCCAATAAAGATGAGACGGAGGAATGTTTAAAAACATCCTCATCAGAATCCTCTTCCTCGTCTAAAGCGGAAAACTGAGAGTCATCTTTATCATCATCACTTGACAATAAGATGCCAATCATCCCACCGGCAGTAACAACAATAAGGGGAGGAGGGTTCAGAACATACGTACCTGTCTCGAAGGTGGCATCGGAAGTGATGGGGTCAATTCTACCCTTCTTTGGAAACAAAAATTGGGACTTAGTTTTTTCAAGAACAATTTGGTCCCCTGCTTCACGGATGCTCTTGCGGACGCATCCCCTGTCCTCAAAAAGAGCATTGATCATAGAGCTCCGACCTGAAAAAGGATAGAAACTCAATTATGAGGACACTCACAAAAAGAAAGGAGACAATGTAAAAGTAACTCACGTTCATTCAAATCCACAAAAATGGGCTCCATGAATTCGGTTGGCCACAAGCGACTCATGCCTGCCCATACTAAAGCTTCCTCCGGTAAAGCCCGCATGGGTGTTAGTTCCATCGTGAGCACACGGTACCATTCTTGACCTTCATGTTTAGCAGTAACAACGTCAGGAAGGGCGGAATTTTCCGGACGGCGTACCATGTTTAGTGGCACCACGTCCTCAGAAATCCAAAAGAACTTATTCCGCCAGTCTTTAGACAACTTCTCAACTTCATAACCGATGCTCCGGTCAGAAAACCCCTGACATGTATACCAGCCATTACGCATGGCAAGACGGTAAAAAACCGGAAATCGATCAACATGAGGTACCAAGTCACGTGCTATGCATACGAATTCATAATGACGAATCCGCATCATCGCACGAGGGTGTAGTTGAGATAAATGAATTCCATAAGCAGTCAGAATCCTCTCAAGAAATTTCGTTATAGGAAGACGAAAGTTCCCATGAACGAAATAATCGGAATACAAAGCCATTTTCCCAGGCGGTGGGAAACTGGCTATAGAACCGGCAGCAGGAAACTCAGGTTCCCACTCGGGAGGAATACCATACGTTTCCAGTAACTTTTCATACTCCGAGTAATCCCATGAAACCTCGATCTCGTCAACTTCAGTCTGGACATTCGACATCTTAGAAGAAGACATATAACAAAGAATCTGATGATTTGTCAGAAAGAAAAACGCAAAGGTAATCAGAAGAAGAGAGCGATAAAACTTCTAACAGAAGAAGCCTCTCACTATTTATACCCATCGCAATTAATGTGATGGGATACGAACAGTAGAGAGAGAGAAACATCACCCAATCAGTGACCGCCACGTCACGCGGAAATTCAAAAAAGAGAAAAAGTTGCACAGTCGGGTACAGTGACAGCCGTAAAAAACGTCATATCACCTATTCACGCGCCTGCGAGTGGTCAACTTGTTCTTTTTCGTGACTATCCACACCAACAGAAGATATTTTCTACCTAACTTCGGACAACAAAAAACCCCCAAAATACATTAAGTCCAGAATTTCACCCGCCTAAAGATTTCACACGAAAGAAACACTGGACTGGGGGGACTTGTAGAGGTAGGGTACTAAAAAGACCCAAATACCCTTAAGTACCACCCGCGGGTCATAAAGGGTCCTCATGTAGGACACCCGCGGGACACACAGGTCACCCGTATACCATAGATGAGGAGGAACATCCTCAAAACATGCGTGGAAGCATCTTGGCATCCTCATAAGTCATCCGCAGGACAGAGCATCTGTCCACCTAAAACGTCCAGAAGACAATGCCAGCGGACAACTGTCATCACTCAAATATCCTCTAGAAGAATATTCATGATTCTTACTTGGGGAATACGTGATTGAACAGCCAATAGATAAAGGACACCTGGCCAAGTTTGTTATAACCGTGCACATGGCCAGGGTGCAATCCATCCTATCATTGGGTGACGCGTGTCCAGGTTGTTATACCCATGCACATGGGACGTATAGCTCAACCTATCACAAGAGGACACGTGTCCAGGCAGTTATCAAAAGATCTTCTAGAAGAAGACAGCTGCCCCAATCATCTTCCATCATTCTTCGGCTATAAATACCTTGTCAAACGGTATGAGGTACATCGGATATCATATATATTCACTCACTTATATTATGGCTACACTTAGTCGATTTGCTTCAGTACTTTCTTCATTACGAACGTTACTGATTTTCACGCCGGAGGGTGGTTACAGGAAGACCCCCCCTCTTGTCCTTCCTGTAACGAGACTCACGGTGTCTGTTTTGCAGGTTCCGGTCACTGGACTTTGGGAAGTCTTACTCATATCATGTGGTAGTTATCGTATTGTACCCTGTGGACTCATTGGATCCAGGACCCATACCCGGAGAACAGATCCGTGTTTCTTCAGAACCAGACAAACGATTAAAAACATATATAATTTCCAAAAGCAATTGTAGGTCACATGAATAACAAATAACCATTTAAAAACGTTATAGCTTTTCAAACGCATGATGAGAACGCGTTTTGTTTTCAACAATACCTTTGCTAGTGTATTATTAATTAAAATATAACCTTCAATTCGTCCATTTTAAATAAACTGGTAAATATTTGTCGCAACTCAACCATTTCTAATTACTTACTACGTACTGATAAATGAATTGATGGGTCAAACATATTTTATAAATCAACGATTTTAAAACTCTAAAACTCTAATGTAAATGGAACATGTGTGTTGGAATTTACAATCGTTGTTTGGTCCCAATTTATTTCATGTTCGTTTAGGTTTTAGTTAATTAGATGTGTTTTGTAACGTTTATTTTTAATGTGGTTTTGTTTAGTTGATTGTATCTAGCCTTTGACCAAAGATATTTTATTTGCCCAAGAGGCCCATATGATGTATAACCAATGTTTGGAGTATAAATATCATACTATACATAAATATCATACTATACTCCATACACTAGCTAAGTTTTTAAAAAATAATATTCTATCTTTTACTTTTTCTTTCTCTCAATATTGTGTGTGTTGTTAGTGCATTTCTTATTTGAGATCCGGATATTTTTGGTGATTTCCGCTCACCAAGTTTACAGATTGAGCCTGGATTAGTTGTTAAATTCATAACGAGGCCAACAATTGTTTTACTCCAACTCCTACATACACATGGATAATTAGTGTAGAAGTTGTATCGAGCAATACTAGAAAATGTGTCATTTGACTCATTTCCATATGGTGATTTTCGTTGAAAAACATATTAACGATTTTACTAAAAGATAAACATATCGGAAAATTTATTTCCAACCTTTTTCTAAATTGAGAATGTTGTTGCAATGTTTCTACAACCTTCTAACAAAACCTACATTTTTGTTTGTTTACTTTTCTAATTTGCTACAATTTTTTAAAAAAATTAAGTATAATACTATACATAGTACAAATAATTATACTTGTTAAAGAGTTGGCAACAATTTTCTAATGAAAAACAATGTTGTTATTGCCAGGTTGAGGTGTGCGCTGAGTTGTGGTGATCTGTTACGCACGTTACTCTGACATATTAAGTTTTGTTGGTGGGTTGTGTTCCCCACTAACTAAAAGAAATTACCCGATAAAAATATTATAAAAATAAAAATAAAATGATAAAAGTTTATATAATAAAAAATAAAAAGATAATGACAAAATTATAGTATTAATTAGATATTTTGAGATGAAGTAGATATTTTTATTGTTATTTTTATTTAGAGGAGAACATATATTAATTTATTTAAGTAAAATATAGAAAATGATTACTATTATGAAATAACAATAAAATAAAAGATACACGACATAGATCCATAAACTAAATTAATTAGCTAAACATTTCGACTTGTATGTTATGGTAATGAATATACGAAATCACACCATTTGATTATATGTTTACTTGTCATACATGCCGATGAGATAGGATTGAAAAAATAAAAACGGATAACAAACATACACACAGTTTGAGATAGGATTGAAAAAATAAAAACGAATAACACACACACCGAAAAAAAAAAAAAAAACTCTTATGTTTTCTTTGGTCACCACCATTAAGTTCATACCCAAAACCGGGTATTTTAAAAACCCGATTTATGCTCCTCTACCTCTCCCCAGCCCCGAAGTTACAACGGCTCTGCTCCGTTGCTCGAAGATGGACTCTCAAAACCGCTTCCTTGTCAAAAGAAATTGTAAAAGGTTAAAGTCATATTATTAAAGTCATATTATTAAAGTCATATTACATGGTTAAATGTTTGTTAATATTGTTAGTTTAAAGGTTTAGGGCCAGTAATGTCAATTCTTTATAGTTGATAAGTTCTCTAAACAACAGGGGGTGGTTCTGCCAATTTGAAGTAAAGTTCCGTTAGAAGCTGTTAACGAACAAATTGGGGATAAGCTATTAACTGAGTTCGTTCATAATTGATCCTTTGATTATCAATTATTTGGTGTATTTGTTTACAGAAATATTGAATTTGCAACTATTTCCGAGATAATCATCAGTCGTCTTACTACCCAATAATAACCCAAATATCCTCGGTGGTCAACTGTTGCTCGGAAAGGGTGTCTGTTGTTCTTTAAGCAGCATTGTGCAAGACGCGCTAACAGAAAATCAAAATACCGCTAAGTTATAGGAGAAGTTTATAATCCTCAAAACACATTCATGTTTTTAATACAAAAGCGTTAGCAATCATGAACGATGATCAAACTCAGTGGAATACGACTTACATGTAACATCACGCGGATTCTGAATTACAAGAGGTTTTGAGTTGTGAATATGGAAAATGGTAGTCATGGCAGTGGGCTCGGGTTGACCGATTTCAAGAACACCAGTCAGTAGTCAAAGTAAGGGCTTGATAATCTCTTTTACCCTTGATGGTATTGGGTTATGGAAGTTCACTAAGGTTAAGTGTATCATGATATTTTAACCGTTCTTGTGTCAAGTATGGTTCAAGAACCGGATGTTTGATTTGTGCTAAGGACTAGGTTCACGGTAATTCGATGCAACAAATGCCATAGTTCCAGGATGGAGTTTCGGATTAGTGGATATTTAAATTTGATTTGTCTCTATTTTGTAAGTTAAATACTATTGTGTTGGTAATATTACTAGTTATTGTAGACTGAATGCCTTGAAACAGTATTGAAAATTTCCAAAGTGTTAAAACTTCACACGACTTTCAGATCGTTCTCTTGTTTGGAATTGACTCGTATATTTTATGGTTTTCTTAAGTGTAATTTGTATATAATCAGATTTAAAAAATAGATTTTAACCGAGTATAAGTTTTCTAACTATCAAGACAATACTAGCTGCGGTGAGTCTATTACGGGCTAAAACATGTTGTTTCCGGGAAATTACAGATCAATGCATGTCATTTCAAAATCAATCAGTTTAATTAGAGTAAAAGTATTTTCGTACCAGCATAGGTCTAGGTTAAGACGGGCTGTCTTAAAAAAAGGTAAAAAAAATGAACTGAAAATAATGTTAATAGAATAATATCAACTGACAAATATCCTAACAAATCTAATCTAATCTAATCTAAATATCTAAATATACTAATAAAATTATTTCCCTCGTATTGTTCTAGTTTCTTTTCTAATAATTCTAGTTGTCCATGGATCATGGGTCAAAACAATTTTGACAAATGAGTTACAATTTTCGTTTTAATTCTCAAATCTTAAATCTCATTCGTCACAGCTATCCATTGGTCATGTGTCAAAATAATTTTGACAAATGCCTAGGCTTATACTTTTAAAAAAAATCACCAGATTCATATAAAAGTCTCTGTTTGCAATATAATATCAATGTCCATTATAACAAAAAAAAATAATAATGATAACTTATAACAACTTTAAAAAAGGTTTCTATAACCTAAACTTGTGATTCATCATCAAACAAAGGCTCTGGCAAATCAAAGAATTCATCATCTGACTCGTCATCTATTTTACCTTCTAATCCATTTTCATTCTTATGCAGCAAACTATCTTTTATCAATTCTTGTTCCGAGGAAAAGTCATATTCTAAAACCTGAACCATGTTCTCAAATTCTCTCACACATTTCATCACTGCTTGAGGATCAAAACGACCACAGACAGTTAGTCTTTTTATTTCCTCGTGAGTGGAAACAGATTCAACACCCACAAGACTAGATACCGCATTATCGATCTTTGCTGCTTCACTTTCACTACTAAAGTTCACTACCAGCGTTATTGTAAGTTTCTGACAAAAATAGGATCAAACGACAAAGGATAATAAGAACCACTAGAAAGCTCTCTTCCACTAAAAGTGAAAATAAAATAGGATTTAACATTAAGAGCATTGTTCGTGTCACTAAAAGTAAAGGTGTACATATACGTACATGATTATTAGGTTTCCGTACATCATTCAGTTGCGCATTGTTACTTGCGAAGGGACTGTTTATTCTCCATCTTGAATCTGCGACAATGTGTGAGATCATTATCTTCAGCTTAATAATAACTATAAAACATCCACAATCAAATCAACTACCTAGGAACTTACCAGTAATCTGAATATCGTCAACAAAAAAAATAGCAGGGATCATCGACATGTAGAAATCACGGCGACATAAATAAAAACCTCCTTTGACCTCGAATAAAGACAGATCTCCTTCAATCACTTCTTCGCTTTTCATCATTTCACTCTTTTCTTCTTCTTTCTCTGCTTCACCAGCATCCATATACTCAACGCTCGCACCATACCCACTTGCTACTATCGTTCCTTCCCCCACAATCATATCCACATCAACTTCATCACCAGCATCTAATGTGTTGCCAATTGGCCAATAACTTAACCATATAACATCTTCACCCACTCTGGGTTTGCAATACACCACAGGGTTGTATACCCAGGTAACACCCTTGCTTTTGTTACTGATGCTGGCGAACACAAGCGGTGGCTCGGTGTTTCTATTCTCATATAATGATCTGTATATGACTGTTACATATAATCCTTGGATCCTATGCTTCTTTGGATGCAAAGGCACATGAAAGAATAAGGTATCAAATGATGACGTATAGTCATGTGTCGCCATGCTTTGATCCGTTACGCCTTGCAGAAAGGTGCTCCTTATACCGTATTCATACAACATCTATATAATTACACACACAAAATATTGGATGCTTAATCTCCTGATCTTGTCACGTTTAAAATCAGTGTGCGGCATATGTTATGTTTATTTGTTTAATGGGCCAAGACTATTTATTTTATGTATTACAGTAATAATTTGCTAAGATTGTTTAAAAGCATATGTTTTGTGTCAAATGTTAGTAACTGGGCATAGTGTTATTAAAAAAAAGCTCGGTTACTATGTTATTATTAGTGTTGTTAGGTTTAAACGACACGTCTGTTCATGAGACGGTTACCAAGAACAGTTGCAGGGTTTCATCTTGTATTTATAGTCGTGTCGATGTAATCATTCAGAACATACCGCCTATGATTATTATTATTAGCATTGCATCAGTTTGTGATCAATTCTTATTTCCATTCTTACTCAATTCAATTACAATATATTTGAGAGAGAGAGAGAACCTGTGTATTAAAAGTTCTGTCTTTAGTAATAACATCACCAACCAGGTCCACCTTATGATATTGATACGCTTTAATCCATTGCATAAATTTTAGATCTGATTCATCAACTTCGGTGATGGACGCTAACTTAAAGAGTCCTTGAATCTCACACAATTTGAAACAACCTTCATAACTAAACACCTGCAGTGTAAACCGATCTGATTGGAATGTTATATTCTCCAGTGATGAACACCAATCTACAGACAACCTCTCAAGCATACTTGGGAGACATGGGAGAGACTTGAGGTTTGGGCAAGAATTCAAGACAAGTAAGCTAAGCATTTTAAGGTCAATGTGACTGGGCAACATCTCAAATGAACTACCAGCTAAACCCATTACAGATAATGATTGGGGTAAGGAAAACAAAGGCTGTTCTGGAATCTCTCCAGAAATAAATATCGGATTCGACTTCCATAGTTTAGTGCACCCGGTCATGTCCAAGTAAGAAAGGTTCTTGAGGTCTCCTATGGTTTTACAAACATGAGTCAAACTTGTACAAAACTGGAGGTCCAACTGCTCAAGTTTAGGGAGTCGAATGAGATTGCAGACGCTGACAAGTCTCAGAGAGTAAGAAAGATCTAGAATCTTGAGTGAACTAAGAACCTGTTCCAAGAATAACAAGTTGAATTTATCATAATGCATTCAAATGAAGATTTTTTTTAACCTGTGAAGCTAAAAGGTAAAGTGATTAACAGAAGGCTGAGTTCCTTATACCGTGGGTGGGTCAAACTTTTTCAAATCTCCGTAAGTCATGTGTAAAGCCACCAAGTAGCTTGTTAATAGGCCTGGTTGTATTGCTTTCAGGTTACATTAACCTCAACCATATTAAATCTGGAAAATTCTCATAGGTCCCAATGAGTTTCACAGAATTGAGTTGGAGCAATTTCAGGTTCTTCATCATTACTAGCGAACTAGTGTGAAATGCCTGCAAATATAGCATGCTTCATACACCTAGAGTACTAAAAGTTGAATTAAATATGCCTAAACAATCACAATGTCAGTACACACTTTTGAACCCATTTGAATCGAATTATATCAAAGCATAAATAATAATCAGACACAATTAAGAGTAAACTCACTTTTATTATATCAACATCCTAGGTCGGCTATCAAACATATGGATATACGGAACTCGATAAACAAGAAAAAATAAAATGAATCCTAACATGTTAACCCGACTTGCTTAGAAAAGGGGTTGGGCTCAACCCATGGACTTGTGAGACGATTTAAATGTTGATTATTAAATAATTTTTTTATATTGGAGATTCCGGTTTATTTTTTATTTATTAGTTACAAATTTGGTCAATATCATAGTCGCACCAAATTCAGGTAAATGAAAACAAAATAAGAAACAAATTTTAGCAGTTCGAATTCGGGGGTTGAAATAAATTTGTAAATTAAATTTTTTATATTGGATATTCCGGTTATTGATTTCAACTGAACTAAATCAAAATACACTTTGCTTTTGTTTTAATTAAAAAGTAGGTTTTGTTTTAACGGGTTTCAGTTTAATCAGTTTAAACCCACAAAATATGAAACATAAGTTGATGTGTTTATTATGATATTATTTTAATCCATAATAATTGATTTAAGAATGAAATACCAAATGTGAAACACTATGTCGGCCCTCCCCACGTAAAGCATGATGTAAATGCTGACTATCAAATATAAATATCCAAATATTGAAGAATGTAATCCTAGATGTAAATGTTGATTATTAAATCTTAAAATAACTACAAAATAGTTCAAATGCAAGTGAGGAAGAGATCTCAATTTTTTTTTCTTTTTTTTTTTTTCAATTTGATGGCGTTAAAGTCGATAAGAATAGTAAACAGGGACTGCAAGTGCATCAATTATAAGTTATCAAAATACACCTGAAGAAGATTAACATAGTTCTTGCCACATGTCCCATTTTCATTAAAACACGTGCTGAACATATTATGTCTTTATTCGTGCACGGCCCTTATCATACACAGAAAAGCATTATAATCTTACTAAGTAATATACACTAATATATTTATTTGACTTACCTCTGACGTCATCCATTGCTCTGGCTTCCTAATGTCAACTAATAGACCTTCAATTTTCTCTGAACCCTGAGTATCAAGAAAGACATGAAATTAATTAAAGAATGCATTTTTGAAACAATAGATGGAAAGTGAGCTTAAAGATAAACACAAAAAGCATCTTACATCTCCTTTCCTTAACAAACGATAAGCTTCTTATTTACGTTTTGCAGGATCTTAGGACTCTTCATAAACAATCTGACTTGCCATATCTTGAAGGAGTTTATGCATCTCCAAATAACCATATGATTCAGTAACAAGGCATCTGTTAATGAGGGTGGTGACCCCATATTTAGCATGCCAATCTTTCTCGAGTACCTCTTCCACCTCATATTTAAGTTCACTAATAAACAAACTAGCGATATGGAGAAACAATTCTTTGAGACTATGATGGCAACGATTCAAAACTCTTACGTAATACACATTGGATTCTATGATCAAGATCTCATTTCAAGGAATTAAGTGAATTCATTCTACTTCTCCACATTTCAATCATTTTATGTCTTGTCAGCTGATCTTGAGCCCTAACAGGTAAAGAAGAACCCAATACTTTAAGAGCTAGCGGATTTCCTTCACAATATTCCGCTAACTGTATTGCAACCTCCTCGAACCCTTTGATAGGAATTTTGGATCCAAAGGCATGCCAACTTAAGAGCTCTAATGATTCATCACGATTCAGCAGCTCGACTTTGTAAACATGGCATCCAGAAGATATGGAATCAAACGTTGTATCTATGCATAGATGCCTTGTTGTTATAATGATCCTACTTTGTGTATGGAGCGCCTTTGTTCCAAATAAAGTGCTTAGTTGGTCTGTGTCATCAATGTCATCAACCACAATAAGCGCCTTTTTCCTTTGTATGGCCTTCTCGACATGAAGTGTTCCCTCAGAAACACTAGATATCATTATGTTATTTCCTAAATCCCTAAGAAGTTGCTTCTGAAGACCAAGCATAGCACTAGGCTGATTCACAATCGCTTCAAGAAAGCTGCTGCTTTCAAAGTTCTGCTTGTTTGAGTTATAAATGTATTTCGCAAGTGTTGTCTTGCCGATTCCTCCAATACCGCAAATTGCTAGAACTGGAGAACGAGGTTGCTCATTTTTCAACCAGGTATTGATATCTCTGGCTCGAGTCTCTATTCCAGCTAGATTGGTTGGAATATTAAGGAGTTTCAAATCTAGTACAGTAAATTTTGTGAACGAAATCTTCAATAAAGGCGGTTTCAGACCTTGCACACAAGAAGTATTATGATCATAATTTAGAGCAAGATATAAAAACATCTAAAAAACGTAAATGCAAGCTGATTAAAATCAATTTAGTAATCAGAAACTGTACTAGATCTACTGCATATAAACCAAAGTATGTTCGTCATACTGCTGGTTTCAGTGTTTACTATTTAACTGAAAAAATCTTCAACCACCAACCTGCTACCAACTCAATAAACTGTATAACTACTTTACTTTTAGCCACCTCCGCCCCTGCGGTGGTTGTGGTGGTGTCTCAGAGTGACATCTTCTTGTATAGTTATTCATCATCTTGAGATTTATTTAATCAATATAAACCACAATTTTTTTTGTAAATTGGATCGTTTAGTTTGACCTGAAATTGTTATGGTATTTTGTACAACCTGACCCCCCCCCCTCTCTTATGCCAGTCAATATAGATTTATAATGCCGCAATGGAAGACACGGACACTGTTGGGAATATGAAAGAATAAAAGCAGGGTCCCTCGAACACTGGATACACCTCTTGAAAAAAGGTATAACTCCTCCGGTATAATTTTATTCTTAAAACATAGATTCTTCTTAATTGGGAACACCGTTTTGCATGACTTAACCTTGTGATGTGATGCATGGGGGTTTTGTAGATAATTTGGAACTGACCATCCATCCGCGTTAGTTTGTACCATTAAAATTAGGGGCAAATCAGTCATTTACACAATGAAACCTAACCCGGCAAGAGCCCCCCCCCCCCCCCCCCCCCTCCCCCCACCCCGCTTTAAGAAGTTACAACCCTAATTTTCTCATATGCACTTCACCATCAACATTCAATCGTGTGCACTTCACCATCGTCTTCACCTGAAAAATGGCGTGGATAATCGACTTGATTCTGGACATCATGGCTCTCACAACTAATCGACTGTTCATTTCCATTTTTTTACTTGTAATCCTAGTAATAATCATAGCTAAATCGATTATATGTTAATGATTTTATAGCCGCAGTGTGGGTTAACGTATCATCATGGACCCACCTAAGGGTGGATTTGGTGGTGTTGGTTAAGACAAACCACAACCGGAACTTCACCATTCAATTTGCTGCAGTAGGACATGATTAGTTAGAATTGGTTTTAAGTAGTTTTAATTTGGTATCTTGTATTATATTAACTACTTATGATTTATTTTGGTATCAACTAATAATTAGATGTTTACTAATGATCAGGTATTTTAGTATTATTATATGAACTAGTAATTAGGTGTTATGCATGTGTTATATTAAGCACTAATCAACTAATGTGTATTGTATGTTTAATTATATTGATGATAATCTACTTTATAAATGCAATTGTGTTATGATCATTATATAAATGCAATTGTTTGAATGACAATGTGGTATGTGTGTATGTTTAATGGTATGCATGCGTAATTTGGTCAATGGTTAATTGTTATGAATTTGAATAATCTGTGTGTTAGTGGATTAGTGTTATAATCGTATGATTGTATAGTGTATATAGATGTTTTATAGATTGTATGTATACTTATAGGTATGCGTGTACGCGCAGTTATATTTGTGCTTGTATGATTAGTATAATTGTGTGTATGTATAGTTATACGTGTCTGTGAGTATGTAATGTATCTACGTGTGTCGTAGTCAAACTAAATCAGTTACACAGTATGTATAATTCACTATGCATATAATATCAGTTAGTATGTATTTGTGTAGGGGCATAAGTGTGTTTTTTAATGGTAAATGTATGTTTCTTTGTGTGTGTGTGTGTAATTAGTATGTATTTGTGCAGCGGCAATTGTTTGATTTTGTAAAGTGTCTGTGCAACTGTTTGACTTTCTAAAGAGTCAACAACCATTATTAGAGCAACAACAAACTCATTAGTTAGAGAGTCAACTGTTAGACTTTGTAAAGAAATGTGTGCATATGTATTTGTGTAGGGGCATAAGTATCTTTTCACATGTATGTCCGAGTGTTCTGTGCAAGGGCATAAGTGTCTCACATGCATGTATGTATAAGTGTGTCCATGTATGAATGTTTTTGTGCATGCAGTGTTTGATTCCTACATAAGCTATTTAAGTGTGTCTATGTTTTAATGTATGTATGTGTAATGGTGAGTATGTGTAACAGTTTAATCAGTTAATGATGTTAATATGCAACTTAATAGGATACTTAATTAGTTAGTATGTAATTAGAATGAAAGTTGGTTAATCAATAAATCAATTTGGCCAACTGAAGTCAAACAAATCTTGGATTGATAAAAGTCAATACTGTGAAACTAAAAAGTAAAAACCGGTTATTTCTGAATTTGGAGGGAAATTAAACTTTTAAGACTACGAAGGTTGATTTTCGCTATTTTACAAAACCACAGGGTTGCAAACTGTATGGGCATAAGGGTCTTTTGACATGTTTTAAAACGTTGGGACTAACGGTTTTTTCCTATTGCAAAAAAAGAAAATGTAGACCACAAGAATGATATATGAAAAAAAGAAGTATAAAGTAAAATATATATATATATATATATAATAAAAAAAGAAAAACTACCACAGGGTTGATTTTTGCAAATGGTGTTGACCACATGGATGATTTTTGCACTTAACTCTAACACAAAATAGTAAAAATAAATAACAATCTAGTCAAATTATGGTGGCAAAGAGAGATGTTGAAGCATACCCTGAAACAACCTTCCCCTTCAAATCAGCCACCTCGGTTAAGGCCGTCTTCCACCGTTTGACATTATCCTCTGCCCATTTCGAACCTTCTTTTGCTGCTATTGCGAAACTTCCTCGCTGGTATCTGACATCTGATGGGTCAACTTTATAAAATACTGGGAAAACATAATGGCGGCTCGTCTTCCTTTGCTGAAGGATCGAGCAAAGCTCATCAAGACACCAGCTTGAATTTGCATAATTCTCTGAAAATATAATAATTGAAGCCTTTGAATCTGTTATCGATATTTCTATTTCTGGCTTCAGTTCTTGACCTTCACGTATTTCATCATCATCCCTGAAAGTCCTAATTCCAGCTTGGTTTAACGCCTTGTAAAGATAGTCGGTAAAAGAATGCCGAGTGTCTTCACCTCTGAAGCTAAGAAAAACATCATATTTTTTAGGGGTTGGAGCAGATGAAGTAGAAGCCATTGCAACTAAATTAGAAAAGAGGTTGTGAAATTTAGTGAGAAAAAAGAGAACAATATATAGCCATCAAAAGTCTTCTCAAATAGTAGATTCTGACTTTCTTAGAAAGCAGTTAGGCGGTTAGCATCAAAATTTTTCTCACTTGCGGATATTAAGACAATTATGTAAGCATATAAATGCTTTTCAATTTTCAAATCTAATTGCATTTCTAAATACAAAAGTTGAAAACAAAAAATATTAAATATTCTATTATTAATATAGGGCTGTAAGTGAACCAAATAGTCGATGAGAAATAATTTAACGTTATTTTGTTTAATAAACAAAGCAATGTAAACAATGAATTACGTTCGATCAACTAAATGAGCGAACACGAAAATAGGCCGTGTTCTTTCCATTGTGTTTGTGAGCGTTCATTAATGTTTTTACTTATGTATGTTTATGATCGTTAGTGTTTATTTTTGTTCATTAAGGTTTTAAGAATTTTTAATTTTTATATTATTTTCATATAAACTTAAGCAAAATTATTATCTATAAAACAATTGTTTGTGTTCATTTGTAATCGCTCGTTTATTTTCGTGAACCATTCACGAATAAGTTCAATCATTCCCTTGTATAATTAAAGTTTAAATTAGCAAACATTAACAAAGCATGTTAAGTGCCTCTGACTTGGTCTGTTTCAATGACCTGGTTAACCTGTCATATTTATTAATTAATAGCAACTTTTCTATATTAAAATTTAAAATCAAAATACACAATAACCAAGTATGATATTTTTTTCGTGGTCACAAATAGCACAATAGTTTATTATATCAAATAGGAGTCCAATTTGACAATTTAAATAATAAAATAGAGAGTTAATTACATGAATGTCCATGCCTTCTTGCCTTCTCGTGGTTTGTAATAATTTCACTTTTGTTTTCTAACTTTGAAAAATTATATTAATGTTCTCTAATACTTAAATTGAATTGGCTCGAGCTCGGCTCGTTTAAAGCTTGAGCCAAGTTTGTAAAAATTTTTTTGGTAAAATTTTTATTTTACTAGTTATTGATATATTAATGGCAAAAATAAAATTTTTACCATCAATTTATGATAAATTTAAATTGATAAATTTATAAACTAGAGATTTTATAATATTATATGTTTTATTTTCATGTTTTTATAATGTTTTAAAGCTCGAGTGGCATAATATATGTATTATGTTTATTTTTTCTTATTTTTGTATGCTATTATATATATATATATATGGTTGGTATCATTTAAGAACTCTAAAAAAGTTAAGAACTCTTAGGAACCCTTAAAAACCAAACAATTTTCTAATCTTTTTTATATATTAACATTATTTAAGAGTAGTTTTATCATATTATATATAAAAAAATTTGATTACATATATTAATCACAATTTTACATATATGTAAAATTTATGTACTAACAAATTTACATATGTGTAAAACAAAACATAGATATGTATAAAAACTAATTTTCAAAATTGTAAATCGTAGATATAGAAAACGATAAAACTACTCTCAAAGAACGTTAACATACAAATTTTTTTATAAAAAAACGTTAGTTTTCAAGGGTTCCTTCAAGTTCTTAAATAATTTAACAATTCTGTAATGATACTCATCCTATATATATATGGGGTTTAATATAAACGAACCATCAAGCCAACTCATATTATGCTCATATTCTATTTTTGGTTTCATTGTTGATGTTTCTATTGAATTCAAGTTCAGTTTCATTGGATGATAATGGACATAATAAAAAAGAAAAAGAAAAAGAAAAAAATGGGAAGAACAATAACTACATATGCCATTGGTATATAGATTTGTTCAATATGGGTGTAAAGAAAAATGAATCTGAAGGTTAATAAGAGGAAGAAAAAATTGTTTTTTTGTTTTTGTTTATTTTTTGATTTTCGGATATATGTTTCACTGTCCGAACGAATATTCGAAGTTTGGATATCTGAAATTTTGGATACCGATTCGGATAGTGAAATCCACTATCCGAAATGTTCGGATATCCGACTTTGAACACCCCTACCACGCACCCCGGCGACGAGTAACTATAACTGTAAAATTACCTTTTCAAAACGTGTAAAGTTTGCTTAACAATTTTTGTTTAACCTTCTTGTTAGAGGTGCATAAAAAACCGGAACCGGAAAAAAAATTTCGGAATTGAGTTTTTTATACCCGACCCGTAGGCTAAGAAAAAATATGCATTTCAGTACCAAATCTCGTACCCGATAATACCAGAAACCGAAACCGGATTTCTCTAATACCTGATTTATGCACGTGTTACAATGTTCCAAAATATAAAAAGTGTTATAATATTAGCTCTAATAACAAGATTATTGAAGTGATAATTGAACTTTATTATAACTAAGAAAAGAGAGTAAAGAAATATGAGATTCTCAATTCTACTGGATGTCAACGTTACTTACAATCACACAATATTTATAATACTAAAATACTATTCGAAAATACTATTAGGGAGACATATGCATATAATTGGTTTGAAAATGTCATCCACCACTTGCAAGTGTCTTATCGACACTCTTATAACACTCCCCCTTAGATGACACATTTTCAAAACTTCGGGGGCTTGAAGTACTGCCTCATTAAAAACCTTGCTAAAGAAAAACCCAATGGGAAAAACTTTAGCTAAGGGAAAAAGAGTGCAGTATATAGCTCCCCTTCATATTGCAGGTCGTTACATTGTCCGTACATGGCGCATGCCAATATCATGAACATGTTTCCTGAATGTTGCTGTGGGAAGTGCTTTTGTGAAAAGATCAGCTGAGTTGTTGCTGGACTGGACATATCTCATCTCAACTTGATTGTCTTTAATAAGTCTCGAGTATACTCAAAGTATCTTGGTGGTATATGCTTTGTTCTGTCACTTTTGATATACCCTTCCTTCATTTGCGAGACACAAGCTGCATTATCTTCATAGATAGGAGTTGGAATTCGATCTTTCTCTAGTCCACAAGAAATCAATATGTGTCGTGACATAGATCTTAACCATACACATTCTCTTGAAGCTTCATGCAATGCAATGACTTCAGCATGATTTGAAGATGTTGCAATGAGTGTTTATTTCTGAGAACGCCATGAAATCGTAGTTCCTCCATTCTTAAATACGTATCCAGTTTGAGATTTTGCTTTATGGGGATCAGATAAATAACTTGCATCTGCATAACCAACTAACCCTTTTTTGAACCGTTAGGATAAAATAAACCTAAATCAGCAGTTCCTTTAAGATACCGAAAAATATGTTTAATGCCATTCCAATGTCTTTTAGTAGGGGATGAACTGAATCTTGCCAATAAGTTAACTGCAAAAGAAATGCCAGGTCTTGTACAATTAGTAAGATACATAAATGCTCCAATTGCACTGAGGTATGGTACTTCGGGACCAAGAATCTCTTCATTATCTTCGCAAGGACGAAATGGATCATTGTCAACATTAAGTGATTTAACAATCATTGGTGTGCTTAAAGGATTTTCTTTGTCCATATTGAAACGCTTTAAGAGTTTCTCAGTATAAGTTGACTGATGCACAAGTATCCCATTATGCATATGCTCAATTTGTAAACCAAGACAATATTTAGTTTTTCCAAGGTCTTTCATTTCAAATTCTTTCTTTAAAAGAGCAATTGCTTCATTAATTTCTTTTTGCGTCCCAATTAAATTTAGATCATCAACATATACAGCTATGATCACATATCCTGATGTTGTCTTCTTAATGAAGATACATGGACAAATAAGATTATTTGTGTATCCTTTGCTTATCAAATAATCACTCAAACGATTGTACCACATCCTTCCAGATTGTTTCAATCCATACAAGGATCTTTGTAACTTGATGGAATACATTTCCTTAGGCTTTAAGCTTAATGCTTCTGGGATTTTAAGTCCTTCGGGAATTTTCATATAGATGTCACTATCTAGTGATCCATACAAGTAAGCTGTGACAACATCCATAAGACGTATCTCTAAATTTTTAGAGACCGCTAAGCTGATTAAATATCTAAACGTAATAGCATCCATAATAGGAGAATACGTTTCTTCATAGTCAATTCCTGGCCTCTGAGAAAAACCTTGAGCTACAAGTCTTGCTTTATATCTTGTAACTTCATTTTTCTCATTTCGTTTTCTCACAAAAACCCATTTATATCCTACAGGTTTCATTGACTTTGGTGTAATGACAATAGGTCCAAAAACCTTTCGATTGTTTAGTGAGTTTAATTCAGCTTGCATAGCATCTTTCCATTTGTTCCAATCTTGTCGATTTTTACAATCATCTACAGATTTTGGTTCAGGGTCATCATTTTCTTCCATGATATCGCTTGCCACAGAATAAGAAAATATATCATCAATATTTTCCATTTCATCTCGATCCCACATTATATGTGATTGACCATAGTTGATTGACAATTCTTTATTGGAATCATTTATTTCTTTCTGAGGAAATGTTATATCATTTATCCTTTCCTGAGGGAAGGTTTCCTTAGGGTCAGTATCCTTTTCAGATCCCTTTCTTTTTCGAGGATTTTTATCCTTTGAACCAACTGGCCTTCCACATTTTAAACGTATTTGGGATTCATGAGGTGCATTATTATTATTTTTCTTGCTTGGAATCTCAACTCGAGCTGGAGCATTGGCAACTGG
This sequence comes from Bidens hawaiensis, assembly GCF_021521415.1. Classification (NCBI taxonomy): domain Eukaryota; kingdom Viridiplantae; phylum Streptophyta; class Magnoliopsida; order Asterales; family Asteraceae; genus Bidens; species Bidens hawaiensis. The sequence continues at coordinate 313,405 of NW_027492143.1, read as the reverse complement.
TATATGAGATTTAGTGACCCTGTTTATATCAGTAAATGCATCGGGTAACTGATCTGAAATTTCTTGTAGATGTATTATTTTTTGAACATCTGTCTCACTTTGTTTTGATCTTGGGTCTAGGTGTAACAATGATGGGACACACCATGATATATCTCTTTCTTGCTTTTTCATTTCTCCCCTAATGCCAGGAACATTGTCTCGTTAAAATGGCAATCAGCAAAACGTGCTGTAAATACATCACCTTTTAAAGGTTCAAGATATCTTATGATGGAAGACGTTTCATATCCAACATATATTCCCAACCTTCTTTGGGGACCCATTTTTGTGTGTTGTGGCGGTGCAATAGGAACATACACAGCACACCCAAAAATTCTAAGATGAGAGATATTTGGCTCATTTCCAGAAACAAGTTGTGTGGGAGAGTATTTATGATTTGCACTTGGTCTCACACGGATTAATGATCCAGCATGCATAATTGCATGACCCCAAATAGAAACAGGGAGTTTTGTCCTCATTATTAATGGTCTAGCTATTAGCTGTAGGCGTTTCATCAACGACTCGGCTAAGCCATTTTGTGTGTGTACATGAGCAACAGGGTGTTCTACAACAATCCCCACAGACATGCAATAATCATCAAAATCATGTGATGTAAATTCTCCCGCATTATCAAGCCTTACTCTTTTAATGGTATAATCCGAAAAATGTGCACGTAATTTGATAATTTGAGCAAGAAATTTTGCAAAAGCAACATTACGAGTCGATAATAAAGAGATATTAGACCATCTTCCGGATGCGTCTATTAAGACCATGAAGTATCTAAATGGTCCACATGGTGGATGAATTGGTCCACATATGTCACCTTGAATTCTTTCAAGAAACATTGGTGTTTCTTTATCGACTTTTAATGGCGAAGGCTTTGTAATTAATTTGCCAAGAGAACAAGATGTACATTGAGACATTTTATCTATTTTGTGAATCTTTTGACCTTTTAATGGATGCCCATGTGTATTTTCAATGATCCTTTTCATCATTGTGGATCCTGGATGGCCTAATCTGTCATGCCATAAGTTTATGATACCAGAATCGCAACAATTTTATTTGACTGCCATATATGCTTGAGGCATATTTATATATGTATAATGTAAACCAGAATGGAGCATTGACAATTTTTCCAATATTTGATCTTTGCTTATGATATGCAAATATTTTTCATTACTAACAGTCCTTGACTGAGTATCATATCCATTATGATATATGTTTTTGAAACTCAACAAATTTCTTGTTGATTTTGGGGAAAATAAAGCATTTTCTATTTTGAGCGTTGTACCATTTGGTAATGCTAAATTAGCTTTTCCCACTCCTTCTATCAAGTTTGTAGGACTTGATATTGTATAGATGATCCCTTTTGTTGGTTTCAGCTTATAAAAATATTTTTTAGATCTAAGTATAGTATGCGTGGCTCCACTATCCGCTATACATATATCTTCTTCATTTGTTTGATCTTGTGCTCCAGTTATTTTCATTTTAAATCTTGAAAGTATTAAGAAAAATAATAAGTGTATAACAAAGACATTATGATATTTTAATAATAACTTTACTTAATTGAAAAACAAACAGTACATGAAAGGGGAACTACATAATTAAAGATAATGAGAACACACTTAATAATTGCATCTAATTATAGTCGTAAAGCAACTTTGTTTCAAAGTTCCACCTCAAAGTCTTCAACGCTTAGCTCAACATTGATATTATTAAAGTTATCAACATGGTTCACTTCTTTCTCCTTTACTTTTAGGGAGGCTTGATACAGTTCACACAGATGTGGAGCTGTGCGAAAAGCCTTTGCCCAGTGGTTTGTACTTCCACATCTAAAACATGAAGTGCCATTATTTTCGGACCTACCAGCTTCATTCCATTTTTGATGGTTGGAATTGGTATTGTGCGGGACATGATAATTATTGGCTCTCTGGTTATGACCATGGCCACGGCCACGACCACGACCGTAAGAATTAGTGTTCCATTTGAATGAATGCTTACGATCATTAAAATGCCTTTTGTTAAAATGACCACGGCCACGTCCACGACTTTGTTCCCATTTATGACCAGAATTTTTATGAGTACTTTTGTGAGCAACATGTGCTTCTGGTATTGCTAATGAACCCGTGGGAGGAGATTGATGATTTTTCATCAATAATTCATTATTTTTCTCTGCCACAAGGAGTAATGCATTTAGATCAGAGTATCTCCTAAAATTCTGCAAACGATAATGTGTTTGCAAGTTTATATTTGATGCATGAAACGTGGATAAAGTTTTCTCTAACTTTTCTTCCTCTGTTATGGGATACCCATAAAATTCTAGCTTTGAGCAAATTTGGTATAAAGCAGAGGTGTAATCATTTACCCTCTTAAAATCTTGGAACCTAAGACTGTTCCATTAATCTCTAGAAGTAGGAAGTAAAACTTCCCTTAGATGACCGAATCTGCTTTTCAAATCTTCCCATATCATATATGGGTTATCACAATTAAAATACTCATGCTGTAGTAATTCATCAATATGTTTATGAGTGAAAACATCAGCTCTTGCTCAATCCTGGTCAGAGCACTCATTGTCTTCTTGGATTGTATCTAACACATCCATTGATTTCAAATGTCTTTTGACATTTGCTGTCCAAGACATATAGTTTTCTCCAGAAATGTTGAGTGCAGGGAATTCGAGTTTTGAGATATTTGACATTTTGTTACTAAACACGAATAAGATAAATATTAGGATTACATACTTATTAAAATTGAAAGAAAATACAAAGGTAGAGCTATAAATAGATAAAGGAAAAAGAAAATATTAAACTCTCTAGGTGGGAGATTACAAATTAAGAACAATAAGATTATCAGCATTATGGTAGTTAACATTAAAACTGGGTGAATCATCTTGAAAGCTTTATCTTGGATAATCTTAAGAAGAAGAATGTTTGTTGTAAATGAAATGGAGTTGATAATTGGTTATTTATAGTGAAAATTTATAACCGTTTTACAACGGTTATATTACCGTTTTACAACGGTAACATTACCGTTTTATAACGGTAACATTACCGTTTGTATATGTGTGTGTGTATATATATAATATTAATTATTTTTAAGTAAGATAATAAATAAGATATTAAATAAAGTTTATTTTATAAAATATATAATTAGTATGCATAATAATAAGAATAGAATTGTTAGTGTAAGTAAATCTAACTTCTAAATGAGATATTAGTGTGCATATATAAATAAAAATTAGAATGGTTAACAAATTTTAATAACAATGTTTATACACATTATTGCTATTACATAGTATATGTATATGCATATATATATATATATATATATATATATATATATCCCAATGTACATAATTAAAGAAGTGTTTATGATGCTTATGTGGATACCTTTGTGTCTATTACCTTTCTTGATTAGGATATAAGCGGCTCGTGCTGATAACGTGTTATAATATTAGCTCTAATAACAAGATTATTGAAATGATAATTGAACTTTATTATAACTAAGAAAAGAGAGTAAAGAAATATGAGATTCTCAATTTTACTGGATGTCAACGTTACTTACAATCACACAATATTTATAATATTAAAAATACTATTCGAAAATACTATTAGGGAGACATATGCATATAATTGGTTTGAAAATGTCATTCACCACTTGCAAGTGTCTTACCGACACTCTTGTAACAAAAAGTTGATTGTTATTGGGTCGGGCCTCTTTTACAAGGTTATAGCTCAACTCCTTTACATCTAGTAGCTTAAAAAGGTCGTGGATAGACAAATTTACCCTAAAAACCATCTTTCAATTGTCAACAAGCACAGGGGTAGTATCGTCAATTGGCATTTCAATAATGCTTCACCGGCTGCATCTATACATAAGAGTCAGCTACAAACCAACTCTCAATCATTCTCCCTCTCAACGGTAAGTCATCAAAAATTGAAACTCAATTGATTTCTTAATCGGTCATCTGGGACTGTTTACTTTATACTTCAACTTTCAATTTGTGTTTAATTTTGCTCACGATTCTCGCGTTAAATCATCACAAACGAAACGATGATTCTGTGTATTTGCATTGGTGTATCGTTTATTAAAGTTAGCTCTCGTATTACCCGTCGCAACCGCAACCGTTGAAAGATCCTTTTCGGCGATGAAGTATGTGAAGTCTGATTTGCGTAATCGAATGGGTGATGAAAATTTAAGCGATAGTTGTATTTGTTACATTGAGAAAGACTTGCTTATCAATGTTAGAGTAGATGATGTAATGGTTAGATTTCAAAAAATGAAAACTCATAGAGAACAACTTTGATGTATTTGTTATCTAATATTTTGTTTGGTAATTCTTTTTTTTATATATATATGACCCGATTCGACCCGACCTGAATCGACCCGACAGTTGTATTAATACCGACCATAAAAATTCCCGACCCCTGTGAGAAAAATTCCTGGATCCGCCACTACCCGGTAGCATGAACAAGGCAAGACCCGAAGGCCAAGGTGGTATTCTCATGACCCGGGAACCAACCATGTTGTAGATAACCGGGTATGATCGGTTCAGGTCTTGCGGGTCTTACTTGTTTTGTTGGGATTTTTCCTTGATTTTTGTGTATAATGATGATTCTCGTGCAAAATACTCATAATTTATTGATCATGTCTGTTTTCTTTATACGAACTGTGAGTATTTCGTACTTTATTATTCGTACAAAAGATGATAACCGAAGATTTATGTGTGTTTGTTGTCTATGAATATTGAGCTTTTGCTTAAATTTTGTGTATATTGAAGTATTTCATAGGGTAACTCAAGACATGTCGACATTCGAGTTGTACCATAGGTCAACAATTGGAATGTGTTTGACTGAAACGTTGGACGAGATGGTTTCGAGTGGGATTCTTGGTCCCGAGCTTGCTATCCAAGTGCTTGTTCAGTTTGACAAGGTATCATTTAAGCTTCATTAATAATAATAGTATGTGTTAGTTTCATGTTGATTAATATATGTGTATAATCATGTGTCTTGTTTTGTTGATTATATAGTCAATGGCTGAAGCACTGGAGACTCAGGTTAAGACCAATGTGTCGATTAAGGTAAATACTTCTATCTGTATAGCTTACTAGAAAATATTACTGAGATGGGTGAATTTTGATATAAAAAGTTGCTTATTTAAACAGTTAAATAAGATATCCTGAAACCTCCTTAGAATAGGAGTTTAGCATATCGGTTTCTGCTTTCATTTTTGGTTTTAACTTCCAATATATATTAACAAACCACTAGCTCGTTTAAAAGCCTTACAACATAATACAGTGTCAATGACAATCTAAGGTTTCAATAAGACTTGAGGTACACGAGTTTAGAAAATGCTTACAACTAGGGCTGGCAATTGGGTACCTGTTAAAGACACGATAAGACCTGTTAATCAGAAAAGTGCGGTATGTGATTTTTTTATTTTCTTAAATAATTGAAATTAGTAGGCTAGACTAGACTCCCTCATTATCCATTATTGGTACACATAACTCAAAACTGCCTTATAGCCATGAAATATAAAGTAGTTAAACGAGTTGTATTCAAGTTTGATATTTGTGTTACGCGCGTCATTTCTTACCTGTTAAACCTGTTAAGACACGAATTTTTAGCCCTACTTACAACTACTCTTTCGCCTCTAGGGTAGTAAGCAGGGTACCCTCATAACGTTTGACCCAACCCAAACCTTAACAGGTAGTAAACTAGGGCTCGTTTAGATGAGTTGGCTCGAGCTCGTTGAGCCGAGCTTGTTATTTTTTTTTAGTTTTTTTTTAAATTTATTTTGCTAGTTATTGATATATAAATAACAATTATATAATTTGTAACATCAATTTATGATAAATTTACAAACTAGAAAATTTATAATATATGTTTTATTTTTGTTTTTTTTTAGATAGTTTAAAAGGTGAAGTGGCATAATATATGTATTATTTTTATTTTTTCTTATTTTGGTATGCTATTATCTTATTATTATACATTAAAATTTAGGTTTAATATAAACGAGCTAGCGAGCAGACCCAACCCTGGCTCTAGCTCGGCTTGTTTAGAAATTAAGCCGAGCCGACGAACTTTTTGAACAGCCCTAAAGTAAAAAACAGATTATTTGAGATGAACTGTATTATATATTAAAATTTATGGTTTGATAGAAAAGGAAAAAAAATAGGGGTAAAGGGTAATATGGGCCGAGCAGGTCAGGAGTTGTATGAAGTGTATGCACTCAAAGGCTTGAAACCTCCTAAATCTTTGTATTAAACAATATAACTATTGTAATTATATTTGATACAACAACCTGTTTTCGCTTGAACTTGAAGATGTCTAGGCCTGTAAACTTCACGAACGTTCGGTGAACTGCTCGTGAACCGTTCGGCAGGAAGTTCGTTTATGTTCGTTTATTTAACCAACGAGCGAACACGAAAAAAAAATTGTGTTCGTTTAATTAAACGAACGAACATGAACACATGTTCCGTTCGTTCATTTATGTTCATGAACATTCGTTTATGTTTATTTATTTTCGTTTATGTGCTAATAGAAAAGTTGCGTATTTAAACAATTACTCTGCTTATTGAGCAGCTTAAAAGCAGTAGGCTTTTTTGCATTGCGAGCTCGGGCTTGAGCTCGAACATAAACGAGTTGGCTCAAGCTCGACTCGTTTAGAGCTCGAGCCGAGCTTGTTAATTTTTTTATTTTTTAATTAATTGTTTTTATTTTACTAGTTATTTATATATATATGGCAAAAGTATATTTTTAACATCAATTTATGATAAATTTATAATTTAGAGAATTTATGATATTATATGTTTTATTTTTTGTTTTATTTTATAATGTTTTATAGCTAGAGTGGCATAATATATGGATTATTTTTATTTTTTCTTATTTTGGTATGCTATTTTTATTATTATCATAAAAAGTTAAAAAGTAGATCGGTTTCTGCTTTCATTTTTGGTTTTAACTTCCAAATTATTTAAGAAACCACTAGCTAGTTTAAAAGCATTCAGCATAATACAGTGTCAATGACATTCTTAGGTTTCAGTAAGACTTGGGGTACACGAGTTTAGAAAATGCTTACAACTACTCTTTCGCCTCTAGGGTAGTAAGCAGAGTACCCTCTTAGCGTTTCCTAAGCGTTTGACCCAACCTAAACCTTAACAGGTAGTAAACCAGGGCTGTAATCGAGCCAAGCCGTGCCAGGGCGAGCTCGGGTTTGGACTCGAACTTTAACGAGTTGGCTCAAGCTCGTTGAGCCAAGCTTGTTTATTAATTTTTTATTTTTATTTTTTTAATTATATATTTATTTTACTATATATATATATATTGTTGTATGCATCTTTTACTTATAACGCTATGTAAATGACGGATATCCCCTTGTTATTATGAACATAAGCAGGTGCATCTGCACACGTACAGATTCTGTGACAACGTGTGGACCTTCATTCTGCAAGATGCTGTGTTCAAGTATGATGAGCGTCAGGAAAACGTGGGTCGGGTTAAGATTGTGGCATGTGACTCAGGCAACAACTTCAGGAATTCGACTTACGAGACATCACAAGCGGTTTGGGAATAAAAAGAGGTCTTGTGTTGTGACAATGGAAATGTGAAAATGGAGGATGGTGGTCATTGTAATTGGCTTGGGTTGACTGATTTCGATGTGTATTTCACGGAGACCATAAGTCAACAGTCAAAGTCAGAGTTTGACCAATACTTAGAAGAATCTCTTTTACCTGTGTTCATGATTAAGGTTAAGTATCCGACACTATCAAATATGTCTTGGGATATTTGAACTGTTTGTGTGTCGTGTACGGTTCAAGAATCGGTGTTTGCTTAGGGCGGAAAGGGTTGAGGCACCGATTTGTGCCAAGAATTGGCCTCGTGGTGAATCGATTTACACAACAAATGCTGTGTTGAAAATGGAGTTTCCGAGTTAGTGGGTATTTGAGTTTGATATGTATCTTTATTTTGTGGCCTATTGGTTTTTAATACTCTCAACTTTCTCTCGTTGGTAGATAACACTCCCAATTTTCATTTTGTCTGCCATCACTCCCAACTTTCAACCTATTTGTTTTTTATCACTCCCCATTAACTTAAGGCTAACGTCATTAATGGAGACGCTGACGTGGCTTTCTATATAATATTTACTTAGTTTACTCAGCTAATGTGTCAGCTTATGTGTCTTGCCTACATGAAAATTGTTTTTTTTTTTTATCAAACATCAATTAAGCGCTCTCTCTCTCTCTCTCAAACCACAGACCATTTTTTCTATCTCTCTCTCATCCAACACCATCACCCCCTACCACCACCATCTACCTCCGGCAACCCACCGTGTGACCACCATCTAACCTCCGGCAGCCCACCGTGTGACTACCATCTAACCTCCGACAACCCATTGTGTGAGCACCACCAACACCGTCTATCACCACTGCCACACCTATCACCACCAAATCTGGCAATAAAAAAAACTTCATTCCGGTAAAACACTACTATAAATTCGGCCATCATCAACATCACTGTTAAGTCCACAAACCATAACCACAACCATAGATTACGACCTAGATCTAGCCGAGGACAGAGTGGCTCCATTCAGCGGTGGCAGAAGATCTCTAATCAGCTGATTCCTCACCAACTTCTAGCGAACCATTGTACCAAAGTTTTACAGAAATTTCTTCCATCCTACCAAAACCTAAATCGAAACTTACCTCAATCGATTAGGGATAGAGAATTAGGGCTTGAATCCAGCTTGAATAGATGTGTGGTAGAGAAGGGTTCAATTGATATATGTGTTAGAAAATTTAGGGATTTGAAGTGTTTGAAGTGTTAGAGAATCAGATGATTTGTTTATCTATTGTTTTAATGTAGATAATATAATAAGTGTTTAATTGATGTATGATAAAAAAAAACAATTTTCATGTAGGCAAGACACATCAGCTGAGTAAACTAAGTAATATTATAAAGAAAGCCACGTCAGCGTCTCCACTAACGACGTTAGCCTTAAGTTAACAGGGGAGTGATAAAAACAAATAGGTTGAAAGTTAGAAGTGGTGGGAGACAAAGTGAAAATTGAGAGTGTTATTTACCAACGAGAGAAAGTTTGGAGTATTAAAAACCAATAGGCCTTATTTTGTAGGTTATTTTGAACATGTCATTAGAAATAAGAATCAGTTCTGGTCAGTATAGGTCTTGACCAAACAAAAAGGGTACATAAAACTGCAGGTCTTCAACTATTTACGTATTTTCTCCAAGTTATTTTATCTGATGGATGACACGATACCTGTCACCCGTGACTCGATAACGTGTCGACCCGTAATCCAACCGATTAACCCAACAATAGCAACTAAACAACTTCCTAAACTTGTGATAGATTAAACAATTCATCATGTGCTCATAATGGATGAATGCTTATGACATCTTCTTAAATTCCCTCAGACGCTTCACCACTGCCGAGGGATCAAAACGTCCGCAAACAATCAGTCTGCCTGTCTCTTTTTCAGTGGAAACAGATTCAACACCCTCAACACTAAATATCGCCTTCTTGATCTTGCACGTTTCATCATCACTTATAAGGCTCACTGCCAATGTTACTTCAATTTTCTGACAAGTATAACCATTAATAAAGGATATAATAATAAGAACCACAAAAGTAAACAAAATGAAACTGAAATACACATTTCTTTTTATGAAAATAATTTGCTAAGGAGTAAAAACATTGTTTGTATCACATAAATGACGGGGATGACAATAACAAAAATAAAGGTGTACACGTACCCTACGATCAGGGTTCCGTAAATCATTCAGCTGTTCATAGGCGTCTATTACTAATACTAATTGACTATGTGTTCTCCATCTTCTTGAATCTATGACAATGAGTGGCATCATTATTTTCAGCTAGCTTAATTAGTATCTACTATAAAGCAAGCATGATCAATTCAACCAAACTGTAATCTGAATATCGTCACCAAAAAAAATAGCAGGGATCATCGACCTGTAGAAATCACGACGGCAAAGATAAAAACCTCCTTTGACCTCAAATAATGACACATCTCCTCCAATCACTTCTTTGCTTTTCATCATTTCACTCTTTTCTTCTTCTTTCTCTGCTTCACCAGCATCCATATACACAACGGTCGCACCAACCCCACTTATTACGATCGTTCCTTCATCCACAAGGATATCCACATCAACTTCATCACCAGCGTCAATGTGTCGCCAATTGGCCAATAACTTAACCATATAGCATCTTCATCAACTCTGGGTTTGCAATACACCACAGGGTTGTATACCCAGGTAACACCCTTACTTCTATTACTGATCCTGGCGAACAAAGGACGCGGCTCGGTATTTGTATCCTCACATAATGATCTGTATATGAATGTTACATATAATCCTTGAATCCTATGCTTCTTTGAATGCAGAGGCACGTGAAAGGATAATAACCCAGCGGATGTGGACGTATAGTCATGTGTCGCCATGTTTTGATCTGTTACACCTTGCAGAAAGGTGCTCCTTATGCCATATTCATACAACATCTATATATATATTCCACACACAAAATATTGGATGTTTAATCTCCTGATCTTGTCACGTTTAAAATTACTGTGCTTCATATGTTATGTTTATTTGTTTAATGGGTCAAGACTATGTATTTTATGTATTTGCAATGGGCTAAGCTTGTTTAAAAGCCTATGTTGTGTCAAATGTTTGTAACTTGCCAGACTATTACTAAAAAAAAGCCCGGTTACTATGTTGTTACTGTCGTTAGGTTTAAACGACGCGTCTGTTCATGAGATGGTTTCCAAGAACAGTTGCACCGTTTCATCTTGTATATATAGTTGTGTATCATCAGTTTGTGATCAATTCTTATTTCCATTCTTACTCAATTCAATTACAACATATTGTTACTTCCTGGAAGAACCGCTACACAAAATCTGTTACTTCATCATGCTATATTTGAGAGAGAGAGAGAGAGCGAACCTGTGTTTTAACTACCGTTGAGAATAGAATGAAGAGTAGAGTTAAAACAATAGTCAGGCAAATATTTGTATGAGCGTAAAAGGTGTACAAAAGAAGAAACGCTAATGTCAGTACACACTTTTTGAACATAAATATTTGAATAAAGATTAAATGATATCAAAACATAAGTATTTAGAGTAAAATAAATTTTGTTATATCAGGTAAAATAACTCAAAACCTCAATACAATAACGAATCTTTTAATGAAACCTAACTCCATTATCAAATATATAGATAAATGAAACTTGGTGAACATTGAACAAATATATAGATCCGTTAAGAAAAATATCCAATTATTAAATCCTAAAAGTAACTTCAAATGACAAATGACCAAGAAATATCAACCTGTTTCTTTCCTCTTTTTTTTTTTTCAATTTAATGGTTTTGGAGTCAAATAGAATTGCAAACACCGACAGCTTAAAACACGATAGAAATACATGAACAGGATTAACGTACTTCTTAAAACACGTGCTGTACATACTATGCCCGTATTAGTGCATGACACTTATGACACTGAGAAAATCATTTTAATGTTACCAAATAATATACACTGATATACTTATATGACTCACCTTTGATGTCATCCATTGCTCCGGCTTTTGCATGTCAACTAATAGACCTTCAATTCTCTCTGAACCCTGATGAAGAGAAAGACATGAAATTAATTAGAGAGTGTTTTTTGGAATTAATAGGTTGTGAATGGAAAGTGAGCTTAAGGATACACACAAAAGCATCTTACATCTCCTTTCCTTAACAAACGATAAGCGTCATCTTTACGCCAGACTCGACTATGTTTTGCAAGATCATTCGACTCTTCATAAACAATCTGACTTGCCATATCTTGAAGGAGTTTATGCATCTGCAAACGACCATCTCTTGATTCGGTAACAAGGCATCTGTTAATGAGGGTGGTGACCCCATATTTAGCATGCCACATATCATTCTCGAGTACCTCTTCCACCTCATATCTAAATTCCCTAATAAGCAAACCAGCAATATGAAGAAATAACTCTTTAAGACTGTGATTTGGCAACGATTCAAAACTCTTATGTAATACACGTTGGATTTTACAATCAAGATCTCCTTTCAAGGAATTAAGTGAATTCATTCTACTTTTCCATACTTGAATCATGTTATTTCTTGTCCAGTGATCATCTTGAGCCCTAACAGGTAAAGAAGAACCTAATACTTTAAGAGCTAGCGGATTGCCTCCACAATATTGTGCTAACTCTACTGCAAGCTCTTCGAAATCTTCCATAGGAAATTTTGATCCAAAGGCATGCAAACTTAGAAGCTCCAATGATTCATGCGGATTCAATAATTCAATTTCATGGACATTACACCTCCATGATATGGACCCAAACCATGTATCTATGTTTAGAGTCCTTGTAGTTATGATGATCTTGCTTGGAGTATGGAAAGCCTCCGTTCCAAATAATGTGCTTAGTTTGTCTTTGTCATCAATATCATCAACAACAATTAGCATCCTATTCTTTTGTATGACGTTCAGAAGCATAATTGCTCCCTCATAAACATCTGATATCATCATATTATTGTTTCTAGATATATCCCTAAGAAGCTTGTTCTGTGCACCAAGCAAATCATTAGGTTGATTCCCAATCTCTTCAAGAAAACAACAGCCAACAAAGTCATGCTTGTTTGAGTAAAAAATATGTTTGGCAAGTGTTGTCTTGCCACTTCCTCCCATCCCGCAAATTGAAAAACCGGATGATCAGGCTGCTCAGATCTCAACCATGTATTTATTCGTTCAGCTCGAGTCTCTATTCCGGTTAAATCAGTGGGAATATTGCGGATTTTCAAACCTAGTTGACGGTAAACTTTGTCAACAATTTGGGCAATTAAGTCCTTTTCATGGCTGGAATAAAGAAGGAAAATAAGCAGATTCAGAGCAAGATATTTCCCAAAACAATCAGTTCAAAAGATCAAAATATGCAAAGGGATATATAAACATGTACAAACACATATTAAATGGGCCATTAAAATCCTAAAATTGCTAGTCAAAATTAAATTAGCAATAACAAGCTATTTGAACTATCAAGTATCAATTTATTTATATTGAGATATTGTTGCATACCCTGAAACAACCATCCCTTTCAACTCAGCCACCTCTCTTAAGGCTGCCTTCCACCGGTTAACATTATCCTGCGTCCATTTTGATCTTTTAAATATATACTTTGCTTTGATCTTGAAGCTTCCTCGCTGGTTCCTGACATCTGTTGGAGCAACGCCATAAAACACCGGGAAAACGATGTGACCGGCATTGCTCTTTTGCTCGAGGATCAATCGAAGCTCATCAAGACACCAACTTGAATTTGCATAATCCTTGGAAAGTACAATTATTGATGCCTTTGATTCTGTTATCGCTCTCTCTATCTCTGGCTTCAGTTCTTGACCTTCTTGGATTTCATTGTCATCTCGGAAAGTGGTAATCCCCGCTTTACATAACGCCTCGTAAAGATGATCCGTAAAAGAATACCGAGTGTCTTCACCTCTGAAACTAAGAAACACATCATATGTGTGTGGGATTGGAGCAGATGAAGTAGAAGCCATTGCAATGAAATTAGAAAAGAGGTTATGAAATTTGTGAAAAAAGAGAGGAATATAAAGCCATCAAAGTCTTCTTAATTAGTAGCTACTGAGTTTCTTGGAAAGCAGTTCGGCAGTTAACATCAAAATTTCTCACACTTGCGAATATATTAAAAACAATTGAGTAGGTAATCGCAGAAAATGATGTTGTATCTTATATGATCATATGTGCGTATTATACCTTTTCATTATAAGCAAGTGGCTACGATAAAAGTTTTATCCATGTACGATAGCGAATAAAAATTTTCGTTAAGGCATACGGACCTTTTTATTTTTGCTCGCCCGAGGTATTTAAATTCTCGGAGACGGCCATGTAAATTATGGTCACAAATTTGTGACACTTGGTAGTTGATAGCTAGTTATCCATTTCTTAGGCAACTGGTATTATCGCGGTGCCATTGGTCCACATCAGCCCCAGCAGGGTGCGGGGTATAACACCAATTTAAATATATAAATTAATGACGTGAAAACTAGATTTCAATAAAAAAAAGTTTGTTACTGTTAAAAAGTATGAACAGCGTCCCAAAGTTTATATATGTACAACGGTTGACAATGCACTAACATAAAGTAGATAAATGAACTACTTTCGTGTGTTTTATAAATATGAGAGATTGAGAGTAGAATATCAAAGGAATATAATTACGTTGTTTATTCTAAAATTTTTACTAATTTCGAGGAAAATTACATAAGAGTTAGTTTGGTTTGATTAGACAAGTTAGGATGTTTTGTCTTGAACGGGTGTACAATTTTAATATTACATAAATTCAAAACACATCGTCATCAATTATATATTTTTGTATATGTGAACTCATGATCAATTTTGATTACAATTGTTTAATATCCCTGTTTTTTAGAATATTTTATAGATCAAGGCCGGCTTTTGTTTAGCTTTATGGGTCTAGACAAACTAGGAAGCTCACAACTTCTTAGCAATGAGTTGGTTAAAGACGTAAAGTCACACATCCACACAACAAAACCTTTACAGTTAAACAAGATGTTCACATCGATATTTTATTAACTAATTTTTTTACCCCGCGGATTGCCTTGGACTTGAAATGAATATAAAAATAAGCGAATCGTGACGGTGCATTCTACAAGGCCAACAAAGCAAAAGGAAGAAGAAATATCCTTAAGGAACTTAAAAAAACTAAGGAAAAAAAGTAATATATTTTTAAAAAAATACAAAAAGATTGCTTTATACCGTCATAAAATCATAAATTATATTTTCGTGAATCTTATTGAATTACAAATTAAAAATTATATTATTGTCAATTTAATCTTTTTATTAAATCATAATCTTCTTACAGAATCGAACAAATAATTGAAAAACTCGATAACAATCACCGCTGTGATGATTGAATACAATCGCTAAAGAACACTAAAGGAACGATCATACTATATCAAACTGTAGATCGTAAACAAAAAAAAACAAAAAAAAAAAAACAGGAGCAGTGAATTAAATGTATTTGTAACAGCTAAGTTGAATGAATAAATCAAAAAAGATTACTCAAAATCGGCCCAACCAAGGATTGAACAAACTTCCAATAGGTTGCAAAGCCATGCACTTAGTACGATCTCTATATAAAAAGATGTTGCTTAGCGGATACCATGTGTCATCCACATGCCTTCTCCACAATCACAGACGACAACTTTTCATCAAGGTTATCTTTTTATATATAGTGTATAAAATAGGAAAAAAAAAATGAGTACGTAAGACATAATAATGGATTGGTAACTGAGATTTACCTAAAACTATATTAATATATTATGTACTTTAGATTTTCCTAAAATTATAGTTTATGTTATTTAACTAAGTTAACTAGCTTTATACTGTCATAAAATCATATTCTAATTTAATCGAACAAAATCATAATCTTCTTATTGAATCGAACAAACAATGAAAAACTCGATACATATCCTTAGCTCAACACAAACTAATGATACAATTAGCCAACAATCGGTCCAGCTAAAGACTAACAAACAAAGATAACAATCAGTCAATCACCACTGTAATGATTGAATACAATCACTAAAGAACAGTAAAGGAACGATCAAACCACATCAAACTGTAGATCGTAAACCAAAGAAGAAACGAGAGCAGTGAATTAAGTGTATTTGTACCAGTCAAGTTGAATGAATCAATCAAAGAAGACTGAAAAGTCGTATTTTCTCACCTAAAAGAACATTAAAATTGAGCACTTAAAAAATATCACGAGACACAATAATTATGGAGGAATTTGATAAATGATTAGAGAGAGGCATATAATAGCATTCATGATTCCCTATCCAAATCATCATCTATAATATATAGGATAAAAACAAATTTTATAATAGAACCTTTTCTTTTTGGCTCCACGTCACCTCCCCATAATTTTATATAAAATAAATATTTGTTTTTAAAATATATAATTCACTATACACTTTCTGTAATTATTCTTTATTTATCTATAACAGTTTGTGACGAAGAAAAAAAATTGTAATAAAAAAGATGAATTAATAAAGTATTATTTAACTTAAAAGGATAGATCTGTATTGAAAAACCATCAACAATTATACTGGTTAGTGTTTTGGAAAATTTTAAGTTATTGTATGATTAGTGTAAGGTTAAAACATTTTGATTATTTGGGCTTGAAGTTTTTTGGAAGTTGAAGGTTTGCAAGCTGCTTGCTTATTGGATTGGGCTTAGTATGGATGCTAAAGTATTATCTACATCTACATCTACATCTACATCTACATCTACGCTTTTTAATAAAGGAAACCATAATTAGACAACTATATCTTCTCAATCACTTAGAAAATTTTATAAAATCTTGATTTGTATTTCACAAGTATGATACTTTTCGGAACCGTGCTCTTTGCAACTGGTTTATTTTGGGTTCTAAACGAATGCAGAAATGGAATTTGTTCAGTGATATTTATTACAAGGTATATACTATGAAACTATCTAAACATTATAATGGTTTTGTCTTGCTAAGTTTATTTGTCAAAATTAATCTCTCAATATCCGCTTCAAATATCGTCTGAGCAACTTAATCGAAAGAATAAAAATTCATATTTCCAAGAATACCCCTGTTAGCAAACAAACTTAACACTGTAGCTTTGACTAGAAAAGTCAAACAGCGTTTACCAATTACCATCTTGATTTTTTTTATCAAAACCTAAACAATACACTCTGGCCCATAACTTTGCTATGACCTGGAAAATTTTTATAACTATGCCCTTAAAACCGGATTTATATGAAACCTATGTGTTCAAAATTTGGTTTGTTTTCATATCACTCTAATGTGTTCATACTTCCTACGACCTTAATAAACTTATCCCATGTTATACTATTCTTTATGAGTTCTCACTTCATCAAAGGAATGTTCTTTTTTTATCTTTTAACTAACACAAAATCCATATTAGTTATTACTATCGTTAAAAATAATTACTATGCATGGAACCACACATCATATCCTGAACCCATATAAATGTGCATTTCTCTGTTTTATTTATGGCGTTATTTGTTGTTGGTTATGTACCAAATTTGGATAGCTACATCGGTCATATCCCACTTCAAAGTACGTGAGCCTTATGATGGCATTAAGTATGAATTGCTTCATGGAGGAAAACATATTTGTACATACATGCACGCCAACTTCTTATCAAGTAAGTGACTTTTTAGAGATGGCTTTTATTGGAACAAGTTGATTTAAAACCAAGTCAACATGCGTTTTGAATAGCCCTAAAGTAAACGGGTTGTTTGAGATGAATTGTATTGATGTCCTGCCAAATAAACAAATAGAAAAGAAAAAATAAATAGATGTAAAGGGTAATATGGGCCGAGCAGGTCAGGAGTTGTATGAAGTATATGCACTCAAATGCTTGAAACCTCCAAAATCTTTGTATTATAACTATTGTAATTATATTTGATACAACAACCTGTTTTGACTTAACTTGAAGATGCCTAGGTTTGACTCAACAGACTTGTTTGTTTTTCCACTTTTACTTATGTAAATGACGGATATAACCTTGTTGGCTTGTTAACAAAGTAATCATCTTTACTGTGTGGTTGTTGATATATTGTTATCAACATAAACAGGGGCATTTGCACACGTACAGATTCTGTGACAACGTGTGGACCTTCATTCTGCAAGATGCTGTGTTCAAGTATGATGAATGTCAGGAAAACGTGGGTCGGGTTAAGATAGTGACATGTGACTCGAAGCTGCTGGTTTAGTAACATCTGTCTCTTCTCTAGTGCCATCAGTCTCTCTCCAGGGTGGGGTGTTAAGGTCAATTCTAGTCTAAAACATAATATGGTGATTGTTCTTCTGTTAGTGGAGATGTTTATAAACCTCAAGCAACAACTTCAGGTTTTGATACAAAAACGTTAGCGATCATGATTGAACTCAATGGAATTCGACTTACGAGATGTTACAAGCGGAGACCATGGAGGATGGTGGTCGTTGTAATGGGCTTGGGTTGACTGATTTAAGAGATTTTCAAAAATCTCTTAAATTTGTGTTGATGGAATTGGTAGTTGTAGACTTTGAATGCCTTGAAACATTATAGAGATTTTCAACAAATCGCTTTGAGAAATCGGGATTGGTACTCGGAATTCTAGAAAAAAAGGTGCACTTTGCTTGGATAGAACCTTTTCAATTCATGATCTGCTCTACGAAGGGAAAAGTGAAAGTCTCATTTGGATAGACACTTTTTTAATTTCTTGAACGTATATTCTCGAATTTGAATTGTCCTCTTAACAATTGGCTTGAATCTCCAATTTCTTTTGAACACGACTTTGGGTTTAACAATTGAGTTGGGCAGGGAGCAAGGACCCAAACATGTTACACGGCTTTGATTTTTTTTTTAAATGTTAAATTCACATGACTTTGAATGCTTGTTTGGAATCGACACGTTATTCTTGCGCCTTTCTTAATAGTAATTTGTAAATAAGCGGATTGGGAAAATTGTACCAAATTATTTAATTATTAGGCAGGGCACATGGACATTCCAGTTACGGCCCAAAACATGTCATTTACGAAAGAACTCAGTCAAAACCGGATCTGGCCTATTATGGGCCCGAACATGTCATTAGAAATAAGAATCAGTTTAATTTGAGTAAAAGTGGTTCTAGTCAGTATAGGTCTCGGTTAAGATGGATGGTTAAAAGAAAGTATCAAAATGAATAAAAAATAATAGTAATAGCCAAACACCTGCAGTGTAAACCTAGCTGATTGGAATGTTATATTCTCCGGTGATGAACACCAACAATCAGTCTACGATAGGAAAAGTGAGTCTCACACAAAGGAATTCACTTAAAATTAACGCTTAAGTTTTGAACCAATCTAAGACCTGAACCATCTTCCCTAACTCCTTCACACACTTCACCACTGCCGAAGGATCAAAGCGTCCGCAAACAATTAGTCTTGCTATTTCTTTGTGAGTGGAAACGGTTTCAACACCCTCAACATTAGATACCGCCTTCTCAATCTTGCTCGCTTCACTTTCACTATTAAAGCTCACTCCTAGTGTTACATTAATTTTCTGACAAAAATAAAGAATAATTAGAATCACTAAAATAAAGGCTCTCTCCCACATAAAGGAAAAAATAAAAGAATATAAAAAAATGGAAATACACACAAAGATATTTATATGAAAAGAATTTGCATATAAAAATGGGATTTAACATTAAAAGTGTAGCTCCTCTTTGGATGGATCTAACAACTTTACTCGGATCAGTCCGCGTTGTTAGCTAGCGGAAATCACTAACAATACTCGGATCTCGGATCTTAGTTTGTAAGCAAGAAAAGATAGAAAGAGTAGAAAAGTTAGGTAGGTGAGAGTGTTTCTCCTTTATTTCCTTGAAATTGATAAAAGTTATGAAGAATTGGTAAAGGTTGTGGAGAGATGGGTTAAGTGACCCTTTATATAGAGTCCCCATTTCTTCAAATTTTACATTTTGTCCTTACAAAATATACGTACTGAGATACGTATTACACCGACTATAAAAAAAGAAAATATAAAGATATACACAATCTTAAAACTAATATAGAATATTGGCCCTACAAAAAGCACTATTTTTATCACCAAAATTACGGGATGAACATAATTAAAGTAATTAAAGGCATACACATACTTTACGATTAGGGTTCCGTATATCATTCTGCTGCTCAAAGTTTCCTGGAGACTGATCGTGTAATCTCCATCTTCTTGAATCTGCGACAATGTGTGATATCATTATATTTTCAGCTTAATATCAACTGTAAAACATCCACGATTAATTCAACTAACCTGTAATCTCAATCTTGTCACCAAAGAAGCAATCAGGGATTATCGACCCAAAGAAATCACATCGGCAAAGATAAAATCCTCCTTTGACCTCGAATAAAGACATATCCCCTCCAATCACTTCTTCGTTTTTCATCATTTCACTCTTTTCTTCTTCTTTCTCTACTTCACCAGCATCCATACACACAAAGCTCGCTCCAAACCCACTTGATGTTATCATTCTATTCTTCACAAGGATATCCACATCAATTTCATCACCAGCATCTAATGTGTTGCCAATTGGCCAATAACTTAACCATATAACATCTTCATCAACTCGGGGTTTGCAATACACCACAGGGCTGTATACCCAGGTAACACCCTTGCTTATGTTACAGATCCTGGCGAAAACAGGCGGAGACTCAGTATTTCTATCCTCACCAAATGATCTGTATAAGACGGTTACATATAACCCTTGGATCCTATGCTTCTTTGGATGCGAAGGCACATGAAAGGATAAGTAATTAGATGTGAACGTCGTATACTCATGTGTCGCCATGCTTTGATCCTTTACGCCTTGAAGAAAGGTGCTCCTTATACCATATTCATACAACATCTATAATTACACAAACAAAATATTGGATGTTTAATATACTGATCTTGTCACGTTTAAAATCAGTGTGCTGCATATGCTATGTTTATTTGTTTAATTGGCCAAGACTATTTGTTTTATGTTTAAAAGCCTATGTTGTGTCAAATGTTTGTAACTGGCCAGACTGTTACTAAAAAAAAGTCAGGTTACTATGTTATTAGTGTCGTTAGGTTTAAACGACGCGTCTGTGTAAGGCTCGGTTTTGTTTAATTATGTCTTTCGTATTTGTATCATATTAGTTTACGTTTTTCTTCGTTTACGTGTGTATGTATTGGGCCCGAGGCCTTGTGTAATTGTTGCCCATTGGGCTTTTATTCATGGAAAGGTGTATAACATACTCACACTATATAATGTGTGTGTATGGAATACACCAACACAACCCTTGCATTTTATTTATCTAACTAACACTCAAAACTCTCTCTCCCTCACTCCCTTCTCCCAGTTTCGCCCTCTCTCTCTCTCTCTCTCTCTCACCACAAGATCCGAGATCTCGGTCCAACTAGTTGTTTCCGTCAACTAGTTGTGAGGTTGATCCAAGAACAACTAGTACTTAGTTTGTTTGTGTTGTTTGATCCGGTCACGGGACCTACAATTGGTATCAGAGCTTTCGGGCTCTACTAGTTGTAGATATTGGGTCACAACCTTAGATTTTTGGTCTTGTGTGTGAAAAGACGTTTTTTCAAAAAAAAAATAAGTGATTTTTGGTTTTCTTGTGTTCTTCATATATTCAAGAAGATGATAAAGTTTGGTTAAAAAGTTGTTAGATTTGGTGTTTGAATTCTAAAGATTTGTGTTTGTGTGTGGTGCATGTGATGGTGTGCTTCAAAGTTGTGATAAATATGCATATGGGTGTGTTTGAGAAAGGTGATGGAAAGTGAGTTGGTGACTTTCCTTGTCTGGATTTGATCACATGTAACTAGTTGAAATACATTGAAAATTTCGCTTACATTCCAAAATAGCTCACATTCCATTTCGCTTACATTCTCATTTCGTTACAATCATTTTTGTAACATCTATGGATTTTTCTTAATAAACGCTAGTTTTGTTTTCTCATTTAATAAAGTTATCGTATTCATTTCATCGTCTACAATTATTATTGTTGAATTGTATGTTATTTATTTACTTTGTATGCGTAACTATATGATCCTATCTTCATTTCATCATAAACATGCTCAATCGTTAATATGACACGTTGAACTAGAATGCCTAGATTAATATTTTATAACATGTAACAAAATATTTTGTTATTATTATTAATATTATTTTTATCTTAAGTATTCAAATAAATCATGTAATTTAAAATGAAATATTCTAGAACTTCTATCTTAACCTTGTTTCAAAAGTAAGTTTATCTACTTATTTAATTTGAAAAAAAAGAAAAAAATAAATTTTGAAAAAATGCCGTGCACATTCATGTGTGCATGCATATTTGATTTTTTTTTTATTATTTACTATATTATTATCATTATCATTTTGAGATTAAATTATCAATTAATATTTAAACCAATTTTATCTCTATCTAAATTGATTTAAACCTCCTTACCTCCACTATAAATAGAGGCTTTCATTCTCATTATTTTTCACACCAAATATCATTCTCTCTTTTCTCTCTAAGCATAAACAAGTAAGGCTTAAAATTATTTTGCTTTTCATTGTTGTTTTTATACACTTTTGCTTTCTATCATGAATTTTTTCTTGTTTGTTCTTATGTTCTTGAGTTTTCCTTTGAATATTCATAGTTGTTCATATAATCTCACAATGATCATCATAAATTGTTAATAAAACCCTTACTTTTGCTTTAAAGATTTTGATGATCATGTTATTGCAAGAAATCACAATTATTTTCTCAAGATCTTGGATCAAAAGTATAATTTTTTCATGAACAACTATGAATGTTTTTATGATCTTCAAAAGACTTATAAAATTATTATAAATATCATAAATTATAATATTTACACTTTAAACCCTATACTTTCATAAATGTCAATAAACATCCTAAACTATAATATTTACACTTTGAACCCTATACTTTCCTCAATGATAATAAATACACAAAACTATAAGATATTACACTTTTAACCTCGTACTTTATTATTTATCAAAATCATTCTTAAAACATTTTGAGCTAGTATACAAATAGAGTATAAACCGAGTATGTATGTATCTGACGAGCAAACGGTTCTGCCTAAGGCAAGAGTGGCGTAATAATCCCATTGGACCCGTGACTCTTACCTGTGAATCAACTTGTTGGAGGTTATGCTCTTGGGTTAGAACATTCTAGTATGCGACACTCTAACTAACTTATAAATCGAAACTTAATATAGGGCATCCCTTGACCGGTTCAACTAACTCTTGCTCGTGTTCGTGTTCATCCATCAAGCAAGGTGAGTTCATAGCCCCTTTTACATGTTTTAAACGTTTTATACTTTGGGGTGGAAACATGCAACTTATTCATTCTATGTTTTATAAATGCTATTTGATTCAAGATTTATTCATAATATTCATTGTGTGTGATCATTACGAGTATATACTTAATCACATGTACAACCATTAACTTGTTAAGCCCGTGGTAGTATGATGATAGATCTATTGGCCCGACCCGCCCACTAAGGCCTCAGGTAGAGGTCTGTGTGTTCAGAATCCGACGATCGTTAAACGTTAAACATAATAGTCTAATCGTGGATTAGACGACTCGCTAATCGTGTCAGAGGTTTGGTTGTAATCACTAAAGTATATAAAGTAACTTAACACATATGGATTATTTTCAACATAAAACATATTTTTCACTATTATTTCAAATTTAAAACCTATGTTCTCACCAACTATTTTTAGTTGACACTCTCGCATGTTTTTCAGGTGAAGGAAATTAAGTTATGGAGATTCATGAAGTATCACTTAGGGGATGTGTCAGACCTAGAAGTCTAAATAAATAAAGTGTTATGTCTTGTTTTCTATTTTGGATTATGTTTGGTTTGAACAACGTGTTGGTTTATTTTAATAAGAGTTTTACATTTAATACCATGTGCATGATTTCAATCTACGCACGCCCCGGCGTTTCCGCCTTCGCCCGGGGTGTGTGACAATTTTCGATCACAATTGCAAGCTAAATTTTTCGATCACAATTGCAATCTAAATTTTTCAATCACAATTGTAATCTAAATTTTTCGATGACAATCGTAATCTAAATCTTTTGATCACAATCATTTTCCATCACAATTGTAATCTAAACTTTTCGATCACAATTGTAATCTAAATTTTTTGATCACAATTATAATCTAAATCTGTCTCATTATTTGTAATCTAAATTTCCTTCTTCTGGGCCGTCCTTTTTATTTTAAGTCAATTGTATTCTAATTGAAACTCTGTTACATTATAATACAATTTACATTAGATTACATCAGACTTAGTTTTTGAGCAGATTTTGTGAAATGGCAAATCCTAATCCCACTGTTGCTAGCGCGGAAGTTGTTGAATGTGTGTTGTTTGAGAACATGGCTGGTACGACATCCAAGCCTCCAAAGTTGATGAAATGGGACAACGAATTTGACGAGTTCAAATGGAGATTTAAGAATTATCTCAGAATCATTGATCGTTATCTTCTTAGACCTTTTGAACAAGGCTCACATCGTCCTATGACCCCTAATGCTGATGGAGAAGTTCCTAAAGCGGTAGGAGACTATAACGATGATGATCGAAGGATGCTTGCTGAAGATCAGAAGGATTTTGGCGTTCTAACTGTTTGTCTGTCACATGAAATAGCACTAACCTTAAGAGAACACACTATTACCAAAACCCTTTGGGATGCATTAGCTGCTAAGTTTGAAGGAAACTTGGAAATGAAAAACAGTCGAAAAGGGATGTTGATTGGTGAGTTCAATATGTTTAACTACATTCAAGGAGATACATATTGCTAGCCTTATCTCAAGATTTGAAACGTTGATGACCAAAATCAACAGTGCTGGCATTGATTATGATCAAATTGAGATTAATGACAAGTTACTCAACTCACTTACCTATTCATGGAGCAGTAGTGTCATCACAAATAAGAGAACCACAAACCTTCAGATTACCAGTCTTAGTGACTTGACCTCAATCATCAAGTCATTTGAAATAGATGATAAGCTTAGAATGGGTAATCATGTTAGTTCTCTTTCGAAGGCCGGTATGACAACTGGAACCGATGTGAGTTATGCATTCATAAGCAAACCAACTCCACTGCTCAGAATCCAAGTTCAACCTTCAAGAATGCTAGTTCATCTCATGCTTCATCAAGTTCAGGTTCAAGTTCCTTCCAATCCGCAGTTGATCAAGCGGTAGCTCAAGCACTGAAAGCTCATGGAATCAAGGCTGCCCCAAGCACGTCAGCTTATACTGCTTCAAAGCCCCTCTCTGCTGATAACTCCAACGTGGCTTTGTTTCATGACTTTATGGCAAGTCATGAGGAGTTGCTACAAGGAAAGCTGCTTCCTCCATCTTTTGAACTAGGAGATCTTCCGGAGATCAACAAGTGTGATCTTAAGAAAATGGATATCAAATATATGATGGCCATGGCAGTTCATCGGGCCATGAACTTTAGGAAGAAGTATGGGAAGAATAGTCTCAAAGATGATAGAAGAATCTGGGTTTTGAGAAGGATAAGCTTCGTTGTTACAACTATGGGGAACCAGGTCACTTTGCACGTGAATGCACAAATGGCTATGGGAGACATCATGGGAGATGTCTGATAATGAAAGTGATCAGAAGCCTGAGAAGAGAATCATCCCAAACTACTCCTCTAAGAAAAGGGTGCCCATAATCAATAAAGAAAACACATCAAAGGGGAACTTAGAGTCGAACTCAAAGGTGATGATTGCTAGGAATGTTGAGTCAACTGTACCTGATTGGGAAGGAGATCAATTTGAAGAATTGAAGAATTCACTAAACTTTGCTGGATGACATTCACCGATAAGGATAGCACCTCTTCAAGCGCCTCCGATGGGATTCCTACACCTACCTCGCTCATTCCTGAGGTACACAAACTTTGCACTCAAGAATGTATAGATAAAGTTCTTCACTATAGAAACCACAATGCTAAAATTCTTGAACAAATTCCTAGCATTAAAGTTCAGAATGATGATCTTAAGAAAGCTGCAAAGATTTATACCACTAGGATTAACACTCATGGTAATGATATGGCAAATCTTAGGGAAAAGGTCACTATTGCTACAAATTTAGCCAAACATCATGAAATTCGTGTAGAGAACTAAATGCTAAAATTTCCAAGATAGAAATTGAATTAACTCAAAAGAAAACTGCCATAGAAAACTTTGAGTTAGCCTCTTAAAAGCTAAACAAACTAATTGGGTCACAAATGGAGTTATGATTAAAGATTGGTGTAGGCTATAATAGTTATACAATAACTATTTTAATTCTGCTGTACCTCCACCGTTTAACAATAACTATACTAGCCTTCCTCACTTTGATTTTAATTCTCCTCCTTAGGAAGAAATGGTCTATAGTATTAGTCATGTACCCATATCAAAGACATTTGTTCCTACAGCTCCCAAGATTGTTATTTCAGCTAATTCTTTAGTTAATCCTAATAGTAATTCATCTTCTGTAGCAGGTCGTGTAGAAGAAAATGGGTGTATAGAAACAAACATGGGTTTTGGAGATAAAAATTTTCTTTTTGATTTATCTATTAACAACCCTGTCTTTAATAATATTGTTTCCAAAAAAAATTTGAACAATGATGTATCTGATGAGAGTGTTCATGTTGGCACGTCTCTTGAAAATGAAAATGATGTTTCTATTTCCGATAGTAATTGTGAAACTATTTTTGATGAAACCATTGTTGATAGAACTGTGCATGAGACGGCTTCTGTGAATACTAACCTACCCAGCTGCTCGTCAAAAGATTGTAAAGTTGAGGAAACTAAAAGTAATGAAAATCGTTTTGAAAAGGAAAAGGCAAGTACATCTGGTAAATATGTGCCACCTCATAGAAACAATTTTTATCAATCCACAAATCAACATTATCAACCTCAACTGTACAATAAATTTGATAATAGCTACTATGGTTATTATCCACAAGATTATGTGAATTCTTTCCATATAAATGTTTTTGATGATCGAGGTCGTCGATCGGACAGATTGTTTGTTCCCGTACATCCATCTCCTTATTCTCCACCACCTATGTATTATAATTCTGACGGTTTCTATAAGGAAGATAGAAGAAAATTGTGCTTTGTGTGTGGTAACCCTCTCACCTTGCAAGACATTGCAAGAACTGACATGAGATGAAAAGGAAAACGAACAGTCAGTTCCGATCCAGAGCTAAGCCAAGCTCAAGGAATAGAAGATCAACCTGATAGTTCTGACAGTGAAATGGACATGAGATCCAAAATTAAAAGGAAAGACAAACCTCCTTTTTGGATAACCAAGAAGGAGAGAGCTAAAAGGAATTCGAAGACTGAAAAGCCTAAGGATTCATCTAAAAGAAAGCATAAAAGAAATCCAAAGATTGAAAAATCTGAGTATGTTGTTTTAAAACCAAGAAGGAGACAGACTCGAAAATATGTTAAAAACAGAAACCTGCTCGTGCATGGAATCCAAAAGACTGCTCTTCTGATTCTGACACGTCCCACAACTTCATAAATAACAATGAGAAAAGGACATTTGACCCTCCCGAGACAACTAAGTCTCGGGAACATGTATCTAATCTAATTGCTAATGTGTAGGGTCAGCCAGGAATTCTGTAAATAGTATATGGTATTTGGATAGTCGCTGTACCCGACACATGACAGGAGATGAATCCTTGATGTTTGACATTAAACCGTTCGATGGCGGATACATTTCTTTTGCTGGTGATATGGGTGGAAATATTTCTAAACAAGGTAAAGTGTTAAATGGAGTCCTGACATTTGAAGATGTCAACTTGGTGGAACAACTAAACCAAAATCTTCTAAGCGTCTCTCAGATCTGCGACAAACAGTATTCCACACTATTCACCGAGAATGAATGCTTGATTCTCAAACCAGGTATTAAGGTCCTAGAAGAATGGATTATGATGTGTACTCCGAGGCACAATGACTCTTATGTGATAGACATGAATAGTTCTTACTCACGTAAGGTTGCCTCCTGTTTTTTTATCTAAGGCCTCGGAGAATGACTCATCTCTATGGCATCGTCGTCTAGGTCATGTTAATTTTAAGAATCTAAACAAATTGGTTAAAGGGGAAAATGTGAGGGGATTTCCTGTTAAATCTTTCTCTTGCATTGAAAAATGTCTTTCATGCTCTAAATGCAAGCAACATAAGCTCCCTCACAAACCCAAGACGATAAGTTCCATAGATTCCATTCTTTAGCTGCTACACATTGATTTGTTTGGTCCTATTACTCCTATGGAAATTGGCCGAAAAGTGCATTGCCTTGTGATTACTGATGACTTTTCCCGTTTCAGCTAGACTTTCCTTTTAGGGCATAAGGATGAAACCGCACAGTTTTTGATCAAGTTTATCACTCTCGTGGAAAGGCAGACAGACAAGAAGGTGAAGTGTATTCGAAATGACAACGGAACTGAGTTCTTCAACCCATCCGTGGATGACTTCTGCAGCTCAAATGGAACAGAACGCCATTTCAATGCATCCCACACTCCTCAACAAAATGGAGTTCCTGAAAGACGAAACCGAACACTGATTGAAGTTGCACAAACAATGCTGTCCGATTCCAAACTACCTATGTTCTTTTGGGGTGAGGCCATCAACGCGACCTGCTTTATCCGAAACCGTGTGATTATCAACAAGCGTCTGAAGAAGACTCTGTATGAAGTCTACTACAAAACAAAGCCGCTGGTCAACTATTTCAAAACTTTTGGATGTCCTTGCACTCTACTCCATACTAGTGCTCAGCATGATCCTAAAATTGATAAAAAGGCTGATGAGTGTTACTTTGTTGGGTATGCATCCAACAAAACCACTTATCGAGTCTACAACAAGAAAACCAAGCTGATTTTGGAATCATACAACGTTGACTGGCAAGAGCTAAATCCTACTGAAGCTCGCACGAGACCTGGCTGGTTGTTTGATTATGATAGTCTGTTTAATCAGTTTTGTGGCATGTCTATTCCACATCCTGCTAGTACTCAAGTCCCATCTTCATCACAAGACCCTTTGTTGATGCAAAATCTGACAAGCAATCTGTCTGAGGTGGATCTGTTTGTTAAGCCTGCGCTGCCTGCTCCACCTCCTTTTCAAGTCTTTAATCAAGCTGCTCCTCAAGACGCTCCTCATGCAGCTCCTCAAGTCTTTAATCAAGCTGCTCCTCAAGTAGCTCCAAGTGTCATGGAATCTGTCGCCACACATCCCCCTGTCAATGAAACCGTTCAAATAGCTACTCCTGTTGAAGAACCTGCTATTGGTGATTCTGATCATTCTGCTTCGACTCCAATCAGCACCATTGTTGTTCCTTATGGGGAGGATCTTTGGAAAGAACCTATCAATCAAGAGAATAGAGTTGATCAACCCAACTCTGTTCTGTCAACTGCTGATGTTCTTGAAGGCGCACCTCGTATCTTCCATCCCATTGATAGTCTCACAGTAAATCTTCATGCCAAACTAGTAACAATTGTCAAAGATATTCTTCAGACACTCATTCACAGACGTCATCCATCAGAAAACATCATTGGCTCTCCTTCTGCCAGCATCCAATTAAGAAGTAAATCCGGTACAATTAATAGATGTTTGTTTGCTTGTTTTATTTCACAGGTTGAACCAAAGGACTATAGGATGGCCCTAAGGGAAAACTCGTGGGTTGAAGCAATGCAGGAAGAACTGTTGCAATTTAAGAAATTTCAAGTTTGGAGATTGGTTAAAATGCCGCCAAACAAGAAACCGATTGGTACAAAATGGGTGTTCATAAACAAGAAGGATGATAAAGGGGTTATTACCAGAAATAAGGCGAGACTGGTGGTCCAAGGCTTCTTTCAGCGTGAAGGCCGATTATGATGAAACTTATGCACCAGTGGCTAGGTTGGAGGCAATTCGTCTGTTTCTAGCCTATGCCTCGTACATGAATTTATAAGCCTATCAAATGGACGTAAAGACCGAATTCTTGCATGGGAAAGTCAAAGAGAAGATATATGTGAAGCAACCTCCAGGTTTTGAAGATCCTGATCATCCAGATCATGTTTACCGTCTTGACAAAGCTCTGTATGACCTGCACCAAGCACCTCGTGCATGGTACACAACATTGGCAAACCACTTGCTTAAGAATGGATACTGAAGAGGTGTTATCGATCAAACGCTCTTCATCAAGAAGGTAAAGGATGATCAGATCCTTGTCCAAGTCTATTTTGATGATATTATCTTTGGATCTACCTCTGATATACTATGTAGAGAGTTCATCGAGGTCATAAAAAATCGGTTTGAGATGAGTGCGTTAGGATGTTGGTGCATTTTGTGACCGTCGCTATGCAATTCTGTTCAGCGGAATCGAAGTACGAAGTTAAAACAACTTCGCCTTAGGCGAAGTTGTTAGGCCCAAGCCCGCGAAGTTGTGTATCTTTATATAGGTGTGTCTTGTTTAGGTTTGAGTATCCAGAAAAGTTAGAGTGTGTTTTGTGTAGTTCAATTGTCTAGAGAGAAACAGAGAGGGAGAGTCGTGTGGGACGACCCGAGGTAGAGCTCACCTCGGGTCGGCCGTGTCTTTGTTTTCGTGTTTGGTATGTAACGAGTTATGATTATTATATGAAAGGATCTGCAGATTCGTTTATCCCGTTCTTGTGTTTGTTCGTGTGTTTATGTGTGTGTAACCGTGTTCTTCGTCTTCTACACCAATAAACGAGTCTAGGAGGATTCCGCACTCCTAGACATCGTGCGGATCTTTTATCTATCGGCGACGCCCCGGGGGGACTTACAAGTGGTATCAGAGCCTAAGGCTCTTATGCTATGGTTCGAGATCTGCGTTTTGGTGTTTCTGGCACGTTTCTGATGCGTGTTTGGCCGAACAGCCGCCGCAGGCGAAGTTATGGCTAGGTGAAGTTATGGCCAGGCGAAGTTATGGACAGGCGAAGTTATGGACAGGCGAAGTTAGGGAGAGGCGAAGTTGACTTTTAGGCGAAGTTGACTTTAGGCGAAGTTAAAAAAAAAAAAAAAAAATTGTTTGGAGTTTTCGTCTGTATGGCCAGGTGTACACGATTATTGTGAGACCGAAGACGTTGTTCCGTCAACGAGTGAAACTTGTTATCTCTTGGTCTTACGTGTGAACAAATATGTGTCAACTCTGGATTTTGAGTTGAGGTTGTGAATGGGATATTGATTGAAACTGGATATTGACACATATTTGGGTGTTTGTGAGCAATGAAATAGTTGTTGTTCGAGGTTGACCAACTGAAGAAAGTCAAATTGAACTGAAGGTTTTCGTCATTACTGGATTGCGGTCAGAGCATATTATTTATGTTATTTTCAAGGCGTTCGAGAATTGGATCCTGAAACGTGATGCTTATTTATTAAAGTGAAAATTCTGGAATAAGTTGGATTTAATCAGGAATTAAAGTGTTATATGTTCTTGATCGTTATCCCTGGTGATTGAAGATGCTTCGGATTAATTAATGGTCATGTGTGTTAGATTCTGTCAAGGTGGTTTTGTGATGAAATTGATCACTTGATGTTGAGTAGTTGAAGATTAAACCTTATCGTATGCCGACGTGTTGGTGAAGTTGTGGAGGGAGCCCAACTTCACGTGTTGGTGAAGTCAGAAGGACTTCACGTGATTGGTTGAGATGATCAATTAGGCACGGGGATGCATGCATTTCAAAGACCTCAATCTATATAGTCGGAGAAGCTTACACTGAAGGGGAGATCTGATATGGAAGACGCTGGGTGATTGGTAGATTTGTGAAGCTACAAGACAGTTTCAGACACGGCTGGTTGAAGAGCAAACAGAAGATCATCAGTTAAGAGGGAGTCTGTTGGTGCATGTTTTGTAACAGATGATCTTTTGTGTTTGTTAGAATTGAGAGCAACGGTCAAAGGGGAGTCTGTTGGTGCATTTTGTGACCGTCGCTATGCAATTCTGTTCAATGGAATCGAAGTACGAAGTTAGAACAACTTCGCCATAGGCGAAGTTATAACAACTTCGCCATAGGCGAAGTTGTAACAACTTTTGCCATAGGCGAAGTTAGAACAACTTCGCCTTAGGCGAAGTTGTTAGGCCCAAGCCCGCGAAGTTGTGTATCTTTATATAGGTGTGTCTTATTTAGGTTTGAGTATCCAGAAAAGTTAGAGTGTGTTTTGTGTAGTTCAATTGTCTAGAGAGAAACAGAGAGGGAGAGTCGTGTGGGACGACCCGAGGTAGAGCTCACCTCGGGTCGGCCGTGTCTTTGTTTTCGTGTTTGGTATGTAACGAGTTATGATTATTATATGAAAGGATCTGCAGATTTGTTTATCCCGTTCTTGTGTTTGTTCGTGTGTTTATGTGTGTGTAACCGTGTTCTTCGTCTTCTACACCAATAAACGAGTCTAGGAGGATTCCGCACTCCTAGACATCGTGCGGATCTTGTATCGATCGACCCAAGACCAATAGGTCTTGGGTCCCCAGATTTTAATCCTCTGCTTTAATCGTGCCGGAACAGTTGAACAGGGCTGCAAACAAACTATGGGTTGTGGATAGCGGCTGTTCCCGGCACATGACGGGTAACAAGAGTTTGTTACACGAATGGAAACCTGTTCAAGGAGGAAGAGTGAGTTTTGCTGGAGAGAGCGGTGGAAGGATTACTGAAATTGGGACGGTGACTAATGGAAAAATGACTTTAGAGAAAGTGAATTTCGTTGAAGAACTGAAGTATAATCTGCTGAGTGTATCGCAGATCTGTGACAAAGATTACACCGTGCACTTTACCAAGAATGAAGCGATCGTGCTGTATCCTGGTTTCAAGATACCAGAGGATTGGATAGTTATGAAGGCTCCAAGAGAAAAGAATACGTATATTATGGACATGAGGTCGACTGAGATGGCAACAGAAGAATCGTGTCTTCTGTCAAAAGCAACTGAATCGGAGTCCGAATTATGGCATAGAAGAATGGGGCATATTCATCTTCGGAAAATGAACTACATTGTCAAGAATGGGCTGGTGCTGGGTGTTCCCTTGAAGAATTTCAACTTTGAAGACCAATGCTTATCGTGCAAAAAGGGAAAGCAACACAAGAAATCCCATCACACCAAGAAGGTTAATTCAATAGTCAGTACCCTAGACCTACTTCACATGGATCTCTTCGGTCCCGTGAATGTAAAAAGCCTAAGTGGAACATCATACTGCTTGGTGATCACTGATGATTTCTCTCGATACTCTTGGGTATATTTCCTGAAGTCAAAGGATGAAACGGTTCAGATGGTAATAAATTTGATTACCAAAGTTGAGAATATTATGGGGAAAAGAGTTAAATACATCAGGAGTGACAATGGGACTGAGTTCAAAAACTATCAGACGGAGATCTTCTGCTTACAGAAAGGGATAGAACACAAGTACAGCGCTCCGTATACTCCACAACAAAATGGGTTGGCTGAGAGGAAAAACAGAACGTTAATTGAAGGAGCCAGAACCATGCTGGCTGATTCGAAACTTCCTGTGGTGTTCTGGGCTGAAGCTGTTGCAACAGCCTGTTATATCCTTAATAGAGTGTTAACTGTTAAAAGATTGAATAAAACATGTTATGAACTTATGCATGGGAGAAAGCCCAACTTGAGTGGTCTCGAACCATTCGGGTCCCCGTGTTCGATATTAAAGACAAATTCTAAATTTGGTGAAATAGCCGACGAAGGTATTTTAGTCGGATATGTTGTTGGGACTCCCAACAGACGAGTCTTTAATACATCGACCAGCAAGGTTGAGGTGGTGTGTAACACTGATATCACAAGTTACAAATCACCAAAACCAAGCACGGGACCCGCTGGGGTTTTCGACTATGATAGGCTTTTTAAATCTTTTAACATACCTTACTTGGATTGTGCAGAAGTTGATGAAAGAATAGCTACGAAGATACTTTACGATGAGGAAGACAATGTTGTGCAAAGACCGCTGTACGATGAATGTCAGCCTTCCTCGTCAAACACTGTCGATACCCCTGCTGCCTCTACAGAAGAGGAATTCTTCAATCTGTTTCACTCTCAACAACAATCACTCATTGATGAGCTACCTTCGAACCTGGAAGACAATCTGCAAGTCGTTTCGGTTCCGACTACGAGAGTTCACAAAAATCACCCTTTGGAGAATGTGATAGGTGATCTGTCCGACGGTGTACAAACAAGACAAAGCTTGAATGAGCACACCTGTGTTTACATAAGCATTAAAGATACGGGCATAATTAACGAATACTTGTACACCTGTTTCATCAGCCAGATTGAACCAAAGAACTATCAAATGGCTCTCAATGACAGCTCGTGGGTCGAAGCCATGCAAGAAGAGTTAGCCCAGTTCAAAAAGATGGAGGCATGGAACTTGGTTGCAAAACCGAAGAATGTGCATGCGATTGGCACCAAATGGGTTTTCAAATGCAAGAGAGATGAGAAAGGGATTATTATCAGGAACAAGGCGAGGCTGGTTGTAAAAGGTTTTAATCAGCAAGAGGGGATTGACTACAATGAGGTGTTTGCTCCTGTGGCGAGATTGGAAGCCATTCGATTGTTTTTGGCATTTGCTGCACACAAGGAGATGAAGGTATTTCAGTTAGACATGAAGAGTGCGTTCCTTAACGGTAAAGTCGATGAGGTTGTGTACGTTGAGCAACCTCCGGGTTTTCCTGACCCAGACTTTCCTGATCACGTATACAAGCTAAGTAAAGCACTGTATGGGCTACATCAGGCCCCTCGTGCCTGGTACTCAACACTATCCGATTACTTGCGTGAGAATGAGTTTGAAAGGGGAAAGATTGATAACACACTGTTCTTTAAGAGAAAAGGGAGCGCCTTTCTTCTGGTGCAAGTCTACGTGGACGACATCATCTTTGCTACATCAAAAGTCGCCATGTGTCAGGAGTTTGAGGCCGTCATGAAAAAAAGGTTTGAAATGAGTGCTATGGGTGAACTAACTTTCTTTTTAGGACTGCAGGTTGATCAGAAGAAAGATGGGAAGTTCATTCATCAGACTAAGTATGTCCATGATGTTCTCAAACGCTTCAAGATGGAGGATAGCACTCCATTTGATACTCCAGTGTGCTATCTCAAAGGCAAACCTAAGCTGGGGTTGTGGTACACGAAAGAAGGAGACTTGGAGTTGGTCGCCTACACGGATTCTGATTATGGAGGGTGCAATCAGAATCGGAAGTCAACAACAGGTGGATGTCAGTTTCTTGGAGGCAGATTACTGTCATGGCAGTGCAAGAAGCAGACCTCAGTCGCCATTTCAACCTGTGAAGCAGAATACATGGCAGCATCGAACTGCTGCTCCCAGGTTCTTTGGATTCAACAGCAATTGCGCGATTATGGTCTGAATTTCACTCATACTCCTATTTGCATTGATAACACTGCTGCTATCTCAGTAACTAACAATCCCGTAAAGCATAGCAAAACTAAACATATTGACATCCGTCATCATTTTATACGGGATTGTGCTGAGAAGAAACTGATTGTGCTCGAAAAGGTTGATACATTAGATAATTTCGCTGACTTGTTTACTAAAGCGTTTGACAAAAATCGTTTTCAAAACCTTGTTGAGCTAAATGGGATGATCAATCCCGAGTAACCGTGTTTTGTGTATTTGTTTAAAAAAAAAAAAAAAAAAAAAACATCACTATCGCTTAGAATTATGTCGGTTGCCTCAGTTTGAAGGACATATCTTCGGATATGTTTGGTCCTCATTTCTACTTGTAGACTATGAGGATAGCCATTAACCAGATGACTGAAAGTGACCGGGGCGGTTTATGATGTGTTTTTATTCTTTCGCTGAAAGTTAGTCGATCATACTTAGTTAGAAGGACACATACTTGTATGTGGTCGGTCCAGCTGATCCATTGGATCTTCAGGATAGCCGTTTACCTGAAAACTTCAATTTGATCGGGGCGATAGAACTTAAAATTTTTTTTAGGGAGATGAAATTTTTTTCAAGTCTACTACTTCGTAAGAAGTTCCTTTACTATGTTTAACAGAAAATTGATCCAACCTTGGAAAGTGATAGATATACTGATTCTGTGTGCTTAACTAGTGAAGTTATTAGGCCTAAAAGACTTTAGAACAGTCATTGTATGTCATGGTAGCTTCTTATGGTGCGTAACAGTAGAAGTGATACTAACTAAATCTACTCGATTTTACGTGGAAACTCCTTAAGAGTTGTGTATGTCTCCATATATATCTTTCCAAATGATAGGCAGAAAAGCGATTACCCAGCCATACACGAGCCCGTGAGTGTTCTGATTCCCGTGAAGATAGCGTGTCAAGAAACTGCAGTGATCCAGATTCGGGACTTGTAGTTGTTTACTACTCTGAAATTGTGTAAATACTTAAAAAAAAAAGGTGTGTTATTGAGACATTCTAGAGTTCATAATGTTCATACTTCTCAATCAAGATGTAAGAAAGAGAACGGGATGAAGAGTCTGAAGATAGAAGAGTAATTACTATTTAATCAGACACTACGGGTCGAGGTCAACTCGGGGTGACTTGGGGAAAGCCAAATACGCTTTGAGAATAGATAGGAGGCATCATAATCTCTGAGTTGTTGCCCATTTAAGTTTTGAGCTTAATTGAACCTAACCCGTATCACAAAAGCGATGAAAACCATTTTAAGTTATTAACCTGCTTACAACCTGTTTCTTTATGTCATAATACAGCTGAACACGGATCTGTGTGACAGTCACTTAATTAGTATGATTCCTGTTCGGATCTTTTCTAAAACATAGTGGTCCCTGTTGAGACTGAAATTTGATCCCGTGTACTTTATTGTTAAAATTCTTTTTTACTTATGTAGTTGTATGATTTTATATCTGGTTACTTGGTCTTGATCGTATCATTTAACTTTTTAAAGGATGTTTTAAAACTTAATTGCAAATTGTTCAAATTATAGGGGTTTGTTTTGTAAAGTTTAATATCGGCGAACTTGTGCATAACTTCGCCTGCAATAGGCGAAGTTATCCATAACTTCGCCGGTATAACTCTGACCCTATATAAAGAAGTTACAAGGTCAAACTGTTCATTATTTTCATAAACCGGCGAACTTATCTTCTGAAACCCTAAGCGAACTTATATCTCGATTCATCTGTGTTCATTTTTCCAGTTCTAATCCGTGATTAAAGGTGTGTCGGGTTGTAGTTTCGTATAATCACGTTCATTAAGGTTAAATCAAAGGTCGTTTCGACCCGATACGCGACCCCGTTTATTCGAAACCTTAACACCCGATTTTCAAACTTGTTATTACGTGGTCGTAATCAACTTGGACGTCTAGATCGTCTTAAAAACATGTTCTACGAGATCCGTAATCTCCAAATTCACCAACTACACGTCGATTGAACAGATTAAACTGTTACCGATTCATATTCGGCGAAGTTACAGTTTAGGCGAAGTTATCCGTAACTTCGCCTGAGGTTTAACTTCGCCTGATAATTAATTATGTAACAGTATATGAGGCGAACTTGTGGTTAGGCGAAGTTATCATTAACTTTGCCTGGCCCTTTTAATTTTAATTAATTGTTAACAGACGAAGTTCAAGTTGAGGCGAAGTTGTTCCCAACTTCGCCCCACCTCTAACTTCGCCTATAAAGAATAAATCATAACTTCGCTCATGGTAAGAGGCGAACTTGTGATTTGCCTTGACGTTTATCTAACTTAGCCTGTTTGTTGCAGAAATGGCTGCTGTAGCTGGAGCAGGTGGTGCAGGTGGTGATGACGGAGGAGACAACCAACGACAGTTTTTCCCGGGGCATAACATGTACATAACATTAGACCCGGATGCGAGCGGTGTTGATGATTTCCGCGAGATCATCACATTTCTTCTCCGCTCGCGTATATTCCACGCGATTACCACAACACTGCCGATATCCTTGCCAAACATTGAGGATTTTTGGCAGACAGTGGAATATGACTGTCGAGTCGAGCCCCCGGTTATGCGAGCAACGGTCAACAATCAGATTGTTCAGTTCTCATCTGAACAGATCCGGGCGGCTTTGCGGTTCGGAGATGAAACAAGAGACGATCCGACAGACTTTGTAGCTCCATTCCGAGATGGTGCGTTTCTGAGGATGGGATATTCTGGTCCCTTGGGGGATACTCAGAGACGCAAGGGGTTCTTGCTAGACCAGTGGCGCTTTCTCATGAACGTGATGATCGTGTGTATGTCAGGGAGAAAGGCTGGTACTGATGGGATGGGCGCGACCATGCAGTCGGCGATGACTGCTCTGACTTTCAATAAGCGTTACAGCTTTAGAAAGATGGTATTCTTTGAGATTGATCGTCAGAGAAGAGCGGTGGCGCGTGAGAGATTTCTCATGTATCCAAGATTCCTCCAAATGATCTTGAATCATGTTGCTCCCACGTTACCTCAGCGTCGCCCGATTCGATACGTGGAAAGTGTAAGTAAAAGGATCTTCGCCCAGTGCAGATCTCCCAGTGCGAGGAGCAAACCTGAGCTCCGTCCTCGACATACTCCACTATTTGGGTACTTGGTCAACCCAGAGTATGTTCCGGCTCGTGGGGACGAGTTTCGGGATCCTCAACCACAACAGGCTGGAGTACAACAAGCTATACCTGCTGCTCCTGTTGTGTCACCGGAGGAGAATGTAGAACTTGATGCTGCGTTTGGCGGTCAAGGATTCTTTGATATGGAGAGGGTTGATCCAGAGGAAAATGTGCAAGTCACAGTTGAAAGGGTTTCGAGTGTGAATGTGACTAGGACAGCTACAACGGTGGCTGATTCTGATTCTGATGATGATGTGGCTGAAGCGAGACGAATTTTGGTAACTCAAGAACGAATTCATGGGAAAAGGAAGAGAACCGATGATGACAGCGAGTCAGATTATGACGAAGAAGTACATCAGTTGGTTCGCAGATCAAGAAGGGAACGGGCAGGTGCAGGTTCGGGAGCTGGTGAGAGCTCAAGGGTGGTACGTTTCACTCCACCCGCACTGTCCGGTATGACCATGGTTCCTACACCATTGCCAGTTACAAGGCCAAGCGCCACGGACGTTTCCGTGGTGGCTACCTCATCCTCATTCGGCCTCCCACCCACTACATTCCAACTATCGACTCCGGAGATTGTATCTTTGCCACCTCCAACTCTCACTCCAACAGAGGTCGTGGCAAGATTTATTGAGTCGACGGTTGTAGCGACTGCAGGGTTGTCGGTGACGATACCACTTGCGGTTACGTTTACGCCTACTTCTGAGGTCCCGGTTACATTGGAAATCCCTCCTCAGTACACTCAAGATATATCACATCTGAGGTTTGATTTCGATGCAACCTTATCCGACTCGGAACGAGTAGCAGCACTTGAACGGGTCGTGGCAGAACAATCAAGGGTGAATCTTATCCAGACCCATGCTATTCAGCGCCTCGTTGCAGAGAATCAGATACAGTCATCCCTGCTGATCGAACATGGAAAAATCATTGATGCTTTGAAGGAGTTCTTGGCATCTCAGGGGGAGACGAGCTGTAAAGGCGATGAGCTGAGGACTAAGAAGCGAAATGATCGAGACGATGATCCCAATGCATCGAAAGGTGCAGGTGGAGAGTTGCCAAGAACTGAACAAGCTCTTGGGACTT
The DNA here is from genome assembly GCF_021521415.1 of Bidens hawaiensis. Classification (NCBI taxonomy): domain Eukaryota; kingdom Viridiplantae; phylum Streptophyta; class Magnoliopsida; order Asterales; family Asteraceae; genus Bidens; species Bidens hawaiensis. The sequence goes on along the minus strand of NW_027492143.1, from coordinate 274,124 downwards.
CCACATCTCAGGGGGATTCAACAAGTGCAGCGGGCGGTACAGGTGATGAGGTGGTGGTCGTGGATGTTGAGGAGATGGATGATGAGTTTATAGGTGATGATGATGTATTACCAGTTGAAGAGATAGAGAAGATTGGTGCAGAGATTGTTATTGATAATGATATTGAAGAGGGAGAGATTGTAGAGGAGAATATTGAGCATGAGATTCCGGATGTTGATAAGGCAGATATGAGTAAAGATATGGGAAGTGATGAGACGGAATGGGAAGAGCAGCCAAGATGGAAAGAAGGCTATGCTCAGTGGTTTGTAAAAACGAAGAAACCGGCGGTCCCTACTATGTTCAAGAAAAGTTACAACATTAGAGGTTATGCTGAATCGAGAAAGGGGATTATATGCTGGATATATGATGAGCAGTTGAGGCTCTTTGTGATTAAAAGGTATGATGGTGTTCAGTACTTCAAGAGGCTGTTGAGATCGTTGAATACATTGCCTGAATGTGAAGTGAAAGACTTAGCCAGATTGGGGTTGATAAACAGAAGTGATGATAACATGGCTAGAGTCATTGGGAAGATTGTTTGGAAGGAAAGTATAAAAGAGAAGAAGTTCGAGCTGTTGAAACCACAAAAGGGAAAACTTATTGAAGACAAAGATAGAGGATTGAGAGCAGATGGCAAGCCTTGGATGATTATGAAGTATAAGCCGATCCGGTGTTTAAAAGAAGTGCCGATGAAACAAATGCCCAAGGATGTGCTGAAAGATCTGAAGTGGTGGTATGTAGATTGTGAAACAGCTGAAGCAGTAATGGAGGACGAAGATGAACAAGAGCTGCTGAGAGTATATGATCCAATGCATCTAGTGAACTTGTCTCAAGCTGTTCTGCAGGTGCTGAATGAGAAGAAGATATTTTATATTCCTGCTTGGAAAGACGAAGCGAAGAAATATCAAAGAGTTGTTTCGGTATGTGTACGAGAAGGAGTTCATGCTTGAAGACGAAAGATCCAAGATTGTTCAAGATTACAAGACACGTGTTTGAAGATAAAGATATGAAGCTACTGCCAAGGGGGAGTCTGTTGGTGCATGATGTCAGTAGTTCAGTATATAGTGTCTGTAATCGAGTTAGTTGGATTTGTGTTTTGTATGTAAGCGAAGTTCTCACAAGTTCGCTTGTATAGGCGAACTTGTGGAACAAGCGAAGTTAGGAACAACTTCGCCTGAACATGCCAGGCGAAGTTGTCGTGTTTATAAGATGCTAGGTTACGGCTTAGATAGACAGACGTGAGATCAGTAATCAAGTATTGTACGAGTTTATGAGTTTGTGTAATCAGTGATTGATATCACGTGTTTCCAGTTGCAATACAACGAGTCTTTGTTTATTGTAACGTGTGTTTGATCGTGTTAACGTATATCGTCTTCTACGCTCGTAACGTCTTACGTAGGGATTCCGCACCTACGTAGAACGAGATATTCCGTATAGATCCGGCTGGGAACCTACATAGGAGAAATGAGTTTCTTCTTGGGTCTTCAAGTTGAACAAAAGGACGATGGTATATTGATTCATCAAGAGAAATATGTTCGGGACATCGTTCAGAAATTCGGGTTCAAAGACTCATCTCCCTTTCTCACTCCGATCGCTACCCGACCAGTGCTTGCTCCAGATCCATCAGGAACTCCTGTTGATCAACATCTTTATAGATCTATGATCGGCTTCCTAATGTATCTCACTGCCAGCAGGCCGGACATCATGTTCATTGTATGTCAGTGTGCCAGATATCAGAGTAATCCAAAAGAGTCCCACTTAATTGTTGTTAAGCGCATCTTCCGGTACCTCAAGATAAAGCCTTGCTTAGGTCTTTGGTATCCCAAAGACTCCCCTATGGTACTACACGCTTACACCGATAACGATTATACGGGATGCAATTTGGATCGAAAGTCAACATCCGGTGGATGTCAGTTCTTGGGTGACCGCTTAATCTCCTGGCAATAAAAGAAACAAGTCACCGTGTCCACCTCCACTGCTGAAGCATAATACATTGCTGCCTCCGCTTCCTATTCTCAAGTCATTTTTGGATCCAACATCAGCTGTAGCTTTATGGTTTGAATTTATTTAACACCCCTATTAAGTGTGACAATGATGCAGTTGTGTGTATTATGAAAAACCCGGTGCAACACTCTAAGACAAAGCACATTGACATCCGAATGCACTTTATTCATGATTGTTATGACCGGAAGCTTATCACAGTAGAACAGGTCAAAACTGATTACAACTTTGTCGACCTGTTTACCAAAGCTTTTGATCGTGCCCGATTATTGTTTCTCGTTGAGTCACTTGGCATGATCTCTTTTATACAAAATTAAGTTTTATTTTATTTTTACTTTTAGTTTGTTTCTACTTAATTTTAATTTTAAAATTATTTTAATTTTATTTTGTTTATTTTTACTTTTATTTTATTTTTACTTTGTTTTAAAAGTTTATTTTAATTTTAATTTTTCTTAATCTAGCTTAACTTTTCCTTTGTTCTAAATTATAAACTTTTTGAAAATTTATTTTTATAATTTGATTTTTTTTTTAAATTTTTTAAGATTTTAAACTTTGTTTTAATTTTTTTTATTTTTAATTTTCCTCTTGAATTTCATTTTATTTTATATCTAAGTTAGATTTTTTATTTCTCTCAATTTGTTTTATCTTTTTATTATTGTAAATATATTTTAAAATATGTCACAGTTTTAGAGGGAGAAAATGAGTCTCTACTCACCAAAAAGATCTTACATTTGTTAAGAAAAACAAAATTTAAGTCACTTGACTTCCAAATATATTTTATATTATTTCTTTTATTTAAGAAAATTTAAAAAAGTCTTAAAAGTATATTCTCTCGTTTAGAGGGAGCACTTTGTTTAGAGGGAGTCGGATAATATTAAAATATCTATAAATTTTGAGAAATTGATTCGACCTTTGAAAAATGATAGAAAATTGTCTTAGGTGAACCTAGCACATGCCTTCAAGATCATTATTGATGTGTAGATAGGCTTGATAAATGAGTAAGTATCACAGTGATATAAATTTAAATATTTGCCTATGCTAGTGGTTACACTCTCATGAAGCGGTTGCCGACTTGTATAAATTTAAATATTTGCCTATCTTGATTTTTTTTCCTTCGTCTTTGGTTAGGGTTCTTATAACCCATCTTCTATTTGAAGATGTCCATATGTTTTCCCAGATCCTCAAGAAAGTTTGTCTTAATCTCAGAATTTGTTAAGTCTTTGTAATCGAAGTTTTGAATACAGTCGTGTGGACATTGATTTCATTTACAATCTCTGTTCTTCATATAATCAGTTGCATTTGTGATCGAGTACAAGAGTAATCGATTACAATTGTAAATGATTACAACTGTAAACGACTACAATTGTAATCGATTATAACTGTAATCGATTAATCGATAACAGTTGTAATCATTTACAATTGTAATCGATTACAAGTAATCCATTTCAATTGTAAACGATTACAAGAGTAATCGATTAAAGAAAAATTGTTTTAAACAATTTGCGTGGTCGCGACTTGCTCAAAATGGGCTGTGTAGTTGGCTGTAATAAAAAAGATGGTTGTTTCTAATTAGTTGAGTAGTGGTCATGGTGCTAGTCAACTCACGCATTGACTCACACCAGGCATGGAGAATATGTTTCCTTTGTTTTCGTGCTTTTGATGCTTGTTGATCGTTTGTCGGTATGAGCTTGGAACCGGAGAAGATATCTTTTTCATGGGAATTCATCATGTTCTTTTCACAAAACTCAATTATTTATGCAACTAATTTAAAAGAGTGGTTCGATTACAGATATTTACATTTTAACTTGAAGCTGAAATCAAATGACCATTGTATTTGCGTGTGATTGTACTGAGATCAAAGTGTATTCGGTTATGAAACTGTGTACGAATATAATTGGAGATCTTGTGAAAATTGGTTAGGGGTCATGTATTCAAAATGGACTATATCAAATTGTATTCAATTTTGTGTTGACTCGATTTGAATAGACTTGTGATATCTCTAAGTAAAGGTATTCAAAATCACCTGCTTTCAAATCAAAGTGCCTTGTAAAACTTAAGCGTGTTGTATTCTAAGTCACTTATTTCAAATGTATATGGTCTAAAATTGTTTAAGTATTATGTATTTGAATGACACCTCTTTAGAATACTTTATACTTGGACATTTTTCTTCCCTTTAGAATACATCAAACCTTTGAATACATTATACTTAGAGATTTCTAATTTATACTTGAAATATTTTCTGGTTTTGTGCTCTTTTTGTAAATATTTCTTGTATGGTTTGCCTTTGTTTAATTTTTGTATATCTTACTTTTGTTCTGTTCTTTATACATAGTTTGTTTTTTTTTAACTCAATTAACAACACCAATGGTTCTTTGATGATTTCAGGGTCATAACAGTTACTGTTCATTAGAGATCCCGACAAAGGAAGAGTTTAAAGTGTTTGTCTCTATGTTCAAAGGATTGCAGGCATGTCCCTTAGCACACGCTATCTCAGCTGATGCAGAAATTCATTATACCTGGATCAAACAGTTATGGGAAAATGCTGAGACACATGAAAAAAGTTCAAAGATCACGTCAAGGATTAACAATGTAAAGGTGATCGTAACTGAAGATGTAATCAGAAAAGCACTCAAGATTGGAGACAAAGCCGACTATCCTTGCACAGACTTCACAACAATCTTCAATGATTCATACTCATATCACCATCAATGGCCTCTCAACAATCTTGTGCTTCATCAACTATGCCTTTATCCGCTTCTCTCCCACCGAGATCCTCATTACCAATGCCTCCTCCGTTTGCTGGAGCACCAAGGGCTACTGCTGCTGGGAACAAGACACAACTACCAGTCTTCCAGAGCTCGAAAATCACTGCTGCCACTTCGGTGGTTAACTCTAACAATGATGTTTCTGCTATGTTTTCAGAGGTTAAGGTATACATGGAGCAGTAGAACAAAACCAACCAGAGGATCCTACGTGAAATTAAAGATCTCAAGAAAAGAAAGAGGCTATCGGACGATCAGACTCCCTTGATGCCTAGGGTGCTGGATTTCACTACTCCAGGATCCGTGGCTCAACATGCTCAAGGATCCTCCATCATTCAGCAAGGATCATCCATCCTTCAACTAGGGTTCGTGGGTCAGCATACTCAAGGATCCTCGATCTTCCAGCAAGGATCATCCATCCTTCAACAAGGGTCGATGGGTCAGCAAGCTCAAGGATCCTCATTCCTTCATCAAGGATCATCCATCCTTTAACCAGGGTCCATGGCTCAACAAGCTCAAGGATCCTCGATCTTCCAGCAAGGATCATATATCCTCCAACCGGGTCCATGGGTCAGCAAGCTCAAGTATCCTCATTCCTTCATCAAGGATCATCCATCCTTCAACTCCCAACCTCAAGGATCCTTCTTCCAGAATCAAGGATCCTCCAGAACTCAACATCAATGGTCTTTAGAGGTCCATGAAGGAGATATTATCCCCATGCAAACCATTGCTTCTGGTAGACCAACTCCTGTAGCAGACGCTTCTAACCTCAGCTATTCTTCTGGGATTCCAACATTCACAAAACAAATAGGTAACACTTATAATCTTATGTCCTTAGATGCTAACCTTGGTTCTATGCAGGATACAGGTATCAACCAAGTTATGGCTAAGGAACTGCGTAAGCTTAAGGATATGATATCCAGCGTACCAGGGGTGGTCCGACCGATCCTTGAAATACCAGAAGGAAGCCACAAGTTGTCAAAATTTTCTCCACCTATTTGTTATGCTGAAGTCCCAAAACGATTTAAAACTCAAAACATGAAGGTGTACGATGGAACAACTGATCCTGAAGAACATGTGGCCTAATACAGGAAAAGGATGGAGATTAATCCAATTCCTAAAAGACTCAAGGAGGCTTGTCTATGCAAGGGTTTCGGATCCACACTAACAGGATCTGCATTAAAATGGCTGCTAAGTCTTCCTCCCTATTATGTTACTTCTTTTTCACATTTAGTTAACTTGTTCAACAACAAATTTTCTTATAATAGGAAATTTGAAAAGTTAACTAGTGACTTATATAGAGTTGCCCAACGTTATGATGAATCCCTTAGAGATTTTGTTACGAGGTTTGGCTGGGAGGCCCTAGAAATATATAATCTTGATATTTCTACGGCTGTAGAAGCTTTCAAGATGGGACTAAATAGGGGCTCCCCCTTTTATGACGATCTTGTGATGACTCCGTGCAGGAGTTTAGATGAAGTCAGAAACATAGCACTAAGATTCATACGGCTAGAGGATGACAAGAGGGTCCAGGAAAGATTAGGAGCTCAAACGAAGCAAGAATCTCCTGATAAGAAACACGGATCCTTGTTCAGGAGCAACAACTCGAAGCCATACTCCAAGTTCGACAATCAAAATGTCTGGGCAGTTGAAGAAGGGGATGATGATGAGGACTAGCCAAGTATTTCTAAATATTGCTTCTCCGTTGATACTCATGGTTTGATTTGTGCCATGAATGATCTAGGAGAGAAGGTAATGTGGCTTCGAAAAAATTAGAAGTCGACAACCTTCAAAGACAAATCTAAATGGTGTGCATTCCATGAGGATTTTGGCCATCAGACTGATGATTGTATTGGTTTAAGGAGGGAAATTGGACGCCTCCTAAGCAAGGGCCATTTCAAGGGGCTCTTGGGAAGAAAGAAATCCAGGATCCTGGATCCTGAAGAGGTCCCAAAAAAGCAACTCCACCCCCACCAGACGCACAAGTAATCAACTTCATCTCCGGTGGCTCAAACATATATGTGGTACTTCTTTCTCCTTGGTAAAAAGACACGCCAAAGAAACCAAGATGGAGAACGGGGAATGACCGGTCATATCCACTACTTTGACGACTGACAAAAGAATTTTCTTTGATGACGAAGATAAGACAAGCATACAGGATCCTCACCACGACGGTTTGATTGTAACTTTATTTGCGCAGGATCCTAGTCGATGGTGGAAGCTCGGTCAACATCATCCAACATGATGTACTGTAGAAAATGAATATCCCAGACTCGGAAATCATCCTGAGAACGATGGTGCTAGTTGGTTTCAGTGGAGAAACCAAGAAAAAAATGGGGCACATCAAACTCCCAATATACATCGAAGGGTTAAACTCTTGCCAAAAATTTTGTGTTATTGATAATCTGTCTTGTTGCAATGTTATTCTTGGCAGGCCTTGGCTACATGGGATGAAGGCTGTAGCCTCTACTTACCATCAGTGCATCAAACTACCAAATCGTTGGGGAGTAGTAAGGATAGATGGTGACCAAGTGGAAGAAAAAATTATTATTCTTCATCCATGAAGCCGACAGCTAAACAGACGATAGCATAGCAATTACAGCAAAATCCTAGGAATGTACTGGAAGCTCGAGAGCATGAACTAAAAATAGAAGTATCCTTGGATCCCGAGAATCCAGACGTGAAAGTTTTCCTAGGATCCAGTATCCCTAATGAGTTCGAGGAGGATATAGTATCCTTCCTAAAGCGACGAAAATCCACATTTGGGTTCAGACATTCTGACATGACAGGTATTTCTAAGGAGGAGGATACATCATTTATGACTCCTACCGGCATATACTGTTATATTGCTATGCCGTTCGTACTAAGAAATGCAGGAGCAACATATCAAAGATTAGTCAACATGATGTTCAAGGATTAGTTACACAAAACCATGTAAGTCTACATAGATGACATGGTAGTGAAGTCTAAGAGGGCTGAGGATCACCTCAGAGATCTTGAAGAAGCATTCAATATCCTGGATCAATACAACATTAAGCTGAACCCGTCAAAATGTCATTTTTGTGTTAAGGCTGGAAAGTTTCTTAGATACATGGTGACCAAAAGGGGAATTGAAGCAAGCCCTGAGCCGATAGAGGCCATCATCAATTTAAAGTCTCCTGTGAATGCTAAAGATGTCCAAAGATTGACAGGAAGAATAACTGCTCTCAACAAATTCATTTCTAGATCCTCAGAGAAGTGCAAAGACTTCTGTGATATCTTGAGGAAAAATAAAAAGTTTGAATGGACTCAAAGGCATGAAGATGCACTAAAGGCTCTTAAGGATTATCTATCCTCAGCGCCTGCTTTGATGAAGCTAATAGATGGTGAGCCATTGTTTCTATACATGTCGTTTCAGGAAATGCAGTCAGTGTTGTTCTCGCCAAGGATCATGAAGGTCAACAACATCCGGTATATTATGTAAGTAAAAACCTCTTAGACACAGAGGTCAGATATTCTCACCTTGAAAAAATAATTCTTACTTTAATTATGGCCTCAACCAAGTTGAGACACTATATTGAGACACATACTATTATTTTGAGAACTAACTATCCTGCTAAGAATGTGCTTAGAAAACCAGAATTGTCAGGAAGGATGACCAAGTGGGCTGTAAAGCTGAGTGCATATGATATTCAGTATGAACCTAGAATAGCCATTAAATCACAAGCGCTTGCAGATTTTGTGGCTGATTTCAGTAGTGACATGCAAGAGGAAGCGGATTTGGAAGTTAAGCAACTGGAATAAACCAAGGATCCTTGGATCCTCTTTACTGATGGAGCATCTAATGTAAGAGGAATAGGATAGGGTATCCTATTGAAATCGCCACAGAGGAACATAATACTCCAGTCCATTGCATGGGTATTCCATTCCACCAACAATGAGGCCGAATATGAAGCACTTGTCGCATGTTTACTTTTAGCCAAACAGATGAGGATCAGGTATCTTCAAGTTTATATAGACTCTTTACTAATAACTAACCACATTAATGGTTCTTACACCATGAAAGGTGAAAATATGATCAAATATTTAGAAATTGTGAAGGAATTAGCAAAATCATTCGAGATGTTTAGTATTATACAGGTACCAAGGGAAGAAAATGCTGGGGCAGATGCCTTAGCAAACTTAGCATCATCATTAAAGATCCCGGATGATGTAAAGATACCTATCATTCATATATTGTCTTCGGCAATTAGAGAACAGAAAGCTGTGGGGGTAACAGTGAATTGCACAGATGAGCTTAATGATCTTTCATCCTCTCCAAAAGCAGGATCTTGGATCCTCCCAATCAAGAAATTCCTCCAGGATGGAGAATCCCTACGGGAGAAAATCCTAAAGCTTTCAGATTGAAGGTATCACAGTTTATCATTTTACAAGATATTGTATATAGAAAATCTCTTGCAGGTTCCTACTTGAGATGCATCGAGGATCCTGAAATACAAGAGGTACTCCAAGACTTCCAAGAAGGAGATTGCGGCAACCACACAGGGGGGGAGAGAATTATTCTCCAGGATACTTAGGACATGATACTTCTAGCCAACAAGAAGAATGATGCAATGGAATACTCAAAGAAGTATGATGCTTGCCAAAGGCAAGGAAACATCCTTCACCAGCCAGCAGAACCTATGTATCCTATATCCTCTTCATGGCCTTTCATGAATTGGGGAATGGATATTGTAGGCAAGCTACCAAAGGCACCAGGTGGAAAGGTCTTTATGCTTCCTATGCCAGACTACTTCTCTAAATGGATTGAAGCAGATGCATTCGTGCAAGTCCGAGAAAGGGAAGTTATATCCTTCATTAAAAGAAATATTATAACTGGATTTGGTATCCCTTCTGAAATTGTTCGTGACAATGGTTCCCAGTTTATTGGAAAAGAACCACTAACTTTTGTGACAGTTGGGGCATCAAGATGAATACCTCCACTCCAGTTCATCCTCAAGCTAATGGCCAGGCAGAATCAAGTAACAAGATCATCATCAACAATTTGAAGAAAAAGTTGGGATCCAAAAAGGGTAAATGGGCTGAAAAACTACCTTACGTTCTTTGGGCTGACAGGACAACACCCAAAGATGCAATAGGTCAAACACCTTTCTCCTTGGTTTTTGGCTCAGAGGCTGTAATCTCTACAAAGATGGTGGTTCCTACCACCAGAACAAGCATCCATGATCCTGAAGCCAATAATCAGAATGGCAGCATATCAACAAATGGTAGTTGGGGCATACACCAAGAGTGTAAGGATCAGAAGATTTCAAGAAGGATATCTGGTATTGAGGAAAGCCTTCCAAAATATAACCAATCCGGCAGATGGAAAGCTAGCACCAAACTGGGAAGATCCTTATCTTATCGAGTCGGAAGCAAGATATGGGGCATATCATTTGCTCACTATGGAAGGCAATAGGTTACCAAGAGCATGGAATGTTATCAATCTCAAGAAATACTTTTTCTGATAAGGATCAAGTATCCTCAGAGGATCGAGTATCCTCAGAGGATCGAGTATCCTTAAAGAATTAAGGATTATAAAATTGGTAATATCTATCTGATCACTTATTCATTTCATATTCTTTTTATTATCCTAAGGAAAATGTATTCTTCACATTTATTCTTTCCAAGTTTTAAATAACGATGCAAGATTCTATTGAGAAGTTCAATGACTAAGAGGTTGGCCACCTCTCCTTCCCGTTTAAGGTACTTTACTATTTCCCTTGGCCTTGCCCACGATTAAGGTATGAACCCGATGGTCATATCTTCCAAGATTTAAAGGTTTTCACCTTTCTTATAAATTAGAGTTCCTACACTCTCGCCTGGAGCACATGTTATCCAACGTATAGTCCGGGCAGCGGGACCAGTACACGCTTAGTGGCTGACTATTTCGTTGTCTTCGGCTATATGGAGGATCCTACGATTTATGGTAGACGTACCATACCATCAGTTTATAACATTTTCATGTTATCTCAAGACAAAGGTTTCCAACATTTTCATGTTAGCTAAGGTTTTGGGCTTTTCACGTCACTCGCGTTTGGGCTAAATCCAGGTTTGGGCGAGTCCCAGTTAACGCCCCCAGTTTGGGATTGTCCCCAGTTTTTGGGCTTGTCTCCAGTTCACGGGCTTCTCCCCATTTCACGGGCTTGTCCCCAGTTGCACGGGCTTGTCCCCAGTTTATTTTATGGGCTTTTTCCCAGTTTGTTGGGTTTAATCCCAATTAATTTCATAAGTTATTTGCATCAGGTATCCTAAAAGTTCAACTATAAGGATCACAGAAGGATTACCATTTACGGATCCAAGATCCTTAATTTATTTTTTACAAGGATCACGGAAGAATCAACACTTATGGTAACTTAGATCTAATTAGATGTTATGGTATGATTCCAGTTTATCAATTTATACTTGTTTGATTTTAATTTATATCTTTATGGATATAAAGGTCCAGTATTCTCAATTTTTTTACAAGGATATTCTATCCTTAAAGCTTTTCTTAAAACATTTATTAAAACTTTCTATGGATCTTAACTATAACAGCTACGCTTTCAGAATAACAAATAACAAGCAAATAGCCAAAAGTTTTAACGTATTATTATTAATAAGTCACCTGGACTTACCAAAAATCTTAACCCGGATTTCACCATTTAAAGATGGACCATCCACTCGGTTTAAACAGGTGTTACTAGTTGTTCATGATTTGCAGGGAGAAGGATACACAGCCGGGAGGGAAGTTCCCAACGAAACTCCATAGATATATGACAACTATATCCAGTTTGTCAAATCTCATATGCTTTTGCTAGAAGTTTGACTTCAAAGGCAAAATGACAGCTGTGATCTTATCATAACCGCCATTTTGGAGGCAATTGTTAGGGCACAGATATTTATTTGACACTGTGGATACGTTATCCTGGCATATGTTCGTGGATTAGTTATCCTTAGTCAGATCTCGTCGGGTTTACTAATGAGTGTTTCCTATGTATAACATTATATTTGACAGATGTAACGGTTAAGAGACCTGGTCTACCCTTATTTGGCAGACAGAGTGATGAAGCATGTGGTCAAAGTGGTGGTTACGTTTATATTTATGTAATGGCAGATTTTTAGGAAAATTAGTTAATACCTTTATTATTCATAAAGTCATTGAGTTATGATTAGTTAAGGCACACCCTATATATAACACACCAGCTACAGGGAAAGTAGGCCAACAACACACACACACACACAGGATTATTGTAAACACTGATTATAATCTCCAACCTTGTATCCTCATTTTTCATATTAATCAAGTGGTGGTAGACGATTTGTCATCAACCGGGGTTTTTTGTGCTAGCGATCCGAACTAGATCAAGGGTTTTTCCTCATAACGAATCCGTGTGTTTGTGTTTGCAATTAATACATATTCGTTTTCATCATCATAGCAATAATCCTCACCAAACGAATTTGGATAAGTTATCCTTGATAGATTTTTGTCCAAAACATTAATTATATTAATAACACTAATATATTGTAATATGTTTTAGTTTTAATTAATACATTTTGACCGACATCTACCATATGAAATGGAAATTGTATTCTTGACATTTGATATTGTAAATGGCAAGTGTGAATAGTGACCAGTCTTTATACCTCAGTCACACTTTTCTTAATGATTTTTTAATTTTATTTTAGTTTTTAAAAATCATTGTTTATAAAATGTTATAATTAATAATTAAAAAATAATTTGTATTATTAAATATACTAATATATTTTTAATTTTAATTATTAAAAAATCATATTTCTAATACTTAATATTGTCTTTTTAAAAATAAAATAAAAGTAAAAAACAAATTATAAAAAGAAAAGCAAGACTGAAGTGTCAATCAAAGTCACCTTCCATTTGTAATGGCGGATGTCAAGAAGACACTTTCCATTTCATATGGAAGATGTCGGCCAAAAGGTATTTTTTTAATATTAACATTATAATTAAATACATATTACAATATATTAGTGTTTTTAATACTGTTATGTTTTTAAAAATTAAAATTAAAAACATATTATTATATATTAGTGTTTTTAATATAGTTAATTATTATTATATAATATTTTTATTTTAGAAAGTAAACAATTTCATAGAGAAAAATGTGTGACTTACGTGACATCATATTCAGTAGCTACGTTGTCATTATATACAATTGCCATTTAAAATGACGGATGTTAAGAGGGCATCTGCCCTTTCAAATATGGCAGATGTATGTCAAAAGATATTTTGACATGTAGGGTAAGCTACGTTGGGAATGGTGAACCGCTAGTTATTAATATTACATCAGTTTGTGATAAATTCTTATTCCATTCTTACTCAATTCAATTACAATTTAATTTTATGTATTTGTGATGGGCTAGACAAAATTCTGTTATTTGAGAGAGAGAGAGAGAGAGAGAGAGAGAGAGAGAGAGAGAACCTGTGTATTAAAAGTTCTGTCTATAGTAATGACATCACCAACCAAGTCCACCTTTTGATATTGATATACTTTAATCCAGTGCATAAATTTTAGATCTTCTTCATCAAGTTCTGCGATGGACGCTAACTTAAAGAGTCCTTGAATCTCACACAGTTTAAAACAACCTTCATAATCAAGCACCAGAAGTGTAAATCGGCCAGATTGGAATGTTATATTTTCCAGTGATGAGCACCAATCTACATGCAACCACTTTAAAATATTTGGGAGACATGGGAGACACTTGAGGTTTGAACAAGCAGTCAAATCAAGTGTCAAAAGCGCTTTTAAGTCAATATGACTGGGCAACATCTCAAATGAAATGCCACCTAAATCCATGAAAGATAGTGATTGGGGTAAGGAAAACAAAGGCAGTTCTGGAATTTTTCCAGAAATAAATATTGGATCCGACTTCCATAGTTTAGTGCAACTGTTCAAGTTCATGTAAGAAAGATTCTTGAGGTCTATTATGGTTTTACAAATGTATGTCAAACTGGTACAACATTTAAGATTTAACTGCTCAAGTTTAGGGAGTCGAATGAGATTGCAGATGCTGACAAGATTTCTACTGTCAAAAAGATTTAGAATCTTGAGTGAGTTAAGAACCTGTTACAAGAATAAAATGACAAGTTGAGTTTATCATTGTTCATTTAAAGGTAAAGAGATATAACAAAATATTGAATTCTGTATACCATGGGTGGGTCAAACTCTTCCAAATCTCCGCAAGTCATATGCAAAGCCACCAAGTAGCTTGTTAATAGGCCTGGGGGTATTGTTCTCAGATTACATCCATGCCATTTAAACCATATTAGATCTGGAAAATTCTCGTAGGTCCCGGTGAAGTTTACATACTCGAGTTGGAGGAATTTTAGGTTCTCCATCTTTATAAGCGAATTTGTTTTAAATGCCTGCAAATTTAGCATGCCTCATATCTAGAGTTAATTGTACGTGTTGAAGTAAACTATCACACTATCACATTTCCCTAGCTATCGTTAAAAAAGAGTTCGACAAATATTGCGCTACCTTTGAATGTTGAAGGGTGTACACATACACCAATGTTAGTAGACACGCTAACAGTCAACCATAATTCATAGGTTTTGTTATCGTTAATTGTTATTTTGGGAGAGATTATATCCCCATATTCATATTTAGCCTATTTATTGTTGTAATTGTTTTGAATAAAATCAATCTTGGAGACTTTCACTTACTTTAGAACACTTAATGGTCCATCCTTGATGTGGGGGTGGTTGTTTTGGTGGTTGTTTTCCATCACTTGCAACATTCAATGAGGGGTGTGCCATCTCATCCCACCACATTCAATCACTAGTGATGGAATTTAGTGAGGGTGGTGATAGAGTGATGGGTTTTGGTATACATACATACATATATATATATATATATATCAGGGTCGTCTTTGAGGCATGGCAGGATAGTTGACGGCCACAGGCCAGACACCCCGCTAGGCCCGAAACTTTTTTTTTCAAAAAAAAAAATTATATGTATTTTTATCAAAAACATGTGTATAATCAATGTTTCAACACAATTACATAACCACTAGCTTGGTCTAGTGGTAAAGGAGTATGACATCTAGTCAAAATGTTGTAGGTTCTAGTCTTATATGAGACAATTTTAATCTTATTTTTATACAAAAGTTTTTTACACAACTTAAATCATAATCAAATAAGCCCATTTATAATTAAATTGTTTTAAACCCAACAAAATGTTATTTTTTACTTAAGGCCCAAAAAAAAGTTGGCCTTTGGCAATTTTTTTTCGTCTTTACGGAGTCGGCCCTGCAGATATATATATAGGTTTTTGTGTGAGAGAAAGGAGTGTATTTAGGGGCTATATATATATATGTATATACCCCTAAATACACTCATTTCACTCACACAAAAACCTATATATATATATAGAGAGAGTGAAAGAATTGAACACGTGATCACCATCACGCTCAGGGGCGAAGCTATGAGGGGACGAGGGGTGGCCCCGGCCACTGCCATTTTCTCCGTTAGTATGGTAAACCTCGCGATTTTTCTTGAAAATTTTTATAGGTATTAAGCACGGTCACCTCGATGTATTTATCCAAAATGCTACCGGTCACCACTGATTTTTTTTTTTAAATATAATACCCCATTGTTTGGTTTTTTTCTAAAACCTCGTAATATTTATAAACAAAAGTTACAAAATTGTAGTCGAATAGTAAAAGATTTGTCTTTATAAATATTTTAGGTCTTTGCAATTTTTCTTTTAGGTATTCACCCTTAGGGATGAGATCAGTACCGTACAGGTGCCGGTACCGACACCAAGATATTCGGTTCGATACCGGTATTGAAGATAAAATTTGAGATATACCGGTACCAAAACTCAAAACTTTGTTATCTATTCGGTACCGACGGTACCAAATCTGTACGGATTTCGGTACTGATATCGGTATCAATACCGAATTTGCTTATCCCTACTCACCTTTCCTCTCGCATCATTATGAATATTTTAGGTCTTTGTTAGTTAAAAAATTATTTTGTTTTTTTATTGTACGGACAATTGTTTAAATATGAAGAAAAATTAGATATATAGATGTCATATTGTTTGATCCGACCCGAATGACCGACCGACCCGAATGACCGACACGAACCGAATCGTTGACCCGAAAATTTTTAAGTCTGTAACTTCGGTCACCCCGTGACTAAGCCCAAGCTTCGCCACTGATCACGTTAACCCACCCATCACTCGTGATGAAAGGGGTGGCGGTGGTGTTCCATTTGCCATCACTCGTGATGGGAGCCCCCATCACGGACCACCCCCACCCCCTAATGTAAATGTAAATGTAAGGGGGTGTTTGGGTTTCCTTATTTTTACCTCCTTATGACTTATTCACTTTTATAAATGAAAATAGTGTTTGGGTAATTTAACTTATTAAACAATTTAAAGAAGGAATAAGGAGTTTTCATAAGTTAGGATTTTATAACTTATGAAAAACTCCTTAAATAAGGAATAAGGAGGTGTAAATAAGGAATCCCAAACATGCCCTAAATGTGAATGTTGATTGTTAAATCCTTAAAACTAACTATAAAACAAATACACACAACTAGTAGTGAGGAAGAAATTACAAACTATTTACTACTCATTTTTTTGGGGCTGGATTCGATTGTAGTTGCAAACAGGGAAATGCTAGCGCACAAGCACTTAGCACTAGTTATGATATTAAAAAAAACAGCAGTTAAACCTTAACGTATTGTTTGCTACATTTACACTTTCATGGAAACAAACGCTATTTATACCTATATAATACGACACTTATGATATTAGTAAAATCGTTGTAATCTTACTAAGTCATAAACATTACCTCCGAGGTCATTGATTGCTCTGTATCTTGCTCTTGTACTAATAGACCTTCAATTTTCTTTGAACCCTGATTAATTGAAGACATGAAATTAAAGAAGGCTTATTTAATGATATAGGCTGGAAGAATCTTACATGTCCTTTCTTCAACAAATGATAAGCTACATCTTTTTGCCAGATTCTACTACGTTCTGAGGGATCTTTGGACTCTTCAGAAACAATCTTACTTGCCATATCTTCAAGGAGATTATGCATCGTCAAACGTCCATCTCTTAATTTTGTAAGAAGGCATCTATTAATGAGGGTTGTGACCCCAGATTTTGCATACCAATGTTTCTCGAGTGCCATTTCCACTTCGTATTCATACACACCAATAAACAAAGAAGCAATATGGAGAAACAACTCTTTATGACTCTTACATGGCAGGGATTCAAAACTCTTCCGTAGTACACATTCGATTTTATTATCAAGATCTCCTTTCATGGAATTCAATGAATCCATTTTACTTCTCCATATTTCAATCATGTTATCTCTTGTCCACTCATCATCTTGAGCCCTAACAGGTAAAGAAGAACCTAATACTTTAAGAGCTAGAGGATTGCCTCCACAATATTGTGCTAACCCTACTGCAAGCTCTTTGAAATCTTCCATAGGAAATTTGGATCCAAAGGCATGCAAACTTAGAAGCTCCAATGATTCTTGCGGATTCAATAATTTAATTTCATGGACATTACACCTCCATGATATGGACCCAAACCATGTATCTATGTTTAGAGTCCGGGTAGTTATGATGATCTTGCTTTGAGTTTGGAAAGCCTCCGTTCCAAATAAAGTGCTTAGTTTTTCTTTGCCATCAATGTCATCAACCACTATTAGCACTTTATTCATTTGTATTGCCTTCTGAAGCCGAAATGCTCCCTCATTAACATTTGATATCATCATATTACTATTTCCGGAAATATCCCTGAGAAGCTGTTTCTGCACACCAAGCAAATCACCAGGCTGCTTCTCATTGATATCTTTAAGTAAACTGCAGCGATCAAAGTAATTCTTGTTTGAGTAATAAATGTGTTCTGCAAGTGTTGTCTTGCCACCTCCTCCCATACCGCAAATTGCTAGAACTGGATGATCAGGCTGATCAGATCTCAACCAGGAAATAATAGGTTCAGCTCGAGTCTCTATTCCCGTTAGATCAATCTGAGTACTGTGCATTTTTGAACCTAATTGATGGTATACTTCGCCAACAATTTTGTCAATAAAGTCCTTTTCATATCTGGAACAAAAGAAAGAAAATAAGCAGAGTCAGAGCCAGATATTTAAATTACTGTACATTCCTTTCAGATATCAAAGAAAATAAGCAGAGCCAAGCACAATTTAATGTCCATATTAAAGTTAAAGTTTTATGAGTAGCAATTAATTTATATAATATTGAAGCATACCCTGAAACAACCATTCCTTTCAAATCGGCCACTTCGGTTAAGGCCGCCTTCCACCGTTTCACATTATCCTGCGTCCATTTTGAACCTTCTTTTTCTTTGATAGTGAAGCTTCCTCTCTGGTTTCTGACATCTGAAGGGTCAACGCCATAGAACACCGGTAAAACAATGTGACCGACACTTCTTTTTTGCTCTAGAATCAACCACAGCTCGCAAAGGCACCATCTTGAAGTTGCAAATTTCTCTGAAATGACAATTATTGAAGCCCTGGATTCGGTTATTGATCTCTCTATTTCTGGCTTAAGTTGTTGACCTTTGCGAATTTCATCATCATCCCTGAAAGTCCTAATTCCCGCTTTATTTAACGCCTCATAAAGATGGTTGGTAAAACCATACCGAGTGTCTTCCCCTCTAAAGCTAAGAAAGACGTCATATTTGTGAGGGATCGGGGCTGATGAAGAGGATGAAGTAAAAGCCATTGAAATGAACTTAGAAAAGAAAAGAGGTTGTGAAATTTAGTTTAAAAAGACAACAATATATAGCCATCAAAAATCTTCTCAAATAGTAGCTTCTGACTTACTTTCTTGGATAGCAGCTGGCCAGTTTGCATCAAAATTTCTCACACTTGCGAATATTAAAAACAATTATGTAAGCATAGAAAACGACATCATAAGTATCTTATACAAGGGTTGAGTTATTCTACAAAGGCCATTAAAAATGAAAAGTGTGAGAAGTCATAACTAATTGACATGTGTTAAGTAGGAAAAAGAAAAGGGTATAAAAGTAATAGTACACATTTTATCTTTCCACATGCAAGTCACTTGTTAATACCATCATTTTTAAACGTCTATAACTTTTTCATATGATATTTTTTTAACGCCTCATCATCATCCCTGAAAGTCCTAATTCCCGCTTTATTTAACGCCTCATAAAGATGGTTGGTAAAACCATACCGAGTGTCTTCCCCTCTAAAGCTAAGAAAGACGTCATATTTGTGAGGGATCGTGGCCGATGAAGAGGATGAAGTAAAAGCCAATGAAATGAACTTAGAAAAGAAAAGAGGTTGTGAAATTTAGTTTAAAAAGACAACAATATATAGCCATCAAAAATCTTCTCAAATAGTAGCTTCTGACTTACTTTCTTGGATAGCAGCTGGCCAGTTTGCATCAAAATTTCTCACACTTGCGAATATTAAAAACAATTATGTAAGCATAGAAAACGACATCATAAGTATCTTATACAAGGGTTGAGTTATTCTACAAAGGCCATTAAAAATGAAAAGTGTGATAAGTCATAACTAATTGACATGTGTTAAGTAGGAAAAAGAAAAGGGTATAAAAGTAATAGTACACATTTTATCTTTCC
Source organism: Bidens hawaiensis (assembly GCF_021521415.1). Classification (NCBI taxonomy): domain Eukaryota; kingdom Viridiplantae; phylum Streptophyta; class Magnoliopsida; order Asterales; family Asteraceae; genus Bidens; species Bidens hawaiensis. The sequence goes on along the minus strand of NW_027492143.1, from coordinate 254,690 downwards.
ACATGCAAGTCACTTGTTAATACCATCATTTTTAAACGTCTATAACTTTTCCATATGATATTTTTTTTAAAAATAAAATTCACCATAATAACAAGCGGTTTTTTATCTTTAATAAGAGTATGATTTTGTTATATAAAAATAAAAAAAAAATTACACTATTGTGTCTTTTTGCGTACCACTGTGTCTTTCTGTTTGTTAATGTGTTTTTTTTCACCATTGTGTCTTTCAACTGATCATTGTGTTTTTTTAAATACTAATAACGTCGTTGTGTAATAATATATAAATATAATGAAAAATACCAACAAATTATCTAATACATAAAACACAATGATGGATACATATTACACAATAACCTGAAACGTAAGACACATTGGTAAATACATATAACACAATAGCCTGAAACGTAAGACACAATGGTAAATACATATAACACAATGACCTGAAACGTAAAACACAATGGAATCTACAAATTACACAATGACTTGAACGTAATACACAATGAACATAATACTATTTTTCTCAACTTAAGTGAATGTTGAACACAGTGACTAAAACACAATTGATAAGTAGAAAGACAAATGCTGAGCACAAAGACACAATGACAAACAAAAATACACAATGAAGTAATCTTTGTTTTAATTTTTATCTTTGATATGAGTATCAATTGAAAAACACAATGATTAAAATCTATAACATAATGTATGGAAAAACATAATGAACAACCAAATAACACAATATACAAAACCCACTAATTTTTTTTATTTTTATATAAAAATATGATATTCATATTAAAGATAAAAAAACGCTTGTTTTTATGATAAAAAAAATTTCTAAAAAAAATGTCGTATGAAAAAGTTATAGACGTTTTAAAATAATGGAGGAATTGACATGCTTCTTGCATGTGAAGAGAGAATGTCATCATAAGTGGGTAACCTTCTTGCCCTTCTCATTAATTTTTATTCTTAAATTAATCTCCACTATCCAAATTTATGATCCATGGATTAGATTCATTCTCACCATTTTCATTTTTGTTGTACTTTGTATTTTAACTTTACTCTCTTATATAAATGCTTCACGATTTACAAATCTAATTGATTTTCTAAATACAATGTTGAAAATAAAAAATATTACATATTCGATTAAAGTTGGGGCTATAAGTGAGCCAAACATTCGATGAGAAGTTATTTTTTTATGTTGTTTGATAAATAAATCAATGTAAACAAATAATTCCGTTTAATTAGCTAAATGAGTGAACACGAACATAGGTCGTGGTCTTTCCGTTGTGTTCATTACGTTCATTAATGTTTCTATTTATGTCTATTTATGATCGCTAGTGTTTATTTCTGTTCGGTAAAGGTTTTAAGCATTTTTTATAATTTTTATAATATTTTCATATAAACTTAAGCAAAATTATTGTCTATAAAGAATTGTTTGCGTTCGTTTGTAATTGCTCGTTTATGTTTGTGAATCATTCACGAATAAGTTCAATTATTTCCTTGATGGATGACAACAAGAAATTTTGTTTGGTCATATGTTTGTGAATCATTCACTTGACATGGTTACTTGTCGAAGTATTAATTAATAGCAACTTTCCTATATTAAAATTTAAAATCAAAATACACAATAACCAAGTATGATTTTTTTATGCGGTCACACAAATAGGACAATAGTTTATTAGATCAAGTAGGTGTCCAATTTGACAATTTAAATGATAAGATGAAGAGTTAATTACATGGATACCCATGTCTTCTTGCCTTCCAGTGGTTTGTAATAATTTCACGTTTGCTCCCTTACTTTGAAAAATTATATTCATGCTCTTTAATACTTTAATTGATTTGGCTCGAGCTCGGCTCATTTAAAGCTCGAGCCAAGCTTGTTAATCTTTTTAATTTTTTTTATTTCTCTTTTTATTTTACTAGTTATTGATATATTAATGGTAAAAATTTAAACATCAAAATATGATAAATTTATAAACTAGAGAATTTATAATATCATATGTTTTATTTTCGTTTATTTTACTAGTTATATATTTGATACAACAACCTGTTTTCGCTTGAACTTGAAGATATCCCGGTTTGACTCAACAGACTTGTTTTGTTTTGCCACTTTTACTTATAACGTTATGTAAATGACGGATATACCCTTGCTGGCTTGTTAACAAAGTAATCATCTTCGCTGTGCGGTTGCTCATATATTATGAACATAATAGTATCCATATATTTTATCCATATATTTATGTAACATATTTGTGAAAATATTGATAATGATCTTATTGTATAGAGATAGGATTTGTTCCCATAAATTACGGGATTCGGTTATTGTATATATAGGGTCGATTATCAATGAAATCAAGCAAGGAATTACAATCCTATATGGTATCAATAGCCTAACCTCCCCACCCCCCACCGCCGGCCCTACTCTCTCCCTCTCCTTCACGGCAGTTTACACCACCACCGATCCTGCAACCTTACACCCTCTACTCACCATCTCGCCATGGATTCAAAACTTCACCCGGCTGTTACTGTATCCAACATACGCCACCTAATTCCCATCGTTCTTGACAACGAAACCGGGCAATACACTTCCTGGTCCACCCTCTTCAAGATCCACTGTCGTGCATATCAAGTGTCTGATCACCTTTTTCATCGTGTCACAACATCTGCTTCCTCCTCCACCCCACCTGACGCTGCCAAACAGGCTGCGGCCCCAACCCCGGACGACCAATGGGATCGACTTGACGCTATAGTTATCCAATGGATCTATGGCACCATCTCGTTGGGCCTCATCAACACCATTCTTAAACCCGTCACCACCGCTCATGAAGCTTGGACGACTTGAAACTCTTTTTCAAGACAACAAATCGTCTCGTTTCATCTATCTCACCCAGAAATTGAATAACCCCAGCCTTGACAACTTTGACTCCATGGCCGCTTATTGCCAAGAAGTTAAAGTTCTGGCCGATCAATTGGCCAACGTTGATGCTCCCCTAACCGAAGAAAAGATGGTTCAACAGTTGGTTACTGGTCTGAACGAGCAGTATGAAGGTATTGCCATGCTCATCTCCAACCTCACACCACTGCCCTCGTTCCATGAAGCTCGGTCAAAACTAATGTGCGAGTATGATCGAAAAACAAACATGGCCCAGCTTGCCTCACAAACAGCCGGTTCGGCACTCCATGCCACCACCGCCAAATTGGAGTCACCTCACCCAGAACATCGAACCACCGAACCAACCTCTTACCGTGGCAGAGGCCGTGGCCAAACAAGGGGATGGGGACGCGGTCGAAACAGTGGCCGGTCCTCTTCGGGGCGTGGACAAAATTTCTCGGCTCCCATGCCGGTACACTGGGTTTTTCAGCCCGCTTGGGGTCAACCGCAACCATCAGCCTCATGGAGTAACCAACCCCCCTGCCCGTACCAATCTACACCACGATCCACCACTAGTCAAGCTCCTGGGATTCTTGGACCCACGCCAAACCAGGCTTATGCAGCAGGGTATACTCCAACCGACATCGAGCAAGCCCTCTACACCATGTCCCTCAATCCTCCCGACTCTCCATGGGCTATGGACAGGGGTGCCACAACTCACATGACTAATCAACCAGGTAACTTCTCGTCTTATTCTACTAATAGCACTAGTCGTAATATAATTGTTCGAAACGGGTCGACCATACCTGTCGTTGGACAAGGTGATCAAACCTAAAACCACCATTCCCACCCCTAAAATTAACCAATGTCCTATACGCACCCAACCTAATTCATAATCTATTGTTTGTACGTCGCCTAACTACAGATAATTGGATATCTATTAAATTTGATCCTTTTGGTTTTACTGTGAATGACCTCAAGACGTGGATCCGTATCCTCAGATGCAACAGTTCAGGTGATCTCTATCTTCTGACGCCACAAATGCTTACCAAAGTTAAATCTCACTCAGCAAATGTGGCGATTTCTCAGAAATTGTGGCATCAACGTCTTGGGCATCCGGGAACTCAACCTTTGCAAACCCTCAAGAAATCCTCTTTTATTTCGTTTTCTAAGTCGAATAATACTTTGTGTGAACCTTGTGTTTTGGGAAACAGCGTTAAGCTCCCGTTTAAAGATTCTTGTAATCGCACCTTTGCACCTTTTGACATTGTTCACAGTGACCTTTGGACCTCCCTAGTTTTGAGTTCCGGGGGTCACCGATATTATGTTTTGTTTATTGATGATTTTTCAGATTTCAAATAGACTTTTCCAATTGCTAGAAAATCACAAGTTTATAACATATTCTGTAAATTTTATAACCTAATTCACACTCAATTTGAAAAACGAATTAAACAACTTCAGTGTGACAATGGTAAGGAATACGTTAATAGTTCCTACAACCAGTTTTTCGAACAACACGATATGATCTTTCGCCTCTCGTGCCCATACACGTCCTCCCAAAATGGGAGAGCGGAAAAAAAATTTGTACCATAAACAACATGGTTCAGACTCTCCTTGCCCATGCCAATCTACCCAATACGTACTGGGGCATTACGCTCTCGAAACCGCTACTTATCTCCTAAACATCATACCCAACAAACCTAACAAACTCAACAGCCCCACCACCACCCTCTACAATCGATCTCCCACATACGAACATCTTCGTGTGTTCGGATGCCTTTGCTATCCGATCAAACCGTCGACCACCATTAACAAACTTGAATACCGTTCTAATGCTTGTGTTTTCCTCGGTTACCCCACCAACCATAGAGGATACCGTTGTCTCGACCTCACAACTCGTCAACTAATCACTTCCCGTCATGTGATTTTTGATGAAACCACTTTCCCATATACTAACACCCCATCACCAACACCGAACCCTTACGACTTCCTACCCAATACCCCCCACCCAACCGTTTGGCACCATCTCCAGCCAAACGCGTCCCCTACCACCACCATAGGACCCAGCCACGGTGGTACCTCAACACGACCTCACCATCATCCCAACACCGCAAATCACACCACACCACCTTCCACACCAACCACAACAACTACGCCGGCGGCAACCCCCTCACAGCCGGCTGCTCCACACCGCCATCCTCTCCACCCGAAATCCTCACATACTCTCGCCGACATAGAACTACCACACCGGCCACGGGTATTCCTCCACCCGTACAACCATCCTCCCCTCCCGTCTCACAAGCTCAACCTCCACTGCCCCCACCTCAACCAACCCGAACAATGCGCACCCGCGCAACGGACGGGATCTCCAAACCCAAACCAACGTTCAACCTCAACACCTCCGCCACCACCATCGAACTATTACCGAAATCACCAAAAGACGCCTTGTCCACACCTGAATGGCGAAACGCCATGGCCAACGAGTACGATGCTATTACTAGTAATAAGACATGGTAGTTAGTCCCACGCCAACCAGACATGAATGTTATTCATAGCATGTGGATTTTCAGGCATAAATTTAAATCTGATGGTTCATTGGAGCGCTACAAAGCGCGGTTAGTTTGTGATGGCCGAACTCAACAGGTTGGCGTGGATTTCGGGGAGACATTTAGTCCGGTCGTTAAACTGACCACGATTCGCACGGTTCTCTCATTGGCTCTGTCACAATCGTGGGTCGTTCATCAGTTTGATGTGACCAATACCTTCTTGCACGGTCACTTAAACGAGACGGTGTATATGTATCAACGGATGGGTTTTAAAGATAGATCGAAACCGGATCATGTTTGCTTACTAAAGAAGTCACTTTACGGTCTAAAACAGGCACCGAGAGCATGGTACCAACGGTTTACAGATTTCGTGATTTCCATGGGTTTCACACAATGTCGGAGCGACAACTCTTTGTTTATCTATCATCATGGTCTGGACATGGCGGACTTGTTATTATACGTCGATGACATTTTATTGACCACCTCCTCTGAGAGGCTTCGAGCTACCCTCATGTATTGACTCGGTTCAGAGTTTGCTATGAAAGATCTGGGTCCGGTTAGCCATTTTCTAGGTATTTCGGTAACAAGAATGGGTAACACAATGTTTTTGTCTCAGAAAAACTACACCCGTGACATTATAAATCGAGCGGGCATGTTATCTTGTAAATCAGTAGCCACACCCGTAGACACCAAAGGAAAACTCGGCTCTTCCGGACCTGAATTTGAAGACCCATCGTTATATAGGAGCTTAGCCGGTGCCCTCCAATACCTAACCTTTACCAGACCAGATATTTCTTACACGGTCCAGCAAGTCTGTATGTATATGCACTCTCCTTGTCTATCCCACTGGGACAGTTTGAAGAGAATAATCAGGTACCTTCATGGCACATCTGATATTGGTCTCACACTAGGCCAGTAGCGTCTCCTACACTACGTGCCTACACCGATGCTGACTGGGCCGGGTGTCCGGACACACGTCGTTCTACATCGGGATACGGGATACTGTGTGTATCTTGGTGATAATCTCATCTCCTGATCATCAAAGAGACAAACGGCAATTTCCCGTTCTAGTGCTGAGGCGGGATACCGAGGCATAGCTAATGTCGTAGCGGATATTTGCTGGATGCGAAATCTGCTACTTGAACTTCATCGACCTCTCACACGGGCTTCTTTGGTATATTGTGATAACATCAGTTCGATTTATCTTTCGGGAAATCCAGTTCAACACCAACGAACAAAGCACATCGAGCTTGATATTACACGTCCCCTCTAGATATCAAGTGGCGGACATTTTTACTAAAGGACTACCGAAGGCATTGTTCGAAGACTTTCGATCCAGTCTCAGCCTCCGAGAACCTCCAGCTTCGACTGCGGGGGTATAATAGTATCCATATATTTATGTAACATATTTGTGAAAATATTGATAATGATCTCATTGTATAGAGATAGGATTTGTTCCCATAAATTACGGGATTCGGTTATTGTATATATAGGGTCGATTATCAATGAAATCAAGCAAGGAATTACAATCCTATAGAACATAAACAGGGGCATCTGCACACGTACAGATTCTGTGACAACATGTGGACCTTCTTTCTTCAATATGCTGTGTTCATGTATGATGAATGCCAAGAAAACGTGGGTCGGGTTAAGATAGTGACATGTGACTCCAAGCTGCTGGTTCAGTGAGACCTGTCTCTCTCTAGGGTGGCGTGTTAATATGGTGATTGTTCTATTAGTGGAGACGTTTATAAACCTCAAGCAACGACTTGAGGTTTTGAATACAAAAGCTTTAGCAATCATGATCGAACTCATTGGAATTCAACTTATGAGATGTCACAAGGGGTTCGTGAATAAAAAGAGGTTGTGAAAATGGAAATATGAAAATAGAGGATGTGTATTTCGATGTCACAATCGGTCGTTGTAATGGGCTTGGGTTGACTGATTTCGATTTGCATTTCATGGAGACTATAAGTCAACAGTCAAAGTCAGAGTTTGACCAGTACCTAGAAGAATCTCTTTTACCTGTGTTCATGAATTTGATGTTATCGGGCGGTGGAAGTTGAATAAGGTTAAGCATCCGAAACTATCAAAAATGGCTCGATATATTTGAACTGTTTGTGTGTCGAGTACGAGTGTGTTTGCTGAGGGCCGAAAAGGGTTGAGGCATCGATGTGTGCCAAGAATTGGCCTCGTTAGTGGGTATTTGAGTTTGATATGTATCTTTATTTTGTTGGTTAGAAATGTAAAAATTGTGTTGGTAGTAGACTTTGAACATGTTATTAGAAATAAGAATCAGTTCTGGTCAGTATAGGTCTTGACTCTTGAACAAACAAATGGGGTACATAAAACTGCAGCTCTTCAATTATTTACATATTTTCTCCAAGTTATTTTATCTGATGGACGACACGATACCTGTCACCAGTGACTCGATAACGTGCCAACCCATAATCCAGCCAATTAACTCAACAATAGCAACTAAACAACTTCCTAAACTTGTGATAGATTAAAGAATTCATCATGTGCTCATAATGGATAAATGCTTATGATCTGAGCCATCTTCTTAAATTCCCTCAGACACTTCACCACTGCCGAGGGATCAAAACTTCCGCAAACAATCAGTCTTCCTATCTCTTTGTGAGTGGAAACAGATTCTACACCCTCAACACTAGATACCACATTCTTGATCTTGCACGTTTCATCATCACTTATAAAGCTCACACCCAATGTTACTTCAATTTTCTGTCAAATATAACCATTGATTAACAAAGGATATAATAATAAGAACCACAAAAGTAAACAAAATGAAACTGAAATACACAATTTTTTTATGAAAATAATTTGCTAAGTAGTAAAAACATTGTTTGTATCACATAAATGACGGGGATGACAATAACAAAAATAAAGGTGTACACGTACGCGACGATCAGGGTTCCGAACATCATTCATCTCCTCATAGACATCTGTTAAAAGATGATTGAAGAAACACTAAGTGAACCCTGGACAGATTATAGATAATCTGGGGGTTAAGTAATGTTTCCCACGGGAATGAGGTCCAGCAGAGAGTTGTTCTTCAGGGGACCTGCAAAACAGACACCGTAAGCTCGTCACTGAGAAGGGGGGGGGGGTTCCTCCTTGTGACCACCCTCCGGCGTGAGAATCAGACTAGATTGCTCTGAATGTAAGTGTATATTAAGAGATTGCTAGATAAGATTGAGATATCAGATGATGTCCTTACCATTCCAAGGTGTTGGAGTATTTATAGCCGAAGGTAGGTTTCCAAGCAGGTACAGCCGGCTGAATAGTATTCCTGTTCTACCAACAGTGGACCACGCACAAGCCATACTGGTTGGTGGATAGGTTACGGCCAACAGTAATAAGGTCGGCTGTATACTGTTCCTTTTACAGCCGACTACGCACTGTTCCACCAACTGTAGGCTGCGCACGTCCCATCGTTAGGGTTGGTGAGTAGGCAGCGGCTAACAGTGACAAACAGTACTAGAGGGTGCTCCTCGTATTGTTGTCGGTGAGCTGTCACCCTGTGATTAGTTCATGGGCTGCTCTGGTCAAACTGTCTGTTCCGCCCATACCTTAGTAGGTATAGTACGAAAGACCTTCCAGAAGCATACGGACTGGCTCATTTAGGCGGGAGTGTTCCCGCCTTGCTCATTTCTTCATGTGACTACTGAAGTAACTTCTGCCTTGTGCGTGTAGCCTTGCTGTTAGTGCGGGTAGCCTTCCCTGATGGCTTGTATCCGCAGCTGCGGGAACAGGCGGGGTACTTCACCATTGGGAGGCTTTCCCTGCGGGTACAGCTGGCGTACTGCGCTTAAGGTTCTTTGAGTATGGTGTGTCCTGCTGGAGCAGTTGGTCATTGCGCAGACGTCCCTGTTCAAGGTGAGTCTTGCGGGTCCAACTGGACTTTGCTGGGACCTACCTCTTCAAGTCCCCCCAGTCCAATGTTCTTCTCATGAATGTTTAATAAAGTGAGGTGAACTTTTGGACTTAGCAAGGGGTTTTGAAAAGGGTATAGTTTTATCGGTTTTCCGTGGTGATTCATCCCGCGGTTTTCCTGATGTCACGCAGAAATTCCCGACTTTTCTGCTTGATCTTTGGGTGTGAAGCAGGTAGGTTTGTAACCTCCTCGCGCGTCAGGAGCGTTGAGTCCCAATTGTGTGGATTCTCCATGGGGTTTTGGTGGTTTTCGACATAGTGATCATTTATGCTGAAACCACCAATTCCATCTTGGAGTTTCAAACAATATAGTTCTCGACGTTCACGTCGTGCGGGAATGTTATTCACGTTTCCGCAAGCATGGCCCAGAAGATCCTTCTTGGTTTGAATTCCCTGCAGAGTGCTAAGTACGTGAAGGGTTTTGCCTTGACACTGTACCCGCACTCGTCTTACGGTTACTTTACTTCCAAGGTATTCTTGGCTTCAATTCCCTGCGGGTGCTAGGTATGTGAAGGGTTTTGCCTTGACACTGTACCCGCATCCGTCTGACGGTTACTTGGTTGCCAAGTTATTCTTGGCTTCAATTCCCTGCGGGTGCTAGGTATGTGAAGGGTTTTGCCTTAACATTGTACCCGCGTCCGTCTTACGGTTACTTGGTTGCCAAGGTAAGGGGTATTTTCCCGCTCACTTGAATCTTTTTGAATTTTGAATTTTGAAATTCGAAGAGTTGGTGGAAAGATAGGAACAGTCCAAACATCTGAAACGTCGTGCGACGGTTTCTTCTGACTGTGTCAGGACGTGCAGGAAGTTATGGTGACGTGACAGTACATGGTCATTCCAGTCGCTTTTTCAGGCGCGTGGGCGCGATTTTTCGGGCGCGTGGCCGCGAAATTAATGGTATGCGTCCTGTCAACAGCTGTTGCCAGCTTGCTTTTTGCCACGTGTCATAGTTTCATTGCACCTTCTTTTTCTCTCTCCTCCGCATTAATTTCACCGCATTAATTGCGATTAGTATATAAAGGGGGAGAGGGTTCTTTGTAATCCACACTTTCAATCTTCTCTTCATCTTTTAAGTGATTTCCGGCGAATACTCATCCTTTTCAGGCAAGCATTCTCCCGAAATCGTTTTCTTCTTTTCTTCACAAGATGTCGTCTCGAAATATTGAATCTACAGCCGATGATAAGAGTACTGCTGGTGAGTGCCAGTGTGCTCTGCCTGGCGATCTGTACCGGTATGTCGTCAGGAAGTTCATGCTCGAGTCTCTCGAGCCTGAGTTTCCTGAACCCCATCATACCGTGTACGATGCCCCCAGAGGCAAGATCGGGGTTTATGCAGCATTCTTTGTCTATGGGAATCTTAGGTTCCCATTGACAAAGTTTGTTTACCGTGTCCTTGAGAGGCATGGTGTTCATTTGACCGAGTTGCACCCCATGGCGATCGCCAAGATTCGCCATTTTGAGTGGGTGTGCCGGATACTGGGCGTTGAGCCCTATGTTGACCGCCTGATGACCTTCTACACTTGGAGGTGCATCCAGGGGTGGTACACGTTGACAACCCGGATTAAGGGTTTAAAGATCTGTGCGACCGAGCGCAGTCTTCGCGCGTGGAAGAGGGAGTTCTTCTTCATATCCGCCCGCGCCATCCCCATTGCCATGAAATTCAAAAACGGGCAGGCACTTCCCAGTCTTCACGCCTCCAGCTACCAGGAGGCGGAATGGTTTGCCAAGATATCTCGGGTCCAATCTCCGGTTTACCGGTTTGCGGAGTCCGGGATGGTGATGCTGGGGATGAGCCGGGTGTGGAAGGAGGCTGATGCGCGCAAGATTCCTATCGTCCTCGAATACGGTTCGAACTCTGTTCCTTACGGTATGCCTTTTTCCCTTTCGTTGATTTTGAATTTCTTCTAACTTTTTTCCTGTTTATTTCAGAGGGGAACGACCTGCAGTCGCTCCAAAACCCGCGGGAGGCTGACGGTCCCGCACGGATGGGTACTCGCGCTCTAGATGAGAACGAGTTGCCCATCCTCGAACAAACGGCAGATCGGTTCGTGGAGGTCTATCCGCTAGGCCATGAGATCCTCAGTGCCCGTCGGCCAGGTAAGACGCTCTTCGACCCTCGACCCCTCAATGTTGAAACCTCTGCTGGAATTCCTCTAATCGTATGTTCTGATGAGGAATCCGCAGATGGTCCTCCGTTGGTGCGGAAGAAGAAGGCTGCCGGCGGGAAGGGGAAAGAGAAGGCCTCCACTACCGATCCAGCGCCTCGGTCTGATTCGGAGACCGAGAGCGAATAGGTGGCGGGGAATCCTGGTGGTGATAAGACCACCGCTCCGGAGGTTGCAACTGTCACCTCCGGAGAGCCAAAGAAGACGACGGTGACCGGCGCAAAGAGGCCGGCTCCATCGGGTCCGTCCCCGCCTCTCCGTACCTTTAGGCTCAATAAAACCCGTAAGTACAACTTTCCTTTAGCTTTTATCTTCATAGCTTAATCCTTAGTCTTTTAACACTTTTCTTCTTTACGCAGGCGTGGATGTTGGCGCATTCCAGGGTGAAGGGCCGAGTAGTACCTCTCCGCCAATGACGGTAGGCTTGGTCAGCCTACCTGAGGCGTCGACCCAGGCGCCTGCGCCTGCTTCCGCTGGATCAGCTGCTCACTCCTTTGAGCCGACTGTTCCAGCCGAGATGACGTCACCGCCGGCTGTGAGTGCGATTTTTACAGCATCATTCACCGAGCCGACGGTTACTATTGCTGCCGATTCTGCGGCAGCGACCGCGGCGGCGACCACGGCAGCTGCTACCATGCCCCGCCATCGGCAACGACGGCCGGTCCATCAGGTACGCGTGGGGCTTCCCTCCAATCTTTGCCACCTTCCCATCTGCCTGACCTCTTGGATGGATTTCCTTTGGGTTCAGGTGATGGGTTCGGCGGCTATCGGCCTGTTATTGACCCTACAGGTGCGTAGGGTTCTTCTGGCATATTTTATACATATATATTTTATCATCTTTTCCTAACTGCTTTGTGTTTTTTGCAGTGTCGGATTCCAATGAAGTGTATGTTCCACGATGGAACATTCGCCGAGGAACAACCCTTCGCACCCCTGTGGAGTGCGTGGAATGGGCTCGTCACGCTGCTCCTAGTGGTGCGTTGGGGGAAGCCATGGCTAGCTACCAGGAGGGTAGGCTAACCAATGAGCTTCGGGTTCTCCTAGCTCGGATGCAGCCGCGCGTCGAGCTGCTTTGTCGTGAAAACGACAAGTTAAAAGCAGCTCGCCTTAAAGAAGTTGCTCAGGCACGGGCCATCCGGGAGGAGAACCAAAGGCTTTCCGTTGTAGCTGCGGAAAAGGAGAAGGCCTTCAAGGCCCTTGAGGTTGAAGTTCAGGCACGACTCGAGGCCCGTTCCAAGGTTGCCCAAGCTGTTAATGAACAGCTTCGGCTGGCTAAGGAGACTGCGAGGAACGCAACCGAGAGGGCCACCAAGGCTGAAGCTGTTGCCGAGCCTCTACGCGTGGAGAATGAAGAGCTTAAAGCCAAATTAGAGGCTCTCCAGCAGGCTCATGATGCCTTGGCGATGGAGGATGCTAAGAAGCTTCAAGAAATCTTGGACCAGAGGGGGGTGCTTGACCATACCGAGCGCAAGCTAAAGGGCGTCGAAGAGGCTGCGGCTAAAGAAGTGTTGCTTGCCAACCTCAACAAGAATGAAGCCGAACGCGCCCGTAACGAAGCTCAAGCTGCCCTCCAAGAGGCTCTGGTTGCCAAGGAATGGCTTCTTCGAGAAGCGTTGTCTCAGGTAAGTTTTCATGTTTTTACGCTTTTCTTTGTAAATAGGGTCTGACACTTGTATTTTTTCTTTGTAGGTTGTGCATCGTGTCTTCTCAGAGACATCTTACGACGATGCTATGAGCGCAGCCCTCAACGCTTCTCACGAGGATGGGGAAAAGGCCGGCTTCCTGCTTGGTCTAGGGTTCGTTGAGAAAGGCATCCCGCCTTCCAACTTCCCTTTATTCGATGTAGATACTGAAGCCATTTATGACCAGGCAGTAAATCAATACGCCGCCTTCCCGCATCCGGTGGTGGAGAAGGTGAATGAAGTTGCTGCTGCTGATGATGGGCTAGCTATCCTTAAGGCTTTCCTTGAACAGCCACGCTCTTCTGACGGTGCTGGTCCAAGTGGAAGTGGCCCTGAAGCCTGATCCTGAAGATCCCTTCCCGCTGCTAGGATAGATTTAGTTTGTATAGATTTACTCTTGTAGGCGAGTAGTTACCCGGCCATTCTTGTAACGAATATTTATGAAATGTAAATCTTTGTGCGGCTAAGACCGCTTCTTTCATTGGATTCCTTGCTTTATAAACGTTATATGACTTTAGTTTAAATTAGCAATTTTCCAAGTGTTTAGAATAAGTTAACCTTTGAACGTGGTAGATAAGTGTGAAGTTTTGCTTCCTCTTCCGTGATTATGCGGGTAGGACCGTCACTTGCACGTAGTAGGATGGCTGAACTTTACCATCTGACCTGCGTGTAGGTTTTCCTCATCTTTGAGGATAAGTTAACCTTTGAACGTGGTAGATAATAGGTGAAGTTTTGCTTCCTCTTTCATGATTGTGCGGGTATGACCGTCACTTGCACGTAGTAGGATGGCTGAACTTTACCCGTATCTGGACTGAGTGTAGGTTTTCCTTATCCTTTTTCGGATAACCTTTGAACGTGGTAGATGATAGGTTGAAGTTTTGCTTCCTTGTTCGTGATTGTGCGGGTAAGACCGTCACTTGCACTTACAAGGATGGCTAAACTCTACTTACATCTGACCTGCGTGTAGGTTTTCCTTATTTTTAACGTTGTGTTTATGCGGGTTTTGCCGCCTTCCACACGTAACGACTTACTTCTTCCCCACTTATGCGGTGAATACCGGCACCAGTGTGGGAAGTTCATAAGTATAAATGTAAAGTTAACACATTATGAAAGGAGAATCATTTCCATTAGAAGTGGCTCTAGGCCTTTTCTTTACAAGTTTTGGAATTGATCTACATATAACATTTGCGTAATTGAGCTCCATTCCATGTTCTTGGGATGGGAGTGCCATCGAGCCTTTCGAGCCGGTATGCGCCCTTTCCCAGGACTTCTTTGATAATGTATGGCCCTTCCCAGACCGGGGCCAGTTTTCCAGGGCGTTCCTGGTTCGAAGCCTCGTTGTTACGCAGTATGTAGTCTCCTATATTGAAGTTGAAGAGTTTTACCCGCGTGTTGTAGTACTTTTGCATTTGTCGCTTGTAGTTCTCTTCACGCACTGCGGCTAAGTCTCTGCGTTCCTCGGTTAGCATAAGATCCAACCGTCTTTCCGCATCATTGTCTTCTGGCTGAATCAAGACCCTTGGTGAGGGTAAACCAATTTCGACCGGGACCATGGCTTCAGTGCCATAAGTGAGGCTGAACGGGGTTTCTCCCGTACTGGCCTTCTTCAGTGTTCTGTTTGCCCAAAGGACGTGCGGAAGCTCGTCCACCTAGCCGGATCTGTGTTCCAATAGTCTTTTCTTGATGCCTTCGACGATGCTCTTGTTTGCTCTTTCCACCTCACCATTACCTTGCGGGTGTGCCACTGAGGTAAAGGTGTGGGTGATTTGAAGTTCTTTCAGCCACTGTTGTAGCTTCTTGTCAGCAAAGTTGGTGCCGTTATCGCTCACCAGATTCTGTGGAAGTCCAAAACGACAAATAATAAATTCCCAAATAAATTTTTTGATATGTTTTGCGGTTGTTTGGGCTAGAGGTTTTGCTTCTATCCACTTGGTGAAGTAGTCGATGGCTACCACAAGGAACTGAACATTTCCTGCTGCTGTAGGAAATGGGTCTGTCACATCGATGGCCCACTTCTGAAATGGCCATGAAGAAGTGACTGGAACAAGTTCATTCTTCGGGCGGTGCGTGTTGGGTGCGTAAAGCTGGCAAGACCTGCATTTTCTGATGTATGCCAGTGCATCCGTATGCATACCCGGCCAAAAGTATCCCGCGTTGTTTAGCTTGGCTACAACAGCGTGGGGACCTGCGTGTACTCCACAGATGCCTTCGTGTACTTCCCTTAGGAGGTAGTCAGCATCTTGGTTGTCCACGCATCTTAAGAGTGGGCCAATAAAGTTACGTATGTAAAGGATACCATCGATGAGTTGATAATTCAGTGCCTTACAGCGTAGTTTTCTTGCCTGTGTTTTGGACTCCGGGAGTGTACCTGTCGCAAGGTATTTTATTATTGGTGTCATCCACGTTTCCGTGCCTGTTTGGATGACACAAATTTCCTTGTGCGGGACCGATGGTGTCTCGAGGAGTTCAATGCGGATATCCTTTCCTAAGTGGGTGAAGGCTAATGATGCAAGCTTGCTTAACGCATCCGCAGATTTGTTTTCACTTCGCTTGACGTGTATGACTTTGCAGTCATTGAAATCGCGCATAAGGGATTTTGCTTGTGCGAGGTACAGGGCCATTGTATCGTTCACGGCCGTGTACGTGCCGTTGATTTGATTGGCCACTAACATGGAATCCACGTGGGCTTCCAAGTTTTTCAATCCCATCTTACGCGCAATTCTCAGCCCAGCCAGGAATGCTTCATACTCGGCTTCGTTATTCGTACTTGGAAAATCCAGTCGAATAGCGTAAGTGTATTCTTGGCCTGCTGGGTTAGTTAGCTTTAGCCCTGCGCCTGAACCCTCGTTACTGGCTGCTCCATCAGTGTAGAGTCGCCAGACATCATTGATGTCTTGTGCTGGAGAGGGTTGAGCCTCTTCCTGGCACTCTTTTTCCCGCGATGCAGGCACTTCTGCAATAAAGTCGGCCAGAACCTGGCCTTTTATGGCTGGTCTTGGCTTATACTTTATCGCGTATTCCCCCAACTCAATTGCCCATTTGGCTAGGCGTCCCGATAACTCGGGTTTGCCTAGAACGTTTGCAAGTTTGAAGTTTGAGAGAATGGTGATTGGGTGAACCTGGAAATATCGTCTTAGCCTGCGTGAAGCGTGTATTAGTGCTAAGACTAATTTTTCTAGGGTAGAGTACCGGGTTTCTACGTCTGTTAGGACACGGCTAACATAGTAGATTGGCATCTGGATGCCTTTTCGTTCTACTAGCAAGACTGCCCCGGTTGCTCTATCAGTTGCGGAAAGGTATAGGATTAATTCCTCTCCCGCTCTTGGTGCTGTCAGCGTTGGGAGTTCGATCAAGCGTGACCGAATCTCCTGAAAAGCTGCTTCCGCTTCTGGTGTCCAGCGGAAGTGCGTTTTCTTTAAACAGTTTCTCAATGTTGACACGAAGGGAAACGACTTATCTTGTGTCTTTTTGCGTACCACTGTGTCTTTCTGTTTGTTAATGTGTTTTTTTTCACCATTGTGTCTTTCAACTGATCATTGTGTTTTTTTTAAATACTAATAACGTCGTTGTGTAATAATATATAAATATAATGAAAAATACCAACAAATTATCTAATACATAAAACACAATGATGGATACATATTACACAATAACCTGAAACGTAAGACACATTGGTAAATACATATAACACAATAGCCTGAAACGTAAGACACAATGGTAAATACATATAACACAATGACCTGAAACGTAAAACACAATGGAATCTACAAATTACACAATGACTTGAACGTAATACACAATGAACATAATACTATTTTTCTCAACTTAAGTGAATGTTGAACACAGTGACTAAAACACAATTGATAAGTAGAAAGACAAATGCTGAGCACAAAGACACAATGACAAACAAAAATACACAATGAAGTAATCTTTGTTTTAATTTTTATCTTTGATATGAGTATCAATTGAAAAACACAATGATTAAAATCTATAACATAATGTATGGAAAAACATAATGAACAACCAAATAACACAATATACAAAACCCACTAATTTTTTTTATTTTTATATAAAAATATGATATTCATATTAAAGATAAAAAAACGCTTGTTTTTATGATAAAAAAAATTTCTAAAAAAAATGTCGTATGAAAAAGTTATAGACGTTTTAAAATAATGGAGGAATTGACATGCTTCTTGCATGTGAAGAGAGAATGTCATCATAAGTGGGTAACCTTCTTGCCCTTCTCATTAATTTTTATTCTTAAATTAATCTCCACTATCCAAATTTATGATCCATGGATTAGATTCATTCTCACCAATTTCATTTTTGTTGTACTTTGTATTTTAACTTTACTCTCTTATATAAATGCTTCACGATTTACAAATCTAATTGATTTTCTAAATACAATGTTGAAAATAAAAAATATTACATATTCGATTAAAGTTGGGGCTATAAGTGAGCCAAACATTCGATGAGAAGTTATTTTTTTATGTTGTTTGATAAATAAATCAATGTAAACAAATAATTCTGTTTAATTAGCTAAATGAGTGAACACGAACATAGGTCATGGTCTTTCCGTTGTGTTCATTACGTTCATTAATGTTTCTATTTATGTCTATTTATGATCGCTAGTGTTTATTTCTGTTCGGTAAAGGTTTTAAGCATTTTTTATAATTTTTATAATATTTTCATATAAACTTAAGCAAAATTATTATCTATAAAGAATTGTTTGCGTTCGTTTGTAATTGCTCGTTTATGTTTGTGAATCATTCACGAATAAGTTCAATTATTTCCTTGATGGATGACAACAAGAAATTTTGTTTGGTCATATGTTTGTGAATCATTCACTTGACATGGTTACTTGTCAAAGTATTAATTAATAGCAACTTTCCTATATTAAAATTTAAAATCAAAATACACAATAACTGTAGGCTCCTGGACGGATCGTACACGGGACGTCGCTAACAACGCAGGTGCGGAATCCCTGCGTGGGTAGATACGAGTGTAGAGTATGTAGAGATCGAACACGAAAGCAAATAAACCAACCACGTTATATTGATAACAAACACGTGACCCGAGGTCACAGTTACAGACTATGACACGAACACGTTCACTGAACAACTGAAAACAAAACCCTAAAACGACCAACAACGTAAACTGTTCGCTGAACAGTATATAAACGCGACAACTTCGCCACAGGCGAAGTTGTCAATAACTTCGCTGATTCAACAAGTTCGCCATAGCGAACTTGTTGACAACTTCGCGTTTTACATAAATATTCATAATCAAAACATAATTACATTACAGACTCGATTATAAATGCTAGACTATGAACTACTGACACATGTACCAACAGACTCCCCCTTGGCAGTAGCTTCATATCTTGATCTTCAACTCTTGAGTCTTGTAATCTTGCATCTCTAAGCATGCGCCCCTTCTCTAACACATACCGACACCACCCGTTGATATTTCCTAGCTTGATCCTTCCAAGCAGGAATGTAGAAGATCTTCTTCTCGTTGAGCACTTTCAGATCAGCCTTCGATAGATTAACAAGATGCATCGGGTCGTAAACCCGAAGTACTTCTTGTTCATCCTCATCTTCCATTACCGCCTCAGCTGTCTCACAATCCACGTACCACCATTTTAGATCTTTGAGCACGTCCTTGGGCATGAACTTCATCGGTACTTCTTTAAGGCACCGGATCGGTTTGTATTTCATAACCATCCAAGGTTTTCCATCAACTCTCAGACCTCTATTCTTGTCTTCGACAAGTTTTCCCTTTTGTGGTTTCAGTAGCTCAAACTTTTTATCTTTAACACACTCTTTCCACACGATCTTCGCAATAATTCTAGCCATGTTGTCTTCGCTTCTGTTTATCAATCCCAATCTGGCTAAATCTTTTACTTCACATTCTGGCAGTGTGTTTAGAGATCTCAACTTTCTCTGGAAGTACTGAATGCCATCGTACCTCTTGATCACAAAGAGCCGCAGCTGCTCGTCGTATAACCAGCAGATAATACCTTTCTTGGCTTCCGCGTATCCCTTAATATTGTAACTTTTTCTGAACATCTTAGGGACCGCCGGCTTCTTCGTCTTTACGAACCAGTGGGCACAACCTTCCTTCCATTTCGGTTGTTCCTCCCACTCAGCATCTTCCTCAGCATTCTCATCACCCAAACCTGTTCCGTCAACCTCCGGAATCTCATGTTCCACGGAGTTATCAACAATCTCACTTTCTTCTAATACGTTTTCAACCGTAATCTGTTCTCCAATCCTCTCAATCTCATCCACTGGCAGCACATCATCTTCCATCATAAACTCATCATCCTCCTCATCCAACTCTTTCAATGCATCTATCACGTCTTCAACATCAGCATCATCATCAACTGCTACAACATCGTCACCAGCTGCATTTGTAGACTCCCCCTCAGTTGTGGAAGCCCCAAGAGCCTGAGAGGTTCTTGGCAGCTCACCACCTGCACCTGCTGGTGCATTGGGATCATCGTCATGATCTTCTCTTCGTTTCGTCCTCAACTCATCACCCCTACACGTCTTCTCCCCCTGAGATGCCAAGAATGCCTTGAAGGCATCTATTATTTTACCGTGTTCTACCAGGAGGGCTGCTTGTAGTCGATTGGATTCCACT
The DNA here is from genome assembly GCF_021521415.1 of Bidens hawaiensis. Classification (NCBI taxonomy): domain Eukaryota; kingdom Viridiplantae; phylum Streptophyta; class Magnoliopsida; order Asterales; family Asteraceae; genus Bidens; species Bidens hawaiensis. Next base: position 234,824 of record NW_027492143.1, on the reverse strand, counting down.
AGGCTCTGAATGGTCTTTGTCTGATCAGCAATAATCCGCTCTAGTGAAGTAATCCTCTCGGAATCTGAAGTAGGCATTGGAGTTGGCGGGACATCAGCAGAAGTGACCGCAGGTGGTACACTTGGTAACCCTGCAGTAGAAGTGATGGTCGACTCCACAAATCGTGCAACTACCACCGGTGGATTAAGCGGTTGTGGTGGTAGAGACACAACTGTTGGTCCCGACGTCTCGATCGCTGTAACCTGTGCTGTAGTAGGAACAAGAGACATACCAGACAAGGCAGGTGGAGCAAAACGTACCAGCCTTGAAGATTCTCCAGCTCCCGAACCTGTACCTCTCTGTTCTCTTCTTGAACGTCTGAGCACAATCTGCACTGCCTCCTCTTCATCAACTTCATCCTCATCCTCGTCTACCGTTCTCGGTCTCTTTCCCGTAATCCTTTCCCGAGACACCATAAGTCTTCTCGCCTCAGCAAACGTCTCGTCTAGATCAGAGTCAGCTACCGAAGTAGCTGCTCTAGTAACATCCATAAACTGAGGACCCGAAACATCCATATCAAACACACCATGTACGCCAAAGGCAGCATTAAGGTCAACGTCTTCAGCAGTAGACACAGCGTGAGATACAGTAGCTGGCACAGCAGCAGAGGCAACATTAGAAACCACAGGCGCAGCTGATACAGCATGAGGTGCTGCCGCCTGATGTGGTTGGGGGTCTCTGAACTCGTCCCCTCCTGCAGGAACATACTCCGGATTGATGAGATATCCGAATAAGGTAGTATGCCTGGGATGCAGCTCAGGCTTGCTTCGAGTGCTCGAGGTGCGGCACTGAGCAAAGATACGTTTCGTCACGCATTCTACGTATCTTATTGGGCGTCTCTGTGGCAGCGACGGAGCGACATGATTTAAAATCATTTGTAAGAAACGAGGATACATAGTGAATCGCTCGCGCACCACAGCCCTTCGTTGACGATCAATCTCGTAAAAGATTAGCTGACTGAATGAATATCTGCGGTTGTAAGTCAGCGCTATCATGGCCGACTGCATCGTCGCGCCCATCCCGTCTGTTCCTGCCTTCCTGCCGGACATGCATACTATTAAAACATGCATCAGGAAGCGCCACTGATCTAGCAGAAACCCTTTCCTCCTCTGCGAGTCCCCCAGCGGACCCGAATAACCCATCCTCAAATAAGCTCCATCCCGGAAAGGAGCTACGAACTCCGTTGGGTCATCTCTAGTTTCTTCACCGAACTGCAGAGCCAACCGTATTTCTTCCGAGGAAAACTGTATGTTGTGACCATTTACGGTTGCTCGCATCACCGGAGGCTCAGGCCTGCAATCGTAGTACACTGTCTGCCAAAAGTCTTCAATGTTAGGCAGAGAAATAGGCAGTGTATTTGTCAGCGCATGAAAGACTCTTGATCGCAGGAGAAACGTGATAATCTCCCTGTAGTCTTCGACGCCTCGTGCGTCTGGATCTAACGTGATGTACTGGTTATGGGCTGGAAAGAATTGTCGTTGCTCATCACCATCATCACCACCAGCACCACCAATAGCAGCCATATCTGCACCAAACAAAACAAGTTAGACAGTGTGTAAGCAGCTCACAAGTTCGCTAAGTACCACGAGCGAAGTTGTGATTAAATCTATACAGGCGAACTTATAGGTGAGGCGAAGTTGGGAACAACTTCGCTTCAACTATAATTTCGTCTAAAAATTGTTAAGTAAAATGGTATAGGCGAAGTTGATGTTAACTTCGCTGAATCACAACATCGCCAAAGGCGAACTTGAGTTCAAGGCGAAGTTACGGATAACTTCGCCACAGGCGAACTTAAGCTTCAAGGCGAAGTTACGGATAACTTCGCCACAGGCGAAATTAATCTCCTGGCGAAGTTGTGGATAACTTCGCCTAAACCTTAACTTCGCCTGAATCTGAAACGGCGACTGTTCAGATTCAAGGCTTAGATCCGATGTTTTCGGACCGATTTGACGATCCATCAGTGAATAACAGCATGGATTAATGATATTGAGACGTGAAGGACGTCCATGAACACGTAACACAAGGGTGAAAATCATGGTTTTGAAGATTCGATAACCCGAGGTCTCGAACCAGGTAAAACTATAACGAACGAGTAAGTATATGAATGATATTTACCACACATACCGTCAATGAGTAGTAGAAACTGAAATCAAGGATCGAAAACGGAGTGTAAACTAGATCTCGGATAATAAGGTTTAGATATTATGTTCGCCGGAAACTTTCAATATTACTGTTTACTGTTTCAAAAGCCTTATATAGGGCAGAGTTGGTTCAGGCGAAGTTACGCTTAACTTCGCCTAGGCGAAGTTAAGCACAACTTCGCCAAATTCAACAACTTCGCCCGTATTTTCAAATTCAGCCCTTTAAGTTTGAATAATCTTGCAGTTAACACTAGAAGTTCCCAGAAAGAGTTAAACAAAAATGATCATGTCCAAGTAACCAGTTTTTCAATAACACAACTACAAAAATAGAAAAACTTATAAAAATTTTACGAAATAAGGGATCAAATTTCAGTCTAGTCAGGGACCACTATGTTATAGAAAAGATCCCAACAGGAATCATACTAACTATGTGACTGTCACTTGGATCCGTGTTTAGCTGTATTATGACATAGAGAAACAGGTTGTAAGCATGTAAATAACTTTAATGGTTTTCATTGTTTCTGTGATACAGATTAAGGTTCAGTTAAGCTCAAAATTTAAGTTGGCAACAACTCAGAGATAATGATGTCTTCTATCTATTCTCAAAGCGTATTTGGCTATACCCAAGTCACTCGAGTTGACTTCGACCCATAGTGTCTGATTAACTTGTATATACTCGTTGACTGCTTCCCGTTCTCTTCTTACTCCAGACATGAGAAGTCTTGATTGTTACTATGTCTCATAAGTACTAAAGATATACACATTTTTTTTTTTTTTTTTTTTTTTTAACCAAACATTCTTATTGACTTCGGAGTATTAAACTACTGCAAGTCCCGAATCTGGATCACTGCAGTGTCTTGAAATGCTTTCTTCACGGGAATCAGATCACTCACGGGCTCGTGTATGACTGGGTAGTTGCTTTTCTGCCTATCATTCGGAAAGATATGTGTGAAGACATTCAAAACTCTTAAGAAGTTTCCACGTAAATTCGAGTAGTTTAAGTTAGTATCACATACACTTTTACGCACCATAAAAATTACCATGACATACAATGACTGTTCTAAAGCCTTTTAAGCCTAATAACTTCACTAGTTAAGCACACACAATCAGTATATATATCATTTTCCAAGGTTGGATCAATTTTCTGTTAAACACAGCACAGAACTTCTTACGAAGTATTAGACTTGAAAAGTAATTTCATTTCCCTAAAAAATTTTGATTTCAATCGCCCCGATCACGTCAAAGTCGTCAGGTAAACGGCTATCCTGAAGATCCAATGGATCAACTGGACCGACCACATACAAGTATGTGTCCTTCTTACTAAGAATAACCGACTAATTTTCAGCAACTTAAAGAACACACGTCATAACTGCCCTGGTCACTTTCAGTCTTCCGGTTAATGGCTATCCTTATTCTCTAAGTTGAAACGAGGACCAAAACATATCCTAGGATATGTCCATCAAACTGAGGTAACCGACTAATTTTAAGCAATAATGACACACATTTTTTTTTTTTTTTTTTTTTTTTTTAAATAAACACAAAGGCATGGTTACTCGGGATTGATCATCCCGTTCAGCTCAATTAGGTTTTGAAATCTAGATTTATCAAACGCTTTTGTAAACAAGTCAGCAAAATTTTCAAGTGTATCAACCTTTTCGATCTTGATCAGTTTCTTCTCAGCACAATCCCGTATGAAGTGATGACGAATGTCAATATGCTTAGTTTTACTGTGCTTCACGGGATTGTTAATTACTGAGATAGCGGCAGTGTTATCAATTAAAATAGGAGTGAGTAAGAAATTCAGACCATAGTCGCGTAATTGTTGCTGAATCCACAAAACCTGAGAGCAGCAGTTGGATGCTGCCATGTATTCAGCTTCGCATGTTGAAATTGCAACTGATGTCTGTTTCTTGCACTGCCAGGAAACTAATCTTCCTCCAAGAAACTGACAGCCTCCTGTGGTTGACTTCCGACTCTGATTGCATCCCCCATAATCAGAATCTGTATATGCCACCAGTTCAACGTCTCCTCCCTTTGGGTACCACAACCCTAGTTTCGGCTTGCCCTTGAGATACCATAGTATCCTCTTTGCACCTTTCAAATGAGATTCTTTCGGATTTGCCTGAAAACGTGCACAAAGACAAACAGCAAACATTATATCAGGCCTAGAAGCAGTTAAATACATTAAAGAACCTATTATTGCCCGATACAGAGTTGGGTCCACATCTGCGTCACCATCTGATTCAGCACCCAATTTGTGATTGACGCAGATTGGAGTATCATATGGAGAACTGTCCTCCATCTTGAATCTTTTCAGCACATCATGAACGTACTTCGTTTGATGAATGAACATCCCGTCCTTCTTCTGATCAACCTGCAATCCTAGAAAGAAAGTTAGTTCACCCATAGCACTCATCTCGAATCGTTTCTTCATGACAGCCTCAAAATCCTGACACATGGATACTCTTGATGCAGCAAAAATGATATCATCCACGTAGACTTGAACCAGTAGGAAGTCACATCCTTCTCTCTTCACAAACAACGTACTGTCAATCAATCCCCTTTCAAAACCATTTTCCAGCAAGTAGTCCGATAACGTTGAATACCAGGCACGAGGTGCCTGATGTAACCCATATAACGCCTTGCTCAACCTGTATACATGATCAGGAAAGTCTGGTTCAGGAAAACCCGGAGGTTGCTCAACATACACAACCTCATCAACTTTCCCGTTTAGAAACGCGCTCTTCACATCCAACTGAAATACCTTCATCTTTTTAAATGCAGCAAACGCCAAAAACAATCGAATCGCTTCTAACCGGGCGACAGGAGCAAACACCTCATTGTAATCAATACCCTCTTGCTGATTAAAACCTTTAACAACCAGCCTCGCCTTATTTCTTACGATAATTCCCTTATCATCTCTCTTACACTTGAACACCCATTTTGTGCCTATAGCGTGCACATTCCTTGGTTTTTCAACCAAAGTCCAAACTTCCATTTTTTCGAACTGAGCCAACTCTTCTTGCATGGCTTCGACCCACGAGCTGTCCTTTAAAGCCATTTGATAATTCTTTGGTTCAATTTGGCTTATAAAGCAGGAGTACAAACATTCATTCATTATACCCGTTTCTTTTATGCTTGTATAAACACAGGTGTGCTCATTCAAGCTACTTCTGGTTTGTACACCGGAGGACACATCACCTATAATATTCTCCAATGGGTGATCTTTGTGAATTCTCGTGGTCGGAACAGCACCGACATGCAAATTATCTTCCAAATTTGAAGAGATCTCATCAATGGTTGTTTCTGGCTGAGAGTGAAAAGGATTAATAAATTCATCTTCAGTTGAGGCCGCAGGGGTATTGATAGGGTTTGATGTGGAAGGTTGAGATTTCTCAAACATCTGATGTTGCAATAGATTCTCTTCCTCATCAAATATCATCTTCGTCACAGCTCTTTCGTCTTCTTCAGAAATTTCCAAATCAGGTACGTTAAATGACTTAAAAAGTTTAACATAGTCGAAAAGCTCAGCAGGTCCATTGCTTGGTTTTGGCGGTTGGTAACTAGTAATGTCGGTGTTACATACCACCTCCACCTTGCAAGTCGACGTATTGAAGACCCGTCTGTTGGGAGTCCCAACAACATAACCGACTAGGATTCCCTCATCGGCTACTTCACCAAATTTCGAATTAGTCTTCAAAATCGAACAAGGAGACCCAAATGGTTCAAGACCGCACAAGTTGGGCTTCCTTCCGTGCATAAGCTCGTAACAAGTTTTTCCAAGTCTCTTAACGGTTAGCACCCTATTCAGAACATAGCAGGCTGTAGCAACTGCTTCAGCCCAGAACATCACAGGAAGCTTCGAGTCTGCCAGCATAGTTCTGGCTCCTTCAATTAACGTTCGGTTCTTCCTTTCAGCCACTCCATTCTGTTGTGGAGTATACAGAGCGCTGTATTGATGCTCAATTCCCTTCTGAAGACAGAAGATTTCCATTTCAAAGTTCTTGAACTCTGTCCCATTGTCACTTCTGATGAATTTAACTGATTTACTCATGACGTTCTCAACTTTTGTAATGAGATTCTTCACCATCTGAGTCGTCTCGTCTTTCGTTTTCAGAAAATATACCCACGAGTATCGCGAGTAGTCATCAGTTATCACCAAGCAGTAAGAGGTACCGCCTAGACTTTGTACATTCACGGGACCGAAGAGATCCATATGAAGTAGTTCTAGAGTACCGGCAATTGAATTAATTTTCTTGGTGAGATGGGATTTCTTGTGTTGCTTTCCCTTCTTGCAGGCTATGCATTTGTCTTCAAAGTTAAAACTTTTTAAGGGAACGCCCATCACAAGCCCATTCTTGACAATGAAGTTCATCTTCCGAAGATGAATATGTCCCATTCTCCTGTGCCACAATTCTGATTCTGATTCGCTTGCTTTTGTCATTAAACAAGATTCTCTGGTGGCCATTTCAGTAGACCTCATATCCATCACGTATGTATTCGTTTCACGTGGAGCTTTCATTACTATCCATTCTTCTGGTATTTGAAAACCAGGCTTCAATACGATCGCTTCATTTTTCGTGAAATGGACAGTGTAATCTTTATCACAAATCTGCGACACACTCAGCAGATTATGCTTTAACTCCTCCACAAAGTTTACATTCTCAAGTGTCATTCTCCCATTCGACACAGTTCCTCTACCGGTAATCCTTCCACCGCTTTCACCAGCAAAACTAACTCTTGCTCCCTGAACAGGTTTTAAATCTTGCAACAAGTGTTTGTTGCCCGTCATGTGCCTGGAACAGCCGCTATCTACAATCCAAAGATTGTTGGCAGCCCTGTTCAACTGTTCCTGCACAATAAAACAAAGAGTTAGAATCTTGGGACCCAAGACCAATTGGTCTTGGATCGATACGTCCCGTACCCTGGCTTTCTCAAGTTAGCATCAGGATAATTTCTGTAAGTCCTGTTAGGGAATCTCCCTGCAGATTGAGTGTAATGTCTTCCAAACCTTTGAGAAATGAAAGTGTTATGTCTTGTGGTTTGGTTGTAAAACTGAGGTTTGTTTTTATGAAAACTTGAATTCGTTACTTTTTGGCATTTTTTAAAGTTTTCATTTTTATCAGTAGCAAAATGACGCTTATACTCAGTTTTATTTGGCTTCACATCTCTAAATCTCGGTTTCAAAGGGCAATCTGCAACTAGATGTCCTAACTTGTTACATCTAAAGCAACATCGACTCTCCATTTTCTTGTCAAATGTTGGTTTGGATGTAGAGGCAGTGTTACCGGCCGTTTGTCTCACATAAGGTGGGACGTACGGATTGAGTGGAGAACTCTTTTTAGAAACTTTATTTTTATCTCCATCGGTGGGTAAACCTACCTTCTCTTTTGTCTGACCAGATTCGGACAACTTATCCGAATCCGATGAGACAGGACTTGAAACAGAAATATTCACACTAGAAACAGGCGAACTCGTTTCGCCACAGCTAACACTTGGTTCTACACTTGTAATCTTGATAGGAGTTGTCTGAGGAACCTCGAAATCAACAGATTTCTGAACACTTGGATTATAAGTATAGTTGTGGTTAAAGGGTGGTGGAACTTCGTGATAACCGATTCCTCCCCTCTTTGCAGAGGTACCTTGATCACTCACGAGGTGATCAAGGATTGCCGAGGAATTCCTGAACTGCTCAAGTTTGCGGTTCAGTTCCACCACCTTTACCTGGTGGTCAGCAATCTGTTTATCCCGATCAGCAATCACTTTAGTTTTTTCCTCCAAAACTTCATAACTAAGATCAATTATTTCAATTTTCTCAGCAAGTTTAAGCTTTAAGCTTTGAATGTCTTTTTCACATGCTTTTATTTTAATTTTATAACTTGTTTCTCTTGCTTTTGTAAAATGGTGATCTTCTTTAATAGTTTTAAAGTCAGCATCTAAACGGACGTACTGATCAGTCATAGTTGTTAGTTGCTCAGACAAATTTTCACAATTAGTACAAATATTCTTATTACTTACCTCGGAGCGAGTGTCCTTGTCATTTGCCATGAAAGCTGTTTCTTCTTCAGTAGCTTTCTCAGTTCCATCAACCTTCTCACATTCTTTAACTTCAGCCTCAGCCATGTTTGCTTGCTCACCAGAACCACTTGAATGCAGGTTCCAGTTGTACTCACCTGCTTCTCTGGTCAACATGGCGTTAATCTCTCTGTTAACTCCAGAATGTTGTGTAGGCCGACCTTGTCCTCGTTCAACCCTCTCATTTCTGCATTCATTGGCAAAGTGCCCGTACTGTTGACAATTATAGCACCTTACCTTGGATTTGTCGAACCCGGGCCGACCACCAACAAACTTTCTCCCAGTTTTGTTCATAAACCGTTTCACACGCCTCACAATCATTGCCATTTGCCATTGCAAATCCATCTCCTCCAAATCATCAGCATCGATCTGGTCGTAATCCTCATCTAGTACAGCAGGGTCCACAATCTTCCGCTGGATGTAGTTTTCGTAGGAAGCAATAAATGATGCATAGACTGCAAACTGCTCTTCAGCAGACTTTACACTCATAGGCATCTTGGAATAATTATTGCTTGAGGCATTAGCAGAAAAACTACTTGTGGATGCTTGAGGCTTTGAAGTACTTGATCCTCCAGCAACGAAACATACATCACCATTCGAGTTTACAGAAATGTTTCCTTCATGAGACGAGTCAGAACCTGACTCCCCTTTAGAGTAATAAGCAGCAGATTCAGGCCTCGAACTTGAGCCTGAGTTAACCTTTGCACCATACATACCAGGGTCTTGTATCTGATCTGTAGGTGTTTCTTTTCGAACCATATTAAGCTCATAAGTTCTGAGCTTGTTTACTGCCGTTTCAAGATCATAATTTGGAAAGTCTCTGTCTTCCCTCATAAGAACGGTGTACATTTCCCACTTCGGTGGGAGAGCATCGAGAAGCTTTTCAACGATCTCTTCTTCTCGGTAAGCAATCGAATAATTGCTAAGCTCTGTCATTAGATGATAGTATCTGGTGATAATATCATCCAGTGATTCGTTCTTCAAAAATTTGAAGACGGAGAACTGGGTCTTCAAAAGTTTTACCTTCGATGCACGGATACCCACATTCCCCTCGAATCTATTTTCAAGAGCATCCCAAAGCTCTCTTGCAGAAGTGTACTTTCGGAACGTATGGAGAACCTCTTGAGGAAGTGCCATTGTTATAGCTGCATGGGCCTTACTCTCAGCCTCATACATTTTCTTTTCTTCGTCCTCCATTTTGCTGTACTTCTTAACTACGTCACGGCCTTCGTATTGCATAGTTGGAGGGATATATCCATCCTGGATGCACACCCACATTTTGGCATCCTGGTATTTGATGTATTGGATGAATCTGTCCTTCCATGCCACGAAGTCAGTTCCTTTCATCAGCCTCGGGGCCTTAGTGGCAGACCCCGCTTCTACTTCCATCTTGACCAAATCGGAGATGTTAATCGACGACATCCTTGCGAAAACCTGAAAAACCTGAAAATAATAAAAAAATATTAAAACAGCTCAGTAGGCGAAGTTAAGAATAACTTCGCTTGAAAGTTAACTTCGCTGAAAAGAGAACTTCGCTGAGCCTCAAATTCGCTTGACCTGGCGAAGTTAAAAATAACTTCGCTTAGAATGAGCGAACTTAGGGGTTAAGCGAACTTGGGTGGGAAGCAAAGTTGCGGATAACTTCGCTAAGGCGAACTTATGAGGTAAGCGAAGTTGTGGTTAACTTCGCTAATCCTTATATCTTCGCCGAAAACCCTAATTCCAGTGACGGCAACTTCGCCTGAAGAATGGTAACTTCGCCCGAAGAACGATAACTTCGCCCGATGAACAAGGAAACTGTTCAGATCTGTTTTCGTCGATCCAGCCGATTCCAATCAATGCAATGGCTTGAAAATGACTGTCAAGCACGAGCAAAACACAATCCCAACAAAAACACGTCCCGCGAATAGGTCAAACGAGACGTTTTCTCACAATCGAGCCGATGGCTCTGATACCAATTGTAGGCTCCTGGACGGATCGTACACGGGACGTCGCTAACAACGCAGGTGCGGAATCCCTGCGTGGGTAGATACGAGTGTAGAGTATGTAGAGATCGAACACGAAAGCAAATAAACCAACCACGTTATATTGATAACAAACACGTGACCCGAGGTCACAGTTACAGACTATGACACGAACACGTTCACTGAACAACTGAAAACAAAACCCTAAAACGACCAACAACGTAAACTGTTCGCTGAACAGTATATAAACACGACAACTTCGCCACAGGCGAAGTTGTCAATAACTTCGCTGATTCAACAAGTTCGCCATAGCGAACTTGTTGACAACTTCGCGTTTTACATAAATAATCATAATCAAAACATAATTACATTACAGACTCGATTATAAATGCTAGACTATGAACTACTGACACATGTACCAACAATAACCAAGTATGATTTTTTTATGCGGTCACACAAATAGGACAATAGTTTATTAGATCAAGTAGGTGTCCAATTTGACAATTTAAATGATAAGATGAAGAGTTAATTACATGGATACCCATGTCTTCTTGCCTTCCAGTGGTTTGTAATAATTTCACGTTTGCTCCCTTACTTTGAAAAATTATATTCATGCTCTTTAATACTTTAATTGATTTGGCTCGAGCTCGGCTCGTTTAAAGCTCGAGCCAAGCTTGTTAATCTTTTCAATTTTTTTTATTTCTCTTTTTATTTTACTAGTTATTGATATATTAATGGTAAAAATTTAAACATCAAAATATGATAAATTTATAAACTAGAGAATTTATAATATCATATGTTTTATTTTCGTTTATTTTACTAGTTATATATTTGATACAACAACCTGTTTTCGCTTGAACTTGAAGATATCCCGGTTTGACTCAACAGACTTGTTTTGTTTTGCCACTTTTACTTATAACTTTATGTAAATGACGGATATACCCTTGCTGGCTTGTTAACAAAGTAATCATCTTCACTGTGCGGTTGCTCATATATTATGAACATAATAGTATCCATATATTTTATCCATATATTTATGTAACATATTTGTGAAAATATTGATAATGATCTTATTGTATAGAGATAGGATTTGTTCCCATAAATTACGGGATTCGGTTATTGTATATATAGGGTCGATTATCAATGAAATCAAGCAAGGAATTACAATCCTATATGGTATCAATAGCCTAACCTCCCCACCCCCCACCGCCGGCCCTACTCTCTCCCTCTCCTTCACGGCAGTTTACACCACCACCGATCCTGCAACCTTACACCCTCTACTCACCATCTCGCCATGGATTCAAAACTTCACCCGGCTGTTACTGTATCCAACATACGCCACCTAATTCCCATCGTTCTTGACAACGAAACCGGGCAATACACTTCCTGGTCCACCCTCTTCAAGATCCACTGTCGTGCATATCAAGTGTCTGATCACCTTTTTCATCGTGTCACAACATCTGCTTCCTCCTCCACCCCACCTGACGCTGCCAAACAGGCTGCGGCCCCAACCCCGGACGACCAATGGGATCGACTTGACGCTATAGTTATCCAATGGATCTATGGCACCATCTCGTTGGGCCTCATCAACACCATTCTTAAACCCGTCACCACCGCTCATGAAGCTTGGACGACTTGAAACTCTTTTTCAAGACAACAAATCGTCTCGTTTCATCTATCTCACCCAGAAATTGAATAACCCCAGCCTTGACAACTTTGACTCCATGGCCGCTTATTGCCAAGAAGTTAAAGTTCTGGCCGATCAATTGGCCAACGTTGATGCTCCCCTAACCGAAGAAAAGATGGTTCAATAGTTGGTTACTGGTCTGAACGAGCAGTATGAAGGTATTGCCATGCTCATCTCCAACCTCACACCACTGCCCTCGTTCCATGAAGCTCGGTCAAAACTAATGTGCGAGTATGATCGAAAAACAAACATGGCCCAGCTTGCCTCACAAACAGCCGGTTCGGCACTCCATGCCACCACCGCCAAATTGGAGTCACCTCACCCAGAACATCGAACCACCGAACCAACCTCTTACCGTGGCAGAGGCCGTGGCCAAACAAGGGGATGGGGACGCGGTCGAAACAGTGGCCGGTCCTCTTCGGGGCGTGGACAAAATTTCTCGGCTCCCATGCCGGTACACTGGGTTTTTCAGCCCGCTTGGGGTCAACCGCAACCATCAGCCTCATGGAGTAACCAACCCCCCTGCCCGTACCAATCTACACCACGATCCACCACTAGTCAAGCTCCTGGGATTCTTGGACCCACGCCAAACCAGGCTTATGCAGCAGGGTATACTCCAACCGACATCGAGCAAGCCCTCTACACCATGTCCCTCAATCCTCCCGACTCTCCATGGGCTATGGACAGGGGTGCCACAACTCACATGACTAATCAACCAGGTAACTTCTCGTCTTATTCTACTAATAGCACTAGTCGTAATATAATTGTTGGAAACGGGTCGACCATACCTGTCGTTGGACAAGGTGATCAAACCTAAAACCACCATTCCCACCCCTAAAATTAACCAATGTCCTATACACACCCAACCTAATTCATAATCTATTGTTTGTACGTCGCCTAACTACAAATAATTGGATATCTATTAAATTTGATCCTTTTGGTTTTACTGTGAATGACCTCAAGACGTGGATCCGTATCCTCAGATGCAACAGTTCAGGTGATCTCTATCTTCTGACGCCACAAATGCTTACCAAAGTTAAATCTCACTCAGCAAATGTGGCGATTTCTCAGAAATTGTGGCATCAACGTCTTGGGCATCCGGGAACTCAACCTTTGCAAACCCTCAAGAAATCCTCTTTTATTTCGTTTTCTAAGTCGAATAATACTTTGTGTGAACCTTGTGTTTTGGGAAACAGCGTTAAGCTCCCGTTTAAAGATTCTTGTAATCGCACCTTTGCACCTGTTGACATTGTTCACAGTGACCTTTGGACCTCCCTAGTTTTGAGTTCCGGGGGTCACCGATATTATGTTTTGTTTATTGATGATTTTTCAGATTTCAAATAGACTTTTCCAATTGCTAGAAAATCACAAGTTTATAACATATTCTGTAAATTTTATAACCTAATTCACACTCAATTTGAAAAACGAATTAAACAACTTCAGTGTGACAATGGTAAGGAATACGTTAATAGTTCCTACAACCAGTTTTTCGAACAACACGATATGATCTTTCGCCTCTCGTGCCCATACACGTCCTCCCAAAATGGGAGAGCGGAAAAAAAATTTGTACCATAAACAACATGGTTCAGACTCTCCTTGCCCATGCCAATCTACCCAATACGTACTGGGGCATTACGCTCTCGAAACCGCTACTTATCTCCTAAACATCATACCCAACAAACCTAACAAACTCAACAGCCCCACCACCACCCTCTACAATCGATCTCCCACATACGAACATCTTCGTGTGTTCGGATGCCTTTGCTATCCGATCAAACCGTCGACCACCATTAACAAACTTGAATACCGTTCTAATGCTTGTGTTTTCCTCGGTTACCCCACCAACCATAGAGGATACCGTTGTCTCGACCTCACAACTCGTCAACTAATCACTTCCCGTCATGTGATTTTTGATGAAACCACTTTCCCATATACTAACACCCCATCACCAACACCGAACCCTTACGACTTCCTACCCAATACCCCCCACCCAACCGTTTGGCACCATCTCCAGCCAAACGCGTCCCCTACCACCACCATAGGACCCAGCCACGGTGGTACCTCAACACGACCTCACCATCATCCCAACACCGCAAATCACACCACACCACCTTCCACACCAACCACAACAACTACGCCGGCGGCAACCCCCTCACAGCCGGCTGCTCCACACCGCCATCCTCTCCACCCGAAATCCTCACATACTCTCGCCGACATAGAACTACCACACCGGCCACGGGTATTCCTCCACCCGTACAACCATCCTCCCCTCCCGTCTCACAAGCTCAACCTCCACTGCCCCCACCTCAACCAACCCGAACAATGCGCACCCGCGCAATGGACGGGATCTCCAAACCCAAACCAACGTTCAACCTCAACACCTCCGCCACCACCATCGAACTATTACCGAAATCACCAAAAGACGCCTTGTCCACACCTGAATGGCGAAACGCCATGGCCAACGAGTACGATGCTATTACTAGTAATAAGACATGGTAGTTAGTCCCACGCCAACCAGACATGAATGTTATTCATAGCATGTGGATTTTCAGGCATAAATTTAAATCTGATGGTTCATTGGAGCGCTACAAAGCGCGGTTAGTTTGTGATGGCCGAACTCAACAGGTTGGCGTGGATTTCGGGGAGACATTTAGTCCGGTCGTTAAACTGACCACGATTCGCACGGTTCTCTCATTGGCTCTGTCACAATCGTGGGTCGTTCATCAGTTTGATGTGACCAATACCTTCTTGCACGGTCACTTAAACGAGACGGTGTATATGTATCAAAGGATGGGTTTTAAAGATAGATCGAAACCGGATCATGTTTGCTTACTAAAGAAGTCACTTTACGGTCTAAAACAGGCACCGAGAGCATGGTACCAACGGTTTACAGATTTCGTGATTTCCATGGGTTTCACACAATGTCGGAGCGACAACTCTTTGTTTATCTATCATCATGGTCTGGACATGGCGGACTTGTTATTATACGTCGATGACATTTTATTGACCACCTCCTCTGAGAGGCTTCGAGCTACCCTCATGTATTGACTCGGTTCAGAGTTTGCTATGAAAGATCTGGGTCCGGTTAGCCATTTTCTAGGTATTTCGGTAACAAGAATGGGTAACACAATGTTTTTGTCTCAGAAAAACTACACCCGTGACATTATAAATCGAGCGGGCATGTTATCTTGTAAATCAGTAGCCACACCCGTAGACACCAAAGGAAAACTCGGCTCTTCCGGACCTGAATTTGAAGACCCATCGTTATATAGGAGCTTAGCCGGTGCCCTCCAATACCTAACCTTTACCAGACCAGATATTTCTTACACGGTCCAGCAAGTCTGTATGTATATGCACTCTCCTTGTCTATCCCACTGGGACAGTTTGAAGAGAATAATCAGGTACCTTCATGGCACATCTGATATTGGTCTCACACTAGGCCAGTAGCGTCTCCTACACTACGTGCCTACACCGATGCTGACTGGGCCGGGTGTCCGGACACACGTCGTTCTACATCGGGATACGGGATACTGTGTGTATCTTGGTGATAATCTCATCTCCTGATCATCAAAGAGACAAACGGCAATTTCCCGTTCTAGTGCTGAGGCGGGATACCGAGGCATAGCTAATGTCGTAGCGGATATTTGCTGGATGCGAAATCTGCTACTTGAACTTCATCGACCTCTCACACGGGCTTCTTTGGTATATTGTGATAACATCAGTTCGATTTATCTTTCGGGAAATCCAGTTCAACACCAACGAACAAAGCACATCGAGCTTGATATTACACGTCCCCTCTAGATATCAAGTGGCGGACATTTTTACTAAAGGACTACCGAAGGCATTGTTCGAAGACTTTCGATCCAGTCTCAGCCTCCGAGAACCTCCAGCTTCGACTGCGGGGGTATAATAGTATCCATATATTTATGTAACATATTGTGAAAATATTGATAATGATCTCATTGTATAGAGATAGGATTTGTTCCCATAAATTACGGGATTCGGTTATTGTATATATAGAGTCGATTATCAATGAAATCAAGCAAGGAATTACAATCCTATAGAACATAAACAGGGGCATCTGCACACGTACAGATTCTGTGACAACATGTGGACCTTCTTTCTTCAATATGCTGTGTTCATGTATGATGAATGCCAAGAAAACGTGGGTCGGGTTAAGATAGTGACATGTGACTCCAAGCTGCTGGTTCAGTGAGACCTGTCTCTCTCTAGGGTGGCGTGTTAATATGGTGATTGTTCTATTAGTGGAGACGTTTATAAACCTCAAGCAACGACTTGAGGTTTTGAATACAAAAGCTTTAGCAATCATGATCGAACTCATTGGAATTCAACTTATGAGATGTCACAAGGGGTTCGTGAATAAAAAGAGGTTGTGAAAATGGAAATGTGAAAATAGAGGATGTGTATTTCGATGTCACAATCGGTCGTTGTAATGGGCTTGGGTTGACTGATTTCGATTTGCATTTCATGGAGACTATAAGTCAACAGTCAAAGTCAGAGTTTGACCAGTACCTAGAAGAATCTCTTTTACCTGTGTTCATGAATTTGATGTTATCGGGCGGTGGAAGTTGAATAAGGTTAAGCATCCGAAACTATCAAAAATGGCTCGATATATTTGAACTGTTTGTGTGTCGAGTACGAGTGTGTTTGCTGAGGGCCGAAAAGGGTTGAGGCATCGATGTGTGCCAAGAATTGGCCTCGTTAGTGGGTATTTGAGTTTGATATGTATCTTTATTTTGTTGGTTAGAAATGTAAAAATTGTGTTGGTAGTAGACTTTGAACATGTTATTAGAAATAAGAATCAGTTCTGGTCAGTATAGGTCTTGACTCTTGAACAAACAAATGGGGTACATAAAACTGCAGCTCTTCAATTATTTACATATTTTCTCCAAGTTATTTTATCTGATGGATGACACGATACCTGTCACCAGTGACTCGATAACGTGCCAACCCATAATCCAGCCAATTAACTCAACAATAGCAACTAAACAACTTCCTAAACTTGTGATAGATTAAAGAATTCATCATGTGCTCATAATGGATAAATGCTTATGATCTGAGCCATCTTCTTAAATTCCCTCAGACACTTCACCACTGCCGAGGGATCAAAACTTCCGCAAACAATCAGTCTTCCTATCTCTTTGTGAGTGGAAACAGATTCTACACCCTCAACACTAGATACCACATTCTTGATCTTGCACGTTTCATCATCACTTATAAAGCTCACACCCAATGTTACTTCAATTTTCTGTCAAATATAACCATTGATTAACAAAGGATATAATAATAAGAACCACAAAAGTAAACAAAATGAAACTGAAATACACAATTTTTTTATGAAAATAATTTGCTAAGTAGTAAAAACATTGTTTGTATCACATAAATGACGGGGATGACAATAACAAAAATAAAGGTGTACACGTACGCGACGATCAGGGTTCCGAACATCATTCATCTCCTCATAGACGTCTGTTAAAAGATGATGAAGATGATGTGTTCTCCATCTTGTTGAATCTATGACAATGAGTGACATCATTATTTTCAGCTAGCTTAATTAATATCTACTATAAAGCAAGCATGATCAATTCATCCAACCTGTAATCCGAATATCGTCAACTAAAAAAATAGCATGGATCATCGACCTGTAGAAATCACGGCGGCAAAGATAAAAACCTCCTTTGACCTCGAATAAAGACAGATCTCCTTCAATCACTTCTTGGCTTTTCATCATTTCACTCTTTTCTTCTTCTTTCTCTGCTTCACCAGCATCCATATACACAACGCTCACACCAAACCCACTTGTTGATATTGTTCCTTCCTTCACAATGATATCCACATGAACTTCATCACCAGCGTCTAATGTGTCGCCAATTGGCCAATAACTTAACCATATGGCATCTTCATCTACTCTGGGTTTGCAATACACCACAGGGTTGTATACCCAGGTAACACCCTTGCTTCTGTTACTGATCGTGGCGAACAAAGGAGGCGGCTCGGTATTTGTATTCTCACCTAATGATCTGTATATGACTTTTACATATAATCCTTGGATCCTATGCTTCTTTGGATGCAAAGGCACATGAAATGAAAAGTTATCGAATGATGACGTATACTCATGTGTCGCCATGCTTTGATCAGTTACGCCTTGCAGAAAGGTGCTCCTTATGCCATATTCATACAACATCTATATATTTATATTCCACACACAAAATATTAGATGTTTAATCTCCTGATCTTGTCACGTTTATAATCAGCGTGCTGCATATGCTATGCTTATTTGTTTAATGGGCCAAGACTATGGGCTAAGCTTGTTTAAAAGCCTATGTTGTGTCAAATGTTTGTAACTGGCCAGACTGTTACTAAAAAAAGCCCGGTTACTATGTTATTAGTGTCGTTAGGTTTAAACGACGCGTCTGTTCATGAGACGGTTACCAAGAACAGTTGCACCTATTTATAGTTGTGTCGATGTAATCATTCAAAACAGACCGCCTATGATTATTATAATTAACATTACATCAGTTTGTGATCAATTCTTATTTCCATTCATACTTAATTCAATTACAATATATTGTTACTTCCTGGAAGAACCGCTACACAAAATTCTGTAATTTGAGAGAGAGAGAGAGAGAACCTGTGTATTAAAAGTTCTGTCTTTAGTAATGACATCACCAACCAGGTCCACCTTACGATATTGAAATGCTTTAATCCACTGCGTAAATTTTAGATCTTCTTCATCAACTTCTGCGATGGACGCTAACTTAAAGAGTCCTTGAATCTCACACAATTTGAAACAACCTTCATAATCAAACACCTGCAGTGTAAACCGACCTGATTGGAATGTTATATTCTTCAGTGATGAACACCAATTCACATACAACCCTTTCAAGCATACTTGGGAGACATGGGAGAGACTTGAGGTTTGGACAAGAAGTCAAGTCAAGTAATCTGAGCATTTTAAGGTAAATGTGAGTGGGCAACATCTCAAATGAACTGCCAGCTAAACCCATTACAGATAATGATTGGGGTAAGGAAAACAAAGGCTGTTCTGGTATCTCTCCAGAATTAAATATCGGATTCGACTTCCATAGTTTAGTGCACCCGGTCAAGTTCAAGTAAAAAAGATTCTTGAGTCACTTATGGTTTTACAAATGTATGTCAAACTGGTACAACTTCTAAGGTATAACTCGTCAAGTTTAGGGAGTCGGATGAGATTGCAAATGCTAACAAGATTTTTAGAGTAAGAAAGATCTAGAATCTTGAGTGAATTAAGAACCTGTTCCAAGAATAACAAGTTGAATTTATCATAATGCATTCAAATGAAGATTTTTTAAAACAGTGAAGCTAAAAGGTAAAGTGATAAAACAGAAGACTGAATTCCGTATATGAAGAGGTATGTACCCGCCTCAACACCGAGCGAGGCGGGTCAACCCACAAAATTACAGACAAGAGGCTTGAAATCAAGACATTACGAAGTCACAAAGCCAAAACCTATGCGCATGGCGCATATCACATATGCTCATGCATCACATGCTCAGGCATCATATGCCCAGGCACCTCACTTGCTCAGGCATCATATGCCCAGGCACACATATGCTCGCATATCACATATGCGCGCGGCGCATCAGCGCGCGGCGCATATCACATGCTCGTGCATATCACATCTGCGCATGAAACATCTGCGCGTGAGAATACTCGCGCATCCTCAGGATTGGCGCATATCACACATGCACATAATCAACCTCGTCCTTATCCAAATCAGGATTAGGGCAACCTTGATTGTGCACGTCAGACAACCTTCCAGAAGGTATCTTTTTAAGGAATAAGAATATGCTGATGTTGACAGCTGCCAAATGAAAGGTGGACAACTCAGCATAACACATGTGCTACCACGTGATTATAACCAATGAGAAAGCACCAGGTGTCCCAGAGGACACGTGGCGCAGAGCAATTGGAGGAGGCCAACAAGGCTGAGCCCAATCAGTGGAAACCCTAGCACTATAAATACAGCATCAACTCCACAAGGAGAGACACTCAATCATTCACAGTTACAGACAGTAACACATTCATATCACATTCAATCATATTCAATCACATTCAATCACAGACAGTTACATCCAGTAGCACAATCACACAGAGTATTCAGCTATTAAGCAATACTCTCAGATTTCCTTACTCACATATTATTATCTTCTCCACAAATACTTATTCTCACACCGGAGGGTTGCCCCAAAGAGGACCCCTCTGTCCCTTTCTGAGGGGTAAGTTAACGGTGCTGTTCATTTTGTAGGTGGAAGAACCCAGATCCAAGAAAACCATCGGTGAAATAGTATAATCACACCCGAGGAAAGTAGATCGTCTACCAGTGAGTCGATCCACGTTCCTTCATTGGCGCCATCCACTGTTACAACGGCAATCAGATCTCATCAGATCTATATATAAAAAAAATCACCATGGTTTCTGGCGTTCATAACGTTGATCAAGTTCTGGAGGATATTGAACGTGAGGATGTTAATGAGGGACAACAGTTTCTGAGGGGGCTGCGTGATTCTACGCGCACCACCAGTAACCGTCCCTTCATCACAACTCCTCACGGCCAGACTGAAACTCCTCCAGACGATCTCACGTTACAAAATCTTGCCGGCGCAAAACAAAAAGGACCAATGGGTCCAGAAGATGAAACAAATGATCCTAAAGAATGGCTCATAAATGAGCAGCGGCGTCTAATGGACAAGTATAATGAGATGGTCATGCAGAAAAAGCTAGCCGACTTAACACAAAGGCAAGCGCTTGATAAGCAAACTGTTCATGGAACAAAAAGGCCGCGCGCGCCAGAAGAAGGACATTCTGTTCACACTGCACATACTGAGTTCAGTGATGAAGAAGTGCACAGCATGAGGAAGACGCGAGATACTCATGCAGGAGGCTCACAGCTCCGCGCGCCTGTGAACATGGCGCCTGGAGCCAGAGCCGATCTGGATCTGCACATGCCGTACAGCCCACCAGTTAGAGGGCAAGTGGACGTAACCACACCGTACAGACCAGCCATCTTGGTGAAACATTCAAAGTTCACTGAGCGCATCGCTAAGGCGCCCATCCAGCACAAAACCAAGATGCCAAGTGGTCTGGGCAAGTATGACGGCACAACAGATCCAGACGATTTCTTGCAAGGTTTTTACAACACGGGAAACCTAGAGAGCTGGACGATGCCAACATGGTGTCACATGTTTGCTCGCTGCCTAACGGGCGCGGCGCGTGTCTGGTTCGAGAGCTTGCCGACTGGGCAAATCGATGGGTTCGAGGAACTATTGGAAAAGTTCCAAGCCCACTTCGTGCAGCAGCGCAGACACACGCGCGACCCAGATGACATCATGCACTGCGTGCGCAGGAATGATGAAACGATTGAAGACTACATCACTCGTTTCAATCAGGAGTCTCTGGCAAACGGAGGTATAACTGAGCAACTCCTGCGCGTGGCCTTTATACAAGGCGCGCGCAGTGATCAACTCCGCCGGGCTCTCGTAAGCAGAGATGGCATGCCCACCACGTGGGCCAAGTTAATGGAAGCATTGCGAGTTTTCGCGAGAAATGAAAAACAAATTGCCCAAGATAGGGCAAGAGAAAGAGCGCATCAAGCTGAGTCACCGCGCAGCAAAGAAAAGAGGGGCAAGCAGAACTCTGTATGGTCCAGGTTGCAACCAACCAGTTTTTCTTCCGCAGAAAAGCAGGCGCAACCAAGCTCACCCCAGCCCCAAAAAGATGTTCGTAATCGTGGGGAGGGTGACAAGAGGGAAGGCGGCAGAGATTCTAACAGACCTCTGCCAAGAATATGGACTCCCCTCACTAAAACGCCTTCACAGGTGTTAAGCACTGAGAATGTCCAATTCAAAAGCCCCAAGCCACTACACTACAAGGGACCACCAGACAGTGGCAAGTACTGTGAGTTTCACAAATCCACAGGACACAACACTGATGCATGCCACCACTTGAAGGATGCAATTGAGAAGGATGTGAAAAACTCAAGACCAGAAGATGAACAATCAGGAGCCTCAGCCAGCAAAAAGTACAAAAGAATCTGTGTAGCCGAGGGAGGAAGGCAAGGGCAAACGTCAAGAAAAAGAAGCGCGCAAATCCAAGGAGATTGGCGCGAGCAACAAGTAATCTTCCCAAGAATCAGGGGAGGCCCTTCAATTAGCAGTCCTCTGGTCATCACTACACACATTGCTCATTACGAAGTGTCAAAAGTCCTGGTGGACACTGGTAGCGAATCAGACATAATGTATGAGCAATGTTTCAGGAAACTGGATCCGGCAGACCAAGCAAGGCTTGAAATTGTGAATGCGCCGATCTCTGGTGTTTCCAATGAAATCATTCATCCCCTAGGTCAAATACAATTTGAGCTAACTATGGGGGATGAGAAACACAAGCGCGCCGAAGTTGTTAACTTCTTGGTCTTGCCCACCACTTCTTGCCACAATATGATCTTGGGTAGGGGAACGATTGCCCAATTCAACGCCATACCGTCGCCAGCGCACGGCGCCTTGGGGTTCCCAACACCAACAGGTGTAACTTTTGTATACCGAGATCATTTGTGCGCAGTGACAAGTACTCCGCGGGAGGGGAGAATGAAAATTCCAATGGCAGAAAACGCGCCAGAGGAATGGATTCTCAACCCGAAATTCCCCGAGCAAAAAATCACAATTGGCGCTACGATATCAGACGACACGAGGTTGAGAATGAAAAGGTTGCTCACAGCATATATGTCGGTCTTCGCGTGGCAACACTCTGATATGACTGGGGTTCCGCGACACCTGGCGCAGCATTCTCTAAACACCTTCAAGTCTGTAGAGCCAATTGCTCAAAAGAAGAGAATCATGGGGGATGAAAAGGCGAGGGCCATGAATGAACAGGTTGAGGACCTATTGCGCGCAAACATCATCCGCCCGATACGATACCAGACATGGGTAGCCAATCCTGTGATGGTAAAGAAAAGTAACGGGTCATGGAGGATGTGCATTGACTTCAAGGACCTCAACAAAGCATACCCAAAGGATTGTTACCCACTACCAAACATCGATGCAAAGGTGGACTCCGTGGCGCCATTCAAGCTAAAATGTTTTCTGGATGCCTACAAAGGCTATCACCAGATTCAAATGGCACCACAAGATGAGGACAAGACCGCATTTAGAACCGACAAGGGTGTTTTTTGCTACACAAAAATGCCCTTTAGTTTGAAGAATGCGGGCGCCACCTAACAAAGACTTATGGATGCCGTTTTCAGCGAGCAAATCGGAAGAAACCTAGAAGTCTATGTGGATGATTTGGTGATCAAGAGCAGGGAGGAAAAGCAAATGCTCAAAGACATCGAAGAAACACTTGGGCGCCTAAAGGAAGTTAACATGAAGCTCAACCCGAGCAAATGTACTTTCGGCGTACTAGAAGGAAAATTTCTAGGTGTAATGGTCACCAAGGATGGTTTCAAGGTGAACCCTGAGAAGGTGGAGGCCATCCTTGACATGCCCTCGCCATCCACCATGAAAGAAGTTCAGAAGCTGAATGGTAGATTGGTATCAATCAACAGGTTCCTAGCGAACCATGCAACCAAATCTACCCCATTTGTCAATACATTGAGAAAC
Organism: Bidens hawaiensis; assembly: GCF_021521415.1. Classification (NCBI taxonomy): domain Eukaryota; kingdom Viridiplantae; phylum Streptophyta; class Magnoliopsida; order Asterales; family Asteraceae; genus Bidens; species Bidens hawaiensis. The sequence continues at coordinate 211,264 of NW_027492143.1, read as the reverse complement.
TGCTTAAAGAAAAGTCAGTTCAAATGGACTCCTGAGGCCGAGCAGGCTTTCAGTGAAATTAAAGAATGTTTGATAAATCTGCCCGCGCTCACAGCTCCTCTTCCTGGTGAAACTTTGACATTATACCTATCAGCAGGAGAGCGCGCCATCGGCGCAGTATTATTGGTGGATCGCAAGGGAATCCAAACGCCAATATACTATGTGAGTCGGGTGCTGACAGATCCTGAGACGCGCTACTCCATCATGGAAAAGTTAGTTTTATCACTAACACACGCGTCGCGCAAGCTTCATAGATATTTCAATGGTCATCCCATTGAAGTTCTGACTGGTTACAACATCCAGCAAGTCTTGCGGCGCCCCGCGCTCTCAGGAAGGCTGACAAAGTGGGCGGTGGAATTAGGAGAGCACACGATCTCCTATAAGCCCCGTCCAGCAATAAAGGGACAAGTCTTGGCTGATTTCATTGCAGAAGTCCCAGAAGGAAGAATTGAAGAGGCTCAGCGCGAGGTAGACCCTCCACGAGCCAATGATGAAGAAAATGTTTGGAGATTGTTCACTGACGGAGCTTCAAACAATGAAGGTTCCGGCGCAGGTCTCAAACTGGTGGATCCAGAGAATCATGAATATACTTACGCCATCAGGTTGGACTTCAAGAGCACCAACAATGAGGCTAAGTATGAAGCCCTGCTGGCTGGCCTGTGCATCGCGCACAAATTCGGGGTTAGACAGCTAGAGGCTCATGTTGATTCATACTTGGTAGCAGCACAGGTCAATGGCCTTTATGATGCCAAGGAGAACACCATGCCTCTATATCTAGAGCAGGCGAAAAAGCTCATAGAGCAATTTGACTGCTTCAGAATCATTCATATTCCGCGCAGTGAAAACAAATCTGCAGAAGCGCTGAGTAAGATGGCATCAACCAGTTTTGATCACTTTGGCAAAGATGTCAGGGTAGAAGTAATGAGCAACCCGTCGGTGGTAGCGAAGTCTGTCCTGGTAACTCACACAACCCCTTCATCATGGATAACTCCAATAATGGAATTCTTGAAGGAGGGAAAGGTACCAGATGATCGCGCGCAAGCGAGGAAGATAAGACACAAGGCGCAGAACTATGAACTGCTTGACGGTACATTATATCGACGCTCTTAACTTGGGCCGCTCATGAAATGCCTAGATGCTGAGGAAGCAAGCTATGTGATCAGAGAGATACACGAAGGAATCTGTGGAATTCATGCTGGCCCGCGCATGGTGGTTGCCAAGGCAATGAGCGCAGGCTACTATTGGCCAGGCATGTACTTGGACGCTTTAAAAGAGATCTAAAAATGCAAAGCATGTCAGAGCTATGCGCCAAACACCATGCGGCCAAAGAACAATTTGATTCCAGTGACCTCTGCATGGCCTTTCCACAAATGGGCAATCGACATTGTGGGTCCTCTACCGCAAGCGCCTGGGCGAGTAAAATTTTTGGTAGTGGCAGTAGACTATTTCACAAAATGGGTTGAAGCCAAGCCACTAGCAAAAATCACAGCCGAAGTGATGAAGCAGTTTATCTGGAGCCACATCATATGCCGTTTTGGCTTGCCCATGGAAATTGTGAGCGATAATGGCAAGCAATTCACTGACAAGAAGATATCCAGCTGGCTCAAGGAATTGCGCATCAACCAAATTTTCACTTCTGTTTATCACCCTCAGGGGAATGGACAAGTGGAACGCGCGAACCAAAGCTTGTTAAATGGGCTGAAGAAAAGGTTGGAGGGAGAATCCCATTCTTGGGTCGAAGAGCTACCTAATGTCCTGTGGGCACACAGGACATTAAGCAAAACCAGCAATGGCGAATCCCCGTTCAGCCTAACCTATGGAACAGAGGCTGTGACATTCATGACAAAACGAGGTACACTATATTCTTTACGTAACAAGAAAACGATAAATCGGTTAATTCGTAGTGCTTAAACGAGTAACCGACCGATACTAATTATGACCCGTATACATACTGAGGGGTCATATACGAGTTATATATATGTTATAGAGGCTAACATATTGATATTTAGGCCTCGGTACGTTTAAAACTCTTTAAACGAAAAAGGTTTCGTTTATCGATACGCTATAAGCTTAAACGCAATCGTTAATATCAAAACAAGCATTGTAGCATCCGTTAAGCCGAAAAAGATTTATAAAACACTTATATGACATGTTCTAAGCCATCCGTGAAAATATTTTGGAATTTTACAACGAGTCAGTACGTTTTTCTTATTTTACAAAAATAAGCTGAAAAACACACGTTTTTACGTTATTTCTCACACCCGAATTAATTTTCTTGCGAAAAACCGGACCCGAACTAAATTTAAAGTGGGCTTTTCATGTTTGGGCTTGTGTGTATAGTTTAATGGGCCAAAACAGCCCATTAAGGCCCCATCCATAGTTCCGATCGGCCAGCCCTTAACTCCCCCACATGTTTTTTTTTTATAAAGCTTACACCACAAGCTTGTTTATTCATTTTAACATACAAACCATTTGAAGTCCATAGCAGCTCCCAACCTCTGCTCTATCAACTCCTTTCAAAAACCCTAAGGTAAGATTCAATTCTAACAAGTTTTAACAAAGTTTGATCCATATGATTAACATATAAACATGTTTTGATTAGTGTTAAACATGTTTAACCATCCAAAAACCCTAAAAATCAAGTAAAATTATGTTTTGATGTTAAACATGTTTACAAACCAGGAACATATACTTTTTTTTGGTCAAAAACGCGGATTAGAACATGAATACAACGTTTTTACGGTTAGAAAGTTCGGTTTGAATCCAAAACCGAAACCCTAATTTTTAAGGCTGTTACATGGATGATTTATGCTTGGTTTGATGTTATATGATATGTAGATATACTGAGTTTGCAACCCGAGACCCGGAAAGACGTTTAAGCTAACAAAATTCACCAAAAACCGACAAGGTAAACCCGTAATACTCGTTTAGGGGCTGTTTAGTATTAGGTTGTGACGTGCTTGTTTTTAGCTTGTGAAAATTTGCAGGGACATAAGGGATCATATAAATGAGTCCCTGTTCAAATTTGGTAATTTTTCGATAAACGGAGAATATTTGGTGAATTTATTCCCGTTTATGGGCGTTTATTTGGGAAAAAATAGCAAAACATATTGAAAAATTATGAAACTTGGTTTTGGAGCTTGATATGGGATGGTAAGATCACTGGTAAAGTTTGGGAATCATTGGAAATGTCTAAGTATGGTTTGTGCAGCCATGGTTTAACTGAGTTTTAACAGCCGAAAAACGCACAAAAAGGCATTTTGTCAAAAGAGTTAGGTTCTGGAAATTTTGCAGGGGCTATGTAATCACATTAAGGCCATTGGTAAAAATTATCGGATTTTTCGGAGGTCGTTTGATATAAACGGGCCATTTATTACACGATTATAACCTATTAAATGAATTTTTATAAATAAATAATTAATCATAAAATTTCTGGAAATATTTTTATAAAATTCTCCATGTCTTAATGTATTTTTACAAAAATTTACATAATTTATATATAATTACATATTTAGTTATGATTTATCAAAGATTTAAATTATAATTGTTTTAACGAAACCGACAGTTTTGTGTTTAACGGACTGACTGGTATGTCAAAATGTCAAAAGTGGTCAAATATCATATTTTTGAATGATATTGATAAAAACGAACTTTTTACGAGAATTCCGGACAATTCGGGTGAATTGTGCGCGTTTTGTATAATCAAAACCGTGTAAAAACGGAAACGAACCCTGCAATCAAACCAGACACCGAAACTTTAAAATTCTTTCATAAATCAACTTATTTTATCAATCAATATATTTACTTAAGTTTTATGTGATCTTACCTAATCCCGAAACGTATAAACGATCAACTGAGCTAGGCTCGGAAAACGGTGAAACTGAGCCAAATCCAATTTTAAACATTTCATAGTACACAACGTCACAATCTAAGACTATGGTCATGTTCTGGACCTAACAGCTATACCCAGATTATCTATACAGCCCGACTTAGCTTGAACACTGTACTAGTATTAACGATACGATACCGTTTATAGGAATCAGGCTATAAACGAGACATCTGACTATTTGATACGTGATTTCTGTGCGAACTACGATAAGGTGAGTTTCACGACCCCCACTTTCTAAACTGTTTTACGAACTTTTGGGGTGAAAAGCATGTTTACATATACTGATATACTTGAAAATGTGTGATGATGTGGATTATCTAAGTACTAACACTTGACAAGTCCCCACAAACACAAGTGATTAACTTCGTGCCGGTGGCGCGTGGATAGTACTATCGGTTTGACAAACCCAACTGTGACAGAGCCGGTGGGGTAAGCCGGAACATATGTAAAACCAGTTGCACATTGTCATTATATATTTACATACTGCTATGTGGTGTTAGACATAGTACATACATGGGGCAAAATTGGTTGTTAAATGCCAACAGGAGTGCATGGGCAGGAGAGGCCATGCAGTATAGCTCGTTTCGGTTTCACTTGTGGCTTAGTATAATGCATCATACACAGACATATATTCATACACACTGTAAACTTTACGAACTCGTGTACTGATTTCATTGAAACTCGTGAAACTTGAAACTCACCAACTAGACGTAGTTGACCCGTTTTAACATGCTTTTCAGGTAAAGTAAAAGTGGAATGATTTGCTTACGTGCTTGGTGTTAGAAAGACAAGTTGAATAGCTGTGAATAGACGCTGATATAATACTGTTTAAGAAGCTCGCAAACCGGTTATGTGTTTTTCACCTAGTTTGTAAACATAGTACCTACCCATGTAATATGATGTAAATTAGCTGTTGAATTTTCTTTATAAACAATGTTGTTGATACCAGTGTTATCTGTTACATTCCCGTATTACGCTTCCGTAACTACCTAGTCGGGGTGTGACAGAAGTTGGTATCAGAGCCATTGGTTATAAAGAATTAGGATGTCCCTTAGGATACCCTAAGATAACCGTAGGCTCGATGAACTCTGGGAATAAAATAATATTAAATAATATACACGAATGATTCTCGTGATGAACGCGAATGGACAAGTGGGTTATTATGGTCCGGAACGTAATAACGGACTTTTTTGTACGAGGAAATTCGAGAAGAAGTCGATAAACAATCGAGTAGGTAAAAACAGCAACATATGTGTATAAAATATTATAATAAATAAATATCTGTGTATATAAACGATTATTTGTGCTTATGTGTATAAATACCTGCACGTATCTTACTATGATTAATATAGAAGGATATTATTCTTATCACTAACAATTGTGCAGGAATATGTCAAGAACTACTGATCGTTTACCTAATACCCTACCAACAAGGCCTGAAGAGGAGGAGGAGGATCCGGAAGAAGAAACTGAGGAGGAGCCAGAGGAAATAGAAGAAGGTGCAGCTGCGGTAATTTCACGTGAGGTACCCGCGGATCAACCCGACTTATCGGGTTATCGTTGTGACACCTATCCCCCTAGGGAATCCCCTAGGAATGTAGTAGAACAGGGAGCTACTAGTGCTTATCGTTCACCTGTTAGAGCACCCAGATCCCCTACTCCACCTGTACAGCATGCACCAGTACCCCCACCCACTATTAGAAACCGTCAGACCGCTCGTATTTCAGTGCGTCCACCTGAGCACACTCCTTTCCCACCTCGATCTACGTACCATAGGGGAGAAACATCGCGTGTCCGGGTAACAGAGATACCTATTCCTACTTGGGGTTTACCCGCCCCGGTACTCGAGCCACCTCGTCATTCTGATTCAGCATGGTTTGGTTTAGCAACTGATCAGCTCTTAGAACACTCACATACGATAAATAGCCTAAACCAGCATAGACATGATATGTATGATCACATGAGGTATATGCAGCAGGAAATCAGAATTGTACAAAGATCCAGTGCTCACAGCCACGGGCGTCAGGATCGAGCGATGATACTACTGGGGGCGTGTTTAGCGGTTAATGCGGCCCTAGTGGCTGCTGTTGTTTGGTTGTGGTTCCATGTCGCAAAGAATGGATAGGACATCGTAGTCTGATCTTATGTATATAGTCTTTTGATATCCCAAGCAGCATTTTGTTACAGCATGTTGGGCTGACTTGGGAGTTGTTTGTGGTTTAGTACTATCTCAAGCACTGGCCCTTATCGGGTTAAGTCTACATGTCACTTAGTGACAAATTTTGATACGCATATACAAGCGCTGGCCTATACCAGGTTAAGCCTATGCGCTAATTTTGGATGCATATGTACAATAATGATTATAATTAATACAAACGTGTTTTCTTTGGCATAGTTATGTGTTGTGAAAGTGTAATATCGTAAAGTTGTGTTGATCATAGTGAAACGATATTGATTATTCTATAGAATGGCCCCGAAGAAAACAAACACTTCGTCTGAGGCGGAAGTGGCCGCAATGATTGCTCGTCAACTACAAGCAGTGATACCAACAATTGTAACACAAGTCACTGCAGGCATACGTGCTAACAATACTGTTAATCAACCTACGAGCACCACCACGGCCACTGTTAATACACCTCCGCCGGACACTAATGTAGCCCCGGGTGTTACTACCCCGGTGAATACTGATAATGTCATAAATAATAATAACACTCTCCCAACTATGAATGTCACTGGGAACCCAGAACCTGTTGTGCACCCTGATAATATCCCGAACCCTGTACCGGTTGTTAATACAACTAATAATAATAATAATAACCGAGGACCCCCGCGTCAGGAGTACTCATACAAACAATTTCCATCATATAAATCGATTGAGTTTAAGGGTATTGAAGGACCTGGTGGACTGGTCGAATGGATAGAAGACATCGAATTAGAAATTAATATCAGTAAGTGTCCACCGAACCGCGTGGTCAAATTTGTTACCAGTATGTTCCTAGACCAAGCGCTGATGTGGTGGAACACGATAGTCCAAATAAGGGGACAAGATGCCATTAATCGTATGTCATGGGCTGAATTAAAAACCCTCATGTTAGAACAATTTAGCCCAAGAGATGAGATCCTGAAATTAGAACACGAACTTTGGAATTTGGAAATGAGAGGCACTGATCATCGAAGTTACATAAATCGTTTCGTTGAATTGACTCGTTTGGTACCATGGTCAATTATTCCGGAATCCAAGCGCATTGAGCGTTATATTTGGGGACTAACCCCAGCTGTGAGAAGTATAGTCTGTTCCGCAGCCCACCCAACTTTAGAGAGTGCCGTGTTACAAGCCAGCATCGTTACTTTTGACCTTACAAGAAATGGTGTATTAAGAGGTCCAGGAGAATCATCCAGTTTGAAACGAACTAGTTATACCTCTAGAACAAAAGTGAAATCTCAGAATAAACGATTATGCCCTACAACTCAGGACTATGCTATGACCAGTTTCGACATGAAACATGATACATACAAGGGGTCATTTCCGAAGTGTGGAAAGTGTAATTTTCATCATACTGGAAATTGTCGAACGATCATATGTCAGAGAAGCGGAAATATTGGGCATAATACCCCAAGTGGTAGAACAATAATGAATACTCCAAACCGACAGTTTCAAACAACCCAACCCCGTCGTTCACAAACACCTAGTCACCAACCAATCCGACAACAATCTAATCAGCAAACTCCATCTACAATGAACCCTCATACATGTTATAAATGTGGCAGTACGGGACATTTTCGGAGATACTGCCCCAATTTGAACCCGAGTACAGTGAGAAGGCAGAACCAAGCACAAGCATCAACCTCAAACACAGCTAAGGGACGCGCGTTTGTATTAGGACCGGGTGAAGCGCGTCAAGATCCGAATGTGGTGACAGGTACATTCTTAGTTTCGGGTCAGTATGCTTCAGTTTTGTTTGACACGGGCGCCGATAGAAGTTTCGTATCTGTTAATTTCTTACCTTTAGAAAATATGCCGGTTAGTGAACTAACAAAACCATATACTATAGAACTCGCTAACGGTAAGTCTATACTTGTTAACCGAATAGTCCGAGACTGTTCCCTTATCCTAAACGACCACCCATTCCTTATTGATTTACTTCCAGTGGAATTGGGAAGTTTCGATGTTATAGTCGGTATGGACTGGCTATCTAAGTATAAAGTTGAAATTGTCTGTAAGGATAAGACCGTTAGAATACCTCTTCCGAATGATGAGGCTATAATTGTTCAAGGTGAGAAATCTGGTACGGTACTGCCTCTCATATCTCAACTTAAGGCATTGAGATATTTACGCCAAGGTTGTACTTTATACTTGGCGAGCGTAACAGTTAAGAAACCCGAGGAAAAACGAATGGAAGACATCCCAGTGGTACACGAGTATTCAGACGTATTCCCCGATGAGTTGCCTGGTTTACCACCGACCCGACAAGTTGAATTCCGTATTGACTTGATACCGGGAGCAGCACCCATTGCTAAGGCACCTTATCGACTTGCACCTTCTGAAATGCAAGAACTGTCCAACCAGTTACAAGAATTACTGGACAGGGGTTTTATTCGCCCTAGTTACTCACCGTGGGGAGCACCAGTGTTGTTTGTAAAGAAGAAAGATGGGAGTTTTCGAATGTGTATTGATTATCGGGAATTGAATAAAGTGACTGTAAAGAATAGATACCCCTTACCTCGAATTGATGACTTGTTTGATCAGCTCCAAGGTGCGAAATATTTTTTCAAAAATTGATCTTAGATCTGGTTATCATCAAGTGAGAATTCAGGAAGAAGACGTACCAAAAACAGCCTTCCGAACTCGGTATGGTCACTATGAGTTTTTGGTTATGCCGTTTGGGTTGACAAATGCACCTGCAGTGTTTATGGATCTCATGAACCGAGTTTGCAAACCTTATCTTGACAAGTTCGTGATAGTGTTTATCGATGACATTTTGATATATTCGAGAAGTAAGGAGGAACACGAACAACATTTGCGGGAAATCTTAAAATTATTGAGGCAAGAGAAGTTATACGCAAAGTTGTCCAAATGTGAGTTTTGGCTGCAAGAAGTACAGTTTTTGGGACACATTGTGAACCATCAAGGGATCCAAGTAGACCCAAGTAAAATTGAGGCCATTAAGAATTGGCAAGTGCCTAAGTCACCAAGAGAAATTCGTCAGTTCTTAGGACTAGCCGGGTATTATAGAAGATTCATTGAAAGCTTTTCAAGTATTGCACAACCTTTAACCCTCCTAACTCAAAAAGATCGAGCATATGAATGGGGAGAAGAACAAGAAATGGCCTTCCAAGTGTTAAAACAGAAGTTATGTGAGGCTCCAATATTAAGCCTTCCAGATGGAACTGATGAATTGGTGGTATACTGTGACGCATCTCGTAAAGGTTTAGGATGCGTACTGATGCAAAGAAAGAAAGTAATAGCATATGCTTCCCGACAACTAAAAGTACATGAAAAGAATTATACGACCCATGATTTGGAATTAGGAGCAGTTATCTTTGCATTGAAGATTTGGAGACATTACTTGTATGGCACTAAATGTATCAACTATACTGATCACAAAAGCCTACAACACATATTCGATCAGAAAGAGCTAAACATGAGACAAAGGAGATGGGTAGAACTGTTAAATGATTATGATTGTGAGATTAAATACCATCCGGGTAAGGCTAACGTAGTAGCTGATGCTTTAAGCCGAAAAGACAGAATCAGACCATTAAGGGTACGAGCACTCGGAATGATTGTTCAAAGTAGCCTAACCGAACAAGTTCGCATTGCACAAGATGAGGCCTTGAAGGCAGATCAGCTAGAAAAAGAAGAACTACATGGAAATGAAAAGAATTTTGAGAAGAAAACCGATGAAGTATATTATTACAAAAACCGGGTCTGGATTCCAACACTTCATAAACTCCGAAAGCTGATACTTGATGAAGCACACAAATCCAAATATTCTATTCATCCAGGTGCTGATAAGATGTATAAGGATGTCAAAGAATTTTACTGGTGGCCTGGTATGAAAAAGGATATAGCCGTGTATGTAAGTAAATGTGCAACATGTGCAAGGGTAAAGGCAGAATATCAAAAACCTTCGGGAATGTTACAACAACCCGAAATCCCACAATGGAAATGGGAACAAATTACCATGGACTTTGTGACACACCTTCCTAAAACCTCTCGAGGACACAACGCAATTTGGGTAATTGTGGACCGATTAACCAAATCCGCACACTTTATTCCTATCCGTAACAATTACACCACCGAAAAACTCGCTCAAATTTACATCGATGAAATAGTATCTCGACACGGAGTACCTCTTTCGATTATTTCCGATCGAGACAGTCACTTTACTTCACATTTCTGGCAAGCAGTACAAGAAGCCTTGGGAACCCGAATCGACCTAAGTACAGCTTACCATCCCCAAACCGATGGTCAATCTGAACGAACCATCCAAACCTTAGAAGATTTACTTCGTGCTTGTGTACTGGACTTCAAAGGGAATTGGGATCAACACCTCCCGCTCATTGAATTCTCTTACAATAACAGTTATCACAGTAGTATACAAGCAGCACCTTATGAAGCTCTATACGGGCGAAAATGTAGATCACCACTATGTTGGACAGAAGTGGGTGAGACTCAAATTTCAAGATCCGATTTAATTCAGGAAACCACCGATAAAATTCACCAGATTAAGCAAAAATTGAAAGCTGCCCGTGATCGACAAAAGAGTTATGCCGATGTTCGCAGAAAACCGTTATCTTTTGAAATAGGGGATAAGGTATTTTTAAAAGTATCGCCATGGAAGGGTGTTATAAGATTTGGAAAGACTGGTAAACTAGCCCCGAGATACATCGGACCTTTTGAGATTATCGCAAAAATTGGTCCCGTAGCTTACCGATTAAAACTACCCTTAGAACTGAGTACTATTCACGACGTGTTTCATGTATCGAATCTGAAAAAGTGTTTGACTGATGAAACGACAATAGTACCACTGGAAGATGTTCAGATCAACGAAAAACTCAACTTCGTAGAGGAACCGGTAAAAATTGTAGACGGGAAAACCAAACAGTTACGACACAACAAAATTTCTTTGGTAAAAGTTCGGTGGAATTCAAAACAAGGACCCGAATATACTTGGGAACGAAAGGACGAATTCCGAAAGAAATACCCACACCTGTTCCCTAGAAAACCGATGACACATTAAATTTCGGGGACGAAATTTCTTAACGGGGGGAGAATGTGACATTCATGACAAAACGAGGTACACTATATTCTTTACGTAACAAGAAAACGATAAATCGGTTAATTCGTAGTGCTTAAACGAGTAACCGACCGATACTAATTATGACCCGTATACATACTGAGGGGTCATATACGAGTTATATATATGTTATAGAGGCTAACATATTGATATTTAGGCCTCGGTACGTTTAAAACTCTTTAAACGAAAAAGGTTTCGTTTATCGATACGCTATAAGCTTAAACGCAATCGTTAATATCAAAACAAGCATTGTAGCATCCGTTAAGCCGAAAAAGATTTATAAAACACTTATATGACATGTTCTAAGCCATCCGTGAAAATATTTTAGAATTTTACAACGATTCAGTACGTTTTTCTTATTTTACAAAAATAAGCTGAAAAACACACGTTTTTACGTTATTTCTCACACCCGAATTAATTTTCTTGCGAAAAACCGGACCCGAACTAAATTTAAAGTGGGCTTTTCATGTTTGGGCTTGTGTGTATAGTTTAATGGGCCAAAACAGCCCATTAAGGCCCCATCCATAATTCCGATCGGCCAGCCCTTAACTCCCCCACATGTTTTTTTTTTATAAAGCTTACACCACAAGCTTGTTTATTCATTTTAACATACAAACCATTTGAAGTCCATAGCAGCTCCCAACCTCTGCTCTATCAACTCCTTTCAAAAACCCTAAGGTAAGATTCAATTCTAACAAGTTTTAACAAAGTTTGATCCATATGATTAACATATAAACATGTTTTGATTAGTGTTAAACATGTTTAACCATCCAAAAACCCTAAAAATCAAGTAAAATTATGTTTTGATGTTAAACATGTTTACAAACCAGGAACATATACTTTTTTTTGGTCAAAAACGCGGATTAGAACATGAATACAACGTTTTTACGGTTAGAAAGTTCGGTTTGAATCCAAAACCGAAACCCTAATTTTTAAGGCTGTTACATGGATGATTTATGCTTGGTTTGATGTTATATGATATGTAGATATACTGAGTTTGCAACCCGAGACCCGGAAAGACGTTTAAGCTAACAAAATTCACCAAAAACCGACAAGGTAAACCCGTAATACTCGTTTAGGGGCTGTTTAGTATTAGGTTGTGACGTGCTTGTTTTTAGCTTGTGAAAATTTGCAGGGACATAAGGGATCATATAAATGAGTCCCTGTTCAAATTTGGTAATTTTTCGATAAACGGAGAATATTTGGTGAATTTATTCCCGTTTATGGGCGTTTATTTGGGAAAAATAGCAAAACATATTGAAAAATTATGAAACTTGGTTTTGGAGCTTGATATGGGATGGTAAGATCACTGGTAAAGTTTGGGAATCATTGGAAATGTCTAAGTATGGTTTGTGCAGCCATGGTTTAACTGAGTTTTAACAGCCGAAAAACGCACAAAAAGGCATTTTGTCAAAAGAGTTAGGTTCTGGAAATTTTGCAGGGGCTATGTAATCACATTAATGCCATTGGTAAAAATTATCGGATTTTTCGTAGGTCGTTTGATATAAACGGGCCATTTATTACACGATTATAACCTATTAAATGAATTTTTATAAATAAATAATTAATCATAAAATTTCTGGAAATATTTTTATAAAATTCTCCATGTCTTAATGTATTTTTACAAAAATTTACATAATTTATATATAATTACATATTTAGTTATGATTTATCAAAGATTTAAATTATAATTGTTTTAACGAAACCGACAGTTTTGTGTTTAACGGACTGACTGGTATGTCAAAATGTCAAAAGTGGTCAAATATCATATTTTTGAATGATATTGATAAAAACGAACTTTTTACGAGAATTCCGGACAATTCGGGTGAATTGTGCGCGTTTTGTATAATCAAAACCGTGTAAAAACGGAAACGAACCCTGCAATCAAACCAGACACCGAAACTTTAAAATTCTTTCATAAATCAACTTATTTTATCAATCAATATATTTACTTAAGTTTTATGTGATCTTACCTAATCCCGAAACGTATAAACGATCAACTGAGCTAGGCTCGGAAAACGGTGAAACTGAGCCAAATCCAATTTTAAACATTTCATAGTACACAACGTCACAATCTAAGACTATGGTCATGTTCTGGACCTAACAGCTATACCCAGATTATCTATACAGCCCAACTTAGCTTGAACACTGTACTAGTATTAACGATACGATACCGTTTATAGGAATCAGGCTATAAACGAGACATCTGACTATTTGATACGTGATTTCTGTGCGAACTACGATAAGGTGAGTTTCACGACCCCCACTTTCTAAACTGTTTTACGAACTTTTGGGGTGAAAAGCATGTTTACATATACTGATATACTTGAAAACGTGTGATGATGTGGATTATCTAAGTACTAACACTTGACAAGTCCCCACAAACACAAGTGATTAACTTCGTGCCGGTGGCGTGTGGATAGTACTATCGGTTTGACAAACCCAACTGTGACAGAGCCGGTGGGGTAAGCCGGAACATATGTAAAACCAGTTGCACATTGTCATTATATATTTACATACTGCTATGTGGTGTTAGACATAGTACATACATGGGGCAAAATTGGCTGTTAAATGCCAACAGGAGTGCATGGGCAGGAGAGGCCATGCAGTATAGCTCGTTTCGGTTTCACTTGTGGCTTAGTATAATGCATCATACACAGACATATATTCATACACACTGTAAACTTTACGAACTCGTGTACTGATTTCATTGAAACTCGTGAAACTTGAAACTCACCAACTAGACGTAGTTGACCCGTTTTAACATGCTTTTCAGGTAAAGCAAAAGTGGAATGATTTGCTTACGTGCTTGGTGTTAGAAAGACAAGTTGAATAGCTGTGAATAGACGCTGATATAATACTGTTTAAGAAGCTCGCAAACCGGTTATGTGTTTTTCACCTAGTTTGTAAACATAGTACCTACCCATGTAATATGATGTAAATTAGCTGTTGAATTTTCTTTATAAACAATGTTGTTGATACCAGTGTTATCTGTTACATTCCCGTATTACGCTTCCGCAACTACCTAGTCGGGGTGTGACAGAGGCAATGATTCCAGCCGAAGTTGGATGCCCATCCCATAGAGTGCTCATGATGAGCAAGATTGATAACGAGCGCGAAAGAAGGTTGGATCTCAACTTACTTGAAGGGCGCAGAGAGGCGGCTATCATCAGTGAAGCCAAGTACAAGAAAAAGCTGGAAAAATATTACAACCAGCGCGTGAAAGAATGCCACTTCAAGAAAGATGATTTTGTCCTTCGAAACAATGAAGCAAGCCGCGCGATACCCCCGGGAAAAATGTCCCCCAATTGGGAGGGACCATATCAAGTCTTGGAAGAATTGGGAAAAGGCGCATACGCCTTAAAAGATTTGAATGGAAAGAAGATCCCGCGCGCATGGAACGCGGCACAGCTTAGAAAATGTTTCATGTAAAAATTGTCAAGTTTGTAATCAAGGCTTGATAAGCCATTATGAATGATGATACGCGCTATTTTCTCTTAATGTGGATTCTATCACCTTTTGCATACATGTTTCACACTTCCCTTTATTAGTTTTGAGCAATATGACAACATTGTATTGACATCAAAACGAAATAAAAACGAAGTAAAACATACATGCGCGAGCTTCAAGCTCAAACGCGTTAACGAGTCTTAACTCTAAAACGTCAGGGCCTTAGCCCAATTCTATCACCTTTTGCATACATGTTTCACACTTCCCTTTATTGATTTTGAGCAATATGATAACATTGTATTGACATCAAAACGAAATAAAACGAAGTAAAACATACATGCGCGAGCTTCAAGCTCAAACGCGTTAAAGAGTCTTAACTCTAAAACGTCAGGGCCTTAGCCCAATAATATGAGCCTTAGCTCAGGGCCTTAGCCCAATAATGTGAGCCTTAGCTCAAATCACTCACAACATCCATCCTACATGCTGCGCAGACTGACCATAAATACCTAAGCACAACTAAGGCAAAGCGAATGCCAAAACATAGTTGTTAAGGTCTCAGGTCGAGGTCGCGCATAAAATTGTAATGGATATCTGAGTAACACATTGGCGCGTAAGGCTAAAAAACTCATAATTCCATACACGCGCGATAACGTCGCGCAAAAGAGGAATAATGAAAACGCCAACACACGTGTCAACATAATCAAGATGTGGCAAAATCACTTACAATATGACAAGGGTTAAGTATAATAAATTCCTTACAACCTTGTTCTTATTCCAACGTGCAAGCATATCTTATATTCAACAAGAAAACATGCGATATAAAGAGATCAATGGGGAATGCGCAAGATGCGAAGAAGGGAAAATCAAAATTTCATTCCAAAGCGTTGAAATTTACAAGTTTACAAGATGAGATACAAACTACAAATAAAAAAAAAAATGAAGGGCTTCTCAAGTCTCCACGTTGGCATCAGCCTCTTCATCATCCTCATCCTCGCCCTCAGCATCTGGCGCAGCCTGCTCCTCTCATCTCCAAACTGACCATAGTCAAGTTGTTCATCTTGAATGGAGTCTTCGAGCGCGACAGTGGCAGGAGCGGATCCTTTGGCCACGCCAGAGCCGCTAGCAACGCCAGCATTCGCCGCGCCATCATCGCCGCCGCCAGCCCCTTCGCACTCGTCAAGTAATTTCTTTAGCGCGACGAGATCGGGCTGGTCAGCAAGCGCGGATATCTGCAAATCATAAGCAAAAATATGAGTACAAAAAGACTTAGAAAATAAGTCAAGGTAATCTCATTGAGGTTAAAATACCTGCGCAAGGATGGGAATGGGAGTATTCATATATTTCTCCCCCATCGCGGCCATTTCCGCGCAGGCCGCGTCGCTCTGATAAGGGTACTCGGATGGGTTCTTCTTCAACATGCCATATTCATAACCATCCGTGAACCCTTCAGCTCGGCCCACCAAGCGCGCGGCAGCGTTGCAATCCATCACCAGGGCCTGAAACTCGCTTGAGTATTTCATCGCGTAAGCGCAACGAGTCATGCCCTGTGAGATCAGCCATTGGCGATCCTGCGCGAGGCCAGCAACAGACGTCTCGAGGGCAGGAACCTGAGAGTTTAATAACTCAACAGTTTCCTTAGTCTTTTTCAGCTCCTCTTTGTCGGACGCTGCTGCCGCCAAGATTTCTTCTTTTTCCGCCCGCGCAGCATCAAGTGCCTCCTGGCTAGACGCTGCCGTCGCCAGGGCTTCATCTTTATCGGCCTGCGCGGCCGCCAGCTCCCTCTTCAGGCGCGCAACCTCACTCTCCAGTGATGATTTTTCAGTGATGGACTGGACAAGAGCTTGGTCACGCGCCTCCGCCTCCAGCTCCAAGTCGCGCGCTCGGCGGGCGTACTTGGCCGCGTCCGCCTCCGCCGCCTGCAGCTTCTCCCGCGCCGCCTGAAGCTCATGCCCGCGCTTCACGAAGGCGCTGTTGGCACTGGCTCGGTTCTCACTGAGCTCTGCTTGGAGCTTCTCAGCTCTTTCGCGAGCATCAGAAAGATGCCAAGCAGACACCTTAGCCTCTTGCTTGGCCTCCGCGAGAGCATCACGTACTTTAACGTAATCAGAGCGAAGCTCTTGGGAGGCAGCAATGAAGGCCGACCCAGCAAACATATGATCGTTGAGCAGGTCGTCGCGAGCGCGGTCCTCCTGGAACCTCCTTTCAGATGGAGGCACAACATGAGCCCAGAATTCCGCACACACACCCATGGACTGAAAGGTGCTGCCTTCAGTAATATTCCATCTCGGGCGGTAAGTGTGATCGGCTTCCTGCAAAAACAAAGAAATTATCTAAGTCATCAAACATTAAGATGGAAGTCCGCGCAGCGGAGCAAAAAACAACCTATACCTGCGGGGATGAAGCAGAAAAGTCAGCGCCAGCCACACGAGAAGGCTCCGCCGCGAAACCTCGTGACGCTGCAGGGCTGGCGCGGGCGCCGTAGGAGTCTTCAGCATGAACCTCCTCATCCTCCTCTGAAATAGGCCTCTTCTCCTGCGACCTAGACTCAAAATCAGTCTCGCGAGGAGGGCTGTGAGCAGGAGGAGGTGAGGGAGGTCTCGACGCCGCCAGGTCGGCGCGCAAAACGGCCTCCTGCTCCTTAGTAATGCCGATGAGGGGAGATTCATCGCTTGCAGGAGCAGGAGCAGAGCCAGCGGCGCTGGCGCCGGCGCCAGGAGTGCCGCCAGAAGCTTGTACGCCAGCTACGGCTTCTATGAAAAAATCAACAACAAGAAATGGTTAATGACTTGATCTAAAAGAAAGTCAGAAAATAAGAGCGCAATACGTACCTTGGCGCAACTCCGTTCGCGCAGCAAACATCGCCATGAAGTCCATTCTACCCTTCTTTGAGGGTAAAACGGGGGACTTCGAAGCGACCTCCGGCGCAGCCTCGGCATCTTGTTGCGCTGTCGCCGGCTCTACAAACATTTGAGTGAGCAAAGATTCATTAGTAATTCTATCAGAATCGCGCTCACAGAATCATAAAAGATAAGCAAAGGATAACCAAAATATACCTGTTGAAGGCGCAACACCACTTCCCTTTTCCGCCGCGAGAAGGGAGGAGGTAGCGCCACCATATCTCAAGTGGACAGGAGGTCTGCCCACTTTGTGAGGCAGGGAAGCCAAGGAAACCTTAGTGGTAAACCCCTGGGTTTTCCCAAATCCCCCCGCCTGGGTAGGAGGATCCTGAACTACAGGGGCATCATCCTTCTTCTGTTTCTTACTGGCCCCTGCGCCAGTTTTCCCCTTAGCTTTACGCTTTAGTTGGGGCGGCTCCTCCTCCTCCTCCTCTTCCGCGAGCTCAAGCTCGTAATTTTCGAGCGCATCTACAATACATACAACAGAACTGTTAGCAAAATTTGGTATTATAAAGGAAAATGCATAAGTACAAAGGCTTACCAGGCGCATCGCTGTCGAAGACAAATCCCAGATCAACAGGGATGAACATGTCATCAAAGCGATCAGGGAAACCAACCTCCCCAGCGCCAAGCGCGACGGAGCCACCCTCCATGTGCTCATCATAGGCAGCATGGATATACTCCTTGGTGACTGCACAAAACAAGTCAAATGAGTTCAGCAAAAAGAATTATATTCGCGCAGAAGTAAAGCAATGAGATAAAACTTACATAACCCGTCGACTTGGATAACGGGCTCAAGCGCGCTGTCCGCCCACCTCTTGCTCATACCAACCCCCACCAGCGCCTCCTCATAAATGTTCTTGGCGGGGGATGGTTCAGCGGTCAGCTTATTAACCCAGGCGCCAGTTGGGTTCTTGAGGACACCCACATCCGCAGGCGCAGAAGAAATCGCGCGCATGGTCATGCGGATGGGGATCACACCAGCCCTTATGTAAAAGAACCTCTCAGACCAGTCATGAAGGCTCTTGAATGAAACAGTGGAGCACTTCACCTTCTGACTGCGAGGAACAAAAGAGAACCAAGAGTCTTGGATCTTGGGCTTGTAAAAAAACTGAAAGCGCCGAGGGGTGGGCTCCTCGCGCTGGGATTTGCGCATGAACTCAAAGTGAGTCATGCGCACAAGTCCAAATGGATGGACTTGGGATATATGAATCCCATAAAACTGAAGCACCGCACCCACAAACCTTGTCATCGGAAGACGAAGGTTGCAGTGGGTGAAAAAATGGCTATATAGGGATATATAGCCGGCAGGCGGGTCCGCCGCCGTTTGCCCGGCCGCAGGCAACATGCAGCCAAACAGGGGGGGAAAACCCTGAGAGGCAATAAGGCTGTCAAGATCAGCCTGCCTCAATTTGCAGGGGATTTCATTCCACCTCTTCACGGCCTTGGCCCTCCCTACCTCCTCCGATGAGACCTCAGCAGCCTTCTTCCCCTTGCCGGTCTTCTTCAATGTAGACATGACTAACGATTTTCTACGGCAATGTATGGGGGAGATTGTGTTGTCTGAGCTATCAGACATACAACGGTGACAAAGAACAAACGATGCTTCTGAACAACAGATATTTGGGAAGCAGAACAAAGATAATCAGAAGACAAAGAAAGAAAAGCTCAGAAGAATAAACAAGAAGATGAAGGATAAAAAAACTCTAAGGGCTGGCTTTTATAGGCCCAGGAGAGAGAAATTTGTTGGGTTTCTATGGAATTTACAAACTTAGTTAACCGATTAACTAGTTATAATATATGCGGAAACGTGATAGACAAACTAAACATATGAACAACCTAGTTTATTCATTTCAAGATTACCAATAATCTATTTACTAGAAACCCGAAGCAAGGATCACATGATACGGGAACAACTAAACTATCAAAGCATATAAACACTTACAATCTTAACCCTTTAAGAGTTTAGTAGGTGGTTGAAGAAGATGATGATGAATGCAAGACTTTCAAAGGAAAACTCTCAAACCGAATATACCCCGAGCCTCCAACACGCACCGAGCTATGCTAGGGAGCTTGAACACGAAAAACCCGAGCCCTTTTTTCTTCCCTTCTTGGCCGTGAGGTAGAGAGGAAAAAGAAAAGAAGTTTTCTTGTGTTTTTTTGATTACTTGAAAGTGTTATCTAAATTATCATTCATCACATGCATACATAGGGTAGAGTTATATCCAAGTCCACACTCCATCTCCTTTTGCATGTTGACAATTTGACCAAGTTGGTGGGGTGTGGGGCCCACCCAAAACCGGCCCCAACATATTTTATTATATTTTTTTTTTTTTTGTTTATGTTATATATATATTTTATACTTTATAAAATATATAAACACCCCATCTTTTATAAACCATTTTATAAAAGAATACATAGTTAAATAATCATTCCAATAATAATTATTTGAATAAATAAATTAACCAATTAATTATTTAATACTTTCAAGTAATCATTCAGAAACCCGATTTTCTGAAAGTTTCGTGTTCTGTATTTGTCTTAAAGATCTTATCTTAACAAATACATAATTGGTGTGTGTCTAACTCGTTATTGGGTATGACCCGACTTGGATCAAACATAACTAGCCACATTAACTTAATTATGTGTCTCGGGCATACGATATTCCAACAATCTCCCACTTGCACGAGACTCATAGGAAGTTAATGCTAATGGTGAATACCGCCTAACAACAGGTCACCACCCCTAGTATGTTTGACTAAGTGCCATTCAATAACATCATCCCCTTCAAGTCCATACTTGATATGATATAGGTAAGTCTTATCATTATTTCCCTTTGTTACTAGATGTCCTGTCAAATCGAAGAGACATAGATTGATCATTCTCTCATTGATTTAACTTAACAGGCCTTAGACATCTAAACTCTCAACACATAAGAGGAACAAATCCCATCTTGACTGCATACATCCTTGTTGACATCTCGTATGATATCTGAGCTCTTTCTTTTATGTCATCGTGTTACCGAAAAACCAAGAAGAGAGTCAAGTTATCAGACTTGATGAAAAGTCAGATCCAATATGCATCTCAGGTCAAAGGACACAATGATACTCGCCTTTACTCAAGGATTACTTATGATCAGTTGCACTAACTCCATGCAGTGATCCTCGAGAGCGGATCATGTCCAATATTTGTATCCCACAAATATCTATGAACCTTGGTGGCAAACCTATGCCTTATATTCATCACATGAATATCAACCAATCCGGGTTCATAATAGTCTTACCTTCATACTTGTTCCCACAAGCATGATCGACTACGGACGTTTAGAACAACATAAGTCATTCATGGATTAAACATGCAAAAATAGAACATAACTCATTTAATAATTAAAACTTAATTAATTTCATGAGATACCCATTACATTCGTTCTTAAACAAACACTAAACACGGATTAAATCCACTCACTAGAATACCGAAGTCCTAATGCACAAACATGACCCTCATGCTTTGGCCTATCGAGGAGCTTCGTGAGTGGGTCCGCAATATTTTGATCGGTATGAACTTTATGAATACATATTTTTCTCTTTTCAACTTCATCCCTTATGTAGTTGAATCTGCGCTCAATGTGCCTCGTTTTCTGATGAGCACGAGGCTCCTTGATCTGTGCAATAGCACCCTCATTGTCACAGAATATCTCTAGGGGCTCCTGAATGGAAGAGATAATCCCTAGATCCATGATGAACTTTTTCATCCATGCAGCCTCTTGGGCTGCCATTGAAGCGGCGATGTACTCAGATTCTGTAGTGGATAACGCGACAACATCCTGCTTCGAACTCTTCCAAGAGACAGCGCCTCCATTTAAGATGAAAACATATCCCGACTGTGACCGAGAATCATCTCGGTCAGTTTGGAAACTCGCATCCACGTAACCCTTTACGACGAGTTCCTCCTCACCAGACCCATATATTAAAAACATATCCTTAGTCCTTCTAAGGTATTTTAATATATTCTTGACAGCCATCCAATGACTGTCACCTGGGTTGTGCTGGTATCTACTTGTTATGCTTAAAGCATACGAGACATCCGGTCTAGTGCACATCATTGCATACATAATAGATCCTATTGCCGAAGCATAAGGAACATGCTTCATCCTATCCTGCTCTTCCTTAGAGCTAGGACTTTGGGATGAGCTTAATACGGTTCCTCTAGGAATAGGCACCAAACCTTTCTTAGAGTTTTCCATCCTAAACCTCTTTAGGATTTTATCAATGTACGCACTTTGATTGAGTCCGATCAATTTCCTTTGTCTATCCCTATAGACTTTTATTCCCAAGATATATGTCGCTTCTCCAAGATCCTTAATTGAGAAACGACTACTTAACCACGTTTTAACGTTTTCCATACTTGGTATATCATTTCCAAATAAAAGTATATCATCGACATACAAAATAAGGAAAATGATTATACTCCCACTAGCCCATTTATACACACATGCCTCATCACCGTTTTGGACGAAACCAAACGCTTTGATTTCTTCATTAAAACGATGATTCCACATCCGTGATGCTTGTTTCAATCCGTAGATTGATTTCCTTAACTTACAAACTTTATCAGGATTAGATGGATCGACAAAACCTTCAGGCTGAACCATATGGACATCTTCCTCAAGATATCCATTTAGAAAAGCGGTCTTGACATCCATTTGCCATATCTCATAATCAAAATGAGCTGCAATGGCAAACAATATCCTGATCGACTTAAGCATCGCGACTGGCGAGAAGGTTTCATCATAATCAATCCCTTGAGTTTGCGTGAAACCTTTTGCGACAAGTCGAGCTTTGTAAGTATCTAAATTTCCATGCATATCGGTCTTCTTTTTGAAGACCCACTTACATCCAACCAGTTTGGAGTTAAGTGGACGATCAACCAATTCCCAAACTTGGTTATCGTGCATGGATTGCATCTCGGCGCTCATGGCTTCAAGCCATTTGTCACAATCAGGTTGTGACATAGCATCTTTGTAGGAGATCGGTTCATCCGAATCAATCAAGTAGCAATCATCCACAAGAAATCCATATCTCTTGGGAGGTTGACTAACCCTACTAGATCTGCGAGCAACGTGCGTATGATCAACCATTTGATCATCTTCAACATCCTCGTGTTGAAAGCTAGTATCGACCAACTGTGTATCATCCAGTGATTCTTGAACCTCTTCAAGTTCCACTCTCTTTTCACTAGGTCCTTCCATAAGGAACCTAGTTTCTAAGAAGTATCCTTTGCGTGAAACAAACACTCTTTGTTCACTAGGATCATAGAATATATATCCTATATCATCCTTTGGGTATCCTATGAAGACACACCTGATGGATCGAGCCTCAAGCTTATTTGGGGTGTCACGTTTAACATAAACTATGCATCCCCATATCCTTAAATATGAAAAGGATGGAACCTTTCCATGCCACACTTCATAGGGTATTCGATCCACCTTTTTGGTCGGGGCCATATTCAAAATACGAGCCGCTGTGAGTAGCGCATATCCCCAAAATGATGGCGGTAGTGAGCTTCGTGCCATCATTGATCGAACCATGTCCAACAGTGTTCGATTCCTCCTCTCGGATACTCCGTTATGTTGAGGAGTTCCAGGAGGAGTGAGCTGTGAAATAATTCCACAATCTCTAAGATGACTTTGAAAGGTATCACTTAGGTATTCGCCTCCTCTATCGGAGCGGAGTACCTTGATTGTTCGGTTGAGCTGATTTTGCACTTCATTTTGAAATTCTTTGAACATTTCAAAGGCTTCATGTTTGTGTTTCATTAGATAAACATACCCATATCGACTAAAATCGTCGGTAAAGGTAATGAAGTACCTTTCACTATTCCTACTAGTTGGCTTGAAAGGTCCGCATACATCCGTATGTATGATACCTAACAAATCCTTAGCCCTTTCATTTGTACCTTTGAAAGGCTCTTTGGTCATCTTGCCTTGAATACAAGATTCACACTCATCAAACGAACCTAACTCGTTTGTTTTCAAAAGACCATTCTTTTGGAGAGTGTTTATACGATTCTTGTTTATGTGTCCAAGGCGACAATGCCAAATGTAGGAATCACTCAAACCCTTTTTGAGTCTTTTAGTAGAAGTTTGATATAATGAGCTACTTGAGGTATTATCATGAACCAATTCATAAATACCGTTGTTTGGTACAGCTTTAAAATAAAAGATACCATTAGATGACACATGCATTTCCGATCCTACAAATTTAAAGTCAAAGTTACATTGTCTAAGAAGGTGCACAGAAATAATGTTCCTAGTCAAACTAGGAGCATACAAAACATTTTTTAAAACAACTTCCAAACCACTTGGAAGTGATAAAGTGAAGTCTCCTCTAGCGACCACGTGTACTCTTGCACCGTTGCCCATGAAAAGATTCACTTCGCCCTTCTTTAAGTCTTCATTCTTTTTGAACCCCTGCAACCAATTGCAAATATGAGTTCCACATCCGGTATCCAATACCCATGTGTTAGAAGAAATAAGATTTAGCTCAACATTAATCATAAAGACATTACCCGAGGTATGCGCCGCATTCCTCTTGTCTTTTAGCTCTTTTAGGTAGACCGGGCAATTGCGTTTCCAGTGTCCGGTCTCCCCACAACCAAAACAAGGATCATCCTTATGACCCCTTGGTTCCACAACCTTTTGTTTCTTTGCCATAACCGGTGATTTGCCCTTACCCTTAAGATGCATAGGGGGACCCTTCCTTTTAGCTACCTTAGCCTTAAGATTGGGTTGAGATCGATTCTTGGATCTACCTTCATTGATTGCAAACACGGGTAAAACCCTTTTGCCCATGCTCGCCTCGGCTGTTTTAAGCATTGAGTGAAGTTCTCCAATGGTTTTGTCCCACCCGTTCATGTTATAATTTAACACGAAAGTGTCGAACCTTTTCGACAAAGAGTTAAGGATCAAATCCGTTGCTAACTCATTTGAGATGGGACAATTGAGCTTAGTGAGCCGATCAATATAACTTTTCATCTTAAGTACATAAGATGAAACTGGTTGACTATCATCCATTCTACATGCATGTAAGGCTCGAACCGTTTCGAACCTTTCCACTCTCGATTGCTTAAGGAACATTTCCTTAAGTTGAGTAATCATGTCGTACGCATTATGGTTTTCGAAATCCTTTTGGATTTCGGGAACCATAGTCGCCAACATGAGGCATGATACTTGAATGGAATCTTCCGTGAGTTTGACCCAATTCATGTATTCGACCTCAGTTCCCTCTTCCGGTTCTTCGGGGATAGGTGTTTCCAAAACATGATATAATTTTTCTTGTTTTAGAACAATCCTTAAATTTCGGAACCAATCCGAAAAGTTATTGTGGTTAAGACGGTCTTTAGCGAGAATAGATCGGAGAGATACGTTTTGGACGTTAGGGATTATGTTGTCGTCGACGTGTGCGGCCATCTGCAGAATTTTAATTAAGTTCATTTTAGTGTTTTACCTTTTAATTATTAATACCCTTTTTATATATGCAAATATAATTAATAATTAAAATCTAGAATCCAACGATAAACCCGACTCCGGTTAGGTGACCTTTTTCCCATTGTCGGTTTATCAAGGTAGTTATTCATAACAATTGCAAACCCTTTTGCAACTTCTAGAATTTATGGGACCGGTTCGAAATCATATTTCGTGTTGGCATGTTTATCCCATCAACACCTATTAGACCCCATGCTTGGGTGACCCTCTTCACATGGTTCTAATTTAAGTCGTCCTACTTGTATCAACTTGTAATATTAACATACAAACGGTTAGGTGACCTTTTTCCCATTTTATGCCAATATTACCTCAACATGTTAATTTACTCTATGCGGTTAGGTGACCTTTTTCCCACTAAGAGCTTATTAATATGTTAAGTGTTATACAAAAGGATGGTGTTTAACTTATTATCCTTAAATTTAAAAAGGGATTTTTTAGTTTTAATAATTCTAGTTGTAAAACTTTAAATCATGTTCTAACATGCATTTAGTAACATGATATTTTGAAACCATTTTCAAAATTCTAATTTATAATAAAGCCATTTTATTATGGGCGTGAGACGGCTAGTTAATAAATCCATTTTATTAAACTATGTGTCACGTAATTACCGATAATTATTAGAACCCGTTTTATGCTTTGTTAATTAATTCTATGTGACGAAGTTGATATCCTAATATCTAACAACCACACAATCAAACAATCAATTAACAAGCATACATAATTATACTAGACACGAGCCACTAAGTTAGACCACACTTGTTAGCCGAAACAAGTGTGTGTCTTAGGTCCGATCCTAAGGGACACATGACACATGGATGTTGTAGCTCCCACTCGATCCCGCATCCAAATGCTTCGAGCATCTTCTTCAACCTTGTTGTGATCCATTGGGCTTGAACTTGGGCCTTAGCTTCCATAAGCTTCCACTTGGGCTCAATTGGTGGGCTTAGGTCCTTTTGGGCTTGAATCCCTTAATGGGCTTGTGAAACCCATTATGACCATACCCGGCCCAATTAGGCCCAAACTTCCAACTTTGCAATCTTCTTTAATTTTACAAAATTAAATGTCCTAATACATTTTTTTTATAAAATAAAGATATTACAAATTACCTATTTATTACATGCCCATATGAATAAATAATTACAAAATAGCCCCTAATTAATTATTACAAACCGATACTTTGAATAATAAATTACAATCACAACCATCAATCACAAACAAAACATCCATTTGGTCTACGGCTCGGTCTAGTACTAACAAACATAACCCGATATGTCATAGGAACCCGTTCCAAAACCCCTTGCCTTTATCGGGCCTAGCCCAACCCATTTGGGCTCGACCCAATAACAAGATTATGGGCCTCGGCCCAATTAAAAAACTGCTTGGGCTCGGCCCAAACAAAATTACATGGGCTCGGCCCAAATGACTTACATGGGCTCGGCCCAAATAAAACTTATGGGCCCGGCCCAATAACAAAAATGGGCTTCGGCCCAAATTTCACCCGAAATGGGCTTCGGCCCATTAGCCCGGTTTTTATATTTTTTTTTTTTTTTTTTTGAACTTAGCCAAAAACGATAGCAAGATTAAATACAAAAATATCATGCATGTTAATTTTTGTATAAAATCTTTCAAGGGGAAAATAAAAACCGAGAACCCGAAGCTTAGTATCCCGTATCCCGGCTCTTGATGCCATTTGTTGGGTTTCTATGGAATTTACAAACTTAGTTAACCGATTAACTAGTTATAATATATGCGGAAACGTGATAGACAAACTAAACATATGAACAACCTAGTTTATTCATTTCAAGATTACCAATAATCTATTTACTAGAAACCCGAAGCAAGGATCACATGATACGGGAACAACTAAACTATCAAAGCATATAAACACTTACAATCTTAACCCTTTAAGAGTTTAGTAGGTGGTTGAAGAAGATGATGATGAATGCAAGACTTTCAAAGGAAAACTCTCAAACCGAATATACCCCGAGC
Organism: Bidens hawaiensis; assembly: GCF_021521415.1. NCBI lineage: Eukaryota > Viridiplantae > Streptophyta > Magnoliopsida > Asterales > Asteraceae > Bidens > Bidens hawaiensis. The sequence goes on along the minus strand of NW_027492143.1, from coordinate 184,156 downwards.
CTCCAACACGCACCGAGCTATGCTAGGGAGCTTGAACACGAAAAACCCGAGCCCTTTTTTCTTCCCTTCTTGGCCGTGAGGTAGAGAGGAAAAAGAAAAGAAGTTTTCTTGTGTTTTTTTGATTACTTGAAAGTGTTATCTAAATTATCATTCATCACATGCATACATAGGGTAGAGTTATATCCAAGTCCACACTCCATCTCCTTTTGCATGTTGACAATTTGACCAAGTTGGTGGGGTGTGGGGCCCACCCAAAACCGGCCCCAACATATTTTATTATATTTTTTTTTTTTTTGTTTATGTTATATATATATTTTATACTTTATAAAATATATAAACACCCCATCTTTTATAAACCATTTTATAAAAGAATACATAGTTAAATAATCATTCCAATAATAATTATTTGAATAAATAAATTAACCAATTAATTATTTAATACTTTCAAGTAATCATTCAGAAACCCGATTTTCTGAAAGTTTCGTGTTCTGTATTTGTCTTAAAGATCTTATCTTAACAAATACATAATTGGTGTGTGTCTAACTCGTTATTGGGTATGACCCGACTTGGATCAAACATAACTAGCCACATTAACTTAATTATGTGTCTCGGGCATACGATATTCCAACAAAATTTGGGTGCTGAACGGACTTCACGCGCCCCCACTCGCAGGTCTAAGCCAATGCGAGCGCGACACGTGTCCCTGACACTGTGTGAGGGGACATGAAAGGAAACTATACGGCTGCTGCCAGAGTTCACGCGCCACCACTCGCAGGAACGGACCAAAGCGAGCGCGACACGTGTCCCTGACAGCATGTGAGGGGACACGAAAGGCAACTGTAGCACCTCGAGCACACGAAAAGCCTGACACGTCTCCATCACTGGCCCACGTCAGCAACAACCAACCACGTACAGGGCCGATTCGTTTGCAACCAAAAGGATAGAATTTCGCGCAACGGTGAATAATAAGAAGTAACAGACAAACCCCTATTAAAGGAACAAACTGTTAAGTCTAATATCTATCTTGCCTCGCTCGCGCGAGACAAGATACACATTAGACTGGGGGGGCTTGAAGAGGTATGTACCCGCCTCAACACCGAGCGAGGCGGGTCAACCCACAAAATTACAGACAAGAGGCTTGAAATCAAGACATTACGAAGTCACAAAGCCAAAACCTATGCGCATGGCGCATATCACATATGCTCATGCATCACATGCTCAGGCATCATATGCCCAGGCACCTCACTTGCTCAGGCATCATATGCCCAGGCACACATATGCTCGCATATCACATATGCGCGCGGCGCATCAGCGCGCGGCGCATATCACATGCTCGTGCATATCACATCTGCGCATGAAACATCTGCGCGTGAGAATAAAGAGAAGACCTCGCGCATCCTCAGGATTGGCGCATATCACACATGCACATAATCAACCTCGTCCTTATCCAAATCAGGATTAGGGCAACCTTGATTGTGCACGTCAGACAACCTTCCAGAAGGTATCTTTTTAAGGAATAAGAATATGCTGATGTTGACAGCTGCCAAATGAAAGGTGGACAACTCAGCATAACACATGTGCTACCACGTGATTATAACCAATGAAAAAGCACCAGGTGTCCCAGAGGACATGTGGCGCAGAGCAATTGGAGGAGGCCAACAAGGCTGAGCCCAATCAGTGGAAACCCTAGCACTATAAATACAGCATCAACTCCACAAGGAGAGACACTCAATCATTCACAGTTACAGACAGTAACACATTCATATCACATTCAATCATATTCAATCACATTCAATCACAGACAGTTACATCCAGTAGCACAATCACACAGAGTATTCAGCTATTAAGCAATACTCTCAGATTTCCTTACTCACATATTATTATCTTCTCCACAAATACTTATTCTCACACCGGAGGGTTACCCCAAAGAGGACCCCTCTGTCCCTTTCTGAGGGGTAAGTTAACGGTGCTGTTCATTTTGTAGGTGGAAGAACCCAGATCCAAGAAAACCATCGGTAAAATAGTATAATCACACCCGAGGAAAGTAGATCGTCTACCAGTGAGTCGATCCACGTTCCTTCAGTATACCACGGGTGGGTCAAACTCTTCCAAATCTCCAAGATTCAGGTGTAAAGCCACCAAGCAGCTTGTTAATAGGCCTGGGGATATTGTTTTCAGATTACATCGTACCCACTTCAACCATATTAAATCTGGAAAATTCTCATAGGTGCCGGTGAGTTTCACAAAATTGAGTTGGAGCAATTTCAGGTTCTTCATCTTTACTAGAGAAATTGTTTTTAATTCCTGCAAATTTGGCATGCCACTTATCTAAAGTTAAATGTGCTAAATTAACGTTGAAGTAAACTATGCCCCAACTATTACATTTTCATAGATAACAACAGAATGAAGACTGTAGTTAAAAATGACTAATATTTTTCTACCTTTGGATGATAAAGGAAATTTGGCATTCAAAGTAAAGAAGAGGAGACACTAATGTCAGGAACCATTAAAGAATGAAATCCTAAGTGAATCCCATGCTCGTTGGGATTCACAAATCCCATGCTCGGCTTGGAATGGGTTTAGCCTATGGCGGGTTTCGAGTGCGGGGCAGGTTCGGGCCGGGACGGGTTCAATCGCCTCGGCATTGTTTTTGATTGGAATGGAATTGGGCTCGGAACGGGTTCGTGTCGGGTAGGTTACAGTTTGGGGTAAGTTTTGGGTCGGAATGAGTTTCGGCTCAACACGGGTACGATTTTGGACGAGTTTCGAGTCGGAGCAGGTTTTGATTCACATCGGGTTTCGGTTCGGGACGAGTTCGGGTCGGGATGGGTTTTGGCTCAGCACAATTTTGGGTCAGAACATCGGATTGTCCACCATGAAAGGCGTATCGACCGGAAACCCGTCCTGACACGAACCGAAACCTTTCATGTCCTGACACGAACCGAAACCTTTCCTGACCTAAAATTCGTCCCAAACCGAAACCTGTCCCAACTCGAAACTTGTGCCTACCCAAAATCTATGCCGGCCCAATACTTTGCCGATCTGCCCCTTGTCGATTTGTAACCCGTTCCGACCCAAACAAAGTAATTATTTTATTCCGACCTGAAGTTGCCCACTCAACTCGTTTGTCAGTCTTAAGGGTATGGGATAGGAGGATGTGAATTCAATAGTTTCAACAAGTTTACCAACAGAACATATTATAGATTTTTCAAAGAATCCATTCGTTTTCCGATTCAAGTTCCAATTCTCATTCCTTAAAATAAATTCACGAATCGAATGCCCACATAATGTAGTTATTGACTGTTAAATCTTGGGTAAACTGGTTTTAAATAATCCCAACTATAGGCTATTGGAAAATAATAGTCATAACTAACGAGTTGGTTGCTGATGGTCCCAACTTATGTAGTATTTTTTTCATGGCCCGCGACTACCGGAAGTTTAACTTCGTTAATATGATGGTCCCAACTTAAGTATTATTTTTTTTCCAACGGCCTACAACTAACGGAAGCTCAACTCCTTATGTGGCATGCACGTGTGTCCAAATTCTCCATATATGGCAAATACAAATACCACATTCTCCCTCTTTTCTCACCACCATGGTAGCCATCGCCACCACCATAACTGATGTGGTCTAAATAATACATATTTCATAAAGTATTTTCCTACAATTTAAATAGTTTTTGGTTGGTTTATATTGAAAAGTATACGAAATTAACAAAATATTATGGTAAATTCAGTAAATAATATTAAATTAGAATTGTGAGATTGAATGGAAAATTGAGAAGAGAGAGAGAGGTGTTAATGTCACATATTTGCCATATAAGGAGCATTTTGACACTCGTGCATGCCACATAAGAAGGTTTTGACACGTATGCATGCCAAATATGACTTAAGTTGGGATCGCCAGTAGCCAACTCATTAGTTGGGACAATATTTGCCATAATCCATATATACTTGGGATTATTTATAAAAAATTGACCTAAATCTTTATGCCAACTACAAAAGAAATACAAATAACAACTAACGAAGAAATCTCATTTACCTTTTTTTTCTTTTCAAGTTAATGGGGTTGGAACTTTAACTTACTTATGGCCAAATCTCCATTTTCATTAAAACAACGGCTGAAAACATTATTCCTTAGTTAATGTATCACAATTATTATTAATCCATTGTAATCTTGCTAAGTTCTAAACCATTATATACTTATCTGTTGTACCTCTGATGTCATCCCTTGCTCCACCTCTTCCAATTGGACTAACAGACCTTCAATTGTCTCTGAACCCTAATGAAGAAAGACTTTAATTAGAAAGTGAGGCTAAAGATTCATGCGGGAACTATCTTACCTCTCCTTTCTTCAACAATTGATAAACCTCATCTTTACACCAGATTCTACTACGCTTTGCGAGATGTTTGGATTCTTCACGAACGATTTTACTTGCCATATCTTGAAGGAGTTTATGCATTGCGAGTTTCATACCATCTGTTGATTTGGTAACAAGGCATCTGTTAATGAGGGTGGGGACCCCAGATTTTGCATGCCAATCTTTCTCTAGTGTAATTTTCACTTCGTATATATATTCACCAATAAACAAACAAGCAATATGGAGATACAACTCTCTATGACTGTCACATGGCAAGGAATCAAAACTCTTTCGTAGTACACGTTCGATTTTATTATCAAGATCTCCTTTCAAGGAATTCAGTGAATCCAATCTACTTCTCCACATTTCAATCATGTTATTTCTTGTCCACTGATCTTGAGCCACAACAGGTAAAGAAGAACCCAACACTTTAAGATCTAGCGGATTTCCTTCACAATATTGTGCTAGCTCTACTGCAAGCTTCTCGAAACCTTCGATAGGAATATTGGATCCAAAGGCATGCCAACATAGGAGCTCTAATGATTCATGACGATTCAACAATTCAATTTTGTGGACACGACACCCATAAGATATGGACCCAAACAATGTATCTATGTCTTGAAGCCTTGTTGTTATAATGATCTTGCTTTGTGTAGGGAACACCTTTGATCCAAATAAAGTGGTTAGTTTTTCTTTGTCATCAATGTCATCAACCACTATTAGCACTTTATTCATTTGTATTGCCTTCTGAAGATGAAATTCTCCCTCATATACATTTGGTATTATCATATTACTATTTCCTGAAATATCCCTGAGAAGCTGTTTCTGCACACCAAGCAAACCAACAGGTTGCTTCTCATGAATATCTTTAAGTAAATTGCAGCTGTCAAAGTTTTTCTTATTTGTGTAATAAATGTATTCTGCAAGTGTTGTCTTGCCACCTCCTCCCATACCGCAAATTGCTAAAACTGGATGATCAGGCTGATCAGATCTCAACCAGGAAATAATAGGTTCAGCTCGAGTCTCAATTCCGGTTAGATCAGTAGGTGTTCTGTGGATTTCGGAACCTAACTGATGGTAAACTTTATCAACAATTTTTGCAATAAAGTCCTTTTCATAGCTGGAACAAAAGATGGAACATAAGCACATTCAGAGCAAGACATTAAATTCAGGGTTGTCCCTGAGAATCGCTAAAAAATGTGTGTGTGTGTGTGTATAGTTTATTTATTTATTTAATTTTTGGTTCTGGCCTACTAGGGTGATTGGGATGGTCGCCCACCCTCAAAGCCGGCGGTGATTAAAATCCCAAAACATTTAGATCAAAATATTCTAAGAGATGTTTATATTAAAGGTTCCAGTCAAAATTATAGTAGCTGCAACAAGGTTTATGAACTATTCAAATAAAAAAGATCCTAAAACAATTTCAGTTGGACGGGCCATTAAACTTATCAAAATTAAAGTGACAGTAACAAGATATATAAGCTATTCAGTAGCAATATATAGAGAGAGATACTGATGCATACCCTGAAACAACCATCCCTTTCAAATCAGCCACCTCTCTTAAGGCTGCCTTCCACCGGTTCACATTATCCTGCGTCCATTTCGAAGCTTCATCTCCCGCTTTTGCTTCAATTGTGAAGCTTCCTCGCTGGTTCCTGACATCTGAAGGATCAACGCCATAAAACACCGGAAACCGATGTGACCGGAATTGCTCTTTTGCTCGAGGATCAATCGAAGCTCATCAAGACACCAACTTGAATTTGCATAATTCTTGGAAATTACAATTATTGATGCCTTTGATTCCGTTATCGCTCTCTCTATCTCTGGCTTTAGTTCTTTACCTTCATGGATTTCATTGTCATCTCTGAAAGTGATAATTCCCGCTTTACGTAAGGCCTCGTAAAGATGATCCGTAAAAGAATACCGAGTGTCTTCACCTCTGAAACTAAGAAACACATCATATTTGTGTGGGATTGGAGCAGATGAAGTAGAAGCCATTGAAACTAGATAAGAGGTTATGCAGATAACAAGAGACTATATATGAGGTTGTGAAATGAAGTGAATATTGATAAGAATATAAAGCCATCAAAAGGTCAAAAGTCTTCTCAAATATCCAGGGACAAATACGTCATTAGATTCACATTTTCTTGGAAACCAGTTAACAACAAGTGGGTGGTCAATCATTAATTTGCATGCAATAAATATTTCTGCATATTGCGTTTACCTGGTCAAAGCATGGAACTGGGAATTTCTTTAGCTGGTTGATATTATTCCTCTTCAACATGTAAATAAAACGTATATCTTTTTTCTTTCTTTTTCATTTGAATTGTTGCTCGGAATATGCAGCAATTAGAGTTGCTTCTTTGTGACTTGAGAAAACTCGAGGTGACTAATTCAAGTATTCATTTCATTATTATTACTATATAACAAATAACAAGTTTGGTGACGCAAGAGCCCTATTGGGCCATGGTATGCAAATTTTGTTTTTTGATATTATAGGTTAAGTTATCGTAGCGAACGTAATAAAAACCGACCGTACGCCAATTTTTTTGTTTTGTTTTAGTTTCGGTACATAATGAATGTGACAAAACCGACCAAATTCCCATAGACTCACTTCATCAACACCCGGGATCGACACCAGTCGGGTTTACCAACACTTGATATTTACCGACCGACGCCACCCCATTGGTCCATCTCAATTTATATATTTTTTTTGTTTTATATTTGGTTTTAATTCCGGTACAATACTGCACGTCACCGAAACCGGCTGGATTCTCGTCAAATTATCGGCTCAACGCCTGAGTTTTATCACCGTTCAAGCTTTACCGACATGCCCGGCGCAACCGCGCACGGAGTAAAAAACTAGTTTATTCTAAAAATGAAGGTATCGACATAATAAGATGTAAATTCACCTCTTATTATTTTGTGAAAATTAATTCGACAAGTACTAGCATCATGTTTGTGTTTTAAACTAAAAACCTAAACCGATCTTCTATCACGCGGTGAGAAAACAGTTTTCTAAAGAATAAGAAGGTTTGCGATATTTGTAGTAACATGTCAACATGCTTAAGAACTTTTTAAATTCGTGTCCTAACAAGTAAAAGTCATGTAAACATGCTAATAACCTGTTTAAATTTTTAACTAAAAAAAATAATATACACTTCTAAATTTCTAGATCTAAAGTCATAGTTACATATGACATTTCACTCATACCTATCAAAATCATTATTTATTTTTAATTGGATGTTATGATTTGTTTCTATGGTTTTTTGTTTCAAGTATGTTATGGATTTGTGATTTTTTTTCCAAATATGCTATGAATTATGAATTGATCAAGACTTTTACATGCTCGTTTTAAAACTTTTCTATTTCATTACACGTGTATTACCTATTGTGTTTTTAAATGGGTCCCTAAACACGTCTTAACATGTTAACCTGTTACTAACCACACTCGTGTTTGAAAAAATAACACAATTATTTATCGTGTCGTGATCATAGGTCATCGTGTTTTATCATGTGTTGTCTAACAAATTTTAACAGCCATACCGCGAAGTTTTAGGTGGCTATTTTGAAAACTTTTGTGAAACTGTTGGTTATTATAAGAAACTACTTGGTCAAAGTGGGGTAAGGAAGATAAAGACTGTAATTCCTCCGTAAATAAATATCTGATTCGATTTCCATAGTTTAGTGCATCTGTTTAAGTTCATTCATGTAAGAAATATTAATAAATATCTGATTCGATTTCCATAGTTTAGTGCATCTGTTTAAGTTCATTCATGTAAGAAATATTCTTGAGGTCTCTTGATACAACAATGGAGGTTCAAAGAGAATGATTATTTTCTGAATGAAGACTTGACGGCACTTGAATTTCTACAAAAGATCGAAGCTAGAGAATATGATCTTAAGTGTCAAAAATCCTCCAAAGAAAATCAAAATCCAGCTTTCTATGGTGGAAGTATGCCTCTTAGTTCAACAATCTCTCCAATCACTGCTTTTCTTACTCATGCAGTGAGTAATGTTTTATTGCATACAATACTGCTGCATGTATTGTTCCTTAAAAATTTTTTGTGTATGCCTCTTACTTTTTTTTTTATTATTTTATAATTTTTTGTTGTTGATATTGTTCCTTAAAAATATTGTGCAATAGTGTGTCTTGCATATGTACAATAATATATACAATAATGTTTTATTGCATACAATACTGCTGCATGTATGCAATACATACTATTGCATTTATGTAATACATACTATTGCATATATGCACTACATTGACCTTTTTTTTGCACATAATATAACACTATTGTATATATACAATACAAAAAAATGTGTATATATTATTCAACATTATTGCACTTATGAAAATACATACTATTACACATATGTAATAAAAAACATTGATGTATTGCATATGTGTAACACATCGAAGTTTTTTTTTCTAGTGAAGAATAACAACATATAAGAAGAATTAAAGAAAAAGAATTTTGAAAATATATTTTCGAAAAGATAAAAAAATATTTCTTTTTTAGTTCTCTTGTTCTCTCTATCTCTAGAATGAGTTCTCTACTGATTCTGTCTATACACACACTTTTCTTTTATATTTTTTTAAATACCTTGGTAAAAATTATAAGAAAAAATCAATAGTATAGTTAAAACTAATTGTTGTGAAAGAAAAAGAAAAAATAAATTAATAAGACTCTAGATATCTTAACATGTGACTTTGAGATAGTTTGCAAATTGGTTTGATCATTGGTGATGCGAACGGTTTGATCTATTGTGTTTGATTTTTCTCAAATAGTGAAACAAACTACTAATGGTTTGCTGATGGGAGTGGTCTTAGAAACTAAGTGCAAACGAGATGACATGAGCTACTCGAGATCGGCTCGTTAAAAGCTCAATTGACCCAAGCTTAAACGAGCCCGAGCTCGACCTTAAAGTAAGTTCATTTAATAAACAATCTCAAGCCCGAGTTTCACTTATCGAGCTTGAGCCTAAATGAGCCTATGGTTAATATAAGTTTTATAAAATATATTTAATAGCTATTATTTAATCTATATAATGTTATGAAAAAATAACTAATTAATATATATGATGTGCTACAAGTAGTAATAAAATTATTAACTAAATTAACCTAATCTAGACAATAAGTAATACTCTGGACTCTCTAAAACTCGACTAAACTACTAACATGCAAGTGAAATGATTGACTCTATTAAAGCAAAGTAAGTCCGGATATCGAACCAATGTGCCTCTTTAAATTACGTAAATTAACTAATTAGACTCGACAAACCGACACGACTATTTATTCTTATATTTGTTTAAAGGGGGTTTTAAATAAATAATATTAGACTAATAGATTAACCTAATTTAGAATAGGCAAGTAAATAAAACAAAAGACAATTTTATTTGACTGACTAAAATGATGATAAAAACCACATAGGCTAGAATCCCCTAAGTTGAAGTTATCAATTAATTGGAAAATACTTGTTATGGAACTGTGATTATAAAATAGACACAAAAAAGAAAACCCGAATAGGACCCCTGACCTTTTTCAAGAAGACACCTATGAGTTTCTAATGAGTTTTTAAGCACACCAGTTTTAAATATTAGACTCCCTTACGGTTACCTAATTAATTATGAACGATTACATTTATACGAATCCTACCTTACAGCACGGAAATCAAATGTAGTTTAATAAATTCAGTTGACTCGATAGACAATGTTATCCAATCAAACCTAGACAGACTCCTTACAAAGAACTAAATCTAGCAATCTTAATCAGCAAAGACCTATCATATAATCTATCAGTTTACAGCTTTCTAGATTAGCAGCGCACTTTTATTTGTTTGATTAACAATATTGTTCCTATGATCTTATTATAAATCAATCACGAACTAGTCAAAAACACAGTAGATGACCTAACAAAATCCTATTCTAAGAAACAATCACCAACGATAATGTGGAACAACAAACTCATCAACCAAAACCAAGCACACAAATGCATCAACTAAATAAAATCAAACTCTTTACTGACTCAAAATACCATAGCAAAAAGTAAATCCCAATCAAAATCAAACATTAACAATGGTTCATTGATAGCCTAGGCAGTATCTAACGTTTAGCCTAGCATCGGAATATCAAACAAAACAATCATAAAAGAAATCATGGTAAAAAACAATATATAGAAACGAAAGATTAAAAGCGATAAAACACGTAGTCTTCGACTTTGATTGAGTAGCACTTCACCGGTTGATTCTTTGCCTTCAAAACTGCCAAAATATGCTATCCTAAGCTCCAAGAAACTTTAAAATCGGCTGATGGTCGAAGGTTGGGCCTTAAACCTGTCAAAAACGAAGAATATCATGGAATTTCTGTCTCTAGGCGCCGCGTGACCAGGCTTGCCCTCCCTATCCGCGCGGCACAGCGTGATTAAGGGAGGCCGGCCAATGGCAGGTCCCACCGGCTATTTCTCTGGTCCTTTAGGATTCATTCCGGCTTCTCGTTTAAGCTTATTTTGTATTGGTTTTCTCCCTTTTTAACCCATTCAACTTCCGAAACCTATAAAACACAAATATGTTAGTAGTATACAAATTCTAACTAATAATGAACAAAAACTAGTAAAACAATACATTAGATATACGAGGAACATATATATAATTATCAGTATATCAAATATCCACACAGTTACTCTTTTTTCGTCCCTGAAAAAATTTAATACAATGGAATAAAAATCGGAAAATATTGTTATAAAGGTAGGGTAGAAAAATGACCCAAATACACCTGAAGACTACCCGCGGGTGAAAGAGTACTCCCTCAGAAGTCACCCGCGGAACACATTAATCACCCGCATAACTTAAGTCAGAGGAAGAACAAGAATAAAGTTCAGAGACTATTTGCGGAGTGGTTTAGACATCCTCAGAAGTCATCTGCAGGGTACCATTCCCACCCCGCAAAGGAGACCAGAGGGTGACGTTAGAGGAACAGTTGTAGTTACCTAACTTCCTTCTAGATGATTTGCAAAGATTCTTTCTTGGAAGGCACGTGATGCAACATCCAATAAAAGGAGGACAGCTGGCCAGGTTGTTATAACCGTGCATATGGCTATTTGTCTCATCCTATCATATGCGGACACGTGTCCAGGTTGTTACAACAACGTCTTCTAGAAGAAGGACAACTGGACCAATATTATTCCCTAATCCCTTCGGCTATAAATACCTTTGTCATCTTCACAAGGTATTCATTCGCTCCCCACGATCTACTCTAAATACTTAAGTATTTTTCTCTCCTTTAGAATGGTACTTATTCTCATGTTGGAGGGTGGTTACGGGAAGACTCCCCCCCCCCTTCATGTCATTCGTGTAACGAGCTTACGGTGGTTGTTTTGCAGGTTTCTGTCACTGGACTTGGGAGATTGAGCTTATATCGTTAATTTGGTAAGTGTTTGACCCGTATCCTGTGAATTCATTGATCTAATCCTGTGGGGATTAGATCCGTGTTTCTTCATTGGTGCCATCCATGCTTATGCTAGAATTGTAAGAGTTTTTGTTGTTCCGAACGACATGAGTCAATCTCTTCAAGGGCCGACAGAAACTCCAACTATGACCAGGCGTTCTGCTGGTGTCACTGCACCTAGAGGTCCGAATCTAGGTGATTTGGGACACATAACGATGGAAACTCGCCGGATTCGCTAGGAACTAGATCTGGAAGACAGATCTGATAATTCCCCCCGATGAGACCTTACCGTCGTAATCTTAGATCTGATGGAGTCCAAACTCCCAAAGAATCGTTGCGTCTGCAGCAAGAGAATGCTTGGGCTGAGTACGAACGCATGATTCGTGAAGAACGAATTCATTCTCGAACTTTAGTTTATGATGAAGTTCCTCTGAGATCTCCATCCCCACCTCCAACAGTACGAAGGAGCTAGAGACAGTCTTGGGACTGAGAGATTTTATGAGGAGGAAATTGGACTGAGGGGCCGTGACAGAGATTGCCCAATTGCGCGGGAATCCTCCCACAGAATTTAATATGATCAGAGTCATGATACCGCCAGAGAGATCCGATATATCGCTGTAAAGAGGTTAGTTACTTCAGCGGTGATAGTCAGATCCATGGAAGAGAAGGAATTAGTCATCTGCGGCCAGAAGTCCGTCATAGAGAGTATCACAGTGATGCGGAAGAAGACTTCACAAAACCTTACCGGCCCGCAACTTTTGCTGAGAAATAGAAATTCATCCCGCGTATTGCCAGGGCTCCATTCCCAGTCAACGTGAAAATTCCTACCACCTTAGGGAAGTACAACGGAATGTTTGATCCAAGCGATCACCTACTTAATTCCGTGGCAGTAGGTGGGGTCAGTGGGTGGACTATACCTTATTGGTGTCACATGTTCGCGTTGACATTAACAGGGGCAGCTCGGGAATGGTTCGAAAAATTACCGGATGGACAAATTAAGAGTTGGGACGATCTGGTGGCTAAGTTTTCTCAACATTTTAGTCAACAAAAGAAGCACACTCGAGATTCTTCTGAAATATTAGACGTCGTTAGGCGTGATAATGAGTCTATTGAAGACTTCATTTCTCGGTTTAACGACGAAAGTTTAAACATTGGAGGGATCAGCGAGGATATGTTGAGAGGAGCCTTGCAAGAATGTGGGAAGTAACGCCCTGATCCGCTGCTTAACTGGCAAGAATGGAATGCCGAAAGCATGGGACGAAATAATGTCCGCAGCGAAATTGTTTGCAAGAACTGAAAAGACTCTAGGGTCTGAGAGTCCTAACAGATACCAAAGGTGGAATTTCATAATTCGCGGGCGAACAGGTCAGCCAAAGGGTCAATTTGGTCAAGACTTCAACCTCCTGCGGAAACTTTGAAGCAACCAGATGCAAGAACACTGATTGGCAACAAAAATAAAGCAAGTACTCTCATGCAGAATACCAACAATTGGATTCCGCTGATAAAATATCCCTCAGAATTTTGACCACTGAAAACGTGAACTTCAGGAAACCTCAGCCGATCATGAAGAGGGCATTTCTCAATCCTAAGAAGCATTGTACGTTTCATGATGACATCGGTCACCACACAATGCTTGTGTTACCTTGAAAAACGAGATAGAAGTTGCGGTTAAATATGGAAAGTTGGAACACCTGGTGAAGAATGTAAGGCAGGGTGCTAGCAAAGCTTCCGCACAAGTTAATCCCGGACCGCCTAAAAAGCAGGTCAAAGATTTAAATGTTCACATGATCCAAAGAGGACGAATTAGTGGGAGTAAAAGGGAAGAAATTGACGAGGAAGAACAGAAAAGTGAACCCTTAATATTCCTGCGGGTTAAAGGGGGTCCATGTAACAAGAATCCGCTGATAATTACCAGTTTACCACCCTGATCAGTCACTACCAATCACAATATGTTTTCTTTGACACTGGAAGTACGTCGGATATAATGTATGAACAATATTTTGAGCAACTTGATGAGAAAGACAAGGCGAGGCTGAAGCCAATTCATGCGCCGGTGCCTGGCTCAGTTATGAGGTAATGCATCCGCGCGGGGTGATTTCATTTCCCATTATACTTAGTGATGGAATCTACTCACGAGCTGAGGATGTAGAAATCCTGGTTTTACCAGCCAAGTCAAAGCACGACGTTATTCTGGTACGTGAAGCAATAGGTGATTTCAATGCTCATCCGTCCACAGCTCATGGTATGGTAGGAGTTCCATCACACACCGGAGTAGCAATCATCCGCATAAACAGACATTGTTTCACGACAGAAATTTCAAAACTGAGAAAAGTACCAAAGCAAGCGGAGCAAACTGAGCCAGAAAAGCGGGTGTTGAATAAGAAATTTTCAAGTCAGACAATTACTATTGGACCTGCTAATTCTAAGATAGTAAGGACATTTTTGAAACAACTGTTAACAAGAAATATGGACATCTTTGCTTGGCAACCCACGGACATGACAGGCGTTCCAAGAAAGATTGCGGAATACAAGCTGCGGGTGAATCCAACATTCACACCGGTTGTCCGGAAAAAACGAAAGATGGGTCTTGAACAAACAAAGGCCATGAATGAGCAGGTTCAAGATTTATTGAGCGTCGGGATCATTCGAGAAATTCCGTATCAAACGTGGGTTGCGAATCCGGTCATTGTTCCCAAGAGCAATGGAACGTGGCGGATGTGTATCGATTTCAAGGACCTAAACAAAGCATATCCTAAAGACTATTACCCGTTGCCAGAAATCGATTTGAAAGACGATGCAGTGACACCTTTCAAGTTCAAGTGTTTCCTTGATGCTTACAAAGGATATCACCAGATCCGTATAGCGGCAGGTGATGAGGATAAAACTGCATTCCGCACTGACCAAGGCACATTTTGCTACAAGATGACGCCAATTGGATTAAAAAATGCGGGTGCCACGTACCAGCGTTTGATGGATGAATCTTTCAAAGATCAGATCGGGCGTAATCTAGAAGTATACATGAAAGATTTGGTGATAAAAAGTATTGAGGAAGATCAGATGTTGAGGGATATAGAAGAAACATTCAATACCTTGAGGTAGATTAACATGAAACTTAATTCTAGCAAGTGTTCTTTCGGAATGGAAGAGGGAAAATTCTTGGGGTAATTGTCACGAGTACGGGTTTCAAAGATAACCCAGATAAGGTCCAGGCAGTCTCCTGCATGCCTTCACCCTCGTCCCTCAAGGAGGTGCAAACATTGAATGGTAGATTGGTAGCCTTGAACAGATTTCTAGCGAATCATTCGGCTAAATCTTTCCCTTTCGTGACGACGTTAAGAAACTGTCTAAAGAAAGCACATTTTAAATGGACCGCGGAAGCGGAACAAGCGTTTTTGGAAGTAAAAAAGTGCTTAATGGATTTGCCTACTTTGACCGCGCCGTAGGCAGCAGAACTGTTGACTCTCTATCTTTCAGCATATAACGTCGCCATTAGAGCTGTACTATTGACAGACATCGGTCTACTACGTGAGCAGAACATTGACAGACGCATAAACAAGATATTCAATGCTTGAAAAGTTAGTCTTAGCATTGGTTTATGCGGTCGCACGCCTCCGCATGTACTTTCAAGGGTATCCAATCCATGTGTTGACTGGATACAAGTTAAAGAGGGTTTTAAGTAAACCAGAATTGTCTAGAAGGTTGGCTAAATGGGCTATTGATATGGGGGAACATTCAATCGAATATAAACCTAGACCGACGATCAAAGGCCAAGTACTGGCAGACTTTGTCACGGAGGTCCCGCAAGAAAAAGAAAAAGAATGTTTGATTGAACAACAGACCCCAATACCTCCAGAACGGATCAGGTGTGGTCATTATCTACGGATGGGGCTTCAAGCGGTGAAGGATCAAGCGCAGATCTTAGATTGGTCAACCCGGAAGGTCATGAATTTGCATATGCCATCAAGCTCGACTTCAAAAGTACAAACAATGAGGCAGAATACGAGGCCTTTTTGGCAGGTCTGCAGATAGCCAAAAAGCTTGGTGTACAGCACTTAGAAGCACGAGTAGACTCGATGTTGATATCGGGACAGATCAATGGAACGTATGAAGCAAAAAATGATGTGATGACTTCATATCTTTCACAAGCAAAAAAATCTTATTCTCCAATTTTTATCTTGCAAAGTTATTCACATCAAGAGAAATGAGAATAAGTCCATAGATGCTCTGAGTAAGTTGGCTTCAACAAACTTCGAACATTTTGCAAAAGACATTTGTGTCAAAGTCCTAGAACAACCTTCTGAACCACAACATCAAGTAATGATCATTCAAACAGAAGTCGATTCCTGGATGAAACCAATTCTTGCTTACTTGACATCATGAATACTTCCGAAAGAAAAAGCAGTGGCCCAAAAAATTAGACATAAAGCCTTGAATTATCAGGTACAAGATGGAATTTTGTACCACAGGTCATTACTTGGTCCACTCCTGAGATGTGTGGACGCCGAGGATGCAAATTTGTGGCTTTCATGCGGGTCCAAGGATGGTAGTGGCCAAACTCATGAATGTGGCATGTTATTGGCCAGGAATGCATATGGACGCAGTAAAAGAGATCAGAAAGTGTGACTCATGTCAGCGCCATGCTCCCAATATCCTTAGACCAAAAAAATGAATTAGTGCCGGTAACGTCCGCATGGCCGTTTCAGAAATGGGCCATTGATATCATGGGTCCATTCCCAGAAGCCCCGGCACGCGTCAAGTTCTTGATTGTAGCAATTGACTACTTCACTAAATGGGTGGAGGCTAAGACAGTAGCCTCCATCACTGCAGCCAGCATCAAGAAATTCTTGTGGGAGTTCATCATCTGTCGTTTCGGTCTCCCGCAAAAACTGATTAGCGATAATGGAACCCAATTTGCGGATGGTGGGCTTCAAGCGTGGCTGAAAGAACTTTAGATCATTCAAGTGTTCACGTCAGTAGCCCACCCGCAGGCCAATGGCCAGGTCGAAAGAGCCAACAGAACCATCAACGATGAAATCAAGTCGAGGCTGGGTACCAAACGAACGGGATGGGTGGACGAATAGCCTCATGTGCTCTAGGCTTTTCAGACCCAAAAGACGACAAGCAATTCAGAAACACCATTCAGTTTGACGTACGGCACCGAAGCTATGATCCAAGCTGAAATAGGGATTCCATCCGCAAGAGTGTTTTTATTGACAACAATGACAAAGAGTTGCGGTTGAACTTAGATATTCTTGAAGAAAGGTGAGAATTGGCACTTATACGTGAGCATAATTACAAGCGTCAATTGCATAAATATTATAACTTAAGGGTTCATAAATGTAATTTTTATGCGGGAGATTTCGTCTTCCGCAATAATGAAGCATCGGGACAAGAATTCTTAGGCAAGTTCGCTCCTACTTAGGAAGGACCTTATCGGGTAAAAGAAGTGTTATAAAAAGGGGCCTATAAGTTAGAAAACTCGATGGAACAAAAATCCCAAGGACGTGGAATATTGCTCAACTTAAAAGATGTTACATGTAAAAATATCATTTTGCGTTTCTTTTTGGCCTGCGTGCCACTAATAGCTAGCATATGTGAGCAAACAATACCATGTAATAGGCCTTCGAGCGATATCTTATTTAAATAATTATTTGTTCCAAAGTTATGATTGGTTTACAAACTAAACTTACATCCCTGGCCTGTGTGCCAGAAGTGGCCAGCATGTCAAAGAAATCCCTGGCCTGCATGCCAGAAGTGGCCCGTGTGTTAAAGAAATTCCTGGCCCGCGTGTCAAAGAAATTTATGCGTGCCAGAAGCGGCCCGCGTGTCAAACTTAAGTGGTAATACTAAGAAACCCTTTATTGACACACAAGAAGATCCTAAATCTAACACTTATATTATTCACAAAACAAAGTGTAAAAGGATAAAAAGCTTCTAGTATTAATCAAAAGATGGTTACATAATACTGAGAACCTAAATGGATAACACAAATTACAAAGGTTGATCTTGCTCACCATCATTCGCATCCGGATTAACCAGATCCTCAGCATCTTCATTATCTTGACCTATTGCAAAGTACGCCTTTAGCTTTTCGACCCCTTCGTTCTAGTCAGCAAGTTCTTCCACCGCTTCTTGAATAAGGAACGTTAAGTTATCAAAAGCTTTCGTCTTTTCAGCATAGCGTTCCGCAGTATCCTGGCCGTGTAAGTCAAACTCCTCGAGGCGACGTTTTCTTCTGCAAATTTCAGGCCTTCTTGAAACCTATCTTGACGACCAGCTTGGGACGATGCGACAAGTAGTTCCGCAACGCAGCCCCCAAGTTCAGCACCATCTCGAATTAACCGATTACCTTAATAAAGAATGTAAAGTGATGAACTGATGGATTTGAGTATGTAGAAAAAAGAAAAGGCATAATTGGTTCGGTTCGGATTTATTCGGTTTTTTTAAATGGATAAACTAACCGAAACTGAAAAATCGGTTTTTTCAAAAAACCAAAAAATTAACCTTCGGTTAATGCTTCGGTTCGGTTTTTCGGTTTGGTTTTTTCGGTTAGTCGGTTTCAGTTCGGTTTATTCGATTTTATGCTCACCCCTAAGAGAAACACAATAGGGCCATGGATATAATTGATAAGTTTACCGGATGAAGTAATAGAAGTTTTCATGCGAAGATTAAACAACATTGTTCAACTTAAGGATTCGAATGTCGAGAGACAAAGACGCAAATGATTGACTATAAAAGTTTTGGGCAACTTTCACAAAAGATCGATATTTACCATTTTAATAAATATATAAATCAGGGGGAGATAATATGCGATGCACTATTTTTCCCTTAGCTATGGTTTTGTCCCACTGGGTTTTCCTAGCAAGGTTTTTAATGGGGCAACATCTTCAAGCATATTAAGTTGATAACCAAGGAGGGAGTGTTATAAATATACTAATATTATGGCTATCAACGCCTAATATATATTAGCTTCCTCCCCAAGTTAACCTATCCTATATATACATCTCATTGTACCTCATTGTATATACACACCTGATTAATGAAATCTCTCTCTTTCTCCCTACAACTCTTTTTGTTAACGTTTTGCTATTAGGCTAGTTTCAAAACAAATATTCTATTATTTTGTCTCTGGATTTTTTAGAAGCATATACGTATAGAAGTATACAAAAACATAAATAACAAGTTTAATCCTAAAACTATTTGTGTTCTCTATTTCTATTGAATTTTGAGAACTTTTAAGGTTATGATTTAACTGGAACACCAACTATCATTAGCTTAAAAGGTTGAAGTGAGAGATCCGGTAACTTCGATTCAAAAGAGGAGAGGTTTTGGGTTCAAAACTCATATGTGACGAAAAAAAGGCTGGGCAGAGGTTTTTCGCACCTATAGTTTCCTTGGTACTCAAGGAATAAAGATGGTTGGGTGAACCAATGATATCAGTAATCCAAATTAGTCATTATAAAAATGATTCAATTGGACCATGTAGTTGCTTTACACTATCTTGGAAACCATCAACGAAGACTCTAAAAGGTCAAACTTCCAAACTACTGATGTACATAGAAATATACATCTTTTCGGCATCAAATAATCTCTAAAAACTGCAATTTCTATCTAAAAATATAGCATAAAAGACTACTTATTATAATAAAACATAATTTCAGGTGAAACCAAGCCTCAAACAAAGAAACAAGCAAAAAGACGAAGAAAAACAGAAGAAAACACAAGAAAACAAAGAAACACGCCCCCATGCCTCAAGAAACAAGCCCCCATGCTTCTGACACAAGGAAAGACAAAATCTGGAAGCAAAAGCACGGGGCCGTGCTCATCACACACGGGGCCGTGGACAAGAATGCAGAAAAGACAAAGAAGAATTGAGCACATGTCATTAAAAACCACGGAGCCGTGCCTACCAACCACGGGGTCGTTGCCACCTCACATAAAAGACAAAACAAATCTGGCACATGTCATAAAAATGCACGGGGGCGTGCTCATCAAGCACGGGGTCGTGCCTCACCATCCAGATTGCCTATAAATAGTGGCTCATGTTGCACTCATTTGGTGTGCCTTGAAAAGAATTCTCTCCGGTTTTCACTTATAAAAACACACACTAACACTCACTTTGAAGATCTAGTGAAGAGTTTGAAGGTTTGGAGGTCATCACCACTAATCATCATCATCAACCATCATCACCATCATTAAGAAGAAGGATTCATCTACATTTGGTTAGATTGTTCCAAGTTTAATCATGTATTTGTTATTATCAATCATCTTAATGTTTATTATCATGCTCATTATGAGCTAAACTCCTTTTACCATCTAAAATCTATGAAGAAGCTTTGTTTTACTTGATAATTAATCAAGACATGTGATGTAGTCTAGTAAAGTACATGGTTATATTACAATTATCTTTTGATGAAAATGTTTCACCATCTTAAATCACTAATTCAAAGTTGGTGGTTGTCAATCTCATTGGCAATCGTTCATGATCGATTCATGTTCTTGAAAGATAGAAATACTTTGATACATTATCGAAACATGGACCCATATATTGTATTTAGAAATGATGAGATATAAGTTATGGTGTATTTTTCTAAACCTTGGTAATCCGAAAATGGCTCTGCTTAGGATATCAAATTAGCTAAAGAAACCACATGTTAACGGAATGTGTAATTATAACCTACTTAAAACAACCAAGGGGAGGTTGTGTGATGAACTACAACCACCCGAAGTTGTTAGAATTGGTATTCGAGAAATTGAAGTCAATCCTAATCTTTCTACTTTATGAAACTACTTGCCAAATTAAATTGACATCATTGAGATGGTATGACATTAGGAAAGGGTGGACTTTAAAATGCGCATATCATCTCCTTAGTGCCAAAGATGCTCACTTAAGGTTTAAGGAGCTATCTATCATATATTGTTACGGCAAGTTTATCACATGTCTACATGTTAACTATCAATGTTAAAATGGAGTGGATTCTTGATCTTAAATGGTAACCTTCGCATAATTGAACAACTCATTTAGAATTTCTTATCTTGGTCACATATATATTATATATAAGTATTTACATTTTATAAAAAGTTCAAAAATTAACCCAAAATGACTAAAACCTCCGATTGAAGTAAAACAACGATTTATTATTAGAAACATTTGTGTCCACGGATCGATACTTGGTTCTTACCAATACTATTCTACATATACGATAGGTACACTTGCCTATTTTGTGTGTGTTTAATCTTTGTAGAAATCACTTTTATAAATTTAAAACACGATCTTGTGCAAAAGCTAAATATCCAATCTATCATATTTATACAAGCCGCGCACACGTACATCAACTACCACATAAGAAACATCTACACTTGAGTTTGAAAAGTGGTTTATTAGGACACCGCTCATGGTTGTAGCTAGGGTCACAGAAATAATGTTTACGAGTAAATACATGTGGAGGTAGGGTGATGTAGATGTGGTGCTCTAATCAAAAACAAGTATTTATATAACTTAAATACCTATAACTAGTATGGGTAAGTAAGGTCGTCTCCACAGGGAATCAGTGGAAAGTTCAAGTAAAGTTCATTATTATTAATTATTATTCTAGGCGGACAGTCGATGTCAAGCAGTTTGTAAAAATGATTATAAGAACACACGATTACTTGGAAAAGTTTGTAAACAATTATGAGAGAAAGATTCACTTCAGGTTCAGGTAAAGTGATAATCGACTAATCACAGATTCTTTAAGATTAATTGCGCAATAATTACTAAACCTAACAGTTGGGTTGTGAGGACAAACGATACCCTAACCGAATTGTTGACACAACTGAACTCCGGTTTACTCAATTACCAGTTTAAAATATGAAAATCAGTTATAAGCAATGACTAATGATTATTGGTTCAATGACATAAGAGCTAACCCTACATGTGATGAACACAACCAGAAAAGTGATGCAAAGTTTGACAATCAAAATCATAAACTGTTTAAACAATCAATTCGTAATGTAAAACAAGATTAAAAACAATCAATCAAGTTCATACTCATTCAAAACATAGAATCTGATCAAAGTTAGTTTACACAAAACCCTAGCTTAGACTGAATACAATGGTTTTAGCCTGACATCGGCATCACGAAGGATTCGCTTATCTGATGAGAGGATGAAAGCATGCGATGAAAGGACGAACCGGAGGCTTCGGGATGGTAGAAAATCGTCCTAGGGCTTGTACTTGGTTGAAGGAATGAAGGATAGGTCGAATGGGGGCTGAAAACTCAATATAATAGAGTTAGGTTTTAATTTCCCGTCTGGAGGACTTTAGAGCGTATCTAAAGTCCAGGGGTGAGACTTTAGCGCGTCTCTAAAGTCAACTTTCCTGATGTGAGTCTTTAGAGTATCTCTAAACTCCCTTAGCGCCGCTCTAAGGGTGTCTGACAAAATTTTCTTCATTTTCTTCATTTACTTTGCATCGGAAAGCTTGCCAATCATTATGAGTCTTCTACATCTTCGTTCCAAGCCCGTAATTCATCCCGATAAGCGTCCTTAACGTCAAGTATCCTGAAACACATAAACACGCCTGAAGTACCAAAGTTCACATAATATTTAAACTAAAAGTAAACAAATAATATAATAATATACACGACTTTTGCCCGACCATCATAGGGACACCCAAATAATGGTGTTATGAGGGAGCAGTTGGAGCTAGGGACAAATTAGGGAGGAGTCGGAGCACTTATTTGTTTGGATTCTGCGGTGACCAGTCAAATTTTTATCATCAAATAAACCGGGTTTGATAATAATTAGTTAATTAATTAAACAAGTTAACTGATATAAACGTAGCGGAAAGTTAAACAGATAATCAAACCCGACAGGATCCTGTTACAAACGACACGAGTACGGAATCAAATAATTATGATATTAATTACCAATGACATAGATATACCTTTGTGGTTAACGAATAACTATTCAAGACACCAATTCCATACCCGATCATACCCCAACCCGCTTCCCTACCCGAAACCGGGTATTAGAAAAAAAAACCCGATTTATGCACCATTTGCTAAAGGTGCACAAAAAAACCCGAACCCGTAAAAAAAACCCGGAACCGGTTTTCTTTATCCCGGGTTTTTAATGCTCGACCTCGTACCCGAACCGGACCTGATTTGTACCCGGTAATACCCGAAAACCGGAACCGGTTCCATACCCGGAACGGGGTTTTTCCAATACTCGAAACCGGATTTTTCAAATACCCGATCTACACCCTAAATTACCCGAAAAATACTTGAAAAATGTCCGAAAATACCCCTAAAAAGTGCAACCCTTTAAATAATCCAATCTATACCCGAAAAACCAAAAATATGGTTTTTTCAATACCCGGATATAGGGTATTCAAATACTCCGTTTAAGAATACCCTATTCTATACCAGACTCAAACCCGATACAGAGGGTATGGTTTTTAGAGACGATATCTGGACCCGAACCCGGCCTGGGTATTGCCAATACCCGATCATACCCGGACCGAGTAATTGAAAATCCCGATTAATGCACCTCTAGTTCAAACAATAATGGAAACCACAGAGCTTAATTGGACTTTTATCAGCCCAAGTATAAATCCAAGACCGAATGTTGTTTCCTCGGCCCAAAATACCTTTTAAATAAAGTAGAAGATTGAGTTAATTCCAGTTTCACACTATCAAACATTCAGGCGGCTTTTGCATTGTTCCAAAAAAGATAAAAACTTGATTGTGATTGGGCCGGGCCGGGCCTCTTTTACATTGAGCTTACAACTAAGCCTTTAGCCCAAAATCTTTCATCTAGAAGCTTAAAAACGTCAAAAGACAAAATTTACCCTAAAACTATCTGTTCAACTATGAACAAAACAGGGGTAGTATCGTCAATTGACAATCCTATACTTCACCGACTGCATGTATATATAAGGTTCAAGCTACAAAAGGTAGGGTATAAAAACCAACAATCAGCAGACAATAATAATAATAATAAAGTGAGTCTCATTCTAATTCTTTCTTATTAATCATCAAAATTATTATTATTGATTAAAAACCCAATTGATTTCATAATCGCCTGTTTACTGTAGTTGTATTGTATATATGAACCTTCAATTTGTGTGTATCCATGATGATTATGTGTGTTTACATAAACTACCGGGTAAGACCCGAATTGATCAGACCCGGTTAATTACAAATAGGTCGGTTCTCTGATTTCATGAGAATACCATTAACCTGGTCCGGGTCGGGTAGCATAAACGGGTAAGATCCGCGAGACCTAAATTGATCAGACAGGTTATTTACAATTGAGTCGGTTTTCGGGTTTCACGAGAATATCATTAACTTGGTCAGCTTCGGGTCAGGTAGCATAAACCGGGTGAGACCCGTTAGGTTCTCGGGTCCTTAGAATACCATTAACCAGGTCTAGGTCGGGTAGCATAGGCCCGCGAGACCCTAACCAATCAGACCCGGTTAATTACAAATGGGTCGGTTCTTGGGTCCGTGTCGGGTATTGTGGGTAAGACCCGTTGTTGAATTTGTGCTTATTTTGTATGTTGAAGATTCTTGTGCAAAAAATAATAACTGATGATATGTGTCTGTTTACTGTAGATGAACCCTGAAATTGTGTTTAATCTGTGTGTGTGTGTTGAAGATTCTCGTGTTAAATCATTTTTAATATAATCGGTGTTTTTGTCTTGAATCTGTGTTTAAATTATGTTTAGTCGTGGGGATACTCGTGTCTGTTTATTGTATATGAACCACGAATTCGTGTTTAGTTTTGTGTCTATATTGAAGAATTGTAATAGTTGATTTGTGCCTGTTGACAGTATATGAAGCCAGGCCTGTAATAAACCAAACGTTCATGAACTGTTCGCCGTGAAGTTCGTTTATTATATTAAACGAACCAAACATTCATGAACACACATTTTGTTCGTCCATTTATGTTACTTTAAATATTTATATTAATATGCTCGATTAGGTTTTAAACAAGTGAACAAGAATGTACACGGACGTGAACACAAAAAATTTTGTTTGATTATATGTCCATGTTCGGTTAAGTTAAATGAACTGACACGAGCATGCTGTCGTTCGTGTTCGTTCAGCCCGTTTATGAACCTTGGATGTGAGCTTGAATTTATGTGTAAATCGAAGATTTTTATTAAAGTCATGATAATGGATGATTTCTCTTGGTGTGCTGCTTGTTAACTATATGTTTGTGCTTAAATTTGTCTGTATGTTGAAGATTCTCTTGAAAATAAATAATTTAAGTTTGAGTTCTGATTTGGTTTATTTAAGTTTGGATATGTTGTGTGACTGATTATCTGAATAATAAATAATTTAGGTAACATAAGATTTGAAATATCTTTGTTGTTTTCTTTATGTATAATCTTGTATAATTGTTTTTGTGAATGTTGTTGGTTAAATTTGAGATTTTGGCTGGTTTATAGTTTGTCACGGACAGTTATTATTTGCAGAACAGCTCTTTGATGTCGACATTCGAGTTGTACCGTAGGTCAACAATTGGCATGTGTTTGACCGAAACGTTGGACGAGATGGTTTCAAGTGGGATTCTTGGTCCCGAGCTTGCTATCCAAGTGCTTGTTCAGTTTGACAAGGTATCACTTAAGCTTCTATAATAATAATATTATGTGTTAGTTTCATGTTGATTAATATGTGTATCATCGTATTTCTTGTTTTGCTAATTATATAGTCAATGGCTGAAGCACTGGAGACTCAGGTTAAGACCAAGGTGTCGATTAAGGTAAATACTTCTATCTGTATAGCTTACTAGAAAATATTACCGAGGCTAGTGAATTTTGATATAAAAAGTTGTTAACTGGTTAATCTGTTTATCGAGCATTTTAAAAGCAGTAGACTTTTTTGCTTGTTGGATGAAGAAAAGAACTTGTGCTTATCTGCTCAAATTAGTGGTTTGAGATTGCTTATTGGCATATTGCAAATTGATTATCTTTCTATGCCGGTTCTAAATTAGAAGTTTAATCCCGAATACTTCCTTAGAATAGGAGTTTAGTATCATTTTTGGTTTTTTAACTTCCAAATTAGTTTAACATACCACTAGCTCGTTTTAAAGCTTTTCAGAATAATACAGTGTTGATGATAATCTATGTTTTCAATAAAACTTGCTGATACGCGAGTTTAGAAATGCATACAAATACTCTTCCACCTCTAGGGTAGTAAGCAGGGTACCCTGTTAGTGTTTTCTAAGCGTTTGACCCATCCCAAGCTGTGCCAGGGCGAGCTCAGTCTTGAGCTCGAACTTAAACGAGTTGGCTCGTTTAAAGCTCGAGCCGAGCTTGTTAAGTTTTAAAATTTTTTATTTTTTTTATTTTACTAGTTAATTTATAAATAAATGGCAAAAATAGAATTTTTAACATCAGTTTATGATAAATTAATAAACTATAAAATTTATAATATTATATGCGTTATTTTTGTATTGTTTTTTTTAATAATGTTTTAAAGCTTGAGTGGCATAAATGCATAATATATGTATTATTTTTATTTTTTCTTATTTTGGTATGCTATTATTCTTATTATTTTTACTAAAATTTAGGGTTTAATACAAACGAGCCGAGCCAACCCTGGCTCTAGCTCAGCTCGTTTAGAAATCAAGCCGAGCCGACGAACTTTTTGAGCAGCCCTAAAGTAAACAGATTGTTGAGATGAATTGTATTGATGTCCTGCTAAATGAAAAAAAAAAGGTGTAAAGAGTAAATATGGGCCGAGCATGTCAGGAGTCGTATGAAGTGTATGCACTCAAATGCTTGAAACCTCATAAATCTTTTTATATAAAACAAGTATTATAACAATATAACTATTGTAATTTATTTGATACAACATGTTTTGACTTGAACTTGAAGATGTCTCGGTTTGACTCAACAGACTTGTTTTGTTTTGCCACTTTTACTTATAGCGCTGTGTAAATGACGGATATACCCTTGTTGGCTTATTAACAAAGTACAGTGTGGTTGCTGATATATTGTGTTATGTACAAAAACAGGGGCATCTGCACACGTACAGATTCTGCGACAACGTGTGGACCTTCATTCTTCAAGATGCTGTGTTCAAGTATGATGAGCGTCAGGAAAACGTGGGTCGGGTTAAGATAGTGGCATGTGACTCCAAGCTGCTGGTTTAGTGAGACGTGACGGTGTCTAGGTAAATTTTAGCGTAGAAATATGGTGGTTTTTACTCTGTTGAACCTCTTGGAATAGAGTGAATATGAAACTATATGCTAAAGATAATATACTCAGTTGTGTGAGATAATACTAGTTGGAGTTCAGTTTTTGGCTTTAAATTGTTTGGTCCATTTTGGTATGTATTTATTTGCGTTTCGGTATGGTTATTTTTATTATTATGTAAATGGTTTTTGTAACTATTACCTGTAAGCTCATGGGGCCAACCAAGACCCTGTTAACCAATGAGATCATATAAATTGTAGTTTGTGATGGGCAGACGTTCTTAAAGGGGTTGAAGGCGGAAACTAGTGAATCTATTGTTATATCAAGCGCGCCACCCTTTGCCTTGATTAAAGTAGACGGTTTTAGTCACGCGTGACATCCCTGTTTTGTGATTTAAGACAAGGATGTTCACAAGATGACTTGAGCCTACGTAAGCTCTGGCTCGGCTTGGTTTTAAAAAAATAAAAAGTTATTTCATCTTTTAAACAAAAGAGGAGTCTTGCTACATTATTTAAACACTGGGTTTGTAAATTCAAATTGTAATATGTTTATAAAATTTATAAAAGATAAAGTTCTTTCAACCAATTTTTAATACAATATCTTTTTTTAACATAAAGCCATTTTTTGAATCAACAAAATGTTTAAAACAATATAGCTAGAAACCGCTTGCATATGTACATACAAATATAGAGAAAAGATGGAATACAGGAATACTTATATTTCATGAAATCTATCAATGAAATCACATCATAAGATCTCGAAATCGTCAATATATATCCAATTAATCATTAGTTAACCGAAATAAACAATTTTGGATCGTTAATCAATCAATTTTTACCTTTTTTCACGAAAACCGTTTTTGAGTGTTTTAGTTTTTTGGCTGAGCATTTTAGTATTTTTGCCTTTGAGCGCTTTTGTTTTTTGCCTTTGAGCGTATCGCGTACCTATCGTACGTGAAGGCATTATTGTACAGTATCTCGACCCTACAAATATAATATAATGTATAGGTAAAATAAATCGAGCCGAGCTAATGAGCAAGCCACCCTTGGCTTGGGCTTGTATTGTTAATAAACCGAGCCAATTCAAGCTAGCTCATAGTCACGAGCTTTTTAGACTGCTATAGTGTAATACTAATAAATGTTTTCTTTTTGTCATTAGGATAACCAAGTTATTAATAAGCTGATTGTGGTTTCAATCATTCTAATAATTACATATGATTAACATGTTAATACATGCAAAAAATGATTGAACTTATATGCAAAATGACTGCTTTCTCTAAAGTGAAATCATAGGCTGAATAAAAAAAGGTCCATTATGAATTTTAACTACATATGAAAAATATTATAAAACTGAAGACAATATTATAGCGTCCTATAAAAATTCAAAGACATCATACTGCATCATTTTGGATCGATTTCACATGGTATTGTTATCGAGACTTCCTCAGGATCGGTAATCTTTTCAATTTCATATTTCAAATGTATCGACTTTACATTCTTTCCAGCTTTCTTCAAACAACTCAGAAGTCGGACTGGATCGATGCAACCTGAAACATTAATCTTAATCGTCCCATCTTCCTTCATAATTTTATGCAGGCATTCAAGAAACCCAAGTCCAAAAAGATTGAAAACCCTTCATTTATGGTTAAACGTTAACTTTGTACACATACGATACATATTTTATCATCAATAGACGTTAGTATTGATGATATAATAGACGATTTTACCATAAAACATTCCAAATTTGACTTAAGTTATATTTAAAAACTTGTACTATAAAATTTTGTACATTTATAAGTTATGGGAATTTTAATTGATTAAGAAATACAATTTAGTTTTATTTAAAGTGAAAAAAATGTTATATAATTTATTTAAATGCCATATTTAGAAAACTTATATTAAACCATATACATAAATACTAAGCTAGAGTGAGAATCATTACAAAACATACAATTATACATAGAACAAACAAGTGTAATTAAAGTTTTGTTTTTATACCACCATCAAAACATTATATTGTTTGATTTCTATTCTTGTAGTTGATATCACATTCTAAATTTTACTAAAGTTATATTTAAAAATTTGTACTACAAAATTTTGTACATTTATAAGTTCTGGGAATTTGACATATTTAATAAATACAATTAAACTGTTTTTAGAAGTTAATAGCAAAAATTACATAATATTCATGGGTCCTTATGAGAATCATTACAAAACATAAAATTATACTAAGAATGTAATATTTGTGAACCCTTGGGTGGGCAAAAGTAAAATTGCACTAATTTTAACGTTATTTTACTAATCTCATGAAAATAACGTTAAAAGTGGCGGAAGGTTAATCAGGCATCATGTGGTGGCATTGATAGCCGAAAGACAACGGTACATGCACCAATCAGCCGGTGTCCCGATGATTGAGTGTTATGTGGCTTATGTCCAAGGCTTGATGCAAAACTACTATCGAGCCGGGGGTCTCATCGATCGGAAGCAGCCTCTCTATCCCTATGGGGTAGAGGTAAGGCTATCTACGTCTTACCATCCTCAGACCCTACCATAGCTTTCCTATTGGTAGGATATACTGAGTACGAAAATTATACTAAGAACAAAACTTCTTAGCATGCACGCGTAATTTATAGACATAAATTCTATCAAACTAACCTTAAAACAAAGGAAAAAAAATCCATGAACACACATTACCTGTGCTCATGAAAAACATGTCGATCTGATCAGAAACTGTGAGTAGATCCGATGGCCGGGACGTCGTAAACGAAAGTATGGACGTCAAATTAATGAGAGAATGAATTGAGTACGTGAATGGTTAAATGTTAAATAGCTTCATTGATCCCTAAGATCTAGGTAGTAAATAGGAAAGAAATCTGTAGTTATATGCAAAGGATTTTTTCTTTCATAAACTATATTTTGTCATAATATTATTAAGGGAATACACTATTTTAGGAAGTAACTAAGCAATGTTTTAAAAACTAGTTTTCAAAAATTAACGTGTTGGGTTTTAGATTTTAGGGGTGTGCGTGGTGTGGTTCGGTGTGGTTATATGCTAAAACCAAACCAAAAATCAAAACTTCGGTTTTTGGAGTTTTTGAAACCGTTCAGTTTCGGTTTTTCAGTTTTCTTTTTTGGTTCGGTCCGGTTTCGGTTTTTGCTAGTTGAGCCTGAAGATTTTAGGCCGAATTTTTTTTTCGCAAAAATAATTGAATTTAGGTATAAATAATTTTGTTAATTGTAAACTTATAGACATAATTATACATTTGACCAAAAATATTTGAGTTACATATTTATTAAATTATTATAAATTCCTTAATATAAAATATAAAAAAACAAAAACTTAGGAATTCGGTTCGGTTTTTTCGGTTTTAATTTCATGAAAAAACCAAAATCGAACCGTTAGTTCGGTTTTATAAGAACATAGAACCAAACCGTTGATTTTGTTTCGCTTCGGTTTTTTCGGTTTGAATTTTTCGGTTTTTTCGGTTTCTTGCACACCCCTATTAGAAATAGTAAAATCGGTTGACTGGTTAACTTAACCGTGTAGTTCCATAAAAGTATGTGATTCCATTGTGTAGGAAAGACCGCTAGTTTAAAGCTGATCGATTTAATAGTATAGGAAAGAACGTTAGGTTAAAACTTTAATTGAAGGTCTAAAGTCTAAATAATGAAACTTATCTTGGGCTTAAACCGGCACGGCGGTATAAATTAACCAGCAATACCGAAGATTGAAAGTAGAAACCAATTGCCCAACTACCAGGATAAAATGTACCTACCATTTTCCTGGCATCCAGTTTAAACCGCCAAATCTATTTTATAATTGTAAATTTAGTTGTGTATTTTTTTTTATTGTATTTGATTTTTAGCAATCAATTAATCAACAATGCTTCCTAAACAACCATCTAGTGTTCAGAAATGTAAAAATAATGCTACGAGAGCTTCACGAATAATCGATTAGGCGTTAGTTATTACGGTATCTGGTTTTAATACTTTATTTTTGCTATGTTTATTGTTGTTATAACGTTAATCTTCGTTTAAAAGAAATAGTTCATTACTCGTTAAACATTTTCATTTCAACTCGACAAGGTACTTAAATCCTTGGAAACGGCTTAGTATAAGCCGTTGACAAAACTCTTTAAAGAACAATACACTCCATTTGTGATTTGAAAAAATAAAGTAAATCTTTCTTATAATAGAGGTGTGCGTGATGTGGTTCGGTGCGGTTTTGGGTTAAAATGAAGCCGAAAACCAGAACTTCAGTTTTTGAAATTTTAAAACCGTTCAGTTGTGGTTTTTCTGTTTTCGTTTTGGTTTGGATTTGGTTTCAACTTTTTTGCTTTTTACCATTCGAGCCTTGAAAATTTTAGGTCAAAAGAAAGTTTGTCGAATTCGTTGAATCTAGATAGAAATAATTTTTTTTAACATATTAACTAATATATTGTTATACATTTGGCCAAAAGCATTTCAGTTTACATATATAGTAAATTCTTATAAATTACTTTAAAAAATAAATAAATAAAAATATAAAAATTCGGCTCAAAACGGTTTTTTTCGGATTGATAGTTCACTATTCGAACTAATGAGGTCTTTGAGTTCACATGTCGGCATGTCGTGCAGTAAAACTAGATAGCAATTATAGTATTTTCAACTCAATACAACCACAAATCCCGTTAGTTGGGAATAATTTGAATGTCAAACGTAGCCTTTACTATTATCATTAACCATTTACCAAATGTCTCCCAAACCCGGCTTTTTTTTATTGGGTGTCCCCCACCGACCAATCTTTGCAATAAAGTTTCCCAGAGTAAATCGGGTGATACCAGGGTTGATCCCAGACCTTCACAATACTTTCTCATCTCCTTACCACAGACATTATCGTTAGGACAAGCATGTTGATTCTTATAAAAAAATGTACATAAATTAGTTAATAAATAATAAACGACTCGTCTCCCATGCATCTCATATATTGTTTTGTTCTACTTTTAACAACAAAATTTATGAGTTGGACAAAAGGTGTTACAAGTATGTCCGTTTTAACCCGCTACCACACCCATTTTGACTTGTTAGTTGTTACCTTACACGCTAAACTCTAATGTCACTCATCTACATTGTTAATTGGCTCGTTGCTTAGCCTGCTAAAACCCGCCCATTTATACACTCCCGACTAAGACATGTGCTCACAATCGAAAAACACAATACCCTCATTTATATAACTTCTGTACAGAATATCGTACTTTTCGAACTAGTTTCACCAACTAGTTATTCATGCAAATGCAGATTGAATGCACAGCAAAAACAAAGAAAAAAATATAAAATTACAAAAGAAAAAACATTTCACCGGGAATGGAATGATCATCCCGGGCCCAATTGTCAAACGAGAGGGGTAATAATGTAATTAACTTATGCCTTGAGGACTCCAAGCTTTCCCAATGAAGCACGGATATCAGCAGCACTACATTCTTCGGGTGTGTGAATGATATTGGTGCTTTCAGTAGGTGTAACATCAGAAAGCGGGTAGACTCTGTTAGCATGCAACGGATTGGTGGCGCCTCCGCCAACTCCCTTCAGTATAACTGATTTGTGAACGCCGCCTAGAAAGCCTTCGTAGTCGGTATCCCCACTTTCACCGACGAAAACCACCACCTTTGATAAATCCATGCCCCATCGGAGATACAAATATCTGAAAGAAAAGGGTTAAAAGTTGACTAGACCGAAAGAGAAATTTCAAAACACCATACTTAACTTTTTGATAGCAAGCCCGATAACGGTTATTATTTGCTAGATGGGCGAATCAGGTAAGATTTTAAACAAGTTTGGGTCAGAAATGGTAACTTTTAGATGGGTTAGTTAAACCGCAACACTTTTTCATCTACAGTTAAAAGAAACTTGTATTAATTATATGGTTAGTGGCGGCAAGATGGGGGATTAGATAGTAGCATTTTAAACGGGTTTGGGTCGGAAAAGGGTAACTTTTTTAACCTAGGTTAGGTTGACCCGCAGAGGTGCAGACACTTTTTTGTCTCCTCTCAAAATTTTGTATAATTAATGCTATAAATATGATCAAAAATTCAAAATTAGTGTTAAAACAGCTAATTTTTTTGTCTGTCTTATTGGGTTGATGACCCCCAAACACTTTTATCTTTCATTTAAAAAAACTTTATAATAACTAACGCGATGCTTTTTTGAAAATCTGCGGTGTTATTACAACAATAATCCAACTTCTAATAAAGATATTTAGGAGTTATATGCAAAAAGATACTCTTTTAGCCCTTCCGGAGTTCTAGCCAATCGACATATTTCCTTACAAGGACCAAAAGCAGAATTTAATCCTATCTTTTTTTAGACTGTAGACTAGAAGGGACATCAAGATCTGGATGCTTTGCACCTAAATTTAATACTATTTATAAAGAAAATGCAAAAACAAGAAAATGTCAAGGACCTGAGAGCTTGAGAACGAGATGCCGACACTGGAATCACATTTATCTTTTTCCCATTTTGGCAATAAATAGCGTGACAACGAAGAGCTTGAATCCTCATTAACTTCCGAAGCTCCTTAACAGGAGGAACCTACAAAAATAACCACTAAAATAAGAAATATAGTACGCTAACATTAAAAAACTAACCTCAAAACACATTTAAACAGGACTAACCAATCCGGGCTTGTTAATATTAAAAGCATAACAGTAATTGGTTGAAACTTCTTCATCTTCAGTTACAACATGCTCTTCATTTTTATTTTCAGCCTTTTTGTCAATTATAGAAGAAGCCCATTTCACCAAAGTCTTCCTCAGCCCTTCACCGCCCCAACGGTACTCAATATGTGAATGATAATATAAATCAAACACAAAGGGGTTATCTTCTGAATGCGAAGACGAATAATAAAGATCAGCCCCACTATTACAAATATATGCATCGAAAACCGAAGGATTCACCGATTTAGACACCAAAAGCGAGTGAATTTGAGCCATTTGTAAAGACGTCGCTAATATAAACCCGATCGACCCCTCACTTTTCTCGTCTTCTACCGATTTAAATATTTTTTCAATGTTTTCAAAAAGTGTCTCGATATCGTCACCATCGATCGCGATAACAAAAACGTGCGTTCTTCTCCTTATAGCCGGGAATTTAAGTTGCTCGTTTTTATCACCTGAAACTGTCTTGTGTGTATTTTTCCCGGCATTTTTTGAATATGACGAAACAGCATTTTCTAATTTATTGGTTTGATCTTCAGATCCAATTGAGAATTTTAAATTAAGAGATATATCTTGCATGTCTCTTAAGGAATCATTTGGTGAGTCAGATTCGGAATTTTCATCATCATCGTCATCGTTTTTTAGCCACCCGGGATGCCTCGGTTTACAGCCGGCGATTCTTGAAAGGTAAGTTTTGCAATGTTCGGTCCATGAGAATAGATGAATGTTTCTTAGCCCGTTCGCCCGGCATTTGGCCCAAAGTTGCTTATCTGCCACGAGTTTTAATAATGCGTCTGCAATTGATTGTTGATCATGTGGATCAATAAGCAAACCATTGTCAAGTACCTGCAATGATGACATCATCAGTTTTACTTGACTTATCTCAAATGGCTAAAATAAAAAGGTTTTGCTAAATGAGGACTGATCAACGGGTCAAACAGGTTGAAGTCACCTAAGGTACTTTTTATTGCATACAAACCTTCTAGATCGTTTTATTCAACGTACACTTTATTATTGCAATAATAAAGTTTTTGTAAACATAATTAGCAAATTATAATCTTTTTCAAACTGAACAATAGTGTTTGCGGGCCAACCCGGCCAGCTCATTTTGACCTGTGCTAAAGAAAGAGTTTGACCCGTTATCCACCTTCCGTCCATCTTCAAACATGTAATCTTAAATAAATTGTAAAGAAAATGAATAAAACTAACCCGATGAATATCCACAGGGCCTCCATTTTTTGTGGCAACCATTGGTAACCCATGAGCTGCAGCCTGTAGAATAAAATCTCATGAGTCGGGATAATGACATTATACCAAGTAGGCAACCTGTTTAATGAAAAATCTAATATGACAAGGAGGAAAAAAAAATTCACCTCAATCAAAGTGAGTCCAAATGGCTCTATGAAAGCCGGATTAATGAAAACACCCTGCCAAAAAATTAAGCAAAGTTATTTTTAACACACAAAAAAACCATTGACTGGTTAAATAATGAAAACAGGTTATTACTTTAGCAATAAATTTTTTGTAACCATATTCAATTTTCGTAATATTTTTGAAAAGGGAACAAAAAGTGTATGTGGGTCAGCCCAAGCCCGAACCGTTTCAGCATGATCCATTACCCGACCCACCCAATTTTCCCCCTCTACATGCCCGTTATTATCAGTTGTCAGCTATCAAAGCCAAATACAACATGAAGTTATTCAAAAATTACCTTGGTCTTGGCAGCTAGACGATAGATGTCAGGGACTTCACTCTGCTTATGATGTTTAGGATATGCCACTTGACCATAAAGATCATATTTATCAATCAATTTAATAATTGAAAGAAGCATCGATGCACTTGTGCTTGACATCTCGTCAATGTTATCTCGGTTACCCATTATTAATGTCTGCAAAAATTTAGTTAAAAATGTAACTTAATAATAAAAATAATCTAATCATAACTGCATAAAAAGAGTAATCTGAACATACAAGATTAGCAAGCTCCCTTAAAGGACGACACTCCCCGCATGCTTTGACCAAAGTCGTAAGGTTCTTTTTAGGATCGGGCCTAGCAAGAGCGAGTATCATGGGCTTTCGTGGGTTGGTGAAGAATCGCATTATCTGCAAAAAGATATTTAAAAACTGCAAAATGGGTGACTTTTAAGGTTGAAATAGTTTTTTTAAAAATTGAAAAAGACCTCAGCCCAGATAGGTGGGTCAGGAGTAGGCGGATGGTCTTCTCCTCCTTCCGTTTCACCATCCATATCACCATCATGTGGGACAATATGATTGAACTCCATTCCCGGAGGAATTACCTGCCCGTAAATAAAATGATTAATTATGTAATTAATTAAAAGATTAAATGACCGATTTGGGTTATATATAATATCTAAAGGGTCTATCGGGTATAATCGAGAAAGCTAGCATAAAACCTTCCAAAACATTTTATTCAAAAAAATAGATTATTACCGAAATAATATAATCTTTTCAATTTACTTTAACACACTAACTACTTGTATTAATATACCATACAAAAGTCTACCCATTTTGACCCACTGCCAAACCGGTCCTGCCCGCCCAAATGTGCCACCTCTAGAAAGGCTTGAAACGCTAAGCAGAACATAGGGGTATATTTGGAACTTACAACCATGCGAGGCATGAACCTGCCATAACAGCTCACATTACGCCTGATCCTAGCCCGAAGTTTCTTCTCCAAAACCGGGTCAAACCCATCATACAACCGCCACTGTTCATCAATTTCTTGTCTGGTGCTAGTTATAACAACCTCAGAAGAATCAAGACTCAATTCTTCAGCCTCGATCCTACGCATGATTTTATATGTAGCATTAATTTCATCTTTAGTTAATCTTCCTTGTCTCAAAAGTTGTTCCAACTTATCTCGACCAAGTGAGTGGCCCGTGAAAAGCATGGGTACGTTTAATGCTCCAGATAACCGGGCTGCTGAGTCACCAGCATCTGCATAATGACCGTGAATGGCAACGGGCCAGACTGGGTGTCCACCACCAAGTTGCTCACCTAAAACTTTAGACATTTGTATTATGTGGCTAAGTGCACCGTCAACAAATTCAGGGATGTGAGGCCAAAGAAGCTCTTTAGGGATATATTTGTCTTTTGGCCCGAATGGAATACGGATTATGTAAGCGCCGCTGCTTTCTCCAACTTCATCTGGCATAGCATCAGAATTATGTGGAGATAACATCTCTGTTGGTTCCCCGTAACTCCAGTCTACTTCGGGGCAGGCTACTTGTCTTGTAAGTAAATCAACTCGATAGACACCTGGCATTGAAGCTAAAGCTCTTGCAAGTTCTACAACATACTTAACCTGGAAATAAAAAGTAAACAAGTAAAAAACTTAACCTCGAAATGAAGAAAATAAACAAATAAAAAACTTGACCAGCATTCATTTTTTCTCGCATATCAAAAAAGATATTATAGACAACTATTGATTAAATTATCGTTAAAAAAATATTATCACAATGATAATCAAAATCTTTGAGAAAAAAATGGTTAAAAGTCACCCGTTTGACCTGTTTGACTTGTTCGATGATTTAGCTAATTTTGTATACTTTACACGTTTGTTAAAAAATACCTGACCACCTGTATCAGAATCACGACCAAGCTCCATATTTTCACCACGTATTAACCCATGAAGGCTGCACCAAAAGAACAAGTTATGGATAATTTGTATCATTATAATTCTAAATTGCTCAAAGTTACAACTGGTTAAGAGTCTTTTACCTTATTAATACAATATACAGTTTTTTCCCCTTTTGTTGATTAGCCCATGCTTCCATGGCATCAATTGAGCTCATTCTAGGCAACCGACCTTTGTGGCTATCACCGTGAGCAGACACGTCACTAACTGGCTCCCCTTTTTCCCCTTCTGATAAATCTTCTGACATGTCAGCAACTGCCAAACGCCTACCTTTTTCACGCTCCATACGGCGTTTGGCTTCTCTACTAGCTTCCTCATTCTCTAGCTGATAAACAAAGTTTCAGCATTAATAGAGCTTAAAACTAGGGGTGTGCATGAAAACGAAATGACCAAATCGTGACCGGAATAACCGACTTAACCCAACCCAATAAAAAACAACGATCTGGTTTTATGCTTTTAAAAAATCATTTTTTCCGGTTTGGACCTAACCAAATCAAACAGAAAAAAAAAATTTATAAGAAATTAATAAACTGTGTAGCCCAAAAAATTTAGAACCAAATGTGAAATAATCAGTTAATTATTAATTAACAAAAAAATTAGGCCAGACTCAAATATAATATTTTGCACCTTTTTTGGTCCCAAATGGTAAAATCGATATAATTATAAACCAACCCAAATCCATTGTGAAAACCGAGAACGATATAATTATAAGCCAACCCAAATCCATTGTGAAAACCGAGAACCACAAAAAGTTAAACTGAACGGTTCGGTTTGACTTTTGTGCCAAAAACCGGCAGAAACTGACCACACACACCCCTACTTAAAACAGTCAATTCACCATGCATACAACAAATGACCCATGGCCTAATGTAGCAAGATTGTTTTAAGACAATTTCACTCGTGTTTTAAGTACAATTACCCCAATTTAATCTTCACATTAAAGTTCTTTTATTTAGAAACTTCATCAAACAATATAAATTACAAGTCTAAATGTATTTCTTTCTCCGTGATGAAACACAAAACAGTTCAGAAATCAAATTAAACCTTGTTTTTCAAAATTAACAGAATCAAAACCTAATTGCTTAAAATACAAAATTGAATAGAAATTAACAATTAACAACAACACAAATTAAATAATATACAAACCTGCTTTTTCTGACGAGCTAAATTCCAAATCCTCCAGCACATATTCTCAAGCCTGGTGTTCCTCTCTTGAGGACTCCTCGTCGCTTGTGCCTTTAATTTCAACAACATATATTAGTAAAACAAATCAAATACTTTTACATCAAAAACATAAAATTTAATTAAACTCCATTCGATCGATCAAAGTTGAAATCATAACACAACAATTCAACAAACACAGATTAATCGAAATTGAAGTCAATTATATTCGATTCAATCAATCAAAGTTAAAATCATAACCTAACAACAACTCAATTCAATTCAATCAAAAGTCAAATCATAATCTAACAATTCAATAGTTCAACACACACACTGTTAATCGAGAATTGATATATCAAACAATTCAACCGAACAAACTTCGATATGATTCAATTGATACACGCAGATTAATAACAAACTGATGAGTCGAACAACTAAATTAAACTCAAATCAATTCTATTCAATCAATCAGAACTCAAATCATAACCTAACAACTCAACACTATACATACAAATTAATCAAAACCATACTCCATTCAATCAGTCAGAACTCAAATCATAACCTAACAATTCAACAGTTCAATTCACACAATATCAATCGAACTCAACTCAATTCGATCCGATGCAATTAACAAACCGCACTTCAATTCACACAGATTAACTAAAAACCGAACTCAATTCAATTTAATTCAATCAATCAAAACTCCAAATCATAACCTAAAAACTCAACACTTCAATTCACACATAACTAATTAATCATAAAAATGATAAATCGAAGAATTAAATTGAACTCAATACAATTCTGTACAATCAATCAACAATTAAAATGAAGTCAATTAAATTTCTATTCAGTCAATCAAACTTCAAATCATAACCAAACACCTCAACACACACAAAATCAACCAAACTAAATACACTTAACACTTTGATTCGATTCAATTCAATCAAAACCTAACAATTCAACACTTCAATTCACACACTGTTAATCACAAATTACTGAATCAAACAATCAATTGAACTCAATTCAATTCAATTCCATCAATCAAAATTCACACATAATTAACGAATCCAGTCATTCAAATAAACTCAATCCGATTCAATTTAATTCAATTCATAACCTAAACGCCGATTACCGAAACTGAACTCAGCTCAATTCAATCAAAACCTAATGAATCTGACTTACTTTAACCCAGGACCGGTGCAAATCGGTCTCATCAAATCCAATAACATTATCAACGAAGTATCGAGTCGGACTGAACCGGCCGCGTTCACGGAGCAGCAAGGATGACTTGGCATCGTCGAGCCCAGGGCCTACGTCGAGAATCGCCTCCAAGTAACTGTTGATCCAATCGTTTCCCGCCATTCGATTGGAGATTGGTGGTGTGGAGAGAGATTTATGGCGAAATTTGTGATATTATGATGTTGATAATATGACAAGAGAGAGAGAATTAGATGCATGTACTAGTACAGATACGAGAACAACAGAAAAACCGCTTGTTTTTATTATATTATAATATTAAAAATACATTTTATTCTTAACATGAAAATAAAATAATTTATTGTTATTATTAGGTTTATTTTTATAGGTGTTTGTTGTTATTTTTTGTTCGTATTTGCTAGTTTTCGATTATGAGACGTTATAAGTATTTGCTGATTTATATTATGTTGTAATTATTAGATTTTTTCTTTTGCTGTTATAAGTGTTTGTTGGTATATGCTGTTATTATTTTGTTATTGATTTTGATTATTTTGTTGTATTTTTTAGGTTTTTTTCTTTGTTATTATAAATCATTGTTTATGTACATTGGTATTGTAGTTAGTATTGTTTCTTACGTTCTCATTTTTTTATAAATTATTATTATTTTCTACGTTCTCATGTTAAGATTAAAATGCACAAGAACCTTCCCCTATAACATTATTATATTGATATAAAAACATATTAAAAAACCGTCATGTCATGTCAGTGTCATTGTCACGAGGGGTTTTTAATTTTAAAGGTTAACAAATTGTTCAAATGTGTTGCTGATTAAAATTTACTATATTGTGATATATTCATCTTTCAATCGTGGGGAAACTCTTACCTAAGGCCATTGTCCGTGAACACTTGCCTTGATGCACGACAGTGTGGTGAGATAAACCTTGTTTGGTAACTAGTCACATACTCGTCTAGTCTTCATCATCATCATGGTACATCTAAAACTAACGTTGTGTTTCCGAGTCTCGCTGACGAGAGAAACGAAAGAAAGTGAAGGTTTTTCCTTTTCTTTCTTTTCTCTTTCTTTCTTCCCGCGCTTTCTTTCCTTCCAATTTTTTTCAAATTGAAAAGAAACCAACTACCTTCATTTTACTCTTATATTCTCTTGTTATTCTTTTCTTATACTTTTCTTTTTCTTTCCTTTAATAAAGCTTGGGAACACATATATCTCCAATCTTTTCATTTATCTCTTTAAATGAAACTCATGACATGGCCATCTCAATCTTTCCATTTATTTTCTTTCCATCTTATCATTAAGTGAAACTTGGGAACGTGCACCGTGTAAATAATGGGAGTAGGAATCAAACCTGAGTCATATGAAATACCAACTCTCTTCATTACCACTTCACCACTTTAACTAAGTAAACAAATAAATGTATGTAAAGGTTAACTAAGGTGCTGTTTGTTTTTTCAGAGGTAAAATATCTGCAGTCTGCGGACCACATTTGCAAACATCTATAAGAAGAGGTGGACCAAACATCTGTAGTCTGTAAGAAAAAGACTGTTTGTTTTTTAACGTCTGCAGACTGCCAATCAATTTCTAAAAACTAATAAGAATTCAACAAATCAGTTTCTACAACTCAATTTCTATTAAAAATTAATATGTAAATAAAACTATTAAATAAATTAACGAAATCTTACATATTTTATCGTAGAATCAATTTAATTATAAAAGTAAAACAATATAAAAGTTGTAAGAAATAACTTAAATTTATGTACCACTTTTATAATAAAATTTAATATAATAGCTTTAAATTGGTTGTTCCTAATTATCAGTGAACATCAATAATAATGAAAACCGCTATATACAAAATAAAGAATTATATATTGGTTTTTATTTAACTCTTCATCTTCTTCGTTTACCAATTAGCCCCATTCGTTTTCTCCGATTGCTTTCTACGGTGGCTGCAAAATCGAAATAAACGCTTTTTTTACAACTTCTTCTCCTGTTTACTTCTCTACCTGTTACTCTATTAGCAAAATAAGCATTGGCAGTAACCCGACGGTGGGCACCGACCCAATTATTGACTAGTTGGAGCGGCGGCGGTGGAGGAGTGGAGCGCCGGCGGCGGTTACGGGGGTGGAGGAGTGCGGTGGTTGCGGCAACAGTGGAGTGGAGGTTGGAGAGGAGAAAAGATGGTTGGGGTTTGGACTTTGGAGTGTGTCTGATGAAGGAGATGAAGGAAAAAAAGAAGAAGAGGGGGATAAGTGGTGAGAAGTAAC
This sequence comes from Bidens hawaiensis, assembly GCF_021521415.1. Classification (NCBI taxonomy): domain Eukaryota; kingdom Viridiplantae; phylum Streptophyta; class Magnoliopsida; order Asterales; family Asteraceae; genus Bidens; species Bidens hawaiensis. Next base: position 142,170 of record NW_027492143.1, on the reverse strand, counting down.
ATGAACAACACACTTCAGGAGAAGAGGACGCGCAGAGGTTTTTAATGAAATGACTTCGGAAAAGCAAACACACTGCATACCACAACGTCTGCGCGTGATCTGCGTGGGCGCAGACAAAGTGGTCAGGAAGAGGTTTTGAGGAAAAACAAACAGCCCTAAGTTATTCATTTTAAAAATAAGAATAAGTGGGTGATTGGTTTGAAAAAAGTCGTGGTACCACGTATTACATGTATTCTTGAGTTTCACGTTGTTTCCTCAAATTTTATTTAAGGAAGAAAAAAGAGTGATGAAAAAAATGTATGTGTTTCTGAGCTTCAGTGTTTCTGAGCTTCATTTAAGGAAGGAAAGAAAAAAAGGAGAAAAAATGAAAGATTGTGTTCTTGAGCTTCATTTAAAGAAAGAAAATAAGTGAAAGAAGAAAATTTGTGTTCCCAAGTTTTACTTAAGAAAAAAAAAAGAAAAGGAAGGAGAATATTGAGTAAAATGAATGGGATTAATTTCCTTCCAAATTGGAAGGATTTAGAATAAAGTGAACTGAAGGGAAAAGAAGATAAAGGGAAGGAAAGATTGTTCGTTCTTTTTGTTCCCTCGTTAACTTAAGAACATAAACGTCATTGCAATATCGCATTCCTCCTTGGTAGCTCATCTCCCTTATTGTGTAATGGTGTGTATCGCCCCCCATGAAGGTGATGTGGCAATAGGTGGTACCAACTACACTTAATTTGAAGTGCATTAAGGGTGTATGGAGAATATAAAGAGCAATCGACCAATTAAGAAATTATATGCCAAAAATTGAGTGTCGGAAGATTTATCGTAGATGTTTAAAGATTTAAAAACGAAATATGTAAGATTAAAGAAAAATAAATAAAAAGTATTTTTTTATTGGTTGAGAACTCGTGCATTTATTCTCTCTGTCCCCTCTCTTATCGGCTTTATCATACCGATTGTTATACCTAAATACCTGATAACCCTACCCGAAATGTTGGCGCCTGTGTAGCCAAGCTATCCTAATCAAGTCGACCCCAACCCGAGCTCCACCCCAAACACCTAATCTGCTCATGAAATAGAAGGGTACAAAACATAGGTTAGTTACAAGTAATATCATTTTGTTTTTATTTCGGTTTGAAATTTTTTTATTTAGGTTTTACTCGTCGTTTTCCATACAAACAAAATGTTTGGTACATGTTTTTTTCTTTTGAATTATTGAGCTAGCTTTGAGTGGAGCAACAACATAATTCAGAATTTCAGATAATATATTACTAATTCCCCTACATTATTTTTGAAATTGTTATAATTCTTTATTGTAATTTGTAAACTTCCATTATAACTATATGGATAATTGTTACATGAATTCGTCCTAATAGCAGATATATCAGTATTGAGAGCTAAGGTATTTCAAGTAATTTGATAACCTTTTTAACGTAATGGGTATTAACTTAAAAATAGTCACTTCTGATTTAATTAATCAATCATTTTTTTTAAATAATTAATTTTTAGGAAGAAAAAAGCGTAAAGATTCACATGATTAAAGACAATGGGGGCCATATTAAAATTTAAATGCATGATTATATGTACGAATAAAGTTAAAACATAACTTAAAAGTAATAACATCTGTATCAGTGGAGTGAATATATGTATACTATATAATAATTATTACGTGTTTGTCTTTTCATATTTTATTCTTTCTACTTATATTACGTGTCCTAAAAGAACTCTATTATATTCTTTATTATTATTCTAATTATAATTTTATAAATAATACATTATATTATTCTCCCTTTACAAGAACTCCAGAAGGATATATTTTTTATGTTTTTATAAGTAATCCAATAACAAACACACACATACACACTACTAAATCATATTCAATTAAAAATAGTCATTAACGGAAAGGGTGTAATTATGATATATCCTAACATGTCTAAAAAAGATCGTGTATCAAACTACACAAGAATTATGGATTAAATTGTTATAAAGTTACATATTAAACTACAAAAACGAAGTTGTCACTTTCCATGAACAAATTTTAAAAAATATCACAACTTTTTACAAATTTTAAATATAACTTTAGTTTTCCCAAAACAAATTTGTGAAGATTTAGGTCGGAGATCGCAATGTCTCAAGTTTGAATACGATCCCAACCGAGTATTGTCGCATTGGGCCTTTAGGCGACGGGTTTTTCAGGAACGGAAGATGGTAGACTTGTGCTATCCAATGCTGTCTGCTATTACGGGCTTATGAGATCGCATTTTACAATTAGGTTTCCTCAAATGACCGGATTTTATTAAGTGGTAGTTATAAAAGTAAAATAATATATGTGGTTGGGTCATGAGTATATGAGAGTGACCTCACCTTAGAAACAAAAGGTCTTATCGGACTCCTTTTCGAATTTCAATTATGATCCCAAGAATATTCTCTTTTTATTTCTATGATAAATTATTTATTATATTAGTTGCTCAGAAACTATTCATCACCGATTTGGGCCAATAATAATAATTTTGAAACAGAAAATAGTTTTTAGTAGTTGGGTCAAAGAACAATATAAGACCTATTTTATCTTAAGATTGCCCACGACATACCACATTATTTTTATGATATTTACTAATCAAACTTTAAACTAATGTTAATTTAGGGTTTATGAATGATAGCATAAATGATCTCTCATATGTAAATTTATGATATAATAGGAATTTAACAAGGTAGTCGTGGATATTCGAGCCTTCGTTTTAATCAAAATCGCAAATGTGTTTAGGCGTTTAGCTAGAAGGCTCGTGTTCAGCTTATGTGACGGGTTTTGAGAATTAACTTATTCAACTCACATACTTTAATAATAAAAAAAAAATACTTAATGTTTTATGCCAAAATTTAAACTAACCGAGTATTTTTTTTTCTTTATTAAAAGCGAATTAAATATCACATTTATAGTTTATATTTAGTTATTTTATATATGCTTCTATTTGTAATTATGTTATTTACGGTATTAATTTGCCAAAAAGGGGGGGGGGGATTTAATTTGGGTTGTACGGGTTATGTTTGTTTATTAGTTGAAAACACGTTTATTTGTTTGCAAGCATTATTAATTGAAAATTTGACTTATGTATCTGCTAGCATTGTTTTTTAGCTTACCTCTCGAAAAATTACATATATTCAACACTTTTGTCTTTAACTTTCATGCCAATGAGAAATCACACTGACGGAAACTATTAACAACTAGATACCCAGAAATTTCAATCTTAAAACTTATTGGTTCACCAAAATCGACAAACTGTTTTTAAAATTTAACTAGTAATGTGATCGAGATGAACCCTAAGTTCGATAAATCCCAACTTCATCCCGCTTATTATGCATACATCTTTATTAAACAACAAGAGCTTATTTCACACCTCACATGAATTCATATAACTCTACTCTTCATATTTGTTAGTTAATATTATATAAAAAGACGTTTGTTCGCATTGAATATTTTAGTTATTATACATTGTCTATAATTAACTGTTTATTAACCAAGTTCCAAGTTAAGCTTAAGCATAGGTCAGACCGTTTGATTTAAATTTATTTCGAGTTCTTAAGAAGCCAAGACGCTTATCTCACTAATAACTACTAGCTTGCCTTACACCTCTCATTTTCCAGTTATGATAAGGTCAAATATATTAGTAAAATTTCACTTGCATTTTAATTATTCAAACTATCTGATAATAATTCATATTAGCCATTCACTAATGACACTTCTAAGTTTTTTTTTTGTTTTTTTGTGTGTTTTCTTTTGAAAGGCAATTGCACTCTTAACAAAAGGGTAACTCACTTAACTGTTTACCAGGGATGGAGGAGTATGATAACAAACATAAATTATTAGAATCATCTCTATTAAAATGAGTGGCAGGCCCAATAGCTAGTGTTCAAGCCCATTTCTTCCTGAAGAGATGAAAATAGAGGTGTGCATTTTCCTTTATTTGGCAAATGGTTCGGTTCGGAACCGGTTCCAGTTTGAATGCACAAAAGTCAAAACCGGTTTGATATAGAATCGGTTTGAAAGGATCAGGCTTGCCTGACTTTAAACCGTGTTTAAAAAAGGGTTTTGACCTGTTCAGGTCAGGTTTGATCGGATTAGAGCTGGTTTCAGCGCATAGGGTAACAATCCGATTTGAAAACTACTATTCGGATTGTTTCCTAACAACCCGGTTACAAAACCTGAACTGGAGTTTTTTTCACCTTTGAACTTCTATCTTTTAAACTTTACATCTTCATATTCATATACACCCGAAAAAAAACAATCACTTCTTTGTTAGTTGGGCAGTCCATTTGAGTTAGGCAAACAGGCCCAAAGATGTATTTTTTTTCCTTTTTTTAATCAATTTTTTCTAAGGAAAATCTTAGTGCTATATACTTAATTTGTCTTGTTATTGTCAGTCTAACATTGTTGCTACAACAATTATTAGATCAAAGATGGTTTAGACAACTCTTGATCTTGATGGCTTGAACGGTTTCTGCTAAGATGAACAACCGTTAGCTCACCGTAGGAGGGGTCTCATGCGATTAACCTCTGACATGAGAATAAGTTAATATGTTCTTCTCGCTTTAGAATATTCGATTTGGTTAATTGAGATGCATTGCTAAGAGTAAAACAAATCTATTAAATTTAAATTCACAGTTTTGTCGTCTCACAAAACAGTTTGGCGAGCGTGGAGGTCGGGTTTTATCCGGTGAATCTCTCAACAGGTGGACCGCTAGGGGCTCCGTCCGTCCGGACTAATGGCCGGCTCGGACTACCTTTAGCCAATGGGGGCCGCGTACGGGGTACCCGGCGTTACTTAGTTGGCCGTTCAAAAAAAATGATAAGCAACTTGTAATGGACATGTTTCGGATTTATGTCAAATTAAGTTATTTCATCATGTAAAATTTTGTAAACTTGAATTTTTTTTTCACGAAAAGAAACACACTTTTTCTTATAGAAATAGTTTTCTTTTCTTTTTAAAACTAATATTTAGATAAGATTCCCTTTCATATAGCAATTTTTTTGGAAAAATAAAAATAACTCACCTTGATTTATAAAAATTCTGAAAGTCTTCAATTTATTTTGTAAACATTATAGTTTTGTTATAGTTAAATACGTTAGAGGTATTTTGAGAACTCTTTTTTTTTTTCGAACTGTGGTATTTTGAGAACTCTTAGTTTTAGAAAGTTTCATTTAAACTTATAGGAAGATTATTTTTTATAAAACTTTGTTTAAATTTTGCAAGAGTCAATCAGGTGTTTTTTCATCATGCTATGACATTTATCAATATTTCGCTTTGCCACTTGATATTTCATTTATCGTGAACTTGTCATTGTCGCCAAGTAGTCTCGACTACACATAATAAGGATGTTTTGTTGCTAAGAAGAATGTGTACAATGGCTGGATCATAGATTCATGACCGAGTCTTCATACTGAGCGTAGGTGTCACACCCTGACTTAAGGCCTAGGCGTGTGACCACAAGTTGGTGTCTATTTTGTAAATATATTAGAGTTTATGGGTTAATTTTAGCGGAAGACTTTATGTTGAATATAATATTAATTTACATTGAAAATTTACTTGGGAATTAAACACCCAAGTATAGTTTACAAAATATATGTTTCATAATACAAGGATTTGTTTATTAAAAACGGAGCCATCTTGTACGCGCTTCTATCTTCATAAGACTCCAATCCTTGCTAATGTTACTAATGCTTAATTACCTGCAATGGGTTGGAAAAATACGTCAGCTATATGCTGGTGAACACGTATGACTCGATAAAACATTTTGAATGACGATTACAATACAAACATAGTTTTCTTGACAAACTCAGTGGAAGCATTACTACTTCCGGTGTATGTACCACTGCCCTACACACATAACGGTATTCCCCGAGCCAAACGGCCATGAACTGAGAACTGGTCATGACCGTTTAAGCTCGCGGCTTCATTGCCTTTGTTTGATTGATTGGGCTTTAACAGTTATGTCTGGATCCATACACATGCGTATTCGGTCTGAGTTGATTTATTCTCTACTTTGTATTATAACGTTTTTAGAGATCACATGATCTCATGTAGACATTGATTGACTCGTTAAGACAAACACCCGTTCGTCTCATTGAGTATAAATATGTTTTGACTGATTGAAAAGGTTAACGTATTCACCTGTACCGTCGATGTTGAAAACCTTGAGTGATTGATTGATTGATTGTGAATGATATTAACCTATATACAAACTAGGTTTGTATAAACATTTTGAATGATGATTAAGCTATGATTGTAAGCTTAACCTTGAAATCGTTTATCTTTGCATGTGAATGAAAACACTTGTTTTATGTGACGTTTGATATAACATGCTTTGGCCTAATAGGTTTTAACACGTTGGTAAGTAAACGGGTCCCTCGGTTGATTGGGATTTGTACGAATTACTTTTCCTTAGGCAAGAAACTTACTACTAGTGATATCCCCCTTCCAGTTACTACATGCCCGTCAAAATATATTTTTTGTTTGACATTACTTCATCATGAAGTAACGTTTATGAAAACTTGACTGCGAATGAGATTGTTTATAAAATATGATCAAGGTTAAAGGCCATAGCCTCGTTTGATAGTCTAAGCTATAATGTAAATAACTTAAACATAACTCCTACCTTAAACGAGAACTTAGATTGATAATAAGAGAAAGACAGGATCTTGATCTACTTGATTATATGCTTGCTACTCGATTATGACTTCGTTCCTTGCATGAATCACGAGAAAACAGCACGTCGGCTTGTTACAGCAAAGGGGCACACCTTACGAGGTTAAGTGTGTGTAAATGGAGGTGAGTTTGGGATTAATGGAGCTCATACCCGTCCTCCCCTTTTATAGCCGTTTTTGGACCCCATCACGGTACGCGATGGGTTCCTTGTACCCTATCGCGTACCGCGGCGCCGCAAAAGACGCCGCCTTATGCGGTGGTGACACGTGGCCTGTCATATCGTGCACGTGTTGACACGTGGTTGGACGCGTGTCCGGTGATTCATCAAGTCCATCGCGCTACGCGATGGGTTAAGACTTACCCCGTCGCGTATCGCGATGAGTTCATATTTTCAAAATGTACATTTTTGGTCCCTATACTTTCTAAGTTAGTATTTTTAAACTAAAACTTATAGGGTTTGAGACGTGGTGTTACGTCCTCCCCACCTTTTGAATAATCTCGTCCTCGAGATTTATTGGAATAGATAGGGATACTTTTTCTTCATTTCAGACTCGAGCTCCCACGTATACTCGGGTCCTCGTCTTGAATCCCATTTGACTTTCACAAGTTTAAGTCGTTTGTGTTTGAGAAATTTAATCATGCTATCTTCTATCTGAATCGGCTTTTCTACAAACTTAAGCTTTTCGTTGATCTTGACATCTTTCAATGGCATTGCTAGGGTTTCGTCGGCTAAACACTTGCGTAGATTGGATACGTGGAACACGTCGTGAATACCTTTCATTTCATTAGGTAATTCCAGTCGGTATGCAACTGGTCCAATTCTTTCGAGTATCTTGAATGGTCTGACAAATCGTGGACTCAATTTTCCTTTCTTTCCAAATCTTACTACACCTTTCCAAGGCGATACTTTCAATAACACTTTGTCGCCTTCTTTGAATTCTAATGGCTTGCGGCGAATGTCCGCATAACTCTTTTGCCTATCCCTTGCCGTTTTCAATCGTTCACGGATTTGTATTATTTGATCGGTGGTTCTTTGAACAATCTCGGGTCCTGATAACTGACTATCACCTGTTTCAGACCAGCATACAGGTGTCCTACACTTACGTCCATATAATGCTTCAAATGGTGTTGCTTGGATATTCGTATGATAACTGTTGTTGTACGAGAATTCCATCAAGGCAAGATGGGTATCCCAGCTTCCTCCTAAATCAATAACGCAAGCATGAAGCCTATCTTCTAGGGTTTGAATTGTGCGTTCACTTTGGCCATCAGTTTGGGGATGGTAAGCAGTACTTAAATTTAGTCACGTCCCCATGGCTTTTTGAAAACTTGACTGTCACACCCTCAAAATCCACTAACGGAGTTTTACCGTCAGAGGGTGTGAACTAACAGGATCGGAATCATTAGTTATAATCAAACACCATAAGTAAAGTTTTCAAACCACGAAAACATTTAAGTGTAAATAAGTGCGGAAGCGTAAAATCATAAACCAAGTGTTGCGTCACGCAGGACGACTTAAAACCCAGTTAATAACAGTTTAAAAACAAGTTTGCAAAAACGATAGAGTTCAATGTAATGCATGTTCCTATACCGCCCGCCCGCCTCGGCTACCTGAGAATAACATACTAAAAGTGTCAACACGGGGTTGGTGAGTTCACAAGTTTATATAAATAAAGCGTTTGCGTTTACGTTTTGCGTTTGCGTTTGCGTTACCAGATAATGTTAAGTCAATTATATATCGATAGGTAGCTAGCCTATACAACAAGTATTACTAAGTGTTCGACACCGAAGCTGACTGTTTATCAATTGCCTTGCCACCATGTCTACCACGACCATGGAAAATGTGTTAGCCAAGATTACACCCACTCGACCTCCAGTCGAGTTTAGAGTTTGGTGGGGTTTGTCAAACCCAGTAGTACTACTCAACAATGACTCGCTATTATACAAATATTAACCGGTTCGATGTTATGAAGGACTTTAGTTGGTTCGTTTGCCACTTAGCCTTTACAAGTGATATATAACTAATAACAAAATCTAAAGCGTTTTGGAGTATGTTATCTCCCCCAAGTAAAAAGCGTTTAAAAGAGTAAAAGGGGAACGTGAAACTCACTGTTTGCGAAGAATTCAAAAACAAGTCAACCAAGAGATGCGCGTCACAGAAAATCCTCACTAGCGTTCTAAAACAAGAATGAGATTTTCTAAGTGTTGGAACTATTATTGAGTCTCTAGACTCGGCACATAATACCTATACATAAGACACGTTTCGTGTTTCGTTTGTGAATTGTGTGTGACTTAACAAACACATTGGTGATACGTTACAGGTGTGAGCAACTACTTACGTTTCAAGTATTAATATTGTACATTACTAGCAATCATTCCCCACAAGGGCAATTTAGTCAAAAACATAGCAACTATCTAACAACAAGCATGTTCCATGTATTTTCATATAGTTCAGCAGCTAGTTTTCTCAAGACAGATTTCTACTTGAAAGATTACTCTATTTAACAGATCATAACATATCAATTAATTCACCAAAAATCGTCACAAAAGAACACATGAGTTAGGTTTCCAGAACTATTTTTATTGTATTTTTATTCCACATAGATTTCTCACAATGGTCAAAACATTACAGTAAACTCACAACAGTCAGAATCATGCGCAACAGAATGATATTTGTTATTCCTGTTAAATGGTAATTCCAATTAATGCAAGACCAATTGGTTTAGGTTATTAACTCAACATGTTAACTTCCAGAAGTGGAACCAACCCATTTGGTCTTGTAGTTCATGAGATATGATAATTACAAAACAGCCTAACAGCAGGTCTCACAATTCAGACTTGCACTTCAGTTTTGTAAAATAATAAAAGTTAACTTTTACCCGTCCAAAAATTACAAACTTGGACTTTATAGAAACTAGACTCAACCTAGTACACTGTAACGTTAACAATATCGACCAATTACCACATTAAAATTCAGTTACAGTTGTCTAAACATAACTTACAATCTGTCCAGTACTAGTTTTGACCTTTGATCACATTTAAATTGTTTGAGCAACCAAAACACCTCCAAATCAGGCGTGGTTGGGTTTTCTGAAAACTAGACTCAGAATACTACCTTTTAGACTCATAAATAGTCCAGTTTGGTTTTATATTTAACAAGTAACATGTCGTTCAAGTTTAACTATCTCTGCTGTCAAAACTCAGCAAGCACAAACAATCGTCTAGCATGCATCCTAAGCATACGACATATCTCCAATCATGCAATAAACATAATTATCCATAAAAATCAGTAGTAAACCCTCTAGGGTTTACGAACAATCAATGATCTAACAATCTTTCACCGTTCAAAATCACACATGATCATCTAAATCAATAACCGAAGCATAATCAAGCATCATCAAATCAAACAAAGCATATGAACACTTAACACATGATTTACAAAATTAGGGTTTTATTTTTATACCTTAAAAACGCAGAAACGAGCAAGAGGAAGGTGAGAGATGCCTAGAAACAAGTGCGGGATGCTCCGATTATGAAAAACAAGGCCAAAACGGAAGTGATATGGTGGTGGTGATGGCTGCCGTCGCAAGGGGGTGTGAGGGAGGGGGCCGATCGGGTTGTAGGGAGAGGGAGGGAGTTAGGGTTTTGTTAATATTATTTAATAATAATATGTTACACAAAGGTCCCTCAACTTTTAGTTATTACTTTTCTAGCATAAAGTAGCTTTTTGCATCTTGAGTTAATGTTCTACACAATATTATCAAATAACACATAAGCCTAACACATAATTATCAAATAATTATTGTTTTAATGTTTGTCGTTTATTCACCAATGGTTTGCGTCAACTCGTTTGCGTTTCGGTGAAATCCCGAAAGACGACATGTGTAGTGATTGTCAAGCGTCATTTAAAACCCTAGTTTAAATGTAATGAGATGTGCATTATAGATCAAGTGATCTTAAGTTTGAATTGACGGAGTTTGGATTGACGGAGTTTGGATTAACGGAGTTAACCTGAAATTGACGAGTGTACCTATCGTATATGTAGAATAGTATTGATAAGAATCAAGTATCGATCCGTGGACACAAATATTTCTAATAATAAATCGTTGTTTTACTTTAATCGGAGGTTTTAGTCATTTTGGGGTTAATTTTTGAACTTTTTATAAAATGTAAATACTTATATATAATATATAGGTGACCAAGATCAGAAATTCTAAACGAGTTGTTCAATTATGCGAAGGTTACCATCTAGGATCAAGAATTCACTCCATTTCAGCATTGATAATTAATATGTAGACATGTGATAAACTTGCCGTAGTAATATATGATAGATAGCTCCTTAAACCTTAAGTGAGCATCTTTGGCACTAAGGAGATGATATGCGCATTTTAAAGTCCACCCTTTCCTAATGTCATACCATCTCAATGATGTCAATTTAATTTGGCAAGTAGTTTCATAAAGTAGAAAGATTAGGATTGACTTCAATTTCTCGAATACCAATTCTAACAACTTCGGATGGTTGTAGTTCATCACACAACCTCCCCTTGGTTGATTTAAGTAGGTTATAATTACACATTCCGTTAACATGTGGTTTCTTTAGCTAATTTGATATCCTAAGCAGAGCCATTTTTGGATTACCAAGGTTTAGAAAAATACACCATAACTTATATCTCATCATTTCTAAGTACAATATAAGGATCCATGTTTCGATAATGTATCAAAGTATTTCTATCTTTCAAGAACATGAATCGATCATGAACGATTGCCAATGAGATTGACAACCACCAACTTTGAATTAGTGATTTAAGATGGTGAAACATTTGTCATAAAAAGATAATTGTAATATAACCATGTACTTTACTAGACTACATCACATGTCTTGATTAATTATCAAGTAAAACAAAGCTTCTTCATAGATTTTAGATGGTAAAATGAGTTTAGCTCATAATGAGCATGATGATAAACATTAAGATGATTGATAATAACAAATACATGATTAAACTTGAAACAATCTAACTAAATGTAGATGAATCCTTCTTCTTAATGATGGTGATGATGGTTGATGATGATGATTAGTGGTGATGACCTCCAAACCTTCAAACTCTTCACTAGATCTTCAAGGTGAGTGTTAGTGTGTGTTTTTATAAGTGAAAACCGGAGAGAATTCTTTTCAAGGCGCACCAAATGAATGCAACATGAGCCACTATTTATAGGCAATCTGGATGATGAGGCACGACCCCGTGCTTGATGAGCACGCCCCCGTGCATTTTTATGACATGTGCCAGATTTGTTTTGTCTTTTGTGTGAGGTGGCAACGGCCCCGTGGTTAGCAGGCACGGCCCTGTGGTTTTTAGTGACATGTGCTCAATTCTTCTTTGTCTTTTCTGCATTCCCGTCCATGGCCCCGTGCATGCTGAGCACGGTCCCGTGCTTTTGTTCTCAGATTTTGTCTTTTCTTGTGTCAGAAGCATAGGGGCGTGTTTCTTGAGACATGGGGGCGTGTTTCTTTGTTTTCCTGTGTTTTTTTTTCTGTTTTTCTTCGTCTTTTTGCTTGTTTCTTCGTTTGGGGTTTGGTTTCACCTGAAATTATGTTTTATTATGATAAGTAGCCTTTTATGCTATGTTATTAGATAGAAATTGCAGTTTTTAGAGATTATTTGATGCCGAAAAGATGTATATTTCTATGTACATCAAACATCCCCACACTTGAACATTGCTTGTCCTCAATCGTCTTATAAATATCCTCTAAAAACAACAAATTTAGATTATAGCCATCCTTAAGTGAGCTCCAAGAAGACAAAACAAAATAACCAATCTTTATGTTAGTGATAAAAAAGAGAGAACTTTTGTTTTTATGAGCTTCCGTTTATGCAAAACGTCATGTTCTCACAATGTTCACTCACACTCGGTTTTATATCTGATCATACCTGTGATGTATGTATGTGAACACTCTTAGCCAAAATGCAACATGTGATAAATAAGCTTGTAACAAGTTCAAATCTCCACCTTTCTTCTTATGAGCTTCAGGACTTCAAATGCTTGTAACAAGTTCAAATCTCCAACAAGTTCATCGGGAGTTTGAGATGTCTTCATAGGTAAGCTCCTTTCTTCTTCGTCTTCGTTTTTTTTTTAACTATATACCTAATGACTCTTTTAAGGTCAGATCGTCAAGACCGGTTTTATCGAGGATGTGGATCAATTCTTCCTCAATCCTGTTCTGAATATAACTTCCAACTCATAAATCGGCTTTGAGCCTAATAGCCCCCACCCTCATTAGCTTGGTATATTCATGCTGAGACTGAGTTTGACTTTTTCTACATCTTCCGTCGTGGGACCAGTTTCTGCAACCTAAACATCGTTCATATCTTTTTGCTCTTCTCTTCATTGCGTTTTTGGAAATTCCACAAAATGGTGGCCTTTGTTCGTTTTGGCGACACTTTTTCCTCACCTCATTGCGAAAGAGAAAGATTCTCTCCCTAAGTTTTGGAGGCAACCTAGGTTTCGTGAAGTGTATGCAGCAAAGGAAGTTGAAGTCGAAAGAATGCATTTCCAGTTCTTTAGGGTCTGCCGGTAAAAGACCAGTATTGTATTTTATCGGTGAAAGTGGATAAGGTGATAAGATTTTTGGGTTTTGTAATTTGATAATGGGTTTGATGGAATTTTGTAGATATTACCTTCTTCTTTATACAACGCTTCAGGCGGTCTTGAAATGAATAATTGCGACAAGTTTTAAATCACATGAAACATATGACTCACTCAAAGCTTTCGAAAAAATATTTATATGGCATGAGGTTTATCTCACAGTAACGGAGGAATTGGGTATTAGCGCCATATTTTGCATAAATTTATTCTTAATATTACAAAACTTCTTCTTACTTTTTCACTTTTATGTAATGATTGGTTGTTTACAAAAAATTTTCTTGGTTTTCTTTTTAGGTTTTCAAGTAATCTTTGTTTGCTGCAAAAATATTTGTTTTAAAGAATTTTTATAATTAGTTGGACAAACAATTAGTCAAGTAATTCCCCTCCCCACACTTGAATCTCATATTGTTCTCAATGTGACAAGATTCATGCAACAATAAAAATTCTAATTAAGTATCTTGGGTAAAAATGGAGAGTTACTTCCCCACGAGTTAACGAAATTTCGACAGAGCGTCCCCTGTATTTGTCCGTTTTCCTGTTTTTGTACCTGTATAATGTAAAACTGCAAACAACCACAAACAACCAAGCATAAACTGCTAAAAATTGGGTATGGAATCATCCATCCCTTGCCCTGTCGGGCTAAATTAGTACCTAGCATAATGTCTTTGGCACCCACGGCCATAAAAATATCCAAACCAACATAAAAAACAAACAAACAAGTACGACGAAAAGTAAATTGTTCAAAACACACATAATAAGTTCAAAAAATACTACCAACCCGTGCCCTACCTACCAGTGCCGCCAGTCATCAATTACCCGTGTCCGGGTCAAATGGTCCCCACTGCCTGTCCATGCGATGGCCCAAACGATCAATCTCTCGCCTCGTCTCTGCATATTCGGCTGCTCGCTGTGCATCTGATGCAGCCATCTGCTCTATAATCCTGTTAAATGAGGCGGTAGTGTTAGCTGAGAACTGATCAATAAGTCCATAAATACCCTCGAAAGAGTATCGGCTATCGTGTGACGAACTGGGGCCGGCCCCTGATGAAGATGGGCCTCCTCTCTGATGGTAAGTTCGGCGGCGTTGTTGTCTGGGCGGTGATTGTCGTCTCTCATGCACATCATGTATCATCATCTCTGATGGGTCTTCTGGGTCCCAAACCTGGTTGTTCTTGTCACAAAATCTCCACACACCCGGGCTGATTTGCTGAACCATCTGCATGCTCTCACAGTAATCAAGGTTGAGAGCTATCGAGTCTGGGCTTGGGGTTCCTTCTGTGTCTGCACCATAGGCCCTGTAGAGGTTGTAGATCCAGGGACCACCGAATATTGGGGAATTTCCTCGGGCAGTGGCATTTGACATGAAAAGCTTGCAGAATAGCATAGTGATATTGCATGGTATTTCGTTCTTCATGCAATACAATGCCCAAAGATCCTTTAGGTTGACAACCCCTTCGCTCTGTCCTCGAGCTGTGACGGTATGACTCAGCAAACGGTGGATGTACCTCATGAGCGGGTCACGCAGTGCTGTACTTTTAGAGACGCTTGGCCTATACCTTGTTGTTCCATAACTCAATTGTTCCCAAGCTTCTTCCCTAATGGCACCTGCTTTAGCTTCATCATCTTCACCCTCATCTGTAAAGGTTGTTTTGGCCTCGAACCAGATGTTTGTGTCAGTTTCCTCGGCCGTGTAAATACCCAAATCAACTCCCAGTTGGGTGACAGTTGTATGCCAAACACCCCCACATCGAAACTCGATTGCCTTGGTATCCCACATGTCAAACTTTTTCTTCTTCATGTTGAATGAGGCTAGGAACTCCTTTGTAAGTTCTGTCACTGAATCCCCCGTTTGGCTAAAAACCCATCTCCAAGGTCCCATGACAATGTTCTGATAGCGGTCCCATTGGTTAACTTGTCTGAGGATTTCTTCGCATGCATGGAAGTGAGCTTCAGGATATCTGTTATTGAGGTAAGTTAATCTTTCGTTTGCAGATCGGTCCCTTGTCTTCCGGTTTCCGAAGACTAGGAATGCATGAAACTCTTCCCCATACTCGGCCATCTGCAATTTTACACTTGAATTAGTCAAAACTTATGAAAAATTTTCAATTTTCTGAAACAGAGAGCAAAGCACGACGGCGTGCTTTCAGAAGCATGGTACCGTGCTGCTGCTTCTGGTTCATATCCTTTGATGTTTGACTTTTGGTTGACCACGACTCGTGTTGTTTTGGGCACGGATCGTGTTTTTTATATCGATTTCTAACTTACTCAGACGCAAACCCTCGTTTCTAACCGGTTATATCAATTGGTTTTATTGGTGGGTCGGGTATTTTTGCAAATACCCAAAAACCCGAATTGTTTCTTTCAATTAAACTCTAACCATCAATCATTCAACAATCTATTCATCATAATCAAGCATAATAACCCATACCCTCTTCAGGTTTTGACCCGATTTGGTCGATTTGAACAATTTTAGGGTTAATCTAAACCTAGAATGACGAATTTGGACAATACAATTGTTAAATTAACATACCTTAGGTTTAGAATCGAAGATTTGATGAAGAAATTCGTAAAATAGTTGAGGGTCGGCGGTTTTCGGTTCAGAACGCAGTGAAATTAGGGTTGGTTGTGTGAGAAAGTTATTTTATTAAGTAAAAACTCGTAACTGCTGTTTGGCCAAAACCACGGCCCCGTGCATTAGGAAGCACGGTACCGTGCTGCTTAGTGCAGACAGTACTGTTTTGTTTATTTGTCGAGCTGGTTTGTTTTTAACTGGGTTTTTATTTTCTGGTTATTTTAAACTTGGTAAAAACATCCTAAATTTCATTAAAAACATAAAACTAAAAACGTAATTAAAGATAGATGAAATGAAAAGTACAACAACAATTCTCGGGTCCTAACACATAGTACTAGCGGAACTTCAACGGGCACCACCCCCGAACAAGTCCTGGATGTGTGAAGGTGCTCGCTTGGCTTCCAAAAATTCATCAAGCTTTTTGTTGAGCGTGATGATTTCTCGGTTGAGAAAGTTAAGTTTGGAAGTCACATCCTTGTGGTGGCCATCCACAACATGGAAGTTCATGAACCTAAGCAGGTCGACTTTGTTAATCAACTCGACTACTCGAGCTTTGGTTTGCATGTTGCTCTCAACTTGATCTCTTACGATGCATTGGAGTCTCATGACTTGTTCCTTGAGGAAGGAAGATTCATGTTGTTTCCCCTTTTTCACTGGCTTCCATTCAACCCGTTTTCCTTCCATTTAGGCAGTTTTTTGTTTGGTGTGAATGGAATAGTGAATTTATGCATGCATTATATAGAGACTGAAAAGTTGAACACGGCACCGTGTTTCTGGAAGCACGGCCCCGTGCTGCTAGAGGAATAAATGTTTCTGAGTCAGAGAATTGTACGGAGTCAGCGCGTATCATGCTGAAGATTCTGGGGTGACCACGGCCTCGTGCTTAGGAAAGCACGGCCCGTGCTTTTTTTTGTCACAGTGATTTTCTTTTTAAATTTTCAACACGATTAAAGATCTGGAATTTTTAGATTGACGTTTATTGTAATAATTTGGAAGTTTGGTCATTTAAAAATTACTTTTCATTAAATAAAGATCCTAGAACAATTACAGGGTAAGCCCGGGTTTCCTAAGTAAAGAAAATAATCGGGTTAAGCCCGAAGTCCTAACACGTTGTGCTTAATGCACTTGTTTACACATAAAAGCATAAAATTAAGTTTTCTAGAGTTCCCCGAAAGGCTCTCCTCCTCCTAATGGTCCTGGTGGTAGAAAATACGTGATACCGAGAACTTGAAACTGAGTTGCTCGTTGATGTCTTAGAGTTCCATTTTCATGTTTTCCACCGATTCGGTGAGTTGCACGAGACGCATCTCCGCAAGGAGATTCATTTCGGTGAGTTCTTTCACGAGTTCTTGAAGTTTCAAGAGAAGCTCGGTTTTAGAAACATGGCAGGCATCGTTTCTCGGATGTCGGGAAACGGGAATTGCTTCATTCATCTCAGTTGGCATGCTGATTTTTCAGAGGTTTTTGGTTTTGGTTTTGGTTTGTGCAAGGAGTGAAATGACACAAGGTGCCTTTTATAACCAAACAGGAAACCAAGCATGGCACCGTGTCTTTGGAAACACGTCCCCGTGTTTTTACTCTGACAATTCTGTTACAAACCAGTATGACTTAGATTTTTGCAGCATAGATGCCGACCCGCATTTTTCGGCACGGGACCATGCTTTTGAGAGCACGCCCCCGTGATTTTAATATATTTCTTTAATTATTTACAAGGCCTAGTTTTGAGAAGGTCTTTGCCAGACCTTATTTCCTTAATTTCTTAATCAAGAAGTTTGGAGGGTTAATACCTCCAACGCTTCTTTAAGTGGACCGTCGATATATGGCTTTAATCGATGTCCATTTACCTTGAACTTCTGGCCGTTTGAATTTGAAATTTCGATGGTTCCATAGTCAAAAACTGTTTCAACTACGTATGGACCTGTCCATCGGGATTTCAGTTTTTTTGGGAAAAGACGTAAACGAGCGTTGTATAACAGTACACGAAAGCCAGTTTGAAATTTTTTATTTCCTTTTAAATGAGCGTCGTGTATGCGTTTAGTTTTTCCTTGTAGGACCAGGAATTTTCGTAGGCCATTGTTCTCAGTTCCTCGAGCTCACGAATTTGATCTTCCCGGTTTGTTCCAGCGGACGTTAGATCAGAATTCACTGCTCTGAGGGCCCAGTAGGCTTTGTGTTTTAATTCTACTGGTAGATGACATGCCATCCCGTAAACGAGCTTGAAGGGTGTCGTTCCTATGGGAGTTTTGTAGGCGGGCCCACAATGCGCCATCTAATTTTTCTGCCCAATTTTTGCGATTCATCCCCACACTTCTTTCCAAAATTCTCTTAATTCCTCGATTCGAGACTTCCACCTGCCCACTGGTCTACGGGTGATATGGTGTTGCCAGTCGATGATGGACCCCATATCGTGCTAAGACCTTGTCCATCAGGGTGTTACAGAAGTGTGTACCTCTGTCGCTGATGAGAGCTTTTGGAGTACCAAATCTTGAGAATAACTTTTTCAGAAATCTTACAACTACTCGAGCATCGTTGGTGGGAAGAGCTTGTGCTTCTACCCATTTAGATACGTAGTCGACTGCTACCAGGATGTATTTATTTCTGAATGAGTTAGGAAATGGCCCCATGAAATCTATCCCCCATACGTCAAAGATTTCACAAATTTGAATGCCCTTTTGAGCCATCTCATTTTTTGATGAGATGTTCCCGGCTTTTTGACAAGCATCGCATGCTTGGATCAAAGTATGTGTATCTTTGTATATAGTGGGCTAGAAAAATCCTGCATCAAACACTTTCCTGACCGTGGTGACGGTACCGTGGTGTCCACCAGTTGGTCCTACATAGTAGTGTTTGAGAATGTCTAAGGCCTCCTTGCCTGCTACGAACCTACGAATGACTTGATCCGCACCTATCCTAAATACGTATGGGTCTTCCCAGAAGTAAAACTTAAGATCGGAGAAGAATTTCTTCTGTTGTTGATGGGTAAGTCCTTTTTTGAGGATCCTACAAGCTAAGTAATTTGCGAAGTTGGCATACCAAGAACTTTCTTCCTTTTCTTCTATCACTTCATGAATGTGCATGAGGAATTCATGTGGGAAATTATCATTGATAATTTCTTTGTGAAGTTCTTCGGAAGTTGGACATTCTAAACGTGAAAGATGGTATGCGGCTACATTTTCTGCTCCCTTCTTGTCTTTAACTTCGATGTCGAATTCTTGGAGTAGTAGGATCCACCGGATGAGTCTAGGTTTGGCATCTTGCTTGTTGAATAGGTACCGTATTGCGGCATGATCGGTGTAAACTATGGTTTTGGAAAGAACTAGGTATGATCTAAATTTTTCAAAGGCAAATACTACTGCTAGTAATTCTTTTTCTGTTGTGGTATAATTTTCTTGTGCATCGTTAAGAGTTTTACTGGCATAGTAAATTGGGTGAAAGTGTTTTTCTTTGCGTTGTCCGAGTACGGCTCCAACTGCAAAGTCACTTGCATCGCACATGATTTCGAATGGAAGGGTCCAATCGGGTGCGGTCATGATTGGTGTGTTGACAAGTTTGTCTTTTAATGTATTGAATGATTCAATACATTCCTCGGAGAAGACAAATGGTGCGTCTTTTTACAGAAGTTTGGTCATAGGTCTTGAGATTTTTAAGAAGTCTTTTATGAAGCGGCGGTAGAAACCCGCGTGACCTAGAAAACTTCTAATGGCTTTGACTGAAGTTGGCGGCGGAAGTTTGGATATGGTTTCTATTTTGGCCCTATCAACTTCTAGTCCGTGTTGAGAAATCTTGTGTCCTAGAACAATGTCTTCCTTTACCATAAAGTGGCATTTTTCCCAGTTGAGTACTAGATTTACTTCTTCACACCTAGCTAGCATTTTGTCTAGGTTTTTCAGGCAATGATCGAAGGAGTCTCCAAAGACTGAGAAGTCGTCCATGAAAACTTCCATAGAGTTTTCGATCATTTCATGAAAGATGGCTACCATGCAGCGTTGGAAGGTGGCTGGATTGAGACGGGTACTACCTGAACAGGACTAACCCAAGGTGAATCCGAGATCGGGTAGATTAATCCGGCATCAAGTAGTTTGATTACTTCCTTTTTCACCACATCTTGCATGTTTGGATTGAGACGTCTTTGATATTGGACCACGGGTTTGTATTCTTCTTCCATGAGAATTTTGCGAGTACAAAAGGAAGGATTGATGCCCTTGATATCCATGATCTTCCATGCAATAGCTTTCTTATGGTTTTTGAGAACCTTAAGAAGTTCGTCTTTTTCTTCTTTAAAAGGTGAGATGAAATAATTACTTGAAGTTGAGAATCTTTCTCTAGAAAGGAGTATTCGAGATATTTTGGTAGTTCTTTTAACTCTAGGGCTGGTGGTTCTTCGATGGATGGTTTTGATATTTCATTGTTTTCAATGATTTCGTATATCATTTCTGATTCTTCTTGGTGGTTATTATTGAAATCTTCATTTTCTAAAATGGGTTTGTTGAGTGTTTTGTCTAAGACTTGTGTTTCTAAGGGAGTATTGATGGAGGAATCTCGCATATAGCAACTTACGATGGAGTCTAAAATGTCAACACAATATATAAAGTGTCATTGTGTTGTTGCGGATATTGCATAGATTTTCCTATGTCAAAAGTGATTGCCTCGTCATTGACCCTGAGAGTGAGTCTACCGGTGTAAACATCAATGATAGCCTTTGCGGTGGCTAAAAAGGGTCTTCCTAAAATCAGAGGTACACTTTTGTCTTCCTCCATGTCTAGAATCACAAAATCTACTGGGAAAGCAAACTTGTCAATTTTGACAAGCATGTTTTCAACAATGCCCCGAGGATATTTAACGGATCGGTCAGCTAACTGTATGCTCATGCGGGTGAGATTTGGTTCTCCTATCCCTAGTTTTGCAAAAACCGCATAAGGCATTAAATTAATACTAGCTCCTAGGTCAGCCAGGGCTTTGCTAACAGATAAATTTCCTATGAGACAAGGGATAGTAAAGCTCCCTGGATCGGTCATCTTTGTCGGTAGTTTGCTTTGGAGGACAGCTGAACATTCTTCACTTAGGGTGACATGCGAGAGCTCCTCCAGCTTCCTTTTGTTTGTCAGCACTTCTTTGAGAAACTTGGCATATTTTGGAATCTGAGCAATAGCTTCGACAAAAGGGATATTGATATGGAGTTGTTTAAAGAGTTCTAGAAACTTCCCATACTGGGCTTCCAATCGCTCCTGCTTCAGTCTTACAGGGTATGGAATAGGTGGAACATAGGTTCGGACTGGCTCCTTAGGCTGGATTATGCTTGTTGGGGTTAGCCTTTCTTGTGTTTCATCAGAAGGTTTTTTCTCCATAAATGATTCTGAAGTTGGTGAGACAACAGTGGTCGTACCGCTCCTGAGTGTAACGGCGTTAGCTATTGCATTCGGCTTGGTGAATGTGTTGCTTGGAAGAGCGCCAGGTGGTCTTTCGGATAATTGTCGGGCAATTTGTCCGATTTGGGTTTCTAGGTTCTGAAGTGATGCTTGTTGACTTTTGAGGTCGGCTTCATGTTTTAATAATACTCCGCTGATATCAACAGCTCTTGAGTCGGCTTTCTTTTATGCTTCATTTGTTTTGGTCATCAATTGGATCAGCATTTCTTCGATCTTAGAGTAGCTTGGGTTTTGATGGCTACTCGAACTTTGATCTTGAAATTGAGGTTTAGGCTGGAAGGATTGATTCATTGGTCTTTTTTCGAATCCGGATAAAGTTTGAGTGTTACCTCCGTCTTTCCAGCTGAATTCGGGTGGTTTCTCCATCCTGGATTGTAGTTGTTACTAAAAGCGTTGTTCTGTCGAGCGATGAAATCGACTTCTTCCATGGCCATAATGACTTGTTTACAGTCACTTGTCTTATGGTTTCCCCCACAAGTATCATAGGTGAGTCTGGATTTTGATAGTTCGGCTTGAAGTTGTTCAAATTTTTTAGAAAGGGCTTCAAGCTGTGGTGTGACAAGAGTGTTGGAATCAACGTGGTGTATTACTTTATGGGTAGGTGTAGATCTTGGTAGGTTGTAAGCGAAACTCTTCTTTGCGGCCTTTTCCAGGACTTCAAATGCTTCGTTAGGTGATTTGGATCCTAGGTCTCCACCAGCGATCTGGTCGATGGCCTGTTTGTTTTGACCGGATTGTGCGTCAAAGAAAGTTTGAACTTGCAACCATACGCTCAGTCCATGATGTGGGCATCTTCTTAGAAGACTTTTGTATCTTTCCCATGCTGCGTGTAACGATTCATCATCATCGGTCCGGAATCCGGTAATGCTGGCTCGGTATTTGGCAGTTTTATCGGGCGGAAAATATTTGAGGAGAAACTGTTCAACCATCTGATCCCAAGTGGTGATAAAATCAGAGGAAAGAGATTCTATCCATTCTAGGGCTTGTCCCCTTAGAGTGAAAGAAAAGAGTTTAAGCTTGATTTGATCTTCTGAACAGTTTTGGATTTTAAAGGTTCCACAGATTCGTAGAAATCGGGATATGTGTGAAAGAGGGTCTTCGTCGAGAAGACCATGAAATTGAACTGAATTTTCCACCATATGAATGGTGCTTGATTTGATTTCGAAATTTTCGGTAATTTCGGGTGAAGACACTCCATTGCCATAGCCTTCGAGGGATGGCTTGGCATACTGGCTCATGTTCAGCTCATTATTCTGGGCCGCCATCATTTCTTCGGTTTGATTCTCTCCTGATGTGGTGGTGTCTACTAATTCGTCTTTGATTGCTTCGGCGGTTTCTGTAGTCCGTTTACGAGTTCGTCGACGAAAGAGTCGTTCCGGTTCAGAAATTGGAGAAACAAGCTCAGGCTCAGAAGTAGAGGACATACATGAGACTAAATCAAAAGTAAACTAAAGTGAAAGTTAGCTAAACTTAGTCTAAAAGGTTAGCCTAATGTTAAGCTACAAGTTATGTTAAGCTACTTTAAACTAAACTAAACTAAGATTTAAATTGTTAGAGTAAGGCAAGGTAAATAAAGGTAAAAATTAGGCTAGCCGTAAAATTATTTATTTTAGTATTTTAAAAAAAATTGATGATAAAATAGAATTTTAAAAATTTGTACAATTATAGACAATGATTAAAATAAAACTTGGATCGTCTTAGAAACGTACCGTGTCCCCGGAAACGGCGCCAAAAACTTGATGTGCGTGCGCGTGCGTCTTAAATATGATAGATTGGATATTTAGCTTTTGCACAAGATCGTGTTTTAAATTTATAAAAGTGATTTATATAAAGACTAAACACACACAAAATATGCAAGTGTACCTATCGTATATGTAGAATAGTATTGATAAGAACCAAGTATCGATCCGTGGACACAAATGTTTCTAATAATAAATCGTTGTTTTACTTTAATCGGAGGTTTTAGTCATTTTGGGGTTAATTTTTGAACTTTTTATAAAATGTAAATACTTATATATAATATATAGGTGACCAAGATCAGAAATTCTAAACGAGTTGTTCAATTATGCGAAGGTTACCATTTAGGATCAAGAATTCACTCCATTTCAGCACTGATAATTAATATGTAGACATGTGATAAACTTTCCGTAGTAATATATGATAGATAGCTCCTTAAACCTTAAGTGAGCATCTTTGGCACTAAGGAGATGATATGCGCATTTTAAAGTCCACCCTTTCCTAATGTCATACCATCTCAATGATGTCAATTTAATTTGGCAAGTAGTTTCATAAAGTAGAAAGATTAGGATTGACTTCAATTTCTCGAATACCAATTCTAACAACTTCGGGTGGTTGTAGTTCATCACACAACCTCCCCTTGGTTGATTTAAGTAGGTTATAATTACACATTCCGTTAACATGTGGTTTCTTTAGCTAATTTGATATCCTAAGCAGAGCCATTTTCGGATTACCAAGGTTTAGAAAAATACACCATAACTTATATCTCATCATTTCTAAATACAATATAAGGGTCCATGTTTCGATAATGTATCAAAGTATTTCTATCTTTCAAGAACATGAATCGATCATGAACGATTGCCAATGAGATTGACAACCACCAACTTTGAATTAGTGATTTAAGATGGTGAAACATTTTCATCAAAAGATAATTGTAATATAACCATGTACTTTACTAGACTACATCACATGTCTTGATTAATTATCAAGTAAAACAACTTCTTCATAGATTTTAGATGGTAAAAGGAGTTTAGCTCATAATGAGCATGATGATAAACATTAAGATGATTGATAATAACAAATACATGATTAAACTTGGAACAATCTAACCAAATGTAGATGAATCCTTCTTCTTAATGATGGTGATGATGGTTGATGATGATGATTAGTGGTGATGACCTCCAAACCTTCAAACTCTTCACTAGATCTTCAAGGTGAGTGTTAGTGTGTGTTTTTATAAGTGAAAACCGGAGAGAATTCTTTTCAAGGCGCACCAAATGAATGCAACATGAGCCACTATTTATAGGCAATCTGGATGGTGAGGCACGACCCCGTGCTTGATGAGCACGCCCCCGTGCATTTTTATGACATGTGCCAGATTTGTTTTGTCTTTTGTGTGAGGTGGCAATGGCCCCGTGGTTAGCAGGCACGGCCCCGTGGTTTTTAGTGACATGTGCTCAATTCTTCTTTGTCTTTTCTGCATTCCCGTCCACGGCCCCGTGCATGCTGAGCACGGCCCCGTGCTTTTGTTCTCAGATTTTGTCTTTTCTTGTGTCAGAAGCATAGGGGCGTGTTTCTTGAGACATGGGGGGCGTGTTTCTTTGTTTTCTTGTGTTTTTCTTCTGTTTTTCTTCATCTTTTTGCTTGTTTCTTCGTTTGGGGTTTGGTTTCACCTGAAATTATGTTTTATTATGATAAGTAGCCTTTTATGCTATGTTATTAGATAGAAATTGCAGTTTTTAGAGATTATTTGATGCCGAAAAGAGGTATATTTCTATGTACATCAGACACTATGTTCTCGACGTATAAGTATGCTAACTTATCCATGCTAAATGTTTCTTGAATTGGAATAAAATGAGCAGACTTGGTAAGTCTGTCTACAATAACCCAGATCGCATCATTTTGACGAGAAGTTTTAGGTAACTTCATGATGAAATCCATAGTTATCATATCCCATTTCCATATTGGTATTTCTGGTTGTTGAAGCAATCCTAACGGATTTTGGTGCTCGGCTTTCACTTTTGAACATGTTAAGCATTTGGCTACATACAAGACAATATCTTTCTTCATATCAATCCACCAGTAATCGTCCTTTAAATTGTGATACATCTTGTCACTTCCCGGATGCATCATATACTTTGACTTGTGTGCTTCTTCTAGAATCTTATCTCTTAGATTTCCGATCATTGGTACCCAAATTCTTGTACCAAGTCTAAGTATTTCATCACTTCCTTTGACTAATTGATCGGTTGTACCATTTTCTTTTTCATCTTTTATATTCCCTTCTTCTAGTGCCAACTTCTGAGCTTCTTTCGTCTGACCAGCTAAATCAACTTTGAGTTCTAATCTAATAGCTCGAACTCTCTTTGGCTTTTCATGTTCTTTCCTGCTTAAGTCATTAGCCACTACGTTAGTTTTCCCTTCATGATATACGATCTCACAGTCGTAGTCATTGAGTGTTTCCATCCAACGCCTTTGTCTCATATTCAATTCTTTTTGGTCTAATATATGCTTCAAACTCTTGTGATCAGTGTATACTGTGAACCTTACACCATACAAGTAATGTCGCCATAATTTCAAGGCGAAAATTATAGCGCCTAATTCAAGGTCGTGCGTGGTGTAATTCTTTTCATGAACTTTCAATTGTATCGAAGCATAAGCAATCACTTTCTTTCCTTGCATTAATACACTTCCCATTCCCGTGTGTGTGGTGTAATTCTTTTCATGAACTTTCAATTGTCTCGAAGCATAAGCAATCACTTTCTTTCCTTGCATTAATACACTTACCATTCTCGTGTGCAAAGCATCACAGTAAATGGCAAAATTTTCTAGTCCTTCTGGCAAAGCCAAGATAGGCGCATTGGTTAACTTTTGTTTGAGTGTTTCAAATGCTTCCTCTTGCTTCGGTCCCCATTCAAACTTAATTGACTTTCTTATGAGTGAACTCAATGGAACAGCTATTCGAGAAAAGTCTTAAATGAATCTGCGATAATAACCGGCCAATCCTAGAAAGCTTCGGACTTGAGTCGGTGTTTTCAGTTTCTCGCACTTAGTAATGGCCTCAATCTTTGATGGGTCTACTTGAATACCCTTTTCATTTATAACATGACCAAGAAATTGAACTTCGGACTACCAAAATTCACACTTTGAAAATCTGGCGTACAATTTCTCGTTCCTTAAGGTTTCAAGTATGATCTTAAGATGAACTTGATGATCGTCTTTAGTTTTTGAGTAAACAAGAATGTCATCGATGAAGACAATAACAAGCTTGTCCAAGTATTGCTTGCAAATCCGATTCATCATGTCCATGAAAGCTGCTGGAGCATTAGTGAGTCCGAAAGGCATAATGGTGAACTCATAATGTCCGTATCGGGTTCCGAATGCTGTTTTAGGTATATCTTCTTCTTGTACCTTTAATTGATGGTAACCCGATCTAAGATTAATCTTGGAAAAACAGCTTGCTCCTTGGAGCTGGTCAAACAAGTCGTCAATTCTTGGTAGTGGATACTTGTTCTTAATCGTGACCTTGTTTAGCTCGCAATAATCTATACATATCCTCATTGACTCGTCCTTTTTCTTTACAAACAGAATTGGAGCTCCCCACGGTGACGAACTTGGTCGTATAAATCATTTCTCTCAAAGTTCATCTAACTGTTTCTTTAACTCTTTCATTTCCGTAGGTGCTAGACGATAAGGAGATTTTGCTATTGGTGATGTTTTTGGCAGGAGGTCAATTCTAAATTCTACCTCTCTATCAGGCGGGGCTCCTGGTAACTCTTCAGGAAATATATCTTGAAATTCAGACACGATCGGTACTTCCTCCATCTTCTTTGGTTCGGGTTCCTTGGTTACATAGGTCATGAATGCGAGGCATCCCTTACCTATGCAATGACTTGCTTTAATCTTGGAAATGATTCCTACCTTTCCTCATTCTTTATTTCCGGTTATACGAATAGTTTTGTGATTTGGTGTTTGAATGTTGATGGCTATATCGTGACATAGAATAAGCTTGATTAAATGATAACCAGTCCATACCTAATACTACATCAAAACCTGCTAATGTCATGGGTAACAGTCGTATAGGTATGACGTGATTGGCTAAAGAAATTGTGGCATTCTTTAAAGCCTCTGTTATTTTACTTACGTGTTCGTCAACAGTTCCAACTTCATAATGTTTATCTAATTTAACTAAGGGCTCATTTAATAGACTACAAAACTTATAATCTATAAAGCTTTGATTCACACCCGATTCAAATAAAACCCTAGCATAAACATTATTAATAGGAAACGTACCGGTGATCACGTCCGGTATGTCGGCTGCCTTTTGAGTGTCTAGCATAAAGACACGAGCGTTTCCCTTCTTAGCATCGGTCTTGGCACCGATGCCACTTGCCGTATTTTTCATCGGCTTTTTCTTTGGGCACTCCGTACTATAGTGTTCCTTTTCGCCACACTCAAAACATACTCCGGTCTTTTTCCTGCAATCTGCTTCCAGATGACCCGGTTTCTTGCAAAATCCACATACAACTGTGTTAGTTGGTCGAAGACATCTACCGAAATGTCTCCTACCACATGACTTGCAAATGGGGCGACTATACGCAAATCCCCCTTCCTTTCCTTTCCGTCTTTTTCATCTTTCCACCAACACTCACTTTTCCATCATCCTTCTTCTTCTCATCCCTGTTTCTTAGCATCCCATCCATCAAATATCCGGTCAATTCCATAGCAGATTCCGTCGAAGACGGCATATGTGACCAAACTAAATCACGGATTTCGATTGGCAATCCGTATATGTATCGTGTCACTTTATTGATTTCAGGAGTGACCAGATGAGGCACGATTCTACAATACTCAAGAAACTTGGTGTTGTATTCCTTGAGATTTGTTCCCACAACCTTGTGGTTCCACAGTTTAGTCTGAATTTGATCCATTTCGTTTATCGGACAAAACTTCTTTAATATCATTGCCTTGAACGTTTCCCAATCTAGGTTGTATAAATTATCTCTACCCTTCATTCCAATTAGGGTATTCCACCATTCCAGTGTTTCCCCTTTGAACATTTGGGAAGTATATTGCACTTTCTCTCTCTCAGTGCACTTGCTTATTA
Source organism: Bidens hawaiensis (assembly GCF_021521415.1). Taxonomy (NCBI): domain Eukaryota; kingdom Viridiplantae; phylum Streptophyta; class Magnoliopsida; order Asterales; family Asteraceae; genus Bidens; species Bidens hawaiensis. The sequence continues at coordinate 113,997 of NW_027492143.1, read as the reverse complement.
ACACAATTGATTCCATTTCCTCCAACCATCGGAGGGTATTTATCACTCCTTTATCCCCGTGGAATTCTTTGGGGTTGTAAACTTTAAACACTTTAAAATCACAACCTTCGTGTATCTTAAGTTTCTTTGTTTTCTCATGTAGGTCGTTTTCAGCTGTCAAACTTTCATCACTAACTTCTTTCTTTCTTTCAGTCTCTTTTTCCTTCTTTTTACTTTCTTTCTTCTTCGACTCCCTTTTTTATTCTTTCTTTGATTCTCTTTTTGAAGTAGCGGATTCGCTTTGGCTTGCTCTTTTATTAGAATGTGAGGCGGTACGACTTTGATCGTTTTTCAATATTTCATAAATTGGATGCGCAGCCTCTTTTATCAGATCGCGGATACCAAGCACATAATTTTGTGGTATAGCTTGTATATTTTCCGCGGTAGTTTTTTCTTGCAGAATTTCTTCAATTGTCTTTCCTTTATTGTTTACTTGAGTTTCTTGTATACTATTTGCTTTAGACATGCTGTTACATGAATAAAACAAGATTTCAGAAAAGACACACTCTATATTGCATTATTTATTTTACAAGAAAAGATCACAATAACTACACAGTATACAACTTTGATTTCTAATCCTTAATCCATTTCTTAACAAGATTTTCATCTTGTCACACTTCTTAACTATTTTCCTTCCCATTTTCTTCTTATCCACAACCTCATTTCTCAGCTCGTCCATCACCAAATTTGGCGGGTTCGGATATCCTGTTGGTGCAGATGCAGTTGGAAAGAGATATGCATTTTCTTATGGATAGAGATGCGGGTTAGCAACGTATGCATGCATTTCTTCATCGGGGATATTGTTAGTATAAAATTCCTCGATGAGATTTGCCTCCTCTCGGATTTCTTTTGCTTGTTGGGAGATTGAAGATCTCGAACCTAAGTATGGAGGAAAATCAGGATTCTTGTTTCCCTCTTCCTCGGGTCCTCCTCTTCTTCAGGATCTTCTTCTAATTCATAAGGATTCTTGATTGGTGCTTGAAAAGTTATCTTTTCATGGGGCATTGTAACCCTCATTTTTGGTTTCCGGCTTGATTCAGCAGTAGTCTGTGGGATCTGGTATTGATAATTCATTGGTGGTGATCCAAATTGCCATCTCCTTTGATCAGAATGACAATTCATCCAGCTTGATGATTCCGATTCAGTTTCTTGTTTGATCTTGCTCTGTACCTCTTGTTCCTCGGAAGGATGGTATGTAAGGATCTCGGAGGGGTAATACTGGGAACGTTATCCTCGGTATTATCAGAGATTTCGATTGGACATTGCTGACTGCCTGGGAGATACATGGGTTGGCTCCCATAGGGCAACACCGGATTGGTTGGTTGATTGTGACTGAAAAAGCTAGTATAATAACTATTGCTACTTTACATATCAGAAAGTTCGTGAATGATTGTCGGTTTTGTTCGAATGGCTACTCGGTGTCTACGACCAAAGTAGTTAGTATAAGACATCTGCATTTAGTTAGATTAGGGATAGGAGGTTTACCAATCCTATCTTATCCCTATGAATAATAACAATAATGGTTAAAGCCTAGGTACTAATGTTTAATACCTAATTCGCTGAAACCGATGGCTCTGATACCAACCTGTCACACCCCGACTTAGGGCCTAGGCGTGTGACCACAAGTTGGTACCTATTTGGTAAATATATTAGAGTTTATGGGTTAATTTTAACGGAAGACTTTAGGTTGAGTATAATATTAATTTACATTGAAAATTTACTTGGGAATTAAACACCCAAGTATAGTTTACAAAATATATGTTTCATAATACAAGGATTTGTTTATTAACAACGGAGCCATCTTGTATGCGCTTCTATATTCATAAGACTCCAATCCTTGCTAATGTTACTAATGCTTAATTACCTGCAATGGGTTGGAAAAATACGTCAGCTATATGCTGGTGAACACGTATGACTCGATAAAACATTTTGAATGACGATTACAATACAAACATAGTTTTCTTGACAAACTCAGCGGAAGCATTACTACTTCCGGTATATGTACCACTGCCCTACACACATAACGGTATTCCCCGAGCCAAACGGCCCTGAACTGAGAACTGGTCATGACCGTTTAAGCTCGCGGCTTCATTGCCTTTGATTGATTGATTGAGCTTTAACAGTTATGTCTGGATCCATACACATGCGTATTCGGTCTGAGTTGATTTTATTCTCTACTTTGTATTATAACGTTTTTAGAGATCACATGATCTCATGTAGACATTGATTGACTCGTTAAGACAAACACCCGTTCGTCTCATTGAGTATAAATATGTTTTTACTGATTGAAAAGGTTAACGTATTCACCTGTATCGTCAGTGTTGAAAACCTTGACTGATTGATTGATTGATTGTGAATGATATTAAACTATATACAAAATAGGTTTGTATAAACATTTTGAATGATGATTAAGCTATGATTGTAAGCTTAACCTTGAAATCGTTTATCTTTGATTGTGAATGAAAACACTTGTTTTATGTGACGTTTGATATAACATGCTTTGGCCTAATAGGTTTTAACACGTTGGTAAGTTTCTCCAGGTAAGTAAACGGGTCCCTCGGTTGATTGGGATTTGTACGAATTACTTTTCCTTAGGCAAGAAACTTACTACTAGTGATATCCCCCTTCCAGTTACTACATGCCCGTCAAAATATATTTTTTGTTTGACATTACTTCATCATGAAGTAGTGTTTATGAAAACTTGATTGTGAATGAGATTGTTTATAAAATATGATCAAGGTTAAAGGCCATAGCCCCGTTTAATAGTCTAAGCTATAATGTAAATAACTTAAACATAACTCCCACCTTAAACGAGAACTTAGATTGATAATAAGAGAAAGGCAGGATCTTGATCTACTTGATTATATGCTTGCTACTCGATTATGACTTCGTTCCTTGCATGAATCACGAGAAAACAGCACGTAGGCTTGTTACAGCAAAGGGGCACACCTTACGAGGTTAAGTGTGTGTAAATGGAGGTGAGTTTGGGATGAATGGAGCCCATACCCGTCCTCCCCTTTTATAGCCGTTTTTGGACCCCATCGCAGTACGCGATGGGTTCCTTGTGCCATGTCGCGTACCGCGGCTCCGCAAAAAGACGCCGCCTTATGCGGTGGTGACACGTGGCCTATCATATCGTGCCACGTGTTGACACGTGGTTGGACGCGTGTCCGGTGATTCATCAAATCCATCGCGCTACGTGATGGGTTAAGACTTACCCCGTCGCGTATCGCGATGAGTTCATATTTTCAGAATTTACATTTTTTGTCCCTATATACTTTCTAAGTTAGTATTTTTAAACTAAAACTTATAGGGTTTGAGACGTGGTGTTACACAGTAGGTTCACTATGTTTGCAGGATGTCATCATTATGAGTTGTCTTGCACCATCTATGCATTGTTCGCCCATGACATCGACCATGGACTTTCCTTTTGCATAATACTTTGCAATTTAGGCTATATAGCAACGCCTTCAATTTATGTTTAATTTTCAGTTTCAATTTGTTACTAACGGTTTGCCTCATATGTTTAACTTAAAAATTGTCAAAACGAAGTTGTGAACAACCATACGTAACATGTTATTTTTTTTAATAGAAAAAAACTACGACAATATCATACTCAAATTAAAGAGAACAAAATACTCGTTTTTATAGTGTAACCTTTTAAAAAATATATAAACATATGAAAAAGTTATGGTCATTTAAAAATCGTTGGGGGAAGTTGGTTTAAAATTAAAAAAAATAATATATAGTGAAAGATGAGGGACCAAACTTACAAATATTATTTTAGTTAACAAAAGTATAGTAAACTTGAGGGTGAAAATTGTAAATATTTTCAAAGAATTGAAAATGCACGTTGTATATTATGTTTGAAAGACCATTTTGTCCTTCTTCAATATGTTTTGTATGTTGTACCATGTGTTATATAGATTGTAAATCCCTTAAAATCAAGGTGTCTTAATTTGCCATCCTCTCATTCATTATATACAGTATAGATAATTACTTAAACTCCACTAATAAATAGTTAAACCTTTCACTAAATGATAACCCTTGGGTTTTCTCCGACTTCAATGGTCAAAGGACGAAAGAGTAATTTCATGAATGGATGAAGCTTCATCAAGTTGTACCAAAGCTTTAAAAATGGATCCAAGTGTTTACAAATGTATTTTTATGCCCAATTATGAAATGTCTTTTTGTCTTTGTCATGTAATTGTGAAATTATCTTCATTGTCCATCACTCATTTATAAAATAATAATAATGGATGAAACTTCATCAAGTTGCACCAAACGCTTTAAGAACGGATCCAAGTGTTGGCAAATTACTTTTTCTGTCAAATAATGAAATGTCATTTTTGTCCTTGTCATGTAATTTGAAATTACCTTCATTGCCCATCACTCACCCTTTATAAAATAATGTAGATATAACAACAATTAACAACAGCCCTACCAAATAAATCCCAAATATAGCAAAAGCTGTTGATAGGGTTTAGGAATGATGGGAAGTAAGCAAACGTTACCTCTATCTATTAGAATAAAGATAATGTTATTAGAGAGTCGCTCGACTCCAAAACAAATAACAAATGTACATATACCAATAACAAAACAAATGGTGAAAAAGTAACATGGTCCAATTTTATTAAGATGATTAATAAAAAGAAAAAGAAAAAAAGAAGAAGAAGCTCTTGTGAAGTTCCCGTCGAATCCATTTAAAGGGCGGTCTCCCCTTCGGTCAGCGGATGCTCTTGTGTTTGGATAGGTAGAGGAAACACGCTTGCGTAGACCTTACGGGAATATCCTCCTTGTCGGGCTTATGATCGACACCAGGTTTATTGCTAGACAGACCGTACTGAAGGCGGAATCAGGAAAACTTGCTAAGCACGAGAAAACATGTGCCGAGAATCAACACAACACGTCTTCCTTTATTTTGCCTTTGATATATTTGGGTCTCATGCCCTCGAAGTTGCTACATTTTTTAAAAGAGTTCATTATGCCATTTACTTATCATTGCCAAAGAACTATAACTTTATTTTCAGTATGATCAGTTTGCCATTTTAAAGAAGATGGTGACGCAGATTGTTGCGCTCTTACCCCGCCTTTATGTTATAACTGGATCATTTTTCGGCATAAAAAAATATAATAAAATGTGTTATGTGCCAACCTCATGTGTTTATGTCGTTTGTTTTATTAGTTATATGTCATGTTTCTTTTTAATTAATTATGTTTGATGAGTTGGTTAAGGATGAATAATGGGTGGTTAAACTCTCCCATGTTCACCATGTTTTAGTAGCAACTAGTTATTAGACCCGCCGCGTTGCGGCGGGATTGTTAATCTTAGTAGCGGTGTTGTTAAAGAAGTAGTTACGTTGAGTTTATTAGCCGTCCAATGGAACTTAAGCCCCCCGCGTTGGGTTGGGGGGGGGGGGCATAAAACTATTGAAAATAACATTGGAACGTTTTATTGAACACATAAACTCAAATTATGCCCAGTTTTAGAAAAAAGTGCGCGAACTCCAATGTTGCCATTTTAGAGGACTTTTAGTAGATGAATCAAAACGTAACAAAATTTTACATAATGGTGAATTATGTTTATTGCATTCGATTGTTTCACGTAAACACAACATTACTCATCTTGCAAGTTCGTGAAATCAATTTTGCAGCACACCAAAGAACATGCCTTTATAACACCCAAGATAAAACCAAACTCCCAATCCCATTATTTTTTCACCACACAACTTAAAGAAAGAGATCTTCCTCTTCCTAATCTCTTTAGAACTGCCACTGCAAGATTGCAATAGCCTTCCATCTTTCTCATAGATCAAGTATGGAGCTTCACCTTTTATTTATTGACATATCAATTATCAAAGCAACATCGGTTCTTTCTTGAGATCACACGATCCAGTGGAACCAATCTTACTTGTAGCTCAATTTCTTCAACAACCAACGTCTGAACGTTTAGACTAACAACATGCTCAGATTAAACCATCACATCCTTTAACATATTGATAGAACATAATCAAAAGATAACTGACATTACCTCAAATCCAGACGTAGGTTCATATGAGTGCTTTGAACACAAATGGCTGCAAAAGAACTTTGTTCTCTGGTCAACAAAATTGAGGCTTTGATGATAACCAATCTTCTTGTATGAAGAAACACGGATCTACTCCCCTTAATGGGTCCTAGATCCAATGAGTCCACAGGGTAGGATACGGTTAACTACCGATACGATATAAACTCAATTCTCAAAGTCTAGTGACGTGAACCTGCAAAACAAACACCGTGAGCTCGTTACGGGAAGGACAAGAGGGGGGGGGGGTCTTCCCGTAACCACCCTCCGGCGTGAGAATAAGTACAATTCCGATGAAGATAAAGTACTTAAGTAAATTGAGAGAGTATAGTCGGAGTGAATGAATACCTCATGATGATTGAGAAGGTATTTATAGCCGAAGGGTGTGGGAAGGTGATTGGGCAAGCTGTCCCATTAGAAGATGCTCTTGTAACCAACTGGACACGTGTCCTCACATGATAGGCTTAGCTTATACGTTGCATGTGCATGTATAACAACCTGGGCACGCGTCTCCCTATGATAGGGTGATGAATTACCCTGGCCATGTGCACGGTTATAACGGCCCTGCCAGGTGTTCTTTCCTGGTTGGTTGAGGGATCACGTATTTCTCAAGAAAGCATCTTGGTAGATCTTCTAGAAGGTAATTAGTTATTGATAGCTGTCCCGGAGCATTACCTCGTGGCCATTTACGCGGAAGGATATTCCTTCTTGCGGATGACTTCTGAGGGTGCCAGGATACTTCCGCATGTCCGTGAGGTTATTTCTTCCTCGGATGATTATGCGGATGATTCGTATGCCCCGCGGTTAACTTGTGATGGGTTCTTGGTTGACCCGCGGGTATTACTTAAGGATATTTGGGTCTTTTAAGTACCCTACCTCTATATTGTAGAAGACTCATAAGTTAGTCATCCACTGAGGAAAACCCCAAACTGTATTAACATTGTTGAGTCCCTAAATTGATCGACACCAAAAGTCAAAAGGGCCAAATTAAATAACTTTCAATTTCAAAGTTGGAATAAAATCAAACTATAGTGCTTCAAATGCAGTTTATTACTTCAAAGAATGCATAATAAACTTAATTGAGGAACTATGGATCCGTCGGCGCCATGGAACGGTCGGCGATCAACAGGCGCCGATCTCCGCCACCGCCTAAGATTCCAAAATGGAACCTGGCAACAGACGAATCGGAAACATCACCCCGTCTTACCTCCTCTGCGGCCGCCGCCTAGGATTCCAAAATGGAAGCTGGCAACAGCCAAGATTAGAAGAGATCAGATTTGCAGAATACCGAAGATGTCCGGCTACTATTTGTTTAAGAAAATAGAGAGAAAATGATGGATTGTGATGATGGTATAGACTGGAAAGCACATAGGAACCTCTGGCTGTTGAGAGAGAGCATAACACGTGTAGTGTACGTGGAAAGGTATGAAAACATGGGATAAAGTACAACCTTTCTTACACAGGGTACAAACATTTATGCGTCTTCGTGAAAAGTATTATTGAGAGAAGGCACCGGCCTTTTTTTGGTCACACAGCGTACAACTCTAATTGCAACTTATACAACCAGCAATGCAGCAGTTCACTTGAAATTGTATACTTATAAATTTAGGAGTCACCTTCTAGTAGTGGTTGTTTATTTGTAATCCTTATTTAAGAATCATTTCGGAAGTTAATGGATTATGAATGAAAAATATGATTTGAACAATCAAAGTATATTTCAAAAACCTATAATTTTTAGTCTGGATTCTTTCTTATATTCTTAGACCATTTGATTAACGAACGCGGTTTATATCAAAATTACCATGTCTACCATGTCCCTTAATAATAACTAGTTAATGCACCAATTATAAAATTACAAATTCACACATCTTGATTACACAATGGGTGCTAAATATTGGCAAGATGGCATCAAACTAGATGAACATCAAAACCAGCTCACTTTGCTTACATGGGGTGTGACATCACCTTCAATAATTTTCCATATTTGGTCAAACTTACAAACCAATTTTTAAAAACAAAACTTAATATTTCAATTTATTATATTTTCATCACCTCCGTTTCATCTCTCTACATTCGCCGGTCATCCCAACGCCTTCATCAAAGTCTTTCAAGAAATCAAACAATTTAAGCAATTTACTCACCTAATTTTTAATCTTTATCTTCTTTTTACTCAGCTGGCTTCATAAAGGTTTGAACTTTATCATTTTATGTATGTTGACTTGAATCTTGTTGTGTTGATTCATAGTTGTTGATGTGATTTAGTGTGTTTTTGTGATCTTTATGGAAATTTAAGGTGGTTTGGATGATGGGTTTAGTTTAGTTTCTTGTCTTGTCTCAATTTTGAAAGAAATTGATTAAAGTTTGGTTTTTTATAATATGCAATTCTTGATTAAGATTACTTTTATGGAAATTTAAGGTGGGTTGGGTTTAAATTTTTGTTTTGTCATCTGGGTGTGTCTTAATTATGAAAGAAATTGATTAAAGTTTGGTTTTCTATAATATGCAATTCTTGATTAAGATTATTTCTATGGAAATTTAAGGTGGGTTGGGTTTAAATTTTTGTTTTGTCATCTGGGTGTGTCTTAATTATGAAAGAAATTGATTAAAGTTTGGTTTTTTATAATATGCAATTCTTGATTAAGATTATTTTTATGGAAATTTAAGGTGGGTTCGGTTTAATTTTTTGTTTTGTCATCTGGGTGTGTCTTAATTTGAAAGAAATTGATGAAAGTTTGTTTTTTTATAATATGTAATTCTTGATAAAGATTCATTTTTATGGAAATTTAACATGGTTTGGATGATGGGTCTAGTTTAGTTTCATGTTTATCATCTGGTGTGTGTCTAAATTTTGAAGGAATTGATTAAAGATTGGTTTTTTAATGTGTAATTCTTAATAAAGATTCATTTGATGGAAATTTAAGATGGTTTTGGATGATGTGTTTGGTTTAGTTTCTTGTTTTATCATCTGGGTTTGTTTTAATTTTGAAAGAAATTGATAAAAGTTTGGTTTTTTATAATATGAATTCTTGATTGGTCACTGTTCTTTAATCTTACCTGTCTTAATTTTTGAATTTAATGGCAATTGAAGGAGTTTCCAATGATAGGTTTTGTTTATTTTTTGATTTGTCACATGGGGTTGTCTAAATTGTGAAGAAATAAATTGAAATTAAGGGTATTTTTTTATTATAATTATTATTTTTTTAATGCAAATATTGCAAGGGGGAGCTTGAATCATAGGATGTTTTTAAATTAGGGTTTTGTTGTTTTATCATTCCCTGCAAATCATGTGACATTGGAGAATTTGGATAAAATTTGACAACTTTTAGGTCTTTTCGGTTTTCAGAATTTTAGGGATTTTAATTTCTGGGAATTTTATATGATATCATGCAATAAGATTCCATAATTTAAGTGAAAGTGTTGATTTGATCATGTAGCTTAACATTGTAATAACAACTTCTGATTATAATTGTGAGGAGTTAAAGGTAAAATTACTATAATTTTTACCATACTATAATTCTTGAATGTAAAATAACTATAATACGTATAATCGGTTGTTTTTAGGTTATATAAAATCTGATATTCAAAACTCATTATTTAGATCAATAAATAATCTGTCCATTTTGTGAATAGGTATGGAAGACTAAAAGTTGACTTCAAAAGGTGATTCATAATTCTTGAATGAATCGTTGAACCGTCTTTATCGATAAGATGAAATAGTTATGTTCATTACTGAGAATGGGAGTGATCTTGTTGAGTGTTCTATTGTTGATCCAATCATCAATCATATTTGCCTCGGGAGTTTTGCATTTGAAGGCTTGCGGGACTTATCATATCAACTATTCGAGTGATTCTAATAGCAAATTGTTTTATTTGAATGGGAAATCAGTAAGCAAAGATTTGTTTTGCAAGTACATCAAGTTGTATCGTGCAAATCATTGCTTCATTAATAGGGATGTCGGGAGTCATTGCTACGAGGTGGATCATTTTTTAGGTAAAAGCTGCAGCATTTTGATGATTTGTGAAATATCTTAAATACCCTTTGTTACATATTGTATCTTCGAAAATTATAAAAAAAATCTTTGAACATTTATAAGAGGAGATTTTTGTAGTCCTTCTCGGATCCGTCCTATGAAAGTAGTTGCAACATTTTTGTGAAAAACCTTCTGATAAACTTATGAGGGTAAATACGTAATTTTATCTCAAGATCTTCCTATTGAAGGAAAATTTGCAATTATCATTAAAAGTCTTGAAATTGAAAAAAGAAAATTTGGATACTACTTATGGGACACAGCCATGAAAACTTTTAACAGTCGACTATTTGACTATTTGTCAATTATCTAACCCCTTTGTTACACACAAAGGAATCATGTGACCAAGTCAACAACTTTGTCTTTTAGCGATTATAACAGGCAAAATGTAATGTAATCTTTTGAGTCTTTTTCTTCATGGTAAGTTCAGTCTTGTAATCTTGTTTTATACAAAGAAAGTTGTAAACTTGTGGATTTTAAAACATTTTTTTTTTGTATATTCTTGTTTTTTCTAAAATGCCTAAAAAATACCGTTATCACACCTATAGGAATCTTGTGACACAAGCCAATAGTATAATCATTCGACAACGATAATGTTCCATTATAGGAACTTTTGCAGTTCTCTTTATGTTTTATGTTAATACATTTTGTGAACTTGTGGGATTTATTTATTTATTTATTTTTTTATATTTTTTGGCCAGGTGGAAGGAGATTTTTGCAGAGTTTAATTAATGATAGAAGCTTAGAAGGAGAGGTAAAAGAGTCAAAGAAAACGAAAGACGACAAAGATTCCAAATTTAAATCAAAATATTTAGTGATGGGTGGAGTCGGGATCTTGGCTTTGTGTTGCGGTTTTCTTTGCCCGTGCTTTCGTTCTAGAAAGAAAGATATGGCACACACTGTTCTTGCCAAGGAGCCGAATTCAAGTAAGATAAATTATAAACTATTTTTTAAACATAAAGAAAGACTTCTGTTATTTCCTTAGTTAAAGTACGAAACCTGAAATTTTCTATATACCTAAAGAACAAAAAGTGTAATTTACACTTATTATTATAATTATTATTATTATTATTATTATTATTATTATTATTATTATTATTATTATTATTGCAGTGGATTCAACATCATCTATAGAAATGAACTCGGCATCAGAAAAGGTTCCGGCAAGCCCACTACGCGTGCCACCGAGTCCTCATAGATTCTCAATGTCTCCAAAACTTGATAGGATCGGGTCGGTTCATTTGACCATGAACCAAGTGGCACGAGCCACCCAAAATTTTTCACCGGCATTAAAGTTGGGTGAAGGCGGTTTTGGAACCGTGTACAAGGCTCAACTGCCAGACGGTCAACTTGTTGCCATAAAACGAGCAAAAAAGGTAATATCATTTGTTCATTTATGTTTGTTACTTTGTTTGTGTTCGTTTGTGTATGTTTACGTTTGTGAACTGTTCGTGTAGATTTTTAACAAACTAAAATGAACGAACACGAGCATGTTCATTTTCTTAATGAACGAACTAGAACAAGAAATTCGTTAGATTAATTGTTCGTGTTCGATTAAAGTTAAATAAGCAAAAAGTTAAGTAAGCGAACATGAACATGTCTCCGTTTGTGTTTGTTCGGTTCGTTTACAAGCCTACTTATGCATACACAGTGTCGGTAAGGTCTAATGTTTCAATTGTATATTCCATAAAAAGAGCAAAGGTTTGACTTTTTTAGGTCAAACAGACTAATCGTCGACGACATTGTTGCCATATTTGGTCTTTGATTTTTTTTTCGAGAAATAATTAATGACTACATTAAGATTTTTAGCAATCAGTGGTGGATATTATTATTTTGCCATAAACGCCGTATAAGAAGTTGAAAGCAATATGATTGACTTCAAAAGTCAAAGAAGTATAATTTACGGTAGCCAAAATTAGTACACGCCAACTTTATCTTTGCCCGTTCCTTGTCATTTAGTATTTATACTCTTTGGGCTTTATTTAATATAGCATTAAATATGCAACTACTTCCTGTATTTCATAAAGAAACAAAAACTGTTGACTTTTTCGGTCAACCCGACTAATTGTCAATTGCAGATTTGCAGAGTTTATATACATGATGTTTGACCGTTCATTTTCTAGAAAAAAGTTGATAACTACATTGAAGTTTGTACAGGCGCTAACTTGTGTAAATTTCAAAATCATTCTGTTTGACCTCAAAAAGTCAAATCATAGTCCTTTCTTTTCACAATTTAGTGTAGGCAAAATTTAAATGTATTAACTTGTCCTAATTACTTTGTGTCATTCGATATTTTTGCTTTACGGAAGAAAGGATATGCGATTGTGAGACGTGCTTATAAAAACAAGCATCAGTAGTTTTTTTATGTGATAGATAGTATCTGACAGTCGTTCTGTATGTGACACTAATGATTAACTCAACACACATTTTATATATGTTAGTATCAACACTCGTTTTTTTTCTTTTCCCGTTTTAAACGTGAGAAACTTGTGTAGGAACACTTTGATGCTTTAAGAAGTGAATTTAGAAGTGAAGTTGAGCTTCTTGCAAAAATTGATCATCGAAATCTAGTTAAGCTTCTTGGCTATGTTGATAAAGGCAACGAGCGTTTAATCATTACAGAATACGTTCCGAATGGTACCCTTAGAGAACATCTGGATGGTAAGTCTTTTCATTTTTGTTTTAATACCATAATACGTATCACTTTATCAAAAATAGTAATATAGTCGTTTCCCATTTCAGGCGTTCATGAAAACCTTTTGGACTTTAGTCAACGGCTTGAAATTTGCATCGATATTGCTCATGGTTTAACGTATCTCCATCTATATGCCGGTAATACTTTTAACCCTAACCATAATGTATTTATGTGCTTTATATAAATATCCAATATTTTACTTGCTATAATTATTTGAGTTCTTTTAGTTATCACTTCCGCTGTGTTCCCGAGTTTAATAAATGATAGAAAATAAAGGAAAGTGAATTAAGGAGAAAAAAGACAGGGGAGGAGAAATATATAATTTACTATCGTGTTCCCGAGTACGAAGGAATTGGAAGAAATTAAAATTTTCATATTTTCCTGAATTAAAAAGATAAAAAAAAGGGTACAATTTTACATATATACCCTTTAAAATTGAAACTTTCTTTTCTTTTCCTTTCAACCCGGGGAACACATAAAATCTGTCAACAATATTAAACACCAACACATATATTCAACACCAAAAAAGTTCTGAAGAATTTTAATCCCTTAACCAAATATTGTTTTCAACGTCCATAACCGAAAAATAAACTATCCAAGAAAAGAATTAACAATGCCATATTTGTCCGAAATTACCAAAAAAAGAAAAAGAAAACTGCAACTAAATAAATGCATAAGAGTAATCCTTTTACCGTGTTCTGAACTTGCTTAGTTGCCTCACTCATCATACCTTTCAATACAACTATCCGTATCTTAAGAAGACAAGTAAATAATGTCCTTGCTTTTGCTTGATCGTTAGCCAACTAAATTAAAGCTCTCGGTATAGCATTGGGTTCCAAACCCATCGACTCAATTCTGTATAAATTTCCTCACCCGTGTACTCGCGATAATAAGCTCTATCAAATATTTTATTGGCTTCCACAATAGCATTAGCCACGTTGTCAAGGCAATTTATAAGCTTTGAGTTAAACGCTTCATCTTCTTGTTCAAGTTTTCTTTTTTCGCTTTCGTCTTTCTTTGCATTTGAATCTTGACGCCATATCGACTCTAATTCTGTATAAATTTCCTCACTCGTGTACTCGCGATAATAAGCTCTATCAAATATTTTATTGGCTTCCACAATAGCATTAGCCACGTTGTCAAGGCAATTTATAAGCTTTGAGTTAAACACTTCATCTTCTTGTTCAAGTTTTCTTTTTTCGCTTTCGTCTTTCTTTGCATTTGAATCTTGACGCCATATCTTCCCCGTGTGCAACTCTGCGGCATTTACTTGTTTACGCCCTATCGTCTCCACAATCTCTTGCAACGTTAACTTCTCCGTCTTCGTGTGCAACTCTGCGGCGCCTTGCATTTATGCTTCAAAATACGATAAAGAATTATAAAACAAGATCTGAGCGGATTTTGTATTCTAGTTTAACAGCTGACTAGCTGCTAAACTAAAACTTTGACTTTGAGTCTTTGACTATTCTAACACTCGAATAAAAACTTAAGAGGTGTCGTGGGTTTCATATATGATCGGGAGCCCGTAACGGAGGAGAGATGATACAACATGAGTATGTGCATTCCCGGAAACCGGACCGTGAGAGTGATAATATCAAACCCGTGGCCCGGACCTTGAGGGACGGGTCGGTTAATGTGATTAATGGGTTTGGCGAGTTCGGTTTACGGGTTTGACGGGAGCCACTGCCGCCTTGCCGGTATGACACTACGCGTTCAGCACCAATAACGTGTGTGGCGATGGTTATGCGTCCGACATACAGGGCTGGTTACACATTCGAAGCTAGTAACGTCTTCGGCGCCATTACGTGTCTGATGTCAGTCATGTGTCCCACGCCGGTAACAAGTCACGCCGCTTATGTGCATGGTGCCTCTTACGCATAATCATCATTGATACCTCGAGTTCGCGTCTGACGTTGGTAACGTGTCAGACGCGCTTGGCACTAGTAACGCGCCCTAGGTGCAGGGCCGTTCCTGAGAATCGTTAAAAAAAATTTGGCTGAAGGCGAGAAAAAATTTAGTAAAAAAAAATATTGGACTTAAAACAATTATATGTTTAAACGGGCTTATTTGTTATGATTTGGGCTGTGCAAACAATTTTTTTATACAGAATTTCGCTTAAATAAGTTGATTATTTGTGTTTAAACATTAAGATTATATATATATATATATATATATTTAAATACATAAATAATTAAATACGGGCCTACCAGGGTCGTTGACCACTCAGTCATCCTTTAAAGCCGGCCTTGCGTAGGTGCGTTGTTTATTACACGTTCAGCACTTTTAACGCGTCAGGAGTCGGTTACTCGTCTTTTAACTTCAAATTCTTATTGAGGGTTGTATAATATTTTAACTTAAGGTAAAGTTCTTAATGAAATCAAAGGATAACAAATTAACAATGAACCATGCATAGCATAACATTCAACAACTAGATACACATTTAATTAAAAGTTGTATCCATAATTTGATTACTAATCAAATAACATGTAAAAATCAAAACAAATTTAATAATACCTGATAAAAAGCATCTGTTATGATGATGATGGACGGCAGGTTTGGTTTCAAGTTGAAAAAATATGACCTGATATAAAAATACTATAAATATATATAAGGTGAAGGAGGGCAACTTGGTAATTAACTTTAAATAATATGATTTTGGCTTCAACAAAAATAATTAGCAAACTGGTTTAACAAATTTATAAAATTACCCACCCCTTCTTGTAACCTGGTTTGAGAGGCTTTTACTCAATGTCACAAGTTGTATCTCTTTTTTCTTCGAGTACACGAGCCAAGCCCGGGCTCAGTTCGTTTAGAGCTATATTTCTAAGGCTCAAGCTTGGCTCGGGTTTGTTTATTATTTATTTATATAGATGTATATAGTTATTTTACACACACACACACACACACACACACATATATAAAATTATAGTTACAGTTATAATTACAATTCATATATATTAATAATAACATAGTAAAATAATAATAATTGTTATGTAATCATATATATATATATATATGTATTAAATTGACAAAAAATATATATTTCTAATGATAATAACAGGTTCTTTTAGGCCAACAAGCCTATTCAAAGTCGATATACGAACTCAGGTTCGAGCTCGTTTATTAAATGATCTCAAATTTAGGCCCAGGCTCGAGCTTTGTTTAAGTTCTACTCGATTCTGGCTTCTATCGAGCCGATCCCAAGTAGCTCACAAGCGACTCGACTCGTTTACACCCTTAATTTTATGTATTCATTTAAACAATCAGAATTTTTAAAACACTTTGGATTATTATTCTTTTCATTTTAAGCAGAAAAACAAATTATCCACCGGGACGTGAAGTCATCCAACATTCTTCTAACCGAAAGATTGAGAGCGAAAGTGGCCGATTTCGGGTTTGCGAGACTTGGAGATGCGGAGACTGATAAAACACATGTTGTGACCAAAGTTCGGGGCACGGTCGGGTATCTTGACCCGGAATATATGAGAACGTATCAACTCACCCCGAAAAGTGACGTTTACTCGTTTGGAGTTTTACTTATCGAAATTTTAACGGGTCGTAGGCCCATTGAGTCCAAGAGGTCTCCTGAAGAGAAGGTGACTGTAAGATGGGTAAGTTTCTTGTTCTTTTATATTCTATATGCACATTATCGAGTTGTACGTCTCGCATTGATTGTTGTACCGAGTCCAAAAGCATTTTTATCATAGTTATTAAAAGCGTGCGCTTTTTGCGCTTAAGCGCATTTAAAGCGCCAGGCGCATTAATTGCGATTAGCATGCAACAGATATTTAATGCGCAGTCTTATTTTCCCAAACCTCCCCATGCGTATTAAATTCCCTTTAATAATCTGTTCCCATTCTCTTGGAGTTCCTAACACTCCACTATTCCACAATCAATATTATAGCACACAAAATCATCAATAAACTAGAATTTAAAGGTTAATTACAAGTTAGTTTTGCTCTTAAAAAACCTAAATTCGGATTTCTTTCTTTAAAAACCTAATGTCAAGGACTGTGAATGTATGTGTTCTTCATAAGATGTTCTATTTAAGTTAAAATTTTTGTTTTTTTAATGTGCGCTTTTTTTTCAAAATCGGGCGCTTTTTTTGCGCTTATCGCCTGGGCGCTAGACCCAGCCTAAACGCTTTCGAGCGCTTATCGCATTTGATAACTATGATTTTTATACCTATCGGGTCAAACGGGTAACATAAATATAATTAGGTCGTAGACCGAGGCCTGTAATTTTGTGGGCCAATTTTTTTTTATATTATATATTAATTTTTTTTTATAAAATATGTGTGGATCTTAATCATTTTAAATATATTGGGCCCAAAACTTTTTTTATCCATAATCCATTTAAGCTATTGGGCCCAAACTAAATTTGAAAACTACAAGAAAATAATAATCAAATAACTCGTTAGGGCCTACGGGCCTTTTTATTTTCTGCCCGGCTGGAATGTTTAAATCCTCGGGGCGGGTCCTACCGGTTGTGACCTAGTTTCTCCTTGGTTCAACCCAAACCGGTTTGAGCCAAAATCGAAGTTTTTGACCAAGTTTGACCAAACTCTAACCGTTTTTAACCCTTACCGGTTTGAACCCGAAACCCGGGTTGTGCACCACTAGTCGATTGTCACCCAAAGTGAGCATTAACAAGTAAAACTTTCAAAAAAAAACATTTTATTAAAAAATTAACACGAATCTCTTAACGAAACTTCATGATCTGGGCAAAAATGTATCGGGTCAACAAAGCCCGACTCCACCTATTTCGGGCCGTACAGAAAACGACTTCTTTTGACCCGTTTTGATTATTAATTTCAGGCATTTGGAAAGTACAATGAAGGTGAAACTATGGATTTGGTCGACCCGCAAATGAGAGAACATTTGGACGGTGAAATCTTTGGAAAGATGCTCGAATTAGCATTTCAATGTGCGGCCCCCACACGAGCTGACCGGCCTGATATGAAGTCGGTTGGAGAGCAGTTATGGGTCATCAGAATGGACTGTCTTAGAAAAGGAAAAAGAGGATGAACAATGCATGTATGCCAATGCAAGGTTGGTGTATGGTGTACAAGCGCTTAATGCATGCGGTACGACTTTTCATTGGAGATGGTTGGATTCGGATTTTCGTTCTTTGGAAACATTTTATGTTTAATTTGTGCGTTAAAGATTTGTCACACGTGTATATAGATGATGTATTCCGGATTTACATTTTGTTGTTATAATATACGGTTACATTTAGGGTTTTGCATGGGTCGATTACGTTTGGTTATTAAAGTTATTAGGACGATGCTTGTGAGCGTATAGATCAAATCTTGTATGGCACACACTTTTCTACTATAGGTGAATTTTACGCAATTGAACATTTTTGGTTTTAGGTGCTTATAGTAATAATATACGGAGACAGTGTTGTCTGCTCGTAACAAATGTACATGTAATAGAGCAAATTAAGCCTATAAAACATGATGTAAAGACGTCTAACCCTAAATGTGCGTCCTTAATCGTGAGCATATTAGGGTGTGATAAAATTTACAAGTTTGTGAATGGCGCTTGGTACATTCATATTAGAAGGCTAACTTAGCGACTGTACCAGAAATTAGTCGAGACATCTCTACTGGTTACAACTAAGGGTCCAACTTATGTTTTTGTTAAAAATAATATATCAATGGATAAACAATTAAACAAATTTTGGTTACTAGGGTCGATCAACAGTGTAACATCCTAAAATTTTTATATTGATAAATAAAAGAAAGTTATGTTTATTAATTTCACGTTTTAGTTATTTAATGTCGAGTAAGGAACGGGTCTTGGGCTTAGTTATTTTATGAACTCGGCCTGTCTCGACCCGTAGGAAGCCAACCCGAGCCTAACCAAACCCGTAGTATATAAACGAAAGTTCTTGACACTTCCACCATTTTCACCATCTTCCTTCACTTACACCCACCCAAACACTCTCATTTCTAGAGAGAGAAGCTAGAGAGAGAAAGTTCTCAAATCACAAATCCGAGTCCACAATCTTGTTCCTAATCGTTTTTGGTAAGTCCCCCTCGAAAATCATCCGTTTTCATAACCATTTCCGACCTCAAATCGAGCAAAAACTCCCATTTTCGTAACTTGAGTTTTCGGGTCAAAAACCGCCTTGTTTTGGTGTCAAAATGCAAGCTTTTGTGTTTAAAAGTACTAGGAATCGATAGCCCTTTCAATCCCGAGCATTTCCATGTCAAAAACTTCGATTTTGGGTCAAAAATCTGGAAAATCTGGAAAACCCGTGGGTTTCTCCGTCGCCCAGCTTGAAGGAGTCGAATCAGACTCATTCGATCGAACCAGTCGATCGAATCAGTCCATTCGATCGAATGCGTAGATCGAACAAGTCCAGTCGACCGAATAGGGAAGCAACCGAATGGTCTCCAACTCATTCGATCGAATGAGTTTTGTATTCGATCGAATGAGTGTTGTATTCGATCGAACGTGTTCCTGTTTGATCGAACGTGTTCCTGTTCGATCGAACGTGTTCCTATTCGATCGAACGTGTTCCTATTCGATCGAACGTGTCCCTATTCGACCGAATCAAGCCAGAACCAAGCTGTTTCCAAGTTCGCCTAAGGTTTAACTTCGCCTGAAGTGAAGTTCGTTTATAAAATAAATTAAAAACCTAATGGAAAATGTGTTAAGGCAGTTATCGAAAATAAAATTTTTCCAAGCTGACCTGGCAGCTTAACCCCAGCCAGGGGCTCTGCCCCTTGGACCCCGCTAGGGGCTGCCGCCCCTAGAACCCCGCTACCAGGGGCGCTGCCCCCGGACCCCCGTTCGTTGTGGGTCATATAAAGATAGAAACGCAACATAAGTAGTAGTAGCTAATTGATACGTGTAAATATTATACAGTTAGCCGTGCGCAGCTCAAGAGGGGAATAACTATTAACGGAGAGCGTAACAGTATTCAGGTGAGTTTCTAGCCCCATTTATGTGTTATGTTTTCGGGGCTGCGTGCATACTCGATGTGTTGTTAATACATTTATCCTAAGTGATAAGTGTATGCCATATGTGATATATGTGATGGATATGAATGGTTGCTTGTCGGTACGCGAACGATCTTCGGATATTGCGCGTACTGTCAGGTCAAAAATAAAGGTACGAATATTATACATCGAAGATGCATGAACATTACAAATGAATACTTGTCGGGGCGTGAACGATCTTCGGATATTGCACGTATCGACAAGAGGTATGGTTGTTAAATGAATGATGTAAAGAACGCCTAGGGTGTTCTTATGCTATGATGTAATTATTGTATATGTGAAGTAGGTGTATGCAGGTACACGAATGGTATGTGAGTTCTACGTTCGACATAGTAAGTTAGGATGGCAAATCCCTCTAGCTTTTGTCGGACATAGACTCGGCTGGTGATGGCGTAGTTAAGGACTGCGGGCCTTATACGTAAAGTAGATGATAGACGTAAACGTAGATAGGGACGGTGGGCCTTATACGTGTTACAGATAATAGACGACAACGTAGTTAAGGACTGCGGACCTCATACGTATTATAGATAGGCATCAGCATAGGAAAGGACTGTGGACCTTATACGTGCTGTAGTTGTATTGTGGTAGCATAGGGGAGGACTGCGGACCTCGTACGTGCTATGGTTTAGGTTGCAACATAGGGGAGGACTGTGGACCTTGTACGTGTTGTGGATGTAGGATGGTATAGGGAAGGACTGCGGACCTTGCACGTACCATAAAGGGTGAACATAGGTAAGGACCGCGGACCTTTTACGTGTTCACGACCTTGAGTACAGGTATAGACGGCGGACTATGAACGTACTCTCGGTAGACTGAGGTTAGTGGTTATAAATATGTGTGTATGTATGGTAGTAAGTGTGTATGTAGAACAGAAGGGTAACTAGTGAAGTATGGATATGTATCTACGGATATGTATGTATGTGTATGTATTGTATGGCGTTCGATTAACTAGAACTCACTCAGCGTAGCTGACTTTTAGTATGCACGCAGGTGAGCTGATTACAGAGTTAGCATGAGGATGACACACGGCATGGATTGAACGGCTGGCATCTGAAGAAAGAAGTAAAGATGTTTTAAATATAAAGTTTTGTGTTATGGTATCAAAGAAAAGGTTTAACGTTTTGTAACAAATGATTGATGTTTTATATTCCGCGAAAAGTTTTAATAAACTCTGATTGAAGAACTGTGTTTATGAGTAAATCCGACGCTAAAGTAGGGCTACCGGGTTCGGGGCCTTACAAGTTGGTATCAGAGCATAAGTTCGAGAGATTTAAGCATCCTA
This sequence comes from Bidens hawaiensis, assembly GCF_021521415.1. Lineage (NCBI taxonomy): Eukaryota > Viridiplantae > Streptophyta > Magnoliopsida > Asterales > Asteraceae > Bidens > Bidens hawaiensis. The sequence goes on along the minus strand of NW_027492143.1, from coordinate 92,877 downwards.
CATGCTTAGACTCGAACAGAAAATGGGATTTAAGTAAGAAAGGAAAGAAGATGCCAGTTCAAGAATGCCATGTGTCGCTCAAGCAAGATCAGTAAAGGTAAAGTGTATGATTAAATGATATATGTTAATGAGAAAGAAAAGATACGTGAACGGCAGGGATAGGAATAATTGATTGTTTGACTTGACTAACTGCTTAAGTAGAACCAGCACAAATAGACTCATAAAGGGAAGTGTATAGGACACGGAAGGTAACGTGATCAGCTAATCACAACTGGCCACTGTTATTACCTGTTAGCCTTACTATCCTTGTACTAAATAGTTCCTTGAGTGATGATGTTTGTGTTTTTCCCTTTTAGAATACGGATGGCTGGAGCTGGAGAATTTGTGGGAACTGGGGGTCGCACAGGACGTCGTGGCAGGCCTCGTCTTGTCCGGCAACCCTCGGTAGAAGAAGCTTCCCACACCGAAGATGAAGGAAGCGCAGCTGGAGGAGACCAGAACAACAATGAAGAAGTTCAACTTAGCCCTGCAGTTCAAGCAGCCATTGTTCAAGCTGTAGTTGCTGCTGTGAAGAACCTGAATCCCGAAGGATCTGCTGGAAGCCGTGAGCGAACTGCTGAAGGGGCAGGGGGTGATGGTAAGGAGGTTGGGGAAGGAGAAAGAGGGGCCTCGAGCGAGGATAAGTCTGTGAAAGTCGATGATAGGAGAAGAGGACAAGGTGGGTGCAGCTATAAGTCCTTCAAAGGATGCGACCCGCCGAAGCTGACTGGGTTGGGAGACGCAATCGCTACTCTCCAATGGATAACCACTATGGACAAGGTTATCCGCATTAGCGAATGCCGTCCCGACCAAGCTGTGGGTTATGCTACTCAGTCATTTGTGGAAGAAGCTATGTATTGGTGGGAAAGTGTGGAGCAGAGAAAGACTAGGGATGAGATCAAGGCGTTGAGATGGGACGATCTGAAAGAGTTGGTGATGAAGAAGTTCTGTGCAGATGCAGAGGTTGAAAGGACGGAGATGAAGTTCCTGAATTTGAAGGCCGGTATGATGACGCATCGTGAGTATACTACTGAATTCAGCCGACTATCTAGATTGGTGCCTGATATGGTTGACAATGAGGTCAAAAGAATCAAATGTTATGTGAGGGGATTGCCACAAAAAGTCCGCATGTTGGTCAGGGCAAATAAACCTGCTACTTTTGACTCTGCTGTTGAACTTGCAGAAGTGGTTTATGCTGACCTGGCTGAGGACGATGTGGTGGTGGGGGAAAAGAAGGAGAAGAAATGGGCTACCTCTGCTAAGCGGTCTGGCGAGATGGTGACAACAACTGATGAGAGGAAGGCCAAGGTTGGGAACAAGGATGCATGTAAGACGTGTGGGCAAGTGCACCTGGGAGAATGCAAGACTGGGACAGACAGGTGCTATCGGTGTGGAAAGAGTGGGCATTATTCTCGAGAATGCCCTGATCGTCCAAAGTGCTTCAAATGCGGAAAAGCTGACCACATGGCTAGGGATTGCAAGGAATCAGGGGCGGTAGGTGCGAAAGGATGAAGACTTTGGGAAACTGCAGAGAGGAACACCTGATGAAGGAATAATTGCTCATGCAATGGTTTTATTAAATTACATTTGCTTAAGAACTTGTTTTGTGTTAAGGTCTAAAAACTTATGTTTATCTGTGGCGTGTAATTATTTTGAGTTTGGTTAAGAATGATTATTATGTTATGGTGAAATGTTGTTTTAGACAATAGTGTTAAAAGTACTAATCGAAACCCTTAGAAGGATGAGATGAGTCTTGGTGCATCGAGGGTCTCATGGACAAGCTACCTTAAATAGCTAAAACACATGACCACCATTCGATGGCTGTAAAGTCGGAAGTAGGAAGGGTAACTCAGAAAGCGAAGGCATTTCTATAAAACGTGTAAATGTAAGAAGTTTTCCTTTTATAGGGAATAAGTTAGGTTTCGGGGACGAAACCTCTTTAAGGAGGGAAGACTTGTAACATCCTAAAATTTTTATATTGATAAATAAAAGAAAGTTATGTTTATTAATTTCACGTTTTAGTTATTTAATGTCGAGTAAGGAACGGGTCTTGGGCTTAGTTATTTTATGAACTCGGCCTGTCTCGACCCGTAGGAAGCCAACCCGAGCCTAACCAAACCCGTAGTATATAAACGAAAGTTCTTGACACTTCCACCATTTTCACCATCTTCCTTCACTTACACCCACCCAAACACTCTCATTTCTAGAGAGAGAAGCTAGAGAGAGAAAGTTCTCAAATCACAAATCCGAGTCCACAATCTTGTTCCTAATCGTTTTTGGTAAGTCCCCCTCGAAAATCATCCGTTTTCATAACCATTTCCGACCTCAAATCGAGCAAAAACTCCCATTTTCGTAACTTGAGTTTTCGGGTCAAAAACCGCCTTGTTTTGGTGTCAAAATGCAAGCTTTTGTGTTTAAAAGTACTAGGAATCGATAGCCCTTTCAATCCCGAGCATTTCCATGTCAAAAACTTCGATTTTGGGTCAAAAATCTGGAAAATCTGGAAAACCCGTGGGTTTCTCCGTCGCCCAGCTTGAAGGAGTCGAATCAGACTCATTCGATCGAACCAGTCGATCGAATCAGTCCATTCGATCGAATGCGTAGATCGAACAAGTCCAGTCGACCGAATAGGGAAGCAACCGAATGGTCTCCAACTCATTCGATCGAATGAGTTTTGTATTCGATCGAATGAGTGTTGTATTCGATCGAACGTGTTCCTGTTTGATCGAACGTGTTCCTGTTCGATCGAACGTGTTCCTATTCGATCGAACGTGTTCCTATTCGATCGAACGTGTCCCTATTCGACCGAATCAAGCCAGAACCAAGCTGTTTCCAAGTTCGCCTAAGGTTTAACTTCGCCTGAAGTGAAGTTCGTTTATAAAATAAATTAAAAACCTAATGGAAAATGTGTTAAGGCAGTTATCGAAAATAAAATTTTTCCAAGCTGACCTGGCAGCTTAACCCCAGCCAGGGGCTCTGCCCCTTGGACCCCGCTAGGGGCTGCCGCCCCTAGAACCCCGCTACCAGGGGCGCTGCCCCCGGACCCCCGTTCGTTGTGGGTCATATAAAGATAGAAACGCAACATAAGTAGTAGTAGCTAATTGATACGTGTAAATATTATACAGTTAGCCGTGCGCAGCTCAAGAGGGGAATAACTATTAACGGAGAGCGTAACAGTATTCAGGTGAGTTTCTAGCCCCATTTATGTGTTATGTTTTCGGGGCTGCGTGCATACTCGATGTGTTGTTAATACATTTATCCTAAGTGATAAGTGTATGCCATATGTGATATATGTGATGGATATGAATGGTTGCTTGTCGGTACGCGAACGATCTTCGGATATTGCGCGTACTGTCAGGTCAAAAATAAAGGTACGAATATTATACATCGAAGATGCATGAACATTACAAATGAATACTTGTCGGGGCGTGAACGATCTTCGGATATTGCACGTATCGACAAGAGGTATGGTTGTTAAATGAATGATGTAAAGAACGCCTAGGGTGTTCTTATGCTATGATGTAATTATTGTATATGTGAAGTAGGTGTATGCAGGTACACGAATGGTATGTGAGTTCTACGTTCGACATAGTAAGTTAGGATGGCAAATCCCTCTAGCTTTTGTCGGACATAGACTCGGCTGGTGATGGCGTAGTTAAGGACTGCGGGCCTTATACGTAAAGTAGATGATAGACGTAAACGTAGATAGGGACGGTGGGCCTTATACGTGTTACAGATAATAGACGACAACGTAGTTAAGGACTGCGGACCTCATACGTATTATAGATAGGCATCAGCATAGGAAAGGACTGTGGACCTTATACGTGCTGTAGTTGTATTGTGGTAGCATAGGGGAGGACTGCGGACCTCGTACGTGCTATGGTTTAGGTTGCAACATAGGGGAGGACTGTGGACCTTGTACGTGTTGTGGATGTAGGATGGTATAGGGAAGGACTGCGGACCTTGCACGTACCATAAAGGGTGAACATAGGTAAGGACCGCGGACCTTTTACGTGTTCACGACCTTGAGTACAGGTATAGACGGCGGACTATGAACGTACTCTCGGTAGACTGAGGTTAGTGGTTATAAATATGTGTGTATGTATGGTAGTAAGTGTGTATGTAGAACAGAAGGGTAACTAGTGAAGTATGGATATGTATCTACGGATATGTATGTATGTGTATGTATTGTATGGCGTTCGATTAACTAGAACTCACTCAGCGTAGCTGACTTTTAGTATGCACGCAGGTGAGCTGATTACAGAGTTAGCATGAGGATGACACACGGCATGGATTGAACGGCTGGCATCTGAAGAAAGAAGTAAAGATGTTTTAAATATAAAGTTTTGTGTTATGGTATCAAAGAAAAGGTTTAACGTTTTGTAACAAATGATTGATGTTTTATATTCCGCGAAAAGTTTTAATAAACTCTGATTGAAGAACTGTGTTTATGAGTAAATCCGACGCTAAAGTAGGGCTACCGGGTTCGGGGCCTTACAAACAGACCCTCTAGACCCCCTTAGATCCGCCCTGGGTTGACTAGTGTGCACAAAAATAAAAATAGGTACGAGAAGATCGACTTATTTGCGCATTTCAATGATCAATGCAAACATACCATTGATACCTCGTGAATGGCAGTATGGCACTATGATACCGGCTTGGGTATGATCAGTTGATCACACGACGCACCATCATATATGGCGTATTCTATACAACACACTTGAATCAAAACACATTAATAACAACTATACAACACACCTATACATGGTATATTTATACAACACACCAAAGTCAAAAACACCATTGACATGTGTATACTTTACAATCCATAGTTAATTATTTGGACAAGTGATAGTACCATTAGAGAGGTTAACACAAGAGGTTTGTGGTTCACAAGTACTAGTATCATTAAACATATACGAGCACGGGGTTTCTATCGGCGCACCACAACTCTCAAAGCAACTATCGATTGAACCAGTGACGTTTAAAACTTCAACGACACAATATACAACACAAGTTACCGACTCATTATATCCACAAGTATTGTTGCAAGTAGAAGAAGCAGCCTCACACTGCAAACCAGTTGTACGGTTTTCACACTTGTCAGCAACCGAATAATACAGTTTTCCCGCTTTCCAACCGACACCAAAACCTCGTTGACCACCCGATCCAAACAACTTCCCTGCAACGGACTTTAAAAAGTTTTTCAAATAATGTTCTGCTATACTCTCCTCTAGCTTATAAGCAACTTGTTTGACTTTAGGCAAGTTTTTAACCAGACCCGCGACTATGCCTGAAGGAAGCAATTCACGTCCCTCTTTCCTGCATGTTTCCAACACATGAACATGTTAGAATATTCTTTTTTTATAAACGTGACGGAAAGGAATAACGAAAATGAACTAGATGTTGGTATACCGGTCTCTAAGGAAGTTATTAGAAGTGGAAAAACAAACAAGAATGTTAGTTAGTATGAGGAAGATGACCAATAAAGTCTTGTTGAAGTGATCCATTTTTGTATAGGAATGTGTCATGTTATTTGTGTTTTATATAGACAAATATATTTGAGTTACATTTGAGGAAGGCTTTGTGTTCTTCAGATTGTGGAAAATGGATAATTGACTTTGACAAATTCAGCAAAAACAAGTAATAGACTTTGAACATAACAAAGTTTTAACATTATATAAATGAAGTTGTATGTCACTTGTTAGTGACACTTGTATTTTAAATTTGTCAAGGTATTTATATTAATATATACACATTAGTTTAATGCAAATAAACTTGTAAGTAGAGAACTGTGAAAACTGTATTAAAAGTTATATCTATTGCGTTAAGTATGAGAAACAAGACATTATGTAATTGTATAAGAACGCTAACAATTGATGGTGTTCGTCGGGAGTCTACTAACGCCAACCACATCTCTTTCTCTAGGTTGCCATATATGGTCAACCCTGCGTACATATGCTTAAGGCGAGGGGAACACTACCCATTCCATGTGATACCAAAAATTTGATAAACGAGTGAGATGGTTATAGGGATGTTCAGGAGTGAGTGAGGCTGGCTCGGGCTTGGCTTAGTTTTTAAACCGTACTGAAAATTTGAGCTCGAGCTCGGCTCAATTAGGCTCAAGTTTTTTCTTCTTCCTTTTTATTATAAAAATGTTTAATAGTTACAGTGTGTTGCGACGAGTAGTTGGCCAGTATTGCTTCGGTTTGTTACGGTAAAATTTGTGACCAAAGTTGAAAGTCTGAATGATTGTTTTGTTAAAGTTTATAACCAGTGTGGTCAAAGTGAAGATACAAGTTTAAAGGTGAAATTTTGTGGCTAAAATTGAAAGGCTAACAGTTTTGTGTCAAAAGTATGGTGGCCTAAGCTGTAATGCTATAATTTTTTTAAAAGACCAAGTTTTATAAAAATATCAAAAGGAACCTCAAGCAAAAAAGCAAAAGGCCCAAAAGTACAAAAAGAAACACCTATAAGACGCTACAAAAAGCCGCAATCACTCTTACAACATAAAGTGAACAAATATAAAATAGCACCATGTTGCGGTTTTTCACCCAAAAGAAGGAATAAACTTTCACTTCATGTGAAGAGATACCACCATTATAGATTGAAATAAAACAAAACTTTCCACCTCTCGTGCACCAAAAAATGTCGTAAAATAAAAGTCATCGATTATCGATTCACTCATGTTCCTCGATTAGCATAGCCCGGATACTATTCTCATGACCGTAATCCTAAAGCCCAAAACTTCCTCATTCTAAGTATTGTGACAAAAATTTCATTACCAAAATTAAGGGAACAAAGAGTATATATAAGTTGAAACGACAAAATTTTCAGTAATAAAGTTAAATAACTAATAAATATATGAAACTCATAAATTAAAACGACAAAGTTTTCAATAATATAGTTGAGTAGCTAATAATTATATGAAACTTTGGTTTAGAATAATAAACCAAAGATTGTAAATTACCTGTTAATAATATTTAAATTCTTGTTTAAATATAAAAATACATATACTTGTTTAAGACGGCAATTATGCCAGGCCTTGAAATTTCAAAGCATAATCTATACAAATACATTTATATTCTTTCCACAATCAAAGTTGAAGACCTAATAAAAAATATTTAATTTAATTTTCTTAAACCTTGATTGAAACATATAAAATTGATAAACATGTTATTATTAAAATAGAAAAAGATTTCTTTGCTATCAAGAAAAGCCCACTGATGATGCCGTGTCACGTGGCACCTCCAAATAAAGTCAAATCCATCTCTGTCGGCACACACTATCGTGTCCTGTTATAAAATAACAATTAACACCTTGAATAATATTAAAATTAAAATCACCAATTAATTAACAAAGGCTAATTGATTAACCAGTAGCCTCATATCTTTTCTTATAAGAGATTATCGGTTCGAGTCTCGCATGAAAATTTTGTTCCGTGTTAAACCAGTTTAGCTGAAAGAGTATTTTATTTGTCAGGGTAATTCAGGTGTCATGTTATCAAAACTAATTTAATAACGTAATTATTACATAAGATAAAAAAAAATCAAACTTTGATACTACGAGTCCTATAGTCTACATTGCGGCATCTTTCTTTTCAAACTATGAACTTTTATAAACAACCAACGAAAAAACAACACAAAACCGCAATAATATTAAATTTAAAACTCTCTCTCTCTCTCTCTCTCTCTCTCTCTCACACACATACACACACAAACACCTACTAATACTAATACTCTTGTACGGACTAATTCATTGGGTGTGTTTGATTTGAAGAGTGAGGAAGCTCATAATAATAATAATAATATTGCTGCTTTTGAAATTTGATCGGAATGTCGTTCGTTGCCGGACTGGTGATCGGACTAGTGGTGGGGATCGGACTGATAGTGTTGTTTGTTAAGTCGGAGAATGCGAGATCCACGCGTCGGTCTGCACTCGTAAGTTTTTAATTTTATTAATTAAGAACAGGTTAATGATTTAATGTATCTGGAGGTGCTAACGTCGTCATTTTACCCTAATTAGTTCTTGTATGATTAGCCTCTAAAATTAGATGTAGGTATGCTAAGGTTATGTTAAGATACACACATACACAATGTGCTATTATACATGTTAAAAAGCACACTTTAAGTGTTGTAGACCTCGCTAGGCGCTAGTTGGGCGGTGGGATACTGACTAGTGACTAATAGGGATTAATCAGATAGGAATTTTATATGTAAATTTTCAAATATATATGTGCATATAATTTTTTTTAGAATTCCATACATAATTTTTGGATGGATTAATAAGTAAAATTTATAAAATACTTCAAAGATTTTGACCGAAATCTGACCATTTTGATAGAAATTTGACCGATTTTGAACAAGTTAGGCTAGCTTTGACCAACTACCGATTTGTTGGTTTGATTAGATGAAATCGAATGGTAGCATACCGATTTGCGATTACTCGTGACTAATCGCGATTTGCGATGTTTACAACACTCCTTCATAATCTGTATATTGTGGATGGAATTAAATTTGGGTTAAATTATGTAATGTAGGCGACAACGATTGCGGCTTTTGCAAGAATGACAGTTGAAGATTCAAAAAAGTTGCTTGCTCCTGAATACTACCCGTCTTGGGTTGTTTTTTCACAGAGACAGAAGTTGAGTTATATTCATTTTTCTTGCTTATTTGTTTGCATTTCATGCTCAATGTATTTTTTGGGACTGATTTTGTTTTTTTATTTTTCAGTTGAACTGGCTTAATGCTCATCTTACAAAGATCTGGCCTTATGTTGACGAGGTCAGTTGATTTGCTATTAATGGTCAATTTATGCTTTTGTTGTGTAATGTCCTTTCAGTTTAAATAATCAGCTGTAAAACGATAGGGGAAAAAGATATTGTTTCGTTTAGGCTGGCAATTCGTGTCGTTCATATAATCCAACCTGATTAAGTTAGTTGATATACAAACATGTTTTTTAAATGGGTTGACCATGTCAACCCATGCATGACGAGTATGTATTAGTATTGACTAGTGTCATTGATATCCATAGCTCTTAACTACAGAAAGACAGAAAACTTATATTAGATTAAAATAAAAAACTAATATAGGTAATTTTGATTGTTTAAAGATGTAATTTGTAAACCAAGGGTAGCATCAGGGTATATAAGTAATTTTACTCTACCCTTTGATAATAAGGTTTTTTGCATTCACTGTATGACTATTTATTTGCCCCATAAACTTGGTTTTTAAATGCGCAATGCGCTCCGATGAGCTTTGATCTAAAAAGTCGCGCGTGACGCGTTTGTTCTTAAAGAAATACTTGAAGCTATTTATAGATAATAGTTTAACTTGTATACTTTTAGACACTAAAAAAGTAGGAGTTAAGGAATTTAATTAAAAAAGCTACAATACCACCAAAGAAGCTGGAGTTTAATTATAACCATAGAAAGTCTTTTTTAACTCCAATGCATAACCCAAACAAGTCTTTTAATTCTATGTGCACAACTAGTCTATGCTTTTTGTACAAATAACCTATGCAGGAGCTCACTTTAACTCAGAAATGCGCGTGTGGCAGACCGCATCGCGCATTATGCGATTTAGCGCGCATGGAATTGCAACGCATGGCTCCACTTGAAGCAATCTTATCAGGGCATCTTGCATTATGCGCTCCTGACGCGCGCATTTTAGAACCAAGCCCCTTTACAATCACATTATCATAATTTATAAGCAACACTTTACAGTTGTGTCTGTCTAATTTCTATGTACAGTTTTAATGGTGAATATTCAGAATCAGATAATAAAACATGGTGCAATATAGTGTACGAATTTCTTATGTGATTTTGGATTCTCCACTTATAGGCCGCATCTGAACTTATAAAGGCTAGCGTGGAGCCAACTCTTGAACAATATAGACCAATGGTGCTGTCTTCTCTGTCATTTTCCAAGTTTACCCTTGGCACAGTCGCGCCACAATTTACAGGTTAGGATAAATTATATCATTCTGCTATTTTTATAAGATGATTTCATGTATTCTTGAATTCTAATTGATTATGTTTTTCTAGGAGTTTCTATAATCGAAGGTGGAGATGAAGGAATAACTATGGAATTAGAGATGAATTGGGATGGAAACCCGAGTATAATACTTGATATCAAGACCCGACTTGGAGTTGGATTGCCTGTGCAGGTACAGTTTAATTATTTTCATCTGTAATGTATATACAAATATGACAATTTAATTATTTTCTATAGGTGAAGAATATTGCGTTTACTGGGGTTTTTAGGTTGATTTTTAAGCCTCTTGTTCCCGAGTTTCCTTGTTTTGGAGCTGTATCATTTTCTTTGAGACACAAGGTATATCCCTTTTCTTATTTAATCTGTTAATTTAGTTATACACTCATTTTCTGTTTGATTTTTGTAGAAACAAATGGATTTTACACTGAAAGTAGTTGGTGGTGACATTTCTGCTATTCCTGGTGTTGCTGATGCCCTTGAGGTGTGAAAAGATTCCCTCCCTCTCTCTCTCTCTATATATATATATATATATATATATATCGTTCATTCATTTATGTTTGTGAAAATTGGTTTGCTTTTGTTTATGTTCGGTTGTTAACGTTCATTTATGTTTGTTAGTTTATGTTTGTTCAAGTTAATTCGTTTATATTCGTTAATATATTCATTTAATAATTGTTTGACCCATTACAACATTATTTAGTTTTAATAACTTTTTGGACCAACACATTTTCCACATAACTTTAAACTGGATTTAGCTTGGTTTTGCTCTTTAGTATATGTTTAGTTATGTTTGTTCATTTACATTCGTGAAGTGTTCATTTATACTGTCAACGAACGGACATCAACATGTTCATTTTCTTAACGAACGAATACTAAGAAGAAAACCTGGTTGTTTAATTTTTCGTGTTTGATCATTTGTTCGGTTAAAGCTTAGCGAATGAACACAAACACGAGCATGCTCTGTCCGTGTTCGTTTGGTTTGTTTACATGCTGAAAATTTGTATTTTTCAACTCTATAACACGTATATGCGATTATTAAAGGTTTTCTTTTTTATGCAGAGTACTATACGTGATGCTGTTGAGGATTCAATCACTTGGCCCGTTCGTAAAGTTATTCCGATTTTGCCTGGAGATTACAGGTACATATGCAATCTTACATGTACAATATTGACCCATTTACTTATGAATGGGTCCACATGGGTTATGCTTCAGTTTTAACGAGTCAAATGAAAGATAGCTTGAAAGCAAACGGTTCAAATAGGTTAAACGTGTTGAAAGTCTCCCAAAATCTATACCAATACATAAAACTTTTTAATCATTTTATTCAAAAGGTTCTCTTATTGAAAATTAAAAGTTAAAAATTGCTTGCAAAAGGTGTTTTAGGTCAACCTACATGACTAGGCCTGTAAACGTACCAAACGAACATGAACGAGGCATGTTCGTGCTTGTTCTTTTAACTTCAACCAAACACGATCGACCTCCAACAATTAAACGAACGAGGCTTCTTTTTTGTTTATGTTCGTTTGTTATTATTACAAACGAATGGTTCATGAACACAAAGATAGCTAAACATGTATGAACATACCCGAGCGAACACACCAATTAAAAGTAAGCGTGAACATCAATAAAAGTAAACTAAATTGTAATGAGTCCTAAAAGTTTAAATGAGCATAAACACACGTAAACCAACAAACTTAAAACAAACATAAATGAACGCACATAAACAAGCGTAAATGAACAAGTGTAAACGAACTAAGGAGACATGTGTTCATGCACGTTCGTTCAACGAAATGAACAAACTGTTTTGTTCATATTCGTTTATTTATTATGGAATTGAACATAAACTAACTTCCAGCTGGGTTTACTGAACGTCCGGTTCATTTACACAACCCCTGTTAATGATTGACCCATTTTCCACCTGTAACCGAAGTTAACAAAATAGTTTATTAGTAGAAGAATACAAACAAATACATATTTAGTTTATCTGATCAATATTTTTCTTTATCATTAGCGACCTTGAACTAAAGCCTGTGGGGACATTGGAGGTTAAACTCGTTCAAGCTCAAGGTTTAACAAACAAAGACATTATTGGGAAATCTGACCCTTTTGCAGAGTTATACATACGACCCTTACGGAACAGAATGAAAACTAGTAAAGTCATTGTAAGGCAAATGCATCTCTTTTCTCAAATTCTAATCGTTTATTTGATCTTTTAACTTTAAACCATAGTTAAATGTCTGTCACTTTTTCTTCAGAACAACGACTTGAATCCGATTTGGAACGAGCATTTTGAGTTTATAGTTGAAGATATATCCACACAACACTTGACAGTTAGAATATATGATGATGAAGGGCTTCAAGCTGCTGAGCTTCTCGGGTGTGCTCAAGTTCAGTTGAGTCAACTCGAGCCCGGTAAGGTCAAAGATGTTTGGATAAAACTGGTCAAAGATTTGGAACTGCAAAGAGATAATAAAGATCGAGGGAAAGTACGTAAATATTGTTTCTTTATCCGTATGATGACATTTACATTCTTTTCTTATTTTATTATTTATTCGAGTAGGTGCATTTGGAGCTGCTTTATTGCCCATACGGGATGGAAAACAGCTTCACGAACCCGTTTTCATCTAACTTCACGATGACATCACTAGAAAAGGTTCTAAAAAGTGGTGAAACTGAAAACGGCGAATTGGTTAATAAGAAACGAACAGTAATAATAAGAGGAGTGCTTTCGGTTACTGTGATATCTGCTGAAGACTTGCCGCCTGCCGATCTTTTGGGAAAAGCTGATCCTTTTGTTGTACTCACTATGAAAAAAACCGGGATGAAAAACAGTACTCGGGTACTCTTTATTCCCTTAAAAGAGTTCATTTGTGATTATTGTTATATATTTATTTTAACTGATTTATTATTATTTGTTTGTAGGTTGTGAACGAGAATTTGAACCCGGTTTGGAATCAGACGTTTGACTTTGTAGTGGAGGATGGGTTGCATGATATGCTTGTTGTGGAAGTATATGACCATGATACATTCGGGAAGGTATATTTTCTTCAGTCAAAAGATAATTTTATTCATAATGATCTATACATATGGCAAAATGGGCGAGTCGGTGGTTGGAAACATGTTAAAACGGGTATTTTTGTTGAGGGTCGGTTGATCCGAAGGATAATCTATCTCATATGATTACAGAATATATTATTTCAATAATGGCCTGGCTTTTTTGTATAAAAGGATTTAGGAGGTTTCATGCGTCGAACATACAAATTAAACGACCTTCGACATATTTAACACGTTTCCTTAGTTATGTTTTTACTTGTTTGAGATAAGACAGCTCAAATCGACCAATTTAGTAAATGAATGGGTCAAAATGTCACCTCTATAATGACTGTTACTTAACTCTCTTCCATGCGGTTGTTATTCTTCTATCATTATCAGACTTATTTTTTGTTTTTACCGTTGGAAGTGTTCGCATTTGGTCAAAGTATAAAATCTTGTCAAAAAATATAAACTTCAAATATATTTACGATTTAGACCCGTTAGTATGGAGTAAAATATGTTTTATGGGCATGTGCCAAAAATAGCATATTTAGCCACTTTATGAGGGGAAGTATGTTAAAAAAATGGTTTCTCATATCGAAAAACCGTTAATATGCAGGATTACATGGGAAGATGCATTTTGACACTGACAAGGGTGATACTAGAAGGTGAATACAAAGACTGTTTCCCGCTCGATGGTGCCAAATCCGGGAAGCTCAATTTGAACCTCAAGTGGATGCCACAACCAATTTACCGAGATTCTTAGCATCATTACCATCATCCCGACATCTGAACCGGTGATGGGTATACATGATGTAAATAATCTTTGTGAAATTGTTGTAAAAAACAAAGATTATTGGTTTAGACTTGGAAGAAAATAAGGACATGCATTTATCAAGTAGCAGGATTTTGGGATTATTATTATATTTTTTGTAACTTTTGTAGTTTTTTTTATCTAAACCTTGAATCCTTACTTAGCAATGAGCAGTAAGAAAATTTTTTATTAATTTTAATCTTACTACACTACTACCAAAAAAACATTAGGATTCCTCAGGCATTTAATCATTTTATATAATAGACAACAGTCAAATGGATACCAAGCTGCATCGCTAGTCCTATTTGGATGGCAAAAACAAATCGGTTATTAAAAACATAGAACGTGGGGTTTTAACATTGTTACTCATGTGTTGAACACGAGTAACTTTACAACCTTATGCATTAGAAATAAACATATGTTTATACCTTGCAGAGTGTAGACTATGTGGGAAACTCTAGTAGTATTAGTATTGGTATTGGATCCGCTCTTCTCTTAGCATGAACATGAATTCTATTCGTCTTCTATATTTAACCTCCACCCAAAGTTTTAAGGCATGCCGCCTGTTTTGTAGTATGATAATTCCGTATAGCTATTTATTGAAGATGGACTCACAAGTATGATATATCTTTTTATTGTTAATAGTTGGCCTAGTGATAGAGGCTTATGCCTCTTGCTATTTATTGAAGATGGACTCACAAGTATGATATATCTTTTTATTGTTAATAGTTGGCCTAGTGATAGAGGCTTATGCCTCTTGGTGAGAGATCACAGGTTCATCTTTGGTCATAGAGATAGTTTAAGAAAATGGTGTAAAATTTAGTAGTAGTATAGTTTGCAGTAAAAAAAACGTTTGTAAAAACGTTTGTAAAAATAAGAATGATCAGGTAAAAAAAACTTATCTTTTAATTTTTTGAAAGGAAACATTGTTTCAAAAGTATACATACCCACTTACTAAAAAATGAATGAAAATAAATTTAAGGTGGCTAAAGTAAGGAAACCTAAAAAAGAATATTTAAAAGACCTTTCAAAGAAAATAAACGAAACAACAGGTTTTAAGGGGGTTAAGGACTTATCATATCGATCTGAATAAGTTAGTAGAATTAACCCCAAAAGAAAGGGTTAGAACAACACATGTGACATGCCATGTTGTTGGAATGGATGAAGCCTAAGTCAAAGGGAACAATGGCCCAGGAGAAAGTCATGGCTATATAAAAAACGGGGATCTTCTATTTGTACTCACTCATTCCCACATGAAAGAATAAATACTCACAACCATTTAGTCGATCGAAGGTTAAGGTGGATCACACAAGAGGTCGAATAGAGACTTGCTTTGAGTCTATTATACTCGTCATAAATAACGAGCACAATGGACTGGGGTGACTTGAATAACCTACCTGGGAATTGGACTCTTTGAGTTGAGTCACAACCCATTAAGTGAAGAATATGATACCTAGCCCAAGAAAATAGACCCAAGGACAAAGGGTATAATAGGATAAGTCAGAAGTTACCGTGCACCTGACTTGGGGGAAGTCCCAAGGCACGCATGCTCCAGGAGGTGAGACAATATCCAACGGATAAAAGGAGGGCAGCTACAGCCCCAACGTGGAAGAGAAGAAACCAAAGAATAAAGAATGAGTCAAAGGTCCAAGGTCCTGGACCCTATATAATGAAATGTAATGTATTGTGGGAATGCAGATTCATGTAACTAATACCTTCAATAATAAAAATGGTCATTCTTATCTTCTTACTTGCTCGATCATCATTCTCGCTAAACCCATCATCGAACTCTCACACAATCATATCCGGTTATATTAGGGTTTCAACAATCATAGAGATAGTTTAAGAAATTGGTGTAATTTAGGAGTAGTATAGTTTGTTGTAAAAAAAATCGTTTGTAAAAAATAAGAATGACTAGGTAAAAAACTTATCTTGATTTTTTAAAATAAAACACTGTTTCAAACGTATACATACCCAGCTTACTAAAGAATGAACTAAAAGAAATAGAGTTCTTAAGAGCATCCACAACGGGGTGTTGAACCCAAGGTCTGGATCTACGTGGAGTATGACGGACAAGGTGGTTACAAACTTCCTTCATGTGGAGCTAAGTCTATGGACCAAGGTTTGTTCCTGCAAACTAGTGGCAAACAAGTAAGGGGGACAACTCTCTTTCTCACATACACATATAGATTATTATATACATTATTATATGTTATTTTAATGGGGTTGTTGTGGAATAATTGGAGATTTTTTAGAAAAATTTGGAATCTGATATGGAACTGATGTGACGGTTTGTGAAGATTTGTTGTTGTAAAAGCTTGTTCTATGAAAGTTCTCATGATAAACAAACCAATCAATGATCATCAATTAAACAACATTCTTTTTACATTTTTACAACTACAATCAAACTAAAATAAGTAACACACAAATTCTTTAAAGTTCTAAAACATCCTAATTAATCCATAACTTTTAAACTTACAATTTGCCACACACATAAAAGCTTGTCACCAAGCTCAAAAAATGATCATATTCTACATATAACATGTGTACCTTATTATTACTAAAACAAGTTTGTAAACGACGACGTTAAAGAATAAGGCACGTCAGCGAGGGCCCCACGTTGACTAGCCAAGTCATGAATGTCCCTTACGATGTCAAACACGGCCTCCGGTTGAGCCAACTTGAGGCTGTTCTGAGACATTTTCTTGAGTTCATCTGAGTTGGCGGTGAACCATCCCGCCACTGTTCGGGCTATTTCTTTTGGGCTTCGGATGAACACACCCGTGCCATTGTCCACCACATATGGGACATTTCCTTTTTCCTGTTGACCCAAAAAAATAAAATAATAAGATTAGTCATTCAGGTTATACTTATTCTATAACGGGTTGAGCGTGTCAAACAGGTCAAGTGAGTCAAAAGAGGTAGAAATGGATTAAACGGGTTAAGTGAGTCAAACGGCTCAAGTGAGTCAAATGCGTCAAAATAAAGCAAGTCTGTTGGTTAAAATGGAACGGGTTGAATGGGTCAGGTAAGTCAAAAGGGTCAAATGAGTCAAACGAGTCAACTGAGTCAAAACAAAACAAGTCTGTTAGTTAAACTAGAAACGGGTTGAACGGGTCAAGTGAGTCAAACAGGTTGAAATGGAAACGGGTTGAACGGGAAAAAGGAGTCACACAGGTTGGAATTTAAATGAGTTGAACGGGTCGAGTTAGTCAAACGGGTCCTGTGAGTCAAACAGGTTGATATGGATACGGGTTGAGTCAAACATGGTCAAGTGAGTCAAACAGGTTGAAATGGATACAAGTTAAGTCAAACGGGTCAAGTGAGTCAAACAGGTTGAAATGGATGCGGGTTGAGTCAAACGGGTTAAATGAGTCAAAATAACACAAGTCTGTTGGCTAAACTAGAAATGGGTTTAACAGTCAAGCGAGTCAAACGGGGTTAAGTAGGATGGAAACGAATTGAAAGGGTCAAGTGACTCACACGGGTCAAAATTTTTCCAAAGTCGTTTTATTTCAAAATTTACATAATCATTTTAACAATACACTCTTTTTAACCATATTGAAAACATTAATTATCTGTTAAGTTTTAAGAGAAACTATTTTAACCCGTTACCCAACCCACCAGACTCGCCCATAATAAAACTCTTACAAGTCTTACAACATTCAAAAGTGGAATTTACATACTTGTCCTGGAATATAGTCATTGAGGATGATAGGAAGCCCTCTGATCAACGCCTCGGCAATCGTGCCCGGCCCCGCCTACAAAATCCAATCAAAATAATTAAAACCAAGAAATCTTTTGAGATTAATATCACAGGAAAAAAAACTTGAAAGATGCAAACTTTTTGAGAGCCCTTTGCATAATTTATAATCCAAAAAAAAAACAATTTTAAGTTTAAAGATATACCTTTGTAATAATGCAGTCACAAGCACCCATCCATTTCTGCATCTGTGTCTCAAATCCTCTAACCTATGATAAAACAACAAACAAAGTTTATTTACTTCTTTTTTTCAAATAAAGATTATAGAGGTCCAAACGAGCAGGTCAGGTAATGGGTCAAAATTTATTTGAAGAAATTTATTTTTGAAGAAATTATGTATAATCACAAAATTTATACTATTTCAAAAATACACATTTTTTTTTAATAAAATGAGTTTTTATGCTTTAAAATATTTATTTTTGGCAATTTACGGTTTAAACCATTACAAACAAGTTTAACCCGAATCGACCCATTCATATGTTAACGGGTCAAAATGGTCAACTTTAGCGAAACACAAATATTCTTTACCTTAACGGAAATCTGCCACTCTAAAGCCTCGAGTGAAGAAGCCAAAGCTTTGTTTCGGCCACATATAACTACCATTTGCCCCAACGGTTTCCCATTTTCTTTATCGAATAAAGATTCTGCAAGCGCCTTTGCAGTTTTCTTCACCGGGCCCATTCCTTCACCGCCTCCCATCAACAATACTGCAGGTAATACCGGGTCGAGTTCTAGCTCTACTCGTAAGTCATCCTGTAAAATACCCAAATTACCCCCAAGAAAACTGGAACTATTATGATATAGAAAGAGGGCTAGTTGCATATATAGGTGGGGGCGACTAGGCTTGAGTTTGACCCGTCTAACTTACAAGAGCTTGAGCTTGAGCTTGAGCTTGAGCTTGGTTTGTTTATTATTTATTAGTTAATATATATACATTTTAACTTATAAATAGTCATCAATAGCAAATCCATAATGAAAAGTAGTGATTACATCGAAACATAAGGCAAGCGGGCAAAAAGCTGCGCCGCTACACCCTTTTGAATTGCAGAACTCAATCTTTTAAAAACTACATTGGCTGATCTTGGAGTCATAACATTACTATGCATGGCCCGTTGAACATATTTGATTATAATTTTTATGTATAACACACTATATATTATTTGGTTATTTTTATCATAATTGTATGCATAATAATTATAATTATAAAAATTTATATACTTATTATAATAATTAAATATATTTAAATAATAGGCTCATGAGCCAGCTCAGCTCGATATCTGAAGCCTGGGCTCGGGCTCGATAATTAAACAAGCTTATTTTTAGGTTTAAGCTTGTTTAAGCTCAGCTCTATTTGAGCTTTCAGCGAGACGCTTGAGTAGCTCACAAGCGGCTTGGCTTGTTTACACTATATATATTAAATAGGTAACCGAGTTATGTCAAATATTATATTATAATTTTTATAATAACCGCAAGAACCCTTCACTGGAAAACTCATGGACCTAACCAATACCTTGCTAACCGATGGGTCAGTTTAAACACAGTTTGCGCTAGGCAGGTGTTGGGAAAATTTGACCATGTTGACTTTTTTTTTAATTTTTATTTTATGGTGGTGTCTACTTGAAATATAAAACTAAAGGAAAAGTAGTAACCTTGTTGAGGACTGCACGCGCAAACGAGGGTCGAATGGGCAGACCGAAAACTCGTACTTGGTTGGGTTCAAGGCGGTCTAGTAAAGCCCTCTTTGACACCTCTTCTGAAGGGCAATAACATCTTTTGACGCCCGGGTGAAACCTAGTAACATGAAAGAATTTTAAACATTTTAAGGTGTATCCAATACTGTAATGAGGTCTAATATACTAAGGGCAAAAATGTCTTTTACCATGTCCGGTGGCATGTATTAAGATCTGTTATAACTGTCACAAAGATGACTTTCTTTTGTAATCCTTGCCATTTAAGTACCCATAATGGTATGTGTTGCATTAGCGGATGAACACTTATGATAATATCCGGTTTGTACTCCATTAAACCGGCTTCAACCTCCCTTCAAGTCAAGATATTGTCACATTAGAAAATATTAAGAAGATCAAACATATATAACAAAATTTCCAACATACATTTTGAATTTTATAAAAACTAATGTGTTACTATTATTACAATTATGCATGTGAATACACCTTGGATTACTTTCAACACGTTTGACCAATTTCACGCATTAGACCCGTTTGACCAAATTCACTCGTTTGAACCATTTGACCACATTTACCCGTTTGACCCATTTGACCAAATTAACCCGTTATCATAAACTCACAAGATACGAAAAATGATGTTTAAGATTACTTAAGCATTGCTAAATTTGAGGAAAGAAATATGGGATTTGGTTTGAATATGTACTTGGCATAGAAGGCGGCAATGGCAGCAAGATAAACACCATGTATCCATCTTGGGGAAGTGCCATGAAACGCGACACTCCAAAGCTGCACGTGTTTAACCATGAACTTGTATTGATTTTCCATGTCGTTTAATGGCCAACCTGTGTACTCCTTCCAAACATCCTTAACAAATATCTACAAAAACCGATCATGTATTATATTCGTGTCGACCCTGTATTATATTCATTTGTGAATATGATCAGTAATAAGTAATAACTAGTGACTTGGTAACAATATTAACAAATTATAAACCAATATACTTTACTTTTAGTTTTTTTAACACTTTTCTTCGCTAAAATCTATATATCGACTATTTAAAGAACCTTTAGACTGGTTAACATGTCAACCCACTTGTTAAACGGGTCGTATGCTGGCCGGCTTCTTTAATAGACGAGGTTGCGTCAGCCGACCTAAAACATGGTTTTTTTCGTGTCGTGTCAAGAATTGCCGCCCTTAAAAACATTTGTTTTTTCAATCATGAAAATGGTTCAAGACACATTCTTTCATAAAACAAAAAAAAAACTAGTAACTTATAATCATCATGCAAACTTCAAAACTAAACATTGTAGGATATTTAAATTAGTGGATAACTAAATATTGGATCAAAAACTAATGAAGCATGTGCAGTTATGCATATGAAGTGTAAGAAAGATTGAAAGATGTACCTACCCTATATTCATCACCATATTCCATCTTGAAAGCATCCCGGATTGCCTCAGCTGATGCGCGGTGTCCACCGCCAGTATCACTCATCAAAATAAGCACATTCTTGGTTCTATCAGCTCCAAGCTGGACCATTTCCATTGTGTCATCTTCATCATGAATTTCATATCTTATTCTTTTTTGCCTGTTGCTACCACCACCACCAAAACCATACACTCCCACCCTTTCAAATACTGTCTTTAATGAACTTTTCTGTGATGCCACCGTAACCACCATCTTCCACCACCAACTATAGATACATACAACTATATGTATGTATGTATCTTTTTTTTTTCTCAAGATTTTAAGAACCCCTTTTCAAAGTTTGAAGATTTTAACTTTTTAAGACATACCCATGACAAAAAGTTAAAAAAATTCAATTTTTATTTATCTTTTAACCAATTTGATTTCTTGAAATAAGATGTTAATTTCAAGAAACACTTCAAAGGTTTCAAATTTTAACTTTCTAAAACACACCCAGAAATAAAAAGTTAAAAAGATTGAATTTTTCTTTTAATTAACCAATTTCTTGAAATAAAAGATTAATTTCAAGAAACCCTTCAAAGGTTTCAAATTTTAACTTTTTAAGACAATCCCAGAAACCAAAACATAAAAAGATTAAATTTTTCTTTTTATTTAACCAAATAGGTTTCTTGAAATAAAAGCTTAATTTCAAGAAAACCTTCAAAGGTTTCAAATTTCAACTTTTTAAGACAAACCCAGAAACCAAAACTTAAAAAAGCTGAATTTTTCTTTTTATTTAACCAAATAGGTTTCTTGAATAAAAGCTTAATTTCAAGAAAACAACTCTGTGTTAATTTTTTAGTCAAGATTTCAAAAACCCTTCAAAGGTTTTAGATTTGAAGACAAACCCAGAAACAAAAACATAAAAATACCAACTTTAATTCAACCAAATGGGTTTCTTGAAATAAAAGGTTAATTCAAGAAAGAAGCAACAAAGACATGTTTGAATATCAATAAATGTTACTTTCAAGAAATAACAAAAACCCACTTGACAAAACCTTCAAAGAACTTAACCCACCGGGAAAAAATGAAGCTTTCCGGCAATGAAAATAATATATATGACTTAAGACAAAGTACAAGAAAATGTGAGTACAACCAATTATATGCTGGTATGATACCGTTTATTATTGTTGAAAAAACTGTTATTGGTGGAATGTTCCATAGTTTAGATTCGGATCTTTTGTAATATTATTTGTTTTTTTTTCCTTTTTTTTGGTCTAGTTGCAATTGTTTAATATTATTAAGGTTTTTAAATTGGTTTAATAATAAATTAATAATAATGGAATCGAATCTTTTAAAGGAATATGAATCATGGTGTGTGTGACACAAACTATGTGATCAATAATTTAGATTTGGTATATTAGGTATTAGGTCCTTGAAGTTTGGGTGTGTTTGAAATTTGGCCAAAATATATCATATTCTTAACAGGTTTGATAGGTTTCTAACATATGTAGTTATAGTTGTTTTGGAATGATTTAATGTAATCAATGTTATTTTAGTATAAATGGATTTAATTAATACCAGAGTAAAATTATAGTATATACCAGTACAAGTTAGAAGGCATATAGTGCACATTTGTTTTAGACTATTGTAATTTTAGACATTGACGAACATGGGAGTAGAGGTTTGCATGTCCAGGGTGGTACTTCGTGAGGGGATACTTAGATTGATCGCCAAGGGCAAAATTTTCAGATAATTAGTTGAAATAATATTTAGTAAGAATTGATTAACAGTAGTGAGTTTTTAGATCATTAGTGGCAACCAATATCAGAAGTAACTTGATCCATTGGTGACTAATAGCATCATCAGTAAGTTGCTATTTATTGGTGGCAATTAGCATAGGTAGTAGCATGTATGAGTGGGAGCTCTGAGAAGTAGTAACAGTTTTCGTCGATTATTTATCACTGAGGATTTTTCATTGATCTAACTATCTAAATACCGGTCATTATAGCCGTCAACTTACATACTTCTTTATGAAGAGTTGCAATGTTTCAATCTAATCATAGTTTTGTTCCCCTGTCTACAAAGGAAATTTTTGGTCTATTTAGCTCATGAAATTAGAAATTCATTTTTTTTATATGTTTATATAGGAAATGCCTTCGTGTTTTTACGAATTTTTATATTTTATCCGATTAAGATATTATATACTCTGAAATATTTCAATGAGATGGTGAGATTATACTATAGAAACTACTGAGCTATATTGGGAAATACGACACTTACAATCTATGTGTCGATTTAATTACATATTAACGTATTAGACATAAACAAACGGACTAGTTTTAAATAAACTAAAAAAACAGTGAAAAAGGCCATGCTTGCCTCCTTTTTCACTCATTGGCCAATTTTTGGGATCAAAATGATTAGTTGATCATGTAATCACCAAAACTACAAATTCAATCACCAGTCAAGTTTTACAATCAGATCAAAATTGTTGAGTAAGTCACTATCGATCCATTGTTTTTAACCAGAAGAATACTTGATAAGTAATATGCTAGATTTTCTCCTGCCATTAGAATGAAGGTAACATACTAGTAAACTGTTTTGGTGCAGTTGACAATCTGGTCTAATGACATGGGGGATTGGATGTGATGGTCGATGCTTGAGATCTTTATGATCTCATGTTAAAACCTGTCTTACGTGGATTTTTCTATAGTAGTGAGTTTCCTTTTTGATGATGTTCATGGGTGAGTCAAGCATTGAGTGTCAAAATCAGCATGCACGGTTGATATCCGGTTTCAGAGAAACTCACTTGGATGTTGAGGAGTTCCAAACACTTTAAGTAAAGCTTAAAAGTAAATTGTTTGTGTTTGCATTAAGTTTTTCTATTTTTAGAAAGTAGTAATGATAGAACTTAGTTAAAGTTGTTAACTGAGGATGCCATGATTTTTAGTAAATGATTGACACATTCTTTTCTAAATTAATGCATGTGCATAAAAGCATAATCACTTATATCTTTTTTCTTGTAATCATCATGTGTTATGGTTTATACTTATACAAACACCAATATAAAAATACATAAAAAAGTGTAACTTACCTTTTGTCTAAGGTTTCTTCTAAATTTATGGTCTTGTTCACGATCTAGAATATACATTAAAAAGTGGCATGAGTTTTGTCTTTTGAAAAGAATTCTAGCAAATCATGAATAGCAAAAGATACATTAAAAAGTGAGCTAGGTTATATAATTCCAAATAGATGGGTAAGGCCATTCATTGTGGTTAATGCCACCCAACGTTATACCCTCCACGTCGGAATCCGCCGTCATGTTTTCATACCTCCCCCCCCCTGAGCTGGCTCTAGAGAAGTAAACTCAAGCTAACGCTTTAGGTTTTCACTTGAATATGGGCTCTAATTTATATCAAAGTTAGACAAAAAAGCATACTAAATAATGAAAATGACTCTTTAGTTATTTTGCTTCTAACAATAAAATTTGAAAGAATCCGGATTCTCGTTTCATTCAGGCCTCCTAAAAGGTTGGGTCGGCATTGGTTACCACCAGGGCCGTCTCCGAGAATTTATATTCCTCGGCCGAGCCGAAATAAAAAGGCCCATAGACTCTAACGAGTAACGAAATATTATAAGCAAAAAAAAAATAATTTAGGCCTTATGTAAATGAGTTTTTTATATGGTTTAAACAATTAAATTTTTAAATGGGCTTACTTGGTTATGATTTAGGTTGTGTAAAAAACTTTGTGTATAAAAATAAACTTTATGTAAAAAAATAAACTTAAAAATGTCTCAAGTTAGACAAGAACTTGCAACCTTTGGATTGCAAGCCATACCCCTTTACCACTAGACCAACCTAGTTATTATATAATTAGAGTAACAGATTAAATATACATTTCATAAAAAAATATATATAAAAAAAATTTGTGCCCCCGAAAATTAAATGCCCCGACCGATCGCCCACACCGCCCTATGCTCGAGCCGCCCCTGGTTACCACACACGCCATAACGTTGTGGTATAGCACCTAAAAACGGCAGAACATAGCGGTGGTTAATGCCCAATAACACCGGCTAACCTGCAAAAGTGATGCCATGTTGGATGTTAACGTCGGTAGAGGGATTCGCCCACAACACTTTACCTAATAAATGGTGAAAAAACAAAACAAGTAAATAATGAAACTTTATGATTTTCATGACTTGGGTTTCCAAAAATGATTTTTTCTTAATCTATACTTTGAAATGAGCATTTTTGGATCTGTAAATAAATTACAATATAATTTTTTACCAGATACAATAAAGAATATAAGACTGGTTAAATCAAATGAGAATTTTACATTTATTGACGTATATTGTAGATTACAAGGACCTAATTTAAAGAATGAACAATTTTGAGGGGCAAAATAGCAAAAATACCTTCCAGGTTGGTTGCCAACTGTTAAAGTGGGCCCCAGGTACTACTACATGATGACAGGTTTAATGGCAATATCAATATGGCCACTTGAGGTGGCATAAAGTCAAGTGGTTAAGATTATTCTTACGTAATTGGACCTCAAGTCTCTTTCATAATTAATGCATGTTTGTTTATTTTGTAAATGATCTTTTAACCTCGTTTTATTTAATTAGAGATGATAATGAGACGAGAGGGGTTCCGAACAAACGTTTGTAACCTCAGTTTCATGCCTGTTTGTATAAACGACCCTTCAATACCCGTCATATATTCTATATATCAATTAGTTAATGTTCTTTTTGTTCCTCGAAGAATGAGGGGCAAAATGTTTGATCGAGAAAGATCTTTTGTTCATATTATAAGATTGTGGTTGGATTCGCATTGTTTGGTAACAAAACTGAAAGTTGAGATTGCTACCCGTTAGACTGTTAGTAGGGAATAATAATTAGTCAATGGTTAATTAATAATTATAGTCTGGATTACTAAAATCCAATTTTCATTTATTTTTAGGCTAACCTTGTTTAAATTCTATTCGATCTTTTAGCGAGATTATTTCGAGTAATTCATCAACAACTTGGCTTGTTTACATCTTATATGAAAATCGATATTCTGGTCTTGTGGTCAATTGTACCATCAAATACTGAATGTGGGGAAATTTTAAAAACTTCTCATGCTACCTAGAACATTTTAGTAATTGTCACATGGCTCTAAACAAGTTTTAATTTGATTAGGAATTTAATATAAGTTATAACGCTATTAAAAAATTAATTATCTTACCAATAAATTTTTTTGTATAAAATTAAACGCCATTGCAATATTTTATTGGAACACTAATTTAATTATTGGCCTAAGTAAAAAGACAAAGCTTTCCCTTTGCCCTTAAAAAAGTTGGATGTCCCTTTCTCACAAAAGCCCAAAGAAAGTAACTTCTACAGTCACGCAACCACCATACATGGTTGGGCAAATCGGATTTTTCAGAAACCCAAACCCGGTAGAAATTGGTTACGGGTTTGATCAACAAAAGTCAAGAATGAGTATGAACCAGTTCTAGTTATGGTTGGGTTTTTGATTTGGTTTTCCAAGTTTTTATCGGGTTTTACTCGGGTCGGGTCTTGGTTTTGACCGGATAAAGGTGAAACCGGTTCCAGTAGGTCCGGATATATTTTTTCTGAGAACCCGAAACCTGGTTCCTACCCATGGATCAGGTAGTACCAAGTCTAGAAATTGTTTTTTCCCCACCTCTAGTTTATAATATAACTATTTATTACTAAACATATTAATACTTTTAATCATGATAAAATAAAATTATACTTACAAATCCTATATAAATTTACATTGTAAGCAATGGCAATATTTTTTTAATTTGGTCGAGTTAAACTTTATCAAGGTCAAATATACGAGCTTAAAAGTTAAAACATGTAACACGCTTATAAAACTCAACTAGGCTTTTGATGCCACTATGTAAATGCTTAGGACTAGTGTTACCATATGTAATAATGGCCCATGTTATTTTATCAAACATGGTTTTTAATTAGGTCTCTTCACAATTCATATAAATTAATCGAACCGTTTAAAATAAAATAAGTTGATTGGTTTTAAATTCAGACGGTCCGGTTCACAGTTCGGTTTTAATGTTTATAAAACTGAACTAGGCTTTTGTGCCCATATGTAAATGTTTACGAATTAATATGACCATGTAATAAAGACCCGTGTTAGTTTATCAAACATGATTCTAGTAGGTGCCTTCACAATACATATTAATTGATCGAATCGTCTAAATTGAAAACAAGTTGCCTTGTTTCATATTTAAACGATTTGTTTACGGTTTGGTTATAATGGTTTGTCGGTTTAACGTTTGATTCGGTTTAGCATTTGAAACTAGCGAGTAAACCAAACTGGCCGGTTTAAAATTTTATTTTATTTTTATGTTATATGTATCTTTTTTTCCTTTTTGAATATTTTGTTATGCATGTGTATTGTGATCATAAATCATTTTATTATTTAAGACTTTTACTTAAAAGGGCCAGTGTCCATCCCTTGCCCTTTCAAAACACTCAATTTAGGTGTAGATGTGATAGCTAATTGGCTGATGTAATGAGTGGTTGGGTTGTTATGTATGCTTTTCATATCTATATTGTTTTCTATAAACATGGTATGTTTGGGGAAGCTTGTATTGTGGCATGGGACAGCCTCGGCCACCCCCATTATCTTGCACAGTAATGTAATATTTTTGGTGTGTTTTGTTCGAAATTTTATACATGTAGAGCAAATTTACTCGTTTTTATTTAAAGATTTTGAGCCCGGCCACCCTGGTGTTAAGCTGCACCACTTGGTATGTTGATTAGTTTAACTAATAAAATCTCAAATCTTTCATGCGAGAAGGGTGTTGTCTCATTTATCTTCTTTTGTCACTTTATCTTTTTAACTTTTTCTTAGTTTTTTTCTATTTCTTTCCAATGATAGGGCCTATTATTTTTTCACAAATTTTTTTTAATTTATTTCTAAAATACGAAAATACTAAACATATTTATACATATTTATTTTTATTATTTAATTAAAATAAATGTAAAATTACAATAACTTAAAAATGTTAACTTTATTAAAATGCAATCATTTATATATACGTACAATTTAAGCTAAACGTGGCATTGTAGTTTTGTACTTTGTGAAGTTAGAGTAGTATTCTCTTTCTGTTTTCATTTTGCTAGCATATAATCCTTCCAAGTTTTATAATAATTAATAGGGTAGAGATACTGTACGCTAATGCCTTAACGTACGAGAGGTACGCGAGACGCTAAAAGGCAAAAATCTAAAACGCTCAGAAAATGCTCACAAAAACTTAAACGCTCAGCCAAAAACCCTAAAACGCTCAAAAAACGGTCTTCGTGAAAAATGTAAAAAATTGATCGATTAACGATCAAAAACTGTTTTTTTCGGTTAACCAATGATTAATTGGATATCTATTGACGATTCCGAGTTGTTGTGATGTGATTTCATGGATCGATTCGTGAAAAACGGGATTCGCGTACGTTAATGTACGTTAAGGATTAGTGTATTGGATCTTTTTCACATAATTAATATATGTACAAACCTAAAGCTTTTGTAACAATGGTATAATTCAAAATATGTTCTTAGACAACATACATATATATATATATAGAAACCTTAATCTGTTGTAACAAAGACTTTACACCCATACCGACTTCTTTATTTCGTTTGAAAACATTCGAATCGACCGCCCCTCCTCCTTAACGCGGGGGTGAAATTACTAGTTTATCAATTGAAAAGAGTTAATTACACTATGCTTCACTGGCAGGAATCGTTTATGTCCCACTTTTAAAAAATGAGCAGTTTGCAAGCCTGTTTGCGTCCCCTTGTCAGTTAGTAGTATAAAAAATAACTAAAATGTCTTATTATTTCCCAATTGCGTCCATATGCTTTGCTTCCTTGTTGTTTGCATCCATTCGTTATTCAACCCAACTGCATCTTCAACCCCACTGCCACCATTAGTCTAACACCACCACCATCAGTACACTAAGAACAACGTTTTCCGACCACCTCCTCTCTCTCATGTTGAAACAACTACGCCACGTCTCTCTCTCAATCACACACACACGCGCACACCCACACCCACACCCACACCCACACCCACACCCACACCCACACATATTTAAATTCAAATATAAAATAAAATCGGGCATCAAAACCAAGTTGTTTTGGGTTCGGGTAATCGGGTTTGGTTAATCGAGTTTCGTAAACGTTAAAACAACATAATTGTCTTCACTTGTAAACGTAAATAACCAAATAATAAACCAACATAATCCAAAAACATAATCCGTAAACTGGTAAAAGTAAAATAAAATGGTCCAACAATAAAAAACGTCCAACATGAATGACTTAAACTTCACGCCCTATTCTTTGTCATGTCCTTCATTTTGATTTATCTCATTGGATTGTGAGTTATATTGATTCGTCTATGCTAGCTCACCCGTGACGCGTTGGATGGTGATCTTAGACCCCATTATCTAATGGTAGTGGTGTGTCTGTATCTCCTTTTGGGTGTTGTTGCCTATTGTTTGTCTGTGTGGTGATTTCTGTATCACAAACGAGCATTAGATCTATCTGTTTTCCATCTGTTTCATTTTTTATCCGTTTCGCATGGTCCAGTGCCTATTAAGATACCTCCCCCCGATTGTTCCTTTAAATAATTTTACGGAGACGAGAATCCATGAATTCTTGTGGGGGAAATTCCCATAATGTCCCATTAATGAAGAGAAGTTCCACTTTTGTCCCTATAAATAAAAGTTTCCAGAAATGTCCAATGTAAGGCCAATTTTAGTGACTTTCGATTTCAAATTGCGAAACCCATTAAATATTAATGTCGGCGAGAAATTCGGATACGAGACGAGAGCTTTGGTGCAAGCGTTTAGCTTCAACGGGAGAAGATCTTCTAGAATGTTAGTTGTTTGGTTATAAATGTAACTTTGTATTTCATTTTAGTGTGTGTTTTCAAGGTGTAGACACCCACCCAAGGTTGGGAGCTCACCTTGGGTGGGTCGGTTCTTTTTTTAATGTTATCAATCTTTTAACCGGTAATTATCTTATATTATCTATGTTCGGTCTTTTGATTTACCTCACCCGTCTCGAAAATCGTGTTAAGAGCAAAACCGTTCGTGTGGTTGTTTTGGGACCTACATCCAATGTATGATTTAAATCTATTTAGTTAATTTTTTTGGTTAATTTAGTAAACTATACATATATGTGTTAATTTGTAAATATAGTATATACCAATCACTTTCAAATATAATAAAGTTCATCATATTTAGTTTCTTGGGATTTTTTTTATCAAGAATTGTTTCGAGTTTTTGGTGAGACTTAAATTTGTTTGTTACGGGTTAAATGCTGATAAATAGATTGTTTGGTACAAATTAACAACATTTGGCTCAGATTTGTTACGCGTAAAAAATTGGTCATCTGAATATTTTTAAAAATTTGAGAATGGAAATAGATTTATCGTCAAAGTTGTTAGGGGTTCAAAGTTTAGACTTGAAAATGTAAAACAAAAATGAAAGTTAAAATTTTAAATGTGACTGAGTTTTAAATTTATTTTTAATGACATTTTTGGAAATAATCAAAAGATTCGAGATTTTGCACATTGATTATTTTCACATGACTATTAAAATTTAAGAAAAAATGACAACCACTTACTTCTGACATGCTACCTCCATGCCTTTCAATACTTCTAACTTTTATCAAATTAGAAACATTTGTGTCAGCATTGACTTTTTCTTGAATAGTGATCAGAATTTTGTATTTGAAGCATGTCGTACAAAATTATGCTCAAGTAAAGCAAAACATTCACAGAATTGAACGGGTTAACATGTTATTTGTCACACCCCCATCTTAGGCCTAGGAGTGTGATCAACAGTTGGTACCACATTTGTAAATAAATCAGAGTTACGGGTTATTAGCGGAAGACTTTATAAAACATGTGGATTTAAAGTTATAAATATTTACATTACAAAAGATGGAACGAAAGTTCCATTCGTTTACTTGTTTATAAGTTTTACAAAATCACCACATTTAGTATTTAAACAAAAACATCTGAGCCATCGGATTCTTGAGCTCTTCGTTCTTCAAGCCTTATTCTTGGTTACCTGCAAAATATTAGAAAATACGTCAGCAGCGAATACTGGTGAATATGCTGACGCTAAAATATTTTCTTTACTCAATCACCCCTCGAGATCACGTAAGTCTCGGCCCATCTTGGCTTAGGAATAATTCAGTTAAAACAATATCATTATAAACTTGAGTCTCTACACTAGGTCACCCCAGCAAAACACCGCAGCGTTTCGACATACTTAGGTACCATAAATATACACATGGTCAGTCTCACTCGAACGTACTTAGGTCCGGCCCATCGTGGCTGGAGGTCGTGACCAAGCGTGGTGCGATGTGCCCACCGCATTTTACCACATATGTAAGGATCCAGACAAACATATACTACAGCCTGAGGGCTAGGCTTTTACTCTTATTTATAATGTTTTTAGATACACTTAGTCTCATGTAAAGTTTTTCATATAACATGTTGACTCGTTTAAAAACAAGTTTAAAAGTTTGTGGCGTATTCACCTTTTCAATTGGGATCGGCTTCCACACCGTCCGTGGGTCTTTCCCTTGCTATCTCGCACCTATAGTACGAGTATAACTTTTGTTAATCGGATATTCAATCCGACTTAAGACCTTTAGTCTTATTTTATAAACTTTACCTCGTTGAACCTTTAGTTCAAAATCTCTTTTACTTTAAAACCTTTAGTTAAAAAGTAATATTATAAACCTTTAGTTTATTTATAAAACCCTACGTTTCTTCTTCTTTAAGAAATGTATATTTTTCTTTATTATTTAAGAATACTCATTATTACCTAAATAATATTTGTAACAAAGAATAATCACACACATATATATATATGTACATGTTTTATATTTCTTTCTTTTCTTTGTTTCTATATTTCTTTTATTTATCGAGATATCGAGTATAACCTCGACTTAAGGTTTAAGCCTTTTAAATTATTTTATTATTATTTTATTCGGGCATTATGCCTACCTTTGTTGGCTTATAAACCCTAGATACTCGAGCAACACTTCGACGTCACTTTCTTTATTAACCTTCCTCTATCAATACTCCACCTTGGCACGCTTATCGAGACGAACTAACACTCCACGGCACGCACTTCGAGATGATCGTCGGGACGTCGGGACGGCACCACTTTTTTTGTTAGATCGTCGTTGGAGTATGATATGATTATTGAGGTATGGCACGGTAAACGAGGGATTGAGGACACGTTTAACGAGGTGGATCGAAGGCACGTTTATCGAGGTTTAGAGAGTGGTTTTAGAGTGAGAGGGAACTGATTTGTGGTGTGTGGAAATGAGATCCCGGACCTGCTATTTATAGACAAAATTTTGGAGCCCGTCGCGGTACGCGACGGCCTCCTTGGCTAGCCGTCGCGTATCGCGACGTAGGCTGCCTGAGTCACCACGTAGGCCTGCCACGTAGCAGACGCTGTGCCGCGTGGCGACATGTGGCGACACACTGTGCCACCGTCTGCCACGTGGCACACGTGTCACAACATGTCAGACCACGTCATCGCGATACGTGATGACGTTGGTTCAACATCGATCGCGTATCGCTGTTGACTCTTCTGGAACCTTTTGACCAAGCCCTTCGCCATACGCGATGGTCTTGTCTTTTGTACCATCGCGTATCGCGATGGGACAAGAAAACAGAATTTTTGTTTTTAACCTTGGAGTTTTGGAATTTGGTAGAATTGGTCCCTTGACTTTGGAAGTTTGACATTTTTGACTCGAACTTTCCGTAGTGTTACATCCTCCCCACCTTGATATAAATCTCGTCCTCGAGATTGCTTCATGAGAACAAGTGAGGATATTTCTTCTTCATTTCTGATTCGAGCTCCCAAGTATATTCGGGCCCTCTTCGGGAGTCCCATTTTACTTTTACAATTTTCAAGATTCGTCTTTTGAGTTTCTTTGTTTTCGAATCTTCTATTTGTATTGGTTTTTCAATAAATTTTAAATTTTCGTTTATTTCCACATCTTTTAAAGGCATTGCTAAGGATTCGTCGGCTAAACATTTTCGCATATTTGAAACGTGGAATACATCGTGCTTCCCTTGCATTTCCTCGGGCAGTCGCAAATGATATGCAACAGTGCCAATACGTTCGAGTATCTCGAAGGGTCCAACGAATCGATGACTTAGTTTTCCTTTCTTGCCAAAGCGAACGACACCTTTCCATGACGATACTTTCAATAGAACCTTGTCACCAACATTAAATTCCAACAGATTACGACGGACATCGGCGTAACTCTTTTGGTGATCACATGCCGTCTTAAGTCGTTCATGGATTTGAAGAACTTTGTCAGTGGTTTTTTGGACTATCTCGGATCCAGACAATTGATTGTCTCCAGTTTCAGACCAACACACGGGCGTTCTACATTTTCGACCATATAATGCCTTAAATGGTGCGGCTTGAATACTTGTGTGATAACTATTGTTATACGAGAATTCCATTAGGGGTAAGTGGTCATCCCAACTTCCACCTAAGTCTATCACACAAGCGCGGAGCATATCTTCCAACGTTTGTATCGTCCTTTCACTTTGCTCATCGGTTTATGGATGATAGGCGGTGCTAAGGTTTAACCTTGTACCAAGCGCTTGTTGGAAGCTATTCCAAAAGTGAGACGTGAAACGGCTGTCTTGATCCGAAATTATAGATAGTGGTACTCCATGCAAAGCAACGATGTTGTTTACATAAATACGCGCTAATTTTTCCATTGAGTACGACTCGTTGATTGGAATGAAGTGAGCGGATTTGGTTAATCTATCGACGATCACCCAAATAGTATTGTGTTGTCCAGTCGTCTTCGGGAGTTTGGTTATGAAATCCATGGTTATTAACTCCCACTTCCATACGGGAAGTTCGGGTTGCTGGAGCATTCCCGAAGGCTTTTGGTGTTCAGCTTTGACTTTCAAACAAGTTAAACATTTCGCAACATGCGAATCGATGTCATTTTTCATCCCATTCCACCAGTAGTTAGGTTTGAGATTTTGATACATTTTGTCACTATCGGGGTGCATCATGTATTTGGACTTATCGGCTTCATTAATAATCTTTTCACGCAATTCCCCAAAGATTGGTACCCAAATCTGGTTTCCCAATCTAAGGATACCATCGTCGCCTTTGACTAACGAGTCAATGGTGCCGTTACGTTTTTTGTCGGAGATTTGGTTTTCATTGATCGCTTGAATTTGAGCAGATTTGATTTGTTCGAAAAGATCAACTTGAAGTTCTAGCCTTAACGCTCAGACTCTTTTTGGCTTTTCGTGCTCTTTACGACTCAAGGCGTCAGCCACAACGTTGGCTTTGCCTTGATGATAAACGATTTCGCAGTTATAGTCGTTGAGAGTTTCCATCCAGCGTCGTTGGCGCATATTAAGCTCTTTTTGATCGAAGATGTGCTTCAAGCTTTTATGATCAGTGTACACGGTAAATATTACTCCATAGAGATAGTGCCTCTATATCTTTAGTGCAAAGATTATGGCGCCTAACTCTAGATCGTGAGTTGTATAATTCTTCTCGTGCACTTTGAGTTGATGAGAGGCGTAAGCAATTACTTTCTTTCGTTGCATTAGTATACATCCCAAACCGGAATGAGACGCATCACTAAAGACAACAAAATCTTCAGTACCTTCTAGAAAGGCCAGTATAGGTGCTTGGGTAAGCTTTTGTTTGAGTATATCGAATTCCTCTTGTTGTTTTTCTCCCCATTCATACTTGATATTTTTACAAGTCAAAGAAGTTAGGGAAACATCGATTCGGTAAAAGTTTTCAATGAACCTACGGTAATAGCCGGCCAATCCCAAGAAACTTCGGATCTCGGTTGGCGATTTTGGGATCTCACACTTAGAGATAGCTTCAATCTTAGCGGGATCGACTTGAATACCGTTGACATTAATGATGTGACCAAGGAATTGCACTTCGGGTAACCAGAACTCGCATTTTGAGAACTTGGCGTAAAACTTTTCGGTTCTAAGAATTTCAAGCAAAGTTCGAAGATGATTTTCATGATCTTCCTTAGACTTAGAATAAATGAGTATGTCGTCAATGAAGACGATAACAAATTTATCCAAGTAAGGCTTACAAATTCGATTCATCATGTCCATGAACGCAGCTGGCGCATTAGTAAGTACATATGGTATAACAGTGAACTCATAATGGCCATACTTTGTTCGAAAGACTGTTTTTGGGATATCTTCGGATTGGACTTTGAGTTGATGATAACCAGAACGAAGATCGGTTTTAGAAAAGAAACTTGCGCCTTGAAGTTGGTCAAAAAGATCGTCGATTCGAGGGAGTGGATAATGGTTCTTTATTGTGACTTTGTTTAGGGCACGATAATCGATACACATGCGCATTGATCTATCTTTCTTTTTGACGAAAAGAATTGGCGCTCCCCATGGTGATGAACTTGGTCGTATGAAGCCTTTCTCAATAAGTTCGTCAAGTTGTTTCTTTATTTCCTTCATTTCAGTTGGTGCGAGGCGATACGGAGCTTTGACGATAATCGATACACATGCGCATTGATCTATATTTCTTTTTGACGAAAAGAATTAGCGCTCCCCATGGTGATGAACTTGGTCGTATGAAGCCTTTCTCAATAAGTTCGTCAAGTTGTTTCTTTATTTCCTTCATTTCAGTTGGTGCGAGGCGATACGGAGCTTTAGCGATTGGAGCAGTACCAGGAATGAGATTGATTCTAAACTCTACTTCGCGATCGGGAGGGATTCCGGGAAGTTCGTCGGGAAAGACATCGGCATAATCGGAAACAACAGGAACATCTTTGATTTCTTTGGGTTTAGATTCTTTGGTGACGTAGGCCATGAATGCTAAGCATCCTTGATTTAAACATTTGTTAGCCCTTATCATGGAGATTAGACTAACTTGGCCAGCATCTTTATCCCCTTCTATTCGAATGGTTCGTTTATCAGGGGCTCGAAGTTCAACGGTTTTGCTATTGCAAAGGATACGAGCATGGTTTTCGGATAACCAATCCATACCCAATACAATATCAAAACCCGCAAGAGTCATATGTAGCAATTGGATAGGCAAAACGTAACCGGCTAATAAGATTTTTTCCGTTTTCTAGAGCTTCGGAGATTTTAACAATTTCGCCACTAGCGTTCTTGACGCTTAGAGTTTTATTAAGTTTGATTAATTGTTCGTTTAATAGACTACAAAAGTTATAATCTATTAAACTTAAGTTAGCACCCGAATCAAACAAGACTCTAGCATGAGTGTTGTTAACTAGGAACGTACCGGTAATGGTTTCCGGCATGTCGGCCGCTTTTTTGTGTCAAAGATGAAGACTCTGGCGTTGCCCTTCCTTGGCTCATTCTTTTGACCGCTTCCACCCGCACCACCAGTCGCGGGGTTTTTTTTGGGACATTCAAAGCTTAGATGACCCATTTCCTTGCAATTGTAACATGTCATCTTTTTCTTCCAACAGTCGGCCGTTGCGTGGCCGGGTCTATGACACGATTCACAGACTCGTGGAGTTAAATGGCATATACCCCTATGATATTTCTTACAGATTTTGCATTGTGGAATGCTGGGGTTGAAGTCGGACCTTCGTTGGTCAACTCCTTTACCCTTGAAACGGGTATTTCCCTCTTTCTTCGGGTCATGCGTTGTTACCACCTTTCTATCTTTTTCCTTGTTGCGGATCATTCCGCCTATCAAATAACCGGCCAATTCCATTGCGGAGTCGGAGGTTTGTGGCAAGTGAGACCTCACCATGTCACGAATCTCTCATGGTTGTCCCCATATATAACGTGTCACTTTGGTGGATTCAGGGGTAACCAGCTGGGGAACCAATCAACAGTATTCGTGAAATTTTGTGTTGTATTCACGAAGGTTTCTTCCAATGACCTTGTGATTCAGGAATTTGGTTTGGATTTGGTCTGTCTCGTGCATCGGACAAAATTTTGCCATCAACATCTTCTTAAACTCATTCCAAGTTAGAATATACATCACTTCCCTTCCTCTACCCAGAATCAGTGTGTTCCACCATTCCAGCGCTTCACCTTTAAACATGAGGGCAGAATATTGGATCTTCTCTTGATCGGAACACTTGCTTGTGATTACAATCGTCTCCATTTCTTCAAGCCACCTCACGGTCGTGATGGCTCTTTTTTCACCATGGAATTCTTTTGGTCCATATTGAAATCTTTGAAGGAGCATCCACTTATCTTTAGTCTCTTAAAATCTTAACGGATTCCATCATCAGCGTTTGACTCATGAACACTTTCCTCCATATGAAAATGTCTAGAACGAGGTTTAGAGACATATTTTCGAGAAGGGTTAACAGATTGTGAATGTTTGGTTTGTCTAGATTGAGATCTAAATTCGGTTTCAGCCCTCACGACATCTTTTACTATTCTTTGAATTTGTTTCATGTACTTGTCGGGAATTGGTTCCTCTTGTTCTTTTTCAGGACCTTTCCCTTTCTCCTTTCTTTTGTCGTTTTCTTTTCGAGAAGCCTCATGATTATTACTTGTTTGAGACATTATCTTTTTGTTTTTCTTTTTATCTGAAATTTATCAAAATTTCTTTTTAAAACACAAGTTTTATTTTATTAAACACACACACACACAAACACACACACACACATATATATATATATATATATATATCATAAAATGATATATATATTATTTTTTTACAACATATTTATATATCGTTTATGCGATATATAAACTCCTATCCTTATTACATCGTATGCTACATATAACATACAAACTATTTTAACACATAAACTTCATTTCTTGAAAACATATCTTCATCGCCATCATCTTAATCCTTCATGAATTTCTTCACAACCTTGGTTAACTTGTTGCATTTTTGAAGTGTCTCTCCTATCTTCTTCTTTTTCTTCCCATCAACAACAATCTTCTTTCTCAATTCATCCGTCTCATGTAGAGCTCGATCAAGATGCTCCTCCTGTGACTGAGGAATATCATTGGGATATCCGTAGCAGGGTGTTGGATCACGGTATCCCATCATGACTATGTCGAAATGGTTCTTCGGATCTGGATATTGAGATGCAGTCACGTCGGATTGGTAGTTGAAGAAAGCTTCAGCAGCCTCATTCTGCTCTCGGATTTCGTTGGCTTGATCTTCAATTGATGGGATCTTGCCCTGGTATGGTGAGAAGCTTGATGATGCCTTGCCCTTGAGTTCTTGTACAAATTGCATGTAAGGATCAACAGAACCATAACTTGGATTTTGATAAGAGTATGGTACCTCCATCGGTGTCGTTACCTCATTCGGATTGTCGGGATATTATTTTTATAGTTCTTCTTCTGTCTCCTCCTCTTCTTCCGGATCTTCTTCCTCCGGGTCCTCTTCTTCCATTATTTGGGCAGTCTCCTTTGACATTGCAGGCATGCGGAAGTTTTTGTATGGCATCATCACCCTCATTTTAGGCTTGCGAGATGGCCCATCTTTATTGAGGTGGGAGTCGATAGCATCCATGGTAGAGGTTCCGGTATGCCACCTTCGCTGATCTGAGTGACATTGCATCCAGTCGGATGAGGGAGATCTCGGTTCCTACTTGATTGGTCGCATGAAGGGTGAGGGTTTGGTGGTAAGTGTGTTGAACCTCCAGACGGATAATACGACGGGACCTCAGTTGGTTGATAAGTACGAATCTCGGAAGGATAATATGTTGAGATTTCGGATGGTTGATACATGGGTAAGTTTGACGGTTGGTAGCTCGAGTGCCTTGGTGCTTGGTATACTTGATTTGGAGTGTTATCTAGATGATAGATTGGACTTTGCTCATTGCCGGGATAATGATATGGCTTGGTTTGGTTGTGATCCATGTCGGAATTGAAGAATGCTTTGAAGTAATCTTTACTCATGATATCTTTTGGGAAATTGTAGTATTTTCCTGCTCTTTTTGCTTCACGATCATAATACTCCATTAATTTCTCGTAAGACATCTAAATTAGGTGGTTTAGAATGAGGAGAGGGAAAGAAAGGGTTACCAGCCAATCTTATCCCTATTCAAACAAATAAAGTATTTTTCCTATGCTTGGATCGAAGCTTGGGTATTATCTTTCAATACCCAATTCGCTAAGATCGATGGCTCTGATACCAACCTGTAACACCCCCATCTTAGGCCTAGGAGTGTGATCAACAATTGGTACCACATTTGTAAATAAATCAGAGTTACGGGTTATTAGCGGAAGACTTTATAAAACATGTGGATTTAAAGTTATAAATATTTACATTACAAAAGATGGAACGAAAGTTCCATTTACGTCTACTTGTTTATAAGTTTTACAAAATCACCATATTTAGTATTTAAACAAGAACATTCGAGCCGTCGGATTCTTGAGCCCTTCGTTCTTCAAGCCCTATTCTTGGTTACCTGCAAAATATTAGAAAATACGTCAGCAACGAATACTGGTGAATATGCTGACGCTAAAATATTTTCTTTACTCAATCACCCCTCAAGATCACGTAAGTCTCGGCCCATCTTGGCTTAGGAATAATTCAGTTAAAACAATATCATTATAAACTTGAGTCTCTACACTAGGTCACCCCAGCAAAACACCGCAACATTTTGACATACTTAGGTACCATAAATATACACATGGTCAGTGTCACTCGAAAGTACTTAGGTCCGGCCCATCGTGGCTGGAGTTCGTGACCAAGCGTGGTGCGATGTTGTTGGTGCATAATGTCAGTAGTTCATAGTCTAGTGTCTGTAATCGAGTCTGTAATGTTTAATTATGTTTTGTATGTTTAAGCGAAGTTACTGACAAGTTCGCTTAACAGGCGAACTTGTTAGTCAAGCGAAGTTATGGACAACTTCGCCTGAACATGCCAGGCGAAGTTGTCGTGTATTTATATACCTAGCTTACGGCTTAGTGTTGAGTTCCAATTAGTTGTTCGTTTCAGTAGTTTATCAAGTTCATTGTAACGTGAGGACGAGAGTCTGTAATAGTGATATCGTATCACGTGTTTGAGTTATTATATAACGTGTGTTCGTTTCGTGTGTTCGTGTGATTCGTGTTCTATACTCGTAACGATCTACGCAGGGATTCCGCACCTGAGTTGATCGAGATATTTCGTGCGATCCGTTCAGGGAACCTACAATTGGTATCAGAGCATTTGCTCGATTGTGTGGTTCGGGATATTCACGCGGGTGTAGAAATCGTCCCGTTTCGACTATTCGCGGGACGTGTTTTCTGTGTTTTTGAGTCAATCTTACCTCCTACCATCGTATTCAAGTCTTTGCACCGTCAAAAACCTCGTAAAATCCAGATTTCAGATCTGCAAAAACGTCCGTGTTCATCAGGCGAAGTTGCCGTCAGGATACGTAGGGTTTCGGCGAAGATATAAGGTTAAGCGAAGTTATCCACAACTTCGCCTACCTTCTCAAGTTCGCCTAACTCAGCGAAGTTCTCTACAACTCCGCCTACCTCCTAAGTTCGCTTACCTTAAGCGAAGTTAATCATCTGCGAAGTTCTTCAGCGAAGTTAATCAGCGGCGAAGTTAAGGCTTAAGCGAAGTTATCCGTAACTTCGCCTACAGTACTTTTCAGAAAATTTTTTGATTTTTTGATTTTTTTCGGGTTTCTTTGTTTTCGAGAAAGATGTCGTCAATTAACATCTCTGAGTTAGTAAAGATGGAAGTAGAAGCAGGGTCAGCTACTAAGGCCCCAAGGTTGCTGAAGGGAACCGATTTCGTTGCATGGAAGGATCGGTTCATACAATATGTCAAATACCA
Source organism: Bidens hawaiensis (assembly GCF_021521415.1). Classification (NCBI taxonomy): domain Eukaryota; kingdom Viridiplantae; phylum Streptophyta; class Magnoliopsida; order Asterales; family Asteraceae; genus Bidens; species Bidens hawaiensis. Next base: position 52,308 of record NW_027492143.1, on the reverse strand, counting down.
GGATGCGAAGATGTGGGTATGCATCCAGGATGGTTATATTCCACCAGTTATGGAGTATGAAGGTCGTGATCAAATCAAAAAGTATAGCAAAATGGAAGAAGAAGAGAAAAATATGTATGAGGCCGAGAGCAAGGCTCATGCTGCTATTACTATGGCTCTTCCAAAAGAGATCCTTCATACATTTAGAAAGTATACGTCAGCAAGAGAGCTTTGGGAAGCTCTTGAGAACAGATTTGAAGGGAATGTAGGAATCCGTGCTTCAAAGATAAAAGTGCTCAAAACCCAGTTCTCAGTCTTCAAGTATTTGAAGAATGAATCTTTAGATGATATTATCACTCGATATTACCATCTGATGACTGAATTGAGCAACTATTCAATTTCCTACCGAGAAGAAGAAATAGTTGAGAAGCTTCTAGATGCTCTCCCACCAAAATGGGAGATGTACACTGTGGTGATGAGGGAAGACAAAGACTTTCCCACATATGATCTAGAAACGGCAGTCAACAAGCTCAGAACCTTTGAGCTTAACATGGTCAGAAAAGAGACACCTATGGATCAGGTTCAAGATCCAGGTATGTATGGAGCTAAAGTCAACACTAGCTCAGGATCGAAGACTGAATCTGCTGCCTACTATTCGAAGGGAGAGTCGGGCGCAAATTCATCACATGAGGGGCATGTGTCAGTCAACACAAATGGTGATGTTTGCTATGTAGCAGGTGGATCGAGTGGTTCTCAACCCCAGGTAAGCAAGAGTAGTTGCTCTCCAAGTATTCCCAGCAACAACTACTCCAAGATGCCTATGAGTGTCAAGTCTGCTGAAGAGCAGTTTGGTCTCTATGCTTCTTTTATTGCTTCCTATGAGAACTACATTCAGGGGAAGATTGTTGATCCAGCTATGTTGGATGAAGATTATGACCAGATTGATGCTGATGATCTGGAAGAAATGGATCTACAATGGCAGATGGCCATGATCGTGAGAAGAGTGAAGCGGTTTATGAGAAAGACCGGAAGGAAGTTTGTCGGTGGAAGGCCAGGGTTTGACAAGACGAAGGTAAGATGCTACAATTGTCAGCAAAACGGTCACTTTGCAAAGGAATGCAGGAATGAGCGTGTGGAACGAAGTCAGGGCAGGTCTACACAGCAAAGTGGGGGTTCTAAAGATTATAGTGCAATGATTTCCAGAGGAGATGGTGAATACAACTGGAACTTGCATTCTGAAGAAACTTTCGAACAGGTCAATTTGGCGAAGGTTGAAACTGAAGGAAATGAGAAGGTTACCGGAGAAGAAAAAGCTTTTATGGCAGATGTTAAAGACCAGCTCTCCGAGGTATGTTCTAAACCTACTTGTTCTAAATGCGAAAACTTGTCTGAGCAATTAGCTACTATAACTGATCAGTATGTTAGTTTGGATGCTGAGTTTAAAACTTTAAAAGAAGATCATCACTATACTAAAACAAGAGAAAATAGTTATAAAGTAAAGATAAAAGCTTGTGAAAAAGATATTAAAAGTCTAAAAGCAAAACTTGCTGAAAAAATTGAATTGATTGATCTAAGCTATGAAGTTTTGGAAGAAAAAACCAAACTAATCGCTGATAGAGAAAAACAGATTGCTGATCACCAGGTGAAAGTGGTGGAATTGAATAGAAAACTTGAGCAGTTCAGAAATTCCTCTGCTATTCTTGATCACCTTGTTCGTGATCAAGGTTCCTCTGCTAAGAGAGGAGGAATCGGTTATCATGAGGTTCCACCACCTTATAATCACAATTACACTTTTAACCCTAGTGTTCAGAAATCTGTTGACTTTGAGGTTGCTCAGACAGTACCAGATAAAGTAACTTGTAAAGAACCAAATGTTAGTGGAGGCGAAACAAGTTCGCCTGTTTCAAGTGTTAAAATTTCTGATCCAAGTCCAGTCTCATCGGATTCGGATAAGTCATCCGAGTCTGGTAAGGCAAAAGAGGAGGTGGTATTACCCAATGGTGGAGAGAAAGATAAAACGAATAAAAAGAGTACTCCACTAAACCCGTACGTCCCACCATATGTGAGACGAACGGGCGGTAATAAAGCCTCGACATCTAAAACACCGGTTGATAAAAAGGTTGAGCATAGGTGTTGTTTTAGGTGTAATCAATTAGGGCACCTAGTTGCAGATTGCCCTCTGAAGCAGCGATTCAGAGTTGTGAGGCCTACTAAAACTGAGAATAAGCCTAATAGTAATTATCATACTGCTAAAAATGAAAACCATTCAAAATTCAAAAATGTGACTAATTCAGGTTTTCATAGAAACAAATCTCAGTTTTACACTGCTAATAACCAAACCACAAGCTATAATTCTTTCAATTCACAAAGGTTTGGAAGGCCTCACAATCAATCTACAAGGAGGTATCCTAATAGGACTTACAGGAATTATCCAGATACTAACTTTGGAAAGCTAAAGTTTGGGATGTATAGATCCAAGACCAATTGGTCTTGGGTCCCTAAATTCTAATCTTTTGCTTTATCGTGCAGGAACAGTTGAACAGGGCTGCCAATAATCTTTGGGTTGTGGATAGCGGCTGTTCTCGGCACATGACGGGTAACAAAGACTTGTTACACGATTTGAAACCTGTTCAAGGAGGGAGAGTGAGCTTTGCAGGTGAAAGTGGAGGAAAGATTACAGGAATGGGAACGGTGTCTAACAGGAAGATGACATTAGAAAAAGTAAACTTTGTCGAAGAATTGAAGCACAATCTGCTGAGTGTGTCGCAGATTTGTGATAAGGAGTACACTGTACACTTCACAAAGAATGAAGCAATTGTGTTACATCCTGGTTTTCAGATACCAGAGGAGTGGATTGTGATGAAGGCTCCACGTGAGAGGAATACGTATATTATGGATATGAGGTCGACTGAAATGGCCACGGAAGAATCATGCCTTATGACAAAAGCGAGCGAATCGGAGTCCGAATTGTGGCATAGGAGAATGGGGCACATTCATCTTCGGAAGATGAACCACATTGTCAAGAATGGACTTGTGCTGGGCGTTCCCTTGAAAAGTTTCAATTTTGAAGACAAATGTCTACCGTGCAAGAAGGGAAAGCAGCACAAGAAATCCCATCTCACCAAGAAAGTCAATTCAATTGTCAGTACCCTAGAATTGCTTCACATGGATCTCTTCGGTCCCGTGAATGCAAAAAGTCTGGGAGGTACTTCTTATTGCTTGGTGATCACTGATGATTACTCACGATATTCGTGGGTATATTTCCTGAAATCAAAAGATGAAACGGCTCAGATGGTGAAGAATTTGATTACCAAAGTTGAGAACGTTATGGATAAAATGGTTAAGTTCATCAGGAGTGACAATGGAATGGAGTTCAAGAATTTTGAGATGGAGATCTTCTGCCTTCAGAAAGGGATCGAACACCAATACAGCGCTCCGTATACACCGCAACAGAATGGAGTGGCTGAAAGGAAGAATAGAACATTAATTGAAGAAGCCAGAACTATGCTGGCTGATTCAAAGCTTCCTGTGGTGTTCTGGGCTGAAGCTGTTGCTACAACCTGCTATATCCTCAATAGAGTCTTGACGGTTAAACGACTTAATAAAACGTGTTATGAGCTTATGCATGGGAGGAAGCCCAACTTGAGTGGTCTTGAACCATTCGGGTCCCCTTGTTCGATTTTAAAGACAAATTCTAAATTTGGTGAAGTAGCCGATGAAGGAATCTTAGTCGGTTATGTTGTTGGGACACCCAACAGACGTGTCTTTAATACATCGACCAGCAAGGTTGAGGTGGTGTGTAACACCGATATCACAAGTTACCAACTGCCAAAACCAAGCAACGGACCTGCTGAGTTTTTCGACTATGTTAAACTTTTTAAGTCTTTTAACATACCGTATTTGGATATTGCTGAAGAAGAAGAGAGAGTTGCTACGAAGATGATCCTTGATGAGGAAGAAAATCTATTGCAAAGACAACTGATCGATAAATGTCAACCTTCCTCATCAAATGCTATCGATACCCCTGCTGCCTCGACTGAAGAAGAATTTTTCAATCCGTTTCACTCTCAGCAAGAAACAATCATTGACGAGCTCTCTTCTAACTTGGAAGACAATCTGCATGTCGGTTCTGTTCCGACCACGAGAATTCATAAAGATCACCCTTTGGAGAATGTGATTGGTGATGTGTCCTCCGGTGTACAAACAAGACGTAGCTTGAATGAGCACACTTGTGTTTACACAAGCATTAAGGAGACATGCATAATCACGAATGCTTGTACACCTGCTTTATCAGCCAGATTGAACCGAAGAATTATCAAATGGCTCTCAAGGACAGCTCGTGGGTCGAAGCCATGCAAGAAGAGTTGGCTCAGTTCAAGAAAATGGAAGTTTGGACTTTGGTTGAAAAACCAAAGAATATGCATGCGATAGGCACAAAATGGGTGTTTAAGTGCAAGAGAGATGAGAAAGGGATTATTATAAGAAACAAGGTGAGGCTAGTCGTTAAAGGTTTTAATCAACAAGAGGGGATTGATTATAATGAAGTGTTCGCTCCTGTGGCAAGATTGGAAGCCATTAGATTGTTTTTGGCATTTGCTGCTTATAAAAAGATGAAGGTTTTTCAGTTGGACGTAAAGAGTGCATTCCTAAATGGGAAAGTTGATGAGGTTGTGTATGTTGAGCAACCTCCAGGTTTTCCTGACCCAGACTTTCCAGACCATGTGTACAAATTAAGCAAGGCGTTGTATGGACTACATCAGGCACCTCGTGCCTGGTACTCAACTTTATCAGATTACTTGCTTGAAAATGGGTTTGAAAGAGGTCAGATTGATAGCACACTGTTTGTGAAGAGACAAGGAAGTGACTTCCTGCTAGTGCAAGTCTACGTGGATGACATTATTTTTGCTGCATCAAGAGTCTCCATGTGTCAAGATTTTGAGGCCGTCATGAAGAAAAGGTTTGAAATGAGTGCTATGGGTGAACTAACTTTCTTTTTAGGATTGCAGGTTGATCAGAAGAAGGAAGGGATGTTCATTCATCAGACCAAATATGTCCATGATGTGCTCAAACGCTTCAAGATGGAGGACAGCACTCCATTCGATACTCCAATCTGCGTCAACCATAAATTGGGTGCTGATTCTGACAATGACGCAGATGTGGACCCAACTCAGTATCGGGCTATTATAGGTTCTTTAATGTACTTAACTGCTTCTAGGCCTGATATTATGTTTGCAGTTTGTCTTTGTGCTCGTTTTCAGGCAAACCCAAAGGAATCTCACATGAAGGGTGTGAAGAGGATCTTGCGGTATCTCAAAGGCAAACCGAAGCTGGGGTTGTGGTACGCAAAAGGAGGAGACTTGGAGTTGGTCGCTTACACAGATTCTGATTATGGAGGGTGCAATCAGAGTCGGAAGTCAACAACTGGTGGATGTCAGTTTCTTGGTGGCAGATTGGTGTCGTGGCAATGCAAGAAGCAGACTTCTGTCGCAATTTCAACCTGTGAAGCAGAATACATGGCAGCATCCAACTGCTGCTCCCAGGTTCTTTGGATTCAACAACAGTTGCGCGACTATGGTCTGAATTTCTTACTTACTCCTATTTGCATTGATAACACAGCTGCTATCTCAGTAACTAACAATCCCGTGAAGCACAGTAAAACTAAACATATTGACATACGTCATCATTTTATACGGGATTGTGCTGAGAAGAAACTGATTGTGCTTGAAAAGGTGGATACGCTTGATAATTTCGCTGATTTATATACTAAAGCGTTTGACAAATCAAGATTTCAAAACCTTATTGAGTTGAATGGGATGATCAATCCCGAGTAACCATGCTTTTTATGTTTATTAAAAAAAAAAAAAAAAAGGTCACTATCGCTTAGAATTATGTCGGTTGCCTCAGTTTGAAGGACATGTCTTAGGATATGTTTGGTCCTCATTTCTACTTGTAGAATATGCGGATAGCCATTAACCAGATGACTGAAAGTGACCGGGGCGGTTTATGATGTGTTTTCATTCTTTCACTTAAAATTAGTCGATCATACTTAGTTAGAAGGACACATACTAGTATGTGGTCGGTCCAGCTGATCCGTTGGATCTTCGGGATAGCCGTTTACCTGAAGACTTTGTTTTGGTTGGGGCGATTGATGTTAAAATTTTTCTTTTTGGGAAATGAAATTATTTTTCAAGTCTACTACTTCGTAGGAAGTTACTTTACTATGTTTAACAGAAAATTGATCCAACCTTGGAAAATGATAGATATACTGCTTTTGTGTGCTTAACTAGTGTAGTTATTAGGCTTAAAAGGCTTTAGAACAGTCATTGTATGTCATGGTAACCTTTTATGGTGCGTAAAAGTAGATGTGATACAAACTAAATCTACTCGAATTTACGTGGAAACTCCTTAAGAGTTTTGCTTGTCTTCATATATATCTTTCCGAATGATAGGCAGAAAAGCGATTACCCAGTCATACACGAGCCCATAAATGTTCTGATTCCCGTAAAGATAGTGTGTGAAGAAACTGCAGTGATCTAGATTCGGGACTTGCTGTTGTTTACTACTCTGAAGTCTATGTATATGTTTATCGTAAAAAAAAAAAAAAAAAAAAAAAAAAAAAAAAACTTATGAGTTATTGAAACATTCTAGAGCTGACAATGTCAAGACTTCTCAATCATGGAGTAAGAAAGAGAACGGGAAGCAGATGAAGAGTACTTACAAACTTAATCAGACAATATGGGTCGAAGTCAATTCGGGGTGACTTGGGGAAAGCCAAATACGCTTTGAGAATAGATAGGAGGCATCATAATCTCTGAGTTGTTGCCCACTTAAATTTTGAGGCATAATTGAACCTAACTCGTATCACAGAAATGATGAAAACCATTTTAAGTTATTTACCTGCCTACAACCTGTTTCTTTATGTCATAATACAGCTAAACACGGATCTATGTGACAGTCACGTAATTAGTATGATTCCTGTTCGGATCTTTTCTAAAACGTAGTAGTTCCTTGTAAAGACTGAAATTTGATCCCTTAAACTTTAATTGTTAAAAGTTTTCTTTTTATGTAGTTGTATGCTTTTATATCTGGTTACTTGGACTTGATCGTGTCATTTAATTCTCAAAGGGAAGTTTTAAAAGTTAATTGAAAAATGTTAAAATTATAAGGTTTGATTTTGTAAATATAGGCAAAGTTGTTAAACAGGCGAACTTGTGAATAACTTCGCCTAGGCGAAGTTAACCGTAACTTCGCCTGTGTAACTCCGCCCCTATATAAAGAATACTTAAGGTCATTCGTTCAGTATTTTCAATATCAGCGAACTTATTCTCTCAGATTAATCAGCGAACTTATCGATCTTGTCTTTCGATCTTCTTTGTTATCTTTCTTCGATTTCAAACCGATTTAAAGGTTGGTTGGGTCATTATATCGTATAATCGATGTTCATGTTGTTAATCCTAGGTTGTTTCGACACCCGGTTAGTGACCTCGGACGTCGGACTTTTGAACCCGATTTCAAAAACTTGTCTTTACGTGGTCATGAACAAAACGATCGTCCAGATACTCTTAATATCATGTGTTTTAGACTCCTCAATCGTCAAAATTGACTGAAACATCAGATTTTTCGATTTTGAATCGATCTTACTGTTGCCGTTTCAGATTCAGGCGAACTTAAGGTTTGGGCGAAGTTATCCGTAACTTCGCCTGAGGCTTAAATTCGCCTGAGGCGATGTTGTGGTGAGGCGAAGTTATCATTAACTTCGCCTGGACCTTTTAATTATTAGTTATTAGACGAACTTAAAGATGAAGCGAAGTTGTTCCCAACTTCGCCCCACCTTTAACTTCGCCTATACAGATTTTATCACAACTTCGCTCATGGTAACAAGCGAACTTGTGTTATGCCTTAATGTTTATCTAACTTGGTTCGTTTGTTGCAGATATGGCTGCTGTTGCTGGTGCTGGAGGTGCTGGTGGCGATGACGGGGGAGATAACCAGAGACAATTCTTCCCTGGGCACAACATGTACATTACCTTAGACCCAGATGCGAGTGGTGTGGAGGACTACCGCGAGATTATTACATTCCTCCTTCGCTCGCGGATATTCCACGCGATCACAACTACTCTGCCGATATCCTTACCCAATATTGAGGATTTTTGGCAGACGGTGGAATACGATTGCCGCGTTGAGCCCCCGGTTATGCGAGCAACCGTCAACAATCAAGAAGTTCAGTTCTCTTCTGAACAAATACGGGTGGCTTTACGTTTTGGAGAGGAGACTAGGGATGACCCTACAGAGTTTGTTGCTCCGTTCCGCGATGGAGCATTTCTACGAATGGGCTATTCTGGTCCATTGGGCGATACACAACGGAGGAAGGGTTTCCTACTTGATCAGTGGCGCTTCCTCATGCACGTAATGATTGTCTGCATGTCTGGGAGGAAGGCGGGCACTGATGGTATGGGTGCGACCATGCAGTCAGCAATGACTGCTCTGACTTATAACAAACGTTATAGCTTTAGTCAGATGGTCTTTTACGAGATCGATAGACAAAGAAGAGCGATGGCCCGTGAGAGGTTCATCATGTATCCAAGATTCATTCAGATGATCTTGAATCATGTTGCTCCCACGTTGCCTCAACGACGTCCAATACGATACGTGGAGAGTGTGAGCAAACGTATCTTCGCTCAATGCCGAACATCCAGCGCGAGGAGCAAGCCTGAACTGCGTCCAAGGCATACTCCACTCTTTGGGTACTTAATAAACCCGGGGTATGTGCCAGCTCGTGGGGATGAGTTCAGAGACCCGGCACCACAACAGGCAGGAGCATCTCAAGCTATACCTGCTGCTCTTGTTGTGTCACCGGAGGAGGAAGTGGACCTTGATGCAGAATTCGGAGGTCAAGGATTCTTCGATATGGATCGGGTGGATCCAGAGGAGAACGTTCAGATCCCAGTTGAACGTGTCTCGACTGTGCGTATTACTAGAGCAGCTACGACGGTGGCTGACTCAGATCTTGATGATGTTATGGATGAGGCGAGAAGGATGTTGGTGACTCAAGAGAGGACGTTTGGAAAGAGAAAGAGGACAGCTGATGATAGTGAGTCAGAAGAAGAAGAGGATATTCACAAGTTGATTAGACGTTCAAGACGGGAAAGGACAGGTGCAGGTATGGGAGCTGGAGAGACTTCAAGAGTTGTACGTTTCGCTCCGCCCGCACTGTCAGGTATGTCGATTGTTCCTACATCACTACAGGTCACAAGTTTAAGCGCCACCGATGTACCCGTGGTGGCTACAACATCATCTGTTGGCCTCCCGTCTATCACACTCCAGCTGACGACTCCAGATATCGTATCGTTGCCGCCTCCAACGCTTACTCCGTCGGAGGTTGTTGCACAATTTGTTGAGTCGACAGTCGTTGCAACTGCAGGGTTGTCGGTCACGATACCACCTGCGGTTACGTCCACAGCTGCTTCTGATGTCCCTGTTTCATTCGAAATCCCTGCTGAGTATACTCAAGACACATCTCACATGAGGTTTGATTTCGATGCAACCCTCTCAGACTCGGAGAGAATAGCTGCACTAGAGCGGGTCGTGGCAGAGCAAACAAAGATAAATCTTGTCCATACCCAGGCTATTCAGCTTCTTGTAGCAGAGAATCAACTACAGTCGTCCCTCCTGGTTGAGCATGGGAGAATTATAGATGCTATGAAGGAGTTCTTGGCATCTCAGGGGGAGACAAGCTGTAAAGGCGACGAGTTAAGGACAAAGAAGAGAAATGATAGAGACGATGATCCCAATGCATCGAAAGGTGCAGGTGGTGAGTTGCCAAGAACTACTCAAGCTCTTGGGACTTCCACAGCTCAGGGGGAGTCTGCAGGTGCGGCTGGCAGTTCTGGTGGTGATGAGGTGGTGATGGTTGATGATGAAGAAATGGGAGATGATGTGATTGATACTTTGAAAGAATTAGATGATGATATGTTTAGTGATGATGTTTTGTTTGATGATGATGTGCTGCCAATTGAGGAGATTGAGAAGATTGGCGCACAGATTGTGATTGAAGAAGATGTTGAAGAAGGTGAAATAGTAGAAGAGAATGTGGAGCATGACATTCCAGGTGTGGAGAAAGCAGATATGGGTAATGAGACAGTAATCGATGAGACTGAATGGGAAGAGCAGCCTAGGTGGAAGGAAGGCTATGCTCAGTGGTTCGTCAGAACGAAGAAACCGGCGGTCCCTACAATGTTTAAGAAGAGTTACAATATTAAAGGCTATGCTGAAGCGAAGAAAGGGATTATTTGCTGGATCTATGATGAGCAGTTGAAGCTCTTTGTGATTAAACGGTATGACGGCGTTCAGTATTTTAAAAGAATGTTAAGGTCGTTGAATACACTGCCGGAATGTGAAGTGAAAGACTTAGCCAGATTGGGGTTAATCAATCGGAGTGACGATAATATGGCTAGAGTTATTGGGAAAATTGTATGGAGAGAGAGTATAAAAGAGAAGAAGTTTGAGCTGTTGAAACCGCAGAAGGGAAAACTTGTTGAAGACAAGGATAGAGGTTTGAGAGCTGATGGAAAACCTTGGATGGTCATGAAGTATAAACCGATCCGGTGTTTGAAAGAAGTACCGATGAAGCTTATGCCCAAGGATGTGCTTAAAGACCTAAAGTGGTGGTTTGTGGATTGTGAGACAGCAGAGGCAGTGATGGAAGACGAGGATGAACAAGAGCTCCTAAGAGTTTACGATCCGATGCATTTGGTAAACTTATCGCAAGCTGATCTGCAGGTGCTCAATGAGAAGAAAATCTTTTATATTCCTGCTTGGAAGGACGAAGCGAGGAAGTATCAAAGAGTTGTGTCAGTTTGTGTTAGAGAAGGAGTGCATGCGTGAAGATACAAGGTTGAAGATTACAAGACAAGTGCTTAAAGATCAAGATATGAAGCTACTGCCAAGGGGGAGTCTGTTGGTGCATAATGTCAGTAGTTCATAGTCTAGTGTCTGTAATCGAGTCTGTAATGTTTAATTATGTTTTGTATGTTTAAGCGAAGTTACTGACAAGTTCGCTTAACAGGCGAACTTGTTAGTCAAGCGAAGTTATGTACAACTTGGCCTGAACATGCCAGGCGAAGTTGTCGTGTATTTATATACCTAGCTTACGGCTTAGTGTTGAGTTCCAATTAGTTGTTCGTTTCAGTAGTTTATCAAGTTCATTGTAACGTGAGGACGAGAGTCTGTAATAGTGATATCGTATCACGTGTTTGAGTTATCATATAACGTGTGTTCGTTTCGTGTGTTCGTGTGATTCGTGTTCTATACTCGTAACGATCTACGCAGGGATTCCGCACCTGAGTTGATCGAGATATCTCGTGCGACCCGTTCAGGGAACCTACAGATGTGCCCACCGCATTTTATCACATATGTAAGGATCCAGAAAAACGTATACTACAGCCTGAGGGCTAGGCCTTTACTCTTATTTATAATGTTTTTAGAGACACTTAGTCTCATGTAAAGTTTTTCATATAACAAGTTGACTTGTTTAAAAACAAGTTTAAAAGTTTGGGGTGTATTCACCTTTTTAATTGGGATCGGCTTCAACACCGTCCGTGGGTCTTTCCCTTGCTATCTCGCACCTATAGTACGAGTATAACTTTTGTTAGTCGGATATACAATCCGGCTTAAGACCTTTAGTCTTATTTTATAAACTTACCTCGATGAACCTTTAGTTCAAAATCTCTTTTACTTTAAAATCTTTAGTTAAAAAGTAATATTATAAACCTTTAATTTATTTATAGAACCCTACGTTTCTTCTTCTTTAAGAAATGTATATTTTTCTTTATTATTTAAGAATACTCATTATTACTTAAATAATATTTGTAACAAAGAATAATCACACACATATATATGTACATGTTTTATATTTCTTTCTTTTCTTTGTTTCTATATTTCTTTTATTTATCGAGGTATCAAGTATAACCTCGACTTAAGGTTTAAGCCTTTTATAATAGTTTATTATTATTTTATTCAGACATTATGCCTACCTTTGTTGGCTTATAAACCCTAGATACTCGAGCAGCACTTCGACGTCACTTTCTTTATTAACCTTCCTTGATCAATACTCCACCTTGGCACGCTTATCGAGACGCACCAACACTCCACGACACGCACTTCGAGATGATCGTCTGGACGACACCACTTTTGTTGTTAGATCGTCGTTGGAGTATGGTATGATTATTGAGGTATGGCACGGATAACGAGGGATTAAGGACACGTTTATCGAGGTGGATCGAGGGCAAGTTTATCGAGGTTTTAGAGTGAGAGGGAACTGATTTGTGGAGTGTGGAAATGAGATCTCGGACCTGCTATTTATAGACAAAATTTTGGATCCCGTCGCGGTAAGCGACGGCCTCGTTGGCTAGCCCGTCGCGTATCGCGACGTAGGCTGCCTGAGTCACCATGTAGGCCTGCCACGTGGCAGACGCTGTGCCGCGTGGCGACACACTGTGCCACCGTCTGCCACGTGGCACATGTGTCACAACATGTCAGACCACGTCATCGCGATACTTGATGACGTTGGTTCAACAGCGATCGCGTATCGCTGTTGACTCTTCTAGAACCTTTTGACCAAGCCTTTCGCGATATGCGATGGTCTTGTATTTTGTCCCGTCGCGTATCGCGATGGTCAAGAAAACAGAATTTTTGTTTTTAACCTTGGAGTTTTGGAATTTGGTAGAATTGGTCCATTGACTTTGGAAGTTTGACATTTTTGACTCGAAATTTCCGTAGTGTTACATTATTTTTTTTTTGTCAAATGGCAAATTCGAGAAGTCTCTCAAACTTGTCAAAATCTTTTTCAAGGTGTAGCTCAAAACTATTATTATATGAGAAGTATTCTTCGAAATTGGTTTTCCAAATTTCTTTCAATTATACATACATGATATTGAGAATAAATTTTCAATAGACGGAGTGTTCTTGTGTATGTTTTTGCACGTGCATTATTTTTTTATTAAGTTCACTTTTTTTGAAAAAAATCATTTTGTGATATAAATAAAATCAATTTATGTATATTGATATAAGCATAGATGTAATACATTTTTCTATATACTTTATGTATTGCTTTATTTGTAACTTAATTATTTAGATCATCATGTGCGTTACACGGTATCTAAACCTAGTGTGTGTGTGTGTGTGTGTGTCTCTCTCTCTCTCTCTATATATATATATATATATATATATATATATATATATATATTATAAGTTATAAAAGAAACACCAAATATGGATAAAATTAATTATAATAATGTAATATTAATAAATAACAATTAATAGGAACAAAGGTCGTTAAAGATGAATTAGAGGCTAACAAGTCGTGAAAGACGCTTTAGAGGCTAACACGTCATGAAAGACGCACTTAGGTCTAACACGTCGTCAAAGACGTGTTTGTAGAAGACATTTATGGAAATTTTTATTTATAGGAAAAAAATGGAAGATCCCTCGTAAAATCGGTAGCAAAAGCCGTAGCTAACATGAGAATATAAGAATAATAAAAATGGCTTCATAAAATAGGTAGCAAAATCCGTAGCAAACATGAGAATATAAGAATAATGAAAATGGCTTCATAAAATCGGTAGCAAAATCCGTAGAAAATTTATGAAAATAAATATTATGAACTCATAAACAAAAGTTTAGTAAATTCCTATCAAAATCCATAACATACTTGAGTATATAAAAATAGTGTGAAAGTTACAAAATAAAATCCGTTGCTACGTATTTTTCTATGGATTTTTTTTGCAACGAAATATGTGTAGCTAAACCATAGCAAAATGTGTCCCTAGCCAATTCGTAGATACTTCGTAGCAAAATTTGTGACCATTTTTATTCGTAGCAAAAAATCCGTAGCTTATACTTGTTTGTGTAGTGGTGTGTGTGTATATATATTACAAATTATAAAAGAAATACCAAATGTGGATAGAATTAATTATAATAATGCAATATTAATAAAAAAAGTTAATAGGAAAAAAGGTCATTAAAGATGCATTAGAGGCTAACAGATCGTGAAAGAGGCGTTAGAGACTAAGACGTTGTGAAAGACGCTCGTTGAAGGCTAACAGGTCGTGAAAGACGCATTTGGTGGCCAAACAGTTTGTGAAAGACGCGTTTAGGTCTAACACGTCGTCAAAGACGTGTTTGTAGAAGATATTTATGGAAACTTTTATTTATATGAAAAAAATGGAAGATCTCTCCATTAATAATACATTTTACTTTGGGAATTTTCCTATTCTTGTGGGCTCATCACTTACCTTTCCTTTAAAGCCCATAATAGTTAAAATAGTTAATTAAAGTTTAGCCCAATGTTTTCTTCTAATGACCATCTTATCTATAATATATATAAACGAAACTTTTAAAAGCTCTATGTTACTCCCTACATTTTCTCAAGTCACTAGATTGCATTATTTGTAAATGGAGGCTTCTCATGCATTTGACCCGAATTCACGGGTATGGGTCTCACCAAACCCAGATAGTCCAAAACGGGTTATACCATCTCATTAAATTAAAAAAATTAATCTCACCAAATATTTGATATGAAAATCCTATAAAATAGGGATATACTAAAAATTAATATCTAGTTTATTAGAATAAAGATATTGTTTATAATTAAGAAACAATTTTATAGTAAAAAAATAAGTGGGTCATGGGTCTCACCAAACTTATATAGTTTTTAAGCCGGGTTATAACATCTCATTTATTTGTGAAACCCTAAATTAAAATCTATGTAAGAATGAACAATAGCTAAAGAACTCCTTCCATCAAGAGCATCCTTTGCAAAATAGCAGTTTTTGAGTTTGTAGACTACACCATAGCATGAAAGATGCAGTTAATGGAAAAGGAGACCGTGACAGCTGTGTGATATAGATTTGGTAATTTTAGGGTTTTTCGTGTGGTTATTAAGAAGCCACTTTAGACGCGGTTTTTACTAAAACCGCTGCTAAAAATATGCTCCATATTATTTGACGCAGTTTTTAAGTCTTTAGATGCGGTTGTT
Organism: Bidens hawaiensis; assembly: GCF_021521415.1. Classification (NCBI taxonomy): domain Eukaryota; kingdom Viridiplantae; phylum Streptophyta; class Magnoliopsida; order Asterales; family Asteraceae; genus Bidens; species Bidens hawaiensis. The sequence continues at coordinate 37,295 of NW_027492143.1, read as the reverse complement.
TTTCTACATTCAAATATTCACAAATATACATTGATGAAAAAAGTGAATACTTTATGTATATGCATACAAATAGACCTCTAAAAGCCTTGTTTGCTGTTTTGTTCTTCTTTGTTGTATTTTTGGCAGTCCTCCGGCTTCTAGCAGGAGGTTACTTGCCCTTTTTAATCTATCATCGCTTTGCAAAAATAATAATAATAATAACAAAAAAAGAATAAGGCTAGGGTATAATGCTTGCGTACTATTAACACTACATTCGGTTGTATATCTTCATATGGTATCAAAGCCAGGAACCCTATCTTCCTTCCAAAACACAGCAACCACTCATTATAACTCATCTTCTCCAGCGATTTTTTTTGGCAGCCATGACCACCAACAATTCTGTTTCCTTTTCAACCATTGGAACCATTCCCCTCAACACCCCCTCCTCTCTCACAATTGTTACCTTGCCTCCCTCCCTTAAATTCACTGACACAAATTACTTAAGTTGGAAAACACAGCTTGAAGCCCTCCTCTACGGTCTTGATTTATTAAATACATAGATGGTACACTTCCAGCACCCAAACCCTCAGTTGACAAAGATGGAAACTTAATTCCTCATGTCGACTATAATGCTTGGTTCCATCAAGATTGGCTATTGTATGGGGCATTAGTTGGCAGCCTCTCTCCCTCTCTTGTCCCATTAATCACAAATGCCAAAACATCACTTGAGGTTTGGAAAATCCTCTTTGAAACCAATGCCTCCACCTCCCGTGGTCATATCAAAAAACTCCAATACAGATTAAAGAAATCTACCAAAGCCCCAAACCAAACCATAACTGATTTCATGCAATCGGTTAAATACATATATGATGAAACAACCTGATCCAGAAGATGTTACTGATGTAGTCCTCAACGGGCTAGACCCGAGTTCCTACAAATCTGTCATTGATTCCGTTCATGGCCGTGATACACCCATCACGTTTCATGAACTTCATGAAAAACTCATTAACCAGGAATTAATATTAGCCAAAAAACAACCTACTACTCCCTTTCTCTACCAACCTACAACCGCTTTTGCAGCAAATACTCGCCAAACACACAAGCCTTGGTACACCCGCAACACTTCACAAAACCCAGGTTTACTACCCACACCCTCAAAACCCCCGGCTACTTAACAAACAACCTCTCAAAACCGCCCATTTTTAGGAAAATGCCAATTTTGTTTTGCCAAAGGCCTTTCACTAACTTCTTGTTTTGCTTCAAAGAAACAATACCCTCAAATTGGCCTTCCTTCTTTGCCCAAAGGAACCCAAAATAATTCTCCATAAGCCAATATGTTGTTGGGTTTCTATGGATATTTTAAACTTAGTTAACCATTTAACTAGTCACAATTAAGGCGGAAGCGTGATATTTACAAACTAAACATATCTATCCATATGTATATATATGTATATATTACAAGTTTATAGGAAATGTGTACATGAACAACCTAATTTATTCATGTTATAAGATTACCAATAATCTATTTATTAGAAACCCGAAGCAAGGATCAAATGATACGGAAAAGCTAAACTATCAAAGCTATAAACACTTACATTCTTAACCTTTTAAGAGTGTAGTTGATGTTGAAGAAGATGATGATGTTGATGCTAGACTTTCAAAAAGAAAATCCTCAAACGGAATGTACCCCGAGCCTCCAACACACACCGAGCTATGTTAGGAAGCTTGAACACGAAAAACCGAGACCCGAGCCTTCCTTTTTCCTTTGGCCGTAAGTAGTAAACAAGAAGGAAAGAAAGACTTGTTCAATTTTTGTTACTTGAAAGTTTATATAATAATGATCAAATCCTTTTTTAAAACCATCATATCTTTGTGTTAGGTTTTAGTCAAGTAGAATACACTCAACATCCACCAAATCCTTGACAAAAATTTGACCATAACTTTGGGGTGTGGGGCCCACCCAAAACCGGCCCCAAATAAAATTATTATTATTATTATTTTTTTTTTTATTTTATTTTATTTATTTTATAAAGTATAAAATAAATATATAAACACCCCATCTTTTATAAACCATTTTACAAAAGAACATATAGTTAAATAATCATTCCAATAATAATTATTTGAATAAATAAATTAACCAATTAATTTATTTAACACTTTCAAGTAAGTATTCAGAAACCCGATTTTCTGAATGTATCGTGTTCTGTATTTGTCTCATAGATCTTATCTTAACAAATACATAATTGGTGTGTGTCTAACTCGTTATTGGGTATGACCCAACTTGGATCAAACACGACTAGTCACATTAACCTAATTATGTGTCTCGGGCATACGATATTCCAACAATCTCCCACTTGCACGAGACTCATAGGAAGTTAATGCTAATGGTGAATACCGCCTAACAACAGGTCACCACCCTTAGTGTGTTTGACTAAGTGCCATTCAATAACATCATCCCCTTCAAGTCCATAATTGATATGATATAGGTAAGTCTTATCATTACATCCCTTTGTTGCTAGATGTCCTGTCAAATCGAAGAGACACAGAGTGATCATTCTCTCAATGATTTAACTTAACAGGCCTTAGACATCTAAACTCTCAACACATAAGAGGAACAAATCCCATCTTGACTGCATACATCCTTGTTGACATCTCTTATGATATCTGAGCTCTTTCTTTTACGTCATCGTGTTACCGAAATAACAAAGAAGAGAGTCAAGTTATCAGACTTGATGAAAAAACAGATCCAATATACATCTCAGGTCAAAGGACACAATGATACTCGCCTTTACTCAAGGATTACTTATGATCAGTTGCACTAACTCCATGCAGTGATCCTTGAGAGCGGATCATGTCCAATATTTGTATCCCACAAATATCTATGAACCTTGGTGGCAAACCTATGCCCTATATTCATCACATGAATATCAACCAATCCGGGTTCATAATAGTCTTACCTTCATACTTGTTCCCACAAGTATGATCGACTACGGACATTTAGAACAACATAAGTCATTCATGGATTAAACATGCAAATATAGAACATAACCCATTGAAAAAATTAAAACATAATTAATTATCATAAGATACCCATTACATTTGTTCTTATACAAACACTAAACACAGACTAAATCCACTCACTAGAATACCGAAGTCCTAATGCACAAACATGACCCTCATGCTTTGGCCTATCGAGGAGCTTCGTGAGTGGGTCCGCAATATTTTGATCGGTATGAACTTTATGAATACATATCTTTCCTTTTTTCAACTTCATCCCTTATGTAGTTGAATCTGCGCTCAATGTGCCTCGTTTTCTGATGAGCACGAGGCTCCTTGATCTGTGCAATAGCACCTTCATTGTCACAGAATATCTCTAGGGGCTCCTGAATGGTAGAGATAATCCCTAGATCCATGATGAACTTTTTCATCCATGCAGCCTCTTGGGCTGCCATTGAAGCGGCGATGTACTCAGATTCTGTAGTGGATAACGCGACAACATCCTGCTTCGAACTTTTCCAAGAGACAGCGCCTCCATTCAAAATGAAGACATATCCTGACTGTGACCGAGAATCATCTCGGTCAGTTTGGAAACTCGCATCCACGTAACCCTTTACGACGAGTTCCTCCTCACCAGACCCATATATTAAAAACATATCCTTAGTCCTTCTAAGGTATTTTAATATATTCTTGACAGCCATCCAATGACTGTCACCTGGGTTGTGCTGGTATCTACTCGTTATGCTTAAAGCATACGAGACGTCCGGTCTAGTGCACATCATTGCATACATAATAGATCCTATTGCAGAAGCATAAGGAACATGCTTCATCCTATCCTGCTCTTCCTTAGAGCTAGGACTTTGGGATGAGCTTAACACGGTTCCTCTAGGAATAGGTACCAAACCTTTCTTAGAGTTTTCCATCCTGAATCTTTTCAGGATTTTATCAATGTATGCACTTTGATTGAGTCCGATCAATTTCCTTTGTCTATCCCTATAGACCTTTATTCCCAAGATATATGTCGCTTCTCCAAGATCCTTAATTGAGAAACGACTACTTAACCACGCTTTAACGTTTTCCATACTTGGTATATCATTTCCAAATAAAAGTATATCATCGACATACAAAATAAGGAACATGATTATACTCCCACTAGCCCATTTATACACACACGCCTCATCACCGTTTTGGACAAAACCAAACGCTTTGATTTCTTCATTAAAACGATGATTCCACATCCGTGATGCTTGTTTCAACCCGTAGATTGATTTCCTTAACTTACAAACTTTATCAGGATTAGATGGATCGACAAAACCTTCAGGCTGAACCATATGGACATCTTCCTCAAGATATCCATTAAGAAAAGCGGTCTTGACATCCATGTGCCATATCTCATAATCAAAATGAGCTGCAATGGCAAATAATATCCTGATCGACTTAAGCATCGCGACCGGCGAGAAGGTTTCATCATAATCAATCCCTTGAGTTTGCGTGAAACCTTTTGCTACAAGTCGTGCTTTGTAAGTATCTAAATTTCCATGCATATCGGTCTTCTTCTTGAAGACCCACTTACATCCAACCAGTTTGGAGTTAAGTGGACGATCAACCAATTCCCAAACTTGGTTATCGTGCATGGATTGCATCTCGGCGCTCATGGCTTCAAGCCACTTGTCACAATCAGGTTGTGACATAGCATCTTTGTAGGAGATCGGTTCATCCGAATCGACCAAGTAGCAATCATCCACGAGAAATCCATATCTCTCGGGAGGTTGACTAATCCTACTAGATCTGCGAGCAACGTGTGTATGATCAACCATTTGATCACTTTCAACATCCTCGTGTTGAAAACTAGTATCGACCAACTGTGTATCATCCAGTGATTCTTGAACCTCTTCAAGTTCCACTCTCTTTTCACTAGGTCCTTCCATAAGGAACTTAGTTTCTAAGAAGTATCCTTTGCGTGAAACAAACACCTTTTGTTCACTAGGATCATAGAATATATATCCTATATCATCCTTTGGGTATCCTATGAAGATACACCTGATGGATCGAGCCTCAAGCTTATTTGGGGTGTCACGTTTAACATAAACTATGCATCCCCATACCCTTAAATATGAAAAGGATGGAACCTTTCCATGCCACACTTCATAGGGTATTCGATCCACCTTTTTGGTCGGGGCCATATTCAAAATACGAGCCGCTGTAAGTAGCGCATATCCCCAAAATGATGGCGGTAGTGAGCTTCGTGCCATCATAGATCGAACCATGTCCAACAGTGTTCTATTCCTCCTCTCGGATACTCCGTTATGTTGAGGAGTTCCAGGAGGAGTGAGCTGTGAAATAATTCCACAATCTCTAAGATGACTTTGAAAGGCATCACTTAGGTATTCGCCTCCTCTATCGGAGCGGAGTACCTTGATTGTTCGGTCGAGCTGATTTTGTACTTCATTTTGAAATTCCTTGAACATTTCAAAGGCTTCATGTTTGTGTTTCATTAGATACACATACCCATATCGACTAAAATCGTCGGTAAAGGTAATGAAGTACCTTTCACTATTCCTACTATTGGGCTTGAGAGGTCCGCATACATCCGTATGTATGATACCTAACAAGTCCTTAGCCCTTTCATTTGTACCTTTAAAAGGTTCTTTGGTCATCTTGCCTTGAATACAAGATTCACACTCATCAAACGAACCTAACTCATTTGTTTTCAAAAGACCATTCTTTTGGAGAGTATTTACACGATTCTTGTTTATGTGTCCAAGACGACAATGCCAAATGTAGGAATCACTCAAATCCTTTTTGAGTCTTTTAGTGGAAGTTTGATATAATGAGCTATTTGAGGTATTGTCATGAACCAATTCATAAATACCATTGTTTGGTACAGCTTTAAAATAAAAGATACCATTAGATGATACATGCATTTCTGATTTTACAAATTTAAAGTCAAAGTTACATTGTCTAAGAAGGTGCACGGAAATAATGTTCCTAGTCAAACTAGGAGCATACAAAACATTTCTCAAAACAACTTCCAAACCACTTGGAAGCGATAAAGTGAAGTCTCCTCTAGCGACCACGTGCACCCTTGCACCGTTGCCCATGAAAAGATTCACTTCGCCCTTCTTTAAGTCTTCATTCCTTTTGAACCCCTGCAACCAATTGCAAATATGAGTTCCACATCCGGTATCTAATACCCATGTGTTAGAAGAAATAAGATTTAGCTCAATATTAATCATAAAGACATTACCCGAGGTATGCCCCGCATTCCTCTTGTCTCTTAGCTCTTTTAGGTAGACCGGGCAATTGCGTTTCCAATGTCCGGTCTCACCACAACCAAAACAAGGATCATCCTTATGACCCCTCGGTTCCACAACCTTTTGTTTCTTTGCCATAACCGGTGATTTGCCCTTACCTTTAAGATGCATAGGAGGACCCTTTCTTTTTGCTACCTTAGCCTTAGGATTGGGTTGAGATCGATTCTTGGATCTACCTTCATTGATCGCAAACACGGGTAAAACCCTTTTACCCATGCTCGCCTCGGCTGTTTTAAGCATTGAGTGAAGTTCTCCAATGTTTTTGTCCCACCCGTTCATGTTATAATTTAACACGAAAGTGTCGAACCTTTTCGACAAAGAGTTAAGGATTAAATCCGTTGCTAACTCCTTTGAGATGGGACAATTGAGCTTGGCGAGGCGATCAATGTAACTTTTCATCTTAAGTACATAAGTTGAAACTGGTTGATTATCATCCATTCTACATGCATGCAAGGCTCGAACCGTTTCGAACCTTTCAACCCTCGATTGCTTAAGGAACATTTCCTTAAGTTGAGTAATCATGTCGTACGCATTATGGTTTTCGAAATCCTTTTGGATTTCGGGAACCATAGTCGCCAACATGAGGCATGACACTTGAATGGAATCTTCCGTGTGTTTGACCCAATTCATGTATTCGACCTCAGTTCCCTCTTCCGGTTCGTTGGGGATAGGTGTTTCCAAAACATGATATAATTTTTCTTGTTTTAGAACAATCCTTAAATTTCGGAACCAATCCGAAAAGTTATTGTGGTTAAGACGGTCTTTAGCGAGAATAGATCGGAGAGATACGTTTTGGACGTTAGGGATTATGTTGTCGTCGACGTGTGCGGCCATCTGCAGAATTTTAATTAAGTTCATTTTAGTGTTTTACATATTTTAATTATTAATACCCTTTTATATATACCAAATATAATTAATAATTAAAATCTAGAATCCAACGATAAACACGACTCCGGTTAGGTGACCTTTTTCCCATTGTCGGTCTATCAAGGTAGTTATTCATAACAATTGCAAACCCTTTTGCAACTTCTAGAGTTTATGGGACCGGTTCGAAATCATATTTCGTGTCGGCATGTTTATCCCATCAACACCTATTAGACCCCATGCTTGGGTGACCCTCTTCACATGGTTCCAATTTAAGTCGTCCTACTTGTATCAACTTGTAATATCAACATACAAACGGTTAGGTGACCTTTTTCCCATTTATATGCCAATATTACCTCAACATATTAATTTACTCTATGCGGTTAGGTGACCTTTTTCCCACTAAGAGCTTACTAATATGTTAAGCGTTATACAAAAGGATGGTGTATAACTTGTTATCCTTAATTTCAAAAGGGATTTTTAGTTTTAATAATTCTAGTTGTAAAACTTTAAATCATGTTCTAACATGCATTTAGTAACATGATATTTTGAAACCATTTTTCAAAAATCTAATTTATAATAAAACCATTTTATTATGGGCGTGAGACGGCTAGTTAATAAATCCATTTTATTAAACTATGTGTCACGTAATTACCGATAATTATTAGAACCCGTTTTATGCTTTGTTAATTAATTCTATGTGACGAAGTTGATATCCTAATATCTAGCAACCACATAATCAAACAATCAATTAACAAGCATATACAATTATACTAGACACGAGCCACTAAGTTAGACCACACTTGTTAGCCGAAACAAGTGTGTGTCTTAGGTCCGATCCTAAGGGACACATGACACATGGATGTTGTAGCTCCCACTCGATCCCGCATCCAAATGCTTCGAGCATCTTCTTCAACCCCGTTGTGGTCCATTGGGCTTGAACTTGGGCCTTAGCTTCCATAAGCTTCCATTTGGGCTTAATTGGTGGGCTTAGGTCCTTTTGGGCTTGAATCCCCTTAATGGGCTTGTGAGACCCATTATCACCATACCCGGCCCAATAAGGCCCAAACTTCCAATTTTGCAATCTTCTTTAATTTTACAAAACAAATGTCCTAATACATTTTTCTATAAAATAAAATATTACAAACAATCTATTTATTACATACCCATATGAATAAATAATTACAAAACTGCAAAATTGCCCCTAATTAATTATTACAAACCGAAACTTGAATAATTAATTACAATTACAATCATCAACCACAAACAAACATCCATTTTGGTCTACGGCTCGGTCTAGTTTTAACAAACATAACCCGTTATGTCTTAGGAACCCGTTCCAAAACCCCTTGACTTTATCGGGCCTAGCCCAACTCATTTGGGCTTGACCCAATAACTTGATTATGGGCTTCGGCCCACATGTGCAAAACACATGGGCTTCGGCCCAATAAGAAGTCTCATGGGCTTCGGCCCATTTAACCAAAAATGGGCTTCGGCCCATATAGCTTTCTCCCCTTTTTTTTTTTTCCGGTTAGCCCAATAACCCGGTTTTATATTTTTTTTTTTTTTTTTTTTTTGAACAAAGCCAAAATAATAACAAGATTAAATACAAAAAAAATCATGCATGTTTATTTTTGTATAAAATCTTTCAAGGGGAAAAATATAAAACCGAAAACCCGAAGCTTAGTTTCCCGTATCCCGGCTCTTGATGCCATTTGTTGGGTTTCTATGGATATTTTAAACTTAGTTAACCATTTAACTAGTCACAATTAAGGCGGAAGCGTGATATTTACAAACTAAACATATCTATCCATATGTATATATATGTATATATTACAAGTTTATAGGAAATGTGTACATGAACAACCTAATTTATTCATGTTATAAGATTACCAATAATCTATTTATTAGAAACCCGAAGTAAGGATCAAATGATACGGAAAAGCTAAACTATCAAAGCTATAAACACTTACATTCTTAACCTTTTAAGAGTGTAGTTGATGTTGAAGAAGATGATGATGTTGATGCTAGACTTTCAAAAAGAAAATCCTCAAACGGAATGTACCCCGAGCCTCCAACACACACCGAGCTATGTTAGGAAGCTTGAACACGAAAAACCGAGACCCGAGCCTTCCTTTTTCCTTTGGCCGTAAGTAGTAAACAAGAAGGAAAGAAAGACTTGTTCAATTTTTGTTACTTGAAAGTTTATATAATAATGATCAAATCCTTTTTTAAAACCATCATATCTTTGTGTTAGGTTTTAGTCAAGTAGAATACACTCAACATCCACCAAATCCTTGACAAAAATTTGACCATAACTTTGGGGTGTGGGGCCCACCCAAAACCGGCCCCAAATAAAATTATTATTATTATTTTTTTTTATTTTATTTTATTTATTTTATAAAGTATAAAATAAATATATAAACACCCCATCTTTTATAAACCATTTTACAAAAGAACATATAGTTAAATAATCATTCCAATAATAATTATTTGAATAAATAAATTAACCAATTAATTTATTTAACACTTTCAAGTAAGTATTCAGAAACCCGATTTTCTGAATGTATCGTGTTCTGTATTTGTCTCATAGATCTTATCTTAACAAATACATAATTGGTGTGTGTCTAACTCGTTATTGGGTATGACCCGACTTGGATCAAACACGACTAGTCACATTAACCTAATTATGTGTCTCGGGCATACGATATTCCAACATATGTTGCAGGTTCCAAACGCAAATACTACTGACACCCGCCCATGGCTCTTCGACAGTGGCGCTTCTCACCATATAACCAATGATCTTAATGCATTATCCCTTCATGCCCCATATGATGGTACCCAAGAACTCATCATCGATGATGGTTCGTCTCTTAATATTACTCATGTTGGCTCTTTAACACTTCATTTTGACACCACATCCTTAATGTTACATAATGTTTTATGTGTTCCGTCCATCTCCCGTAATATTATCTCTATTTCGCGATTATGTGTCGATAACAATATACTAATTCAGTTTTTCTCTCTCAATTTTGTTATCAAGGACTGTCAAACCCAACTCCCCTCCTCCAAGGAACAACTGAACATGGAATCTATGAGCTTCATCCAAAATCACCGCCTCACGTTTTTTATGTTCAACAAAATAAACCATCCTTGTGGCATCATCGTCTTGGACATCCGCATGCACAAGTGTTACAACATTTATCTACTATTGTTCCGTCTATTTCTATTTTTAATAAATCATGTAATTCGTGTTGCATAAACAAAAGCCATAAGCTTCCTTTTTTTTCTTCTTCAATTTCTTCCAATGCACCACTTCAACTTTTATTTTAGGACGTATGGTCATCACCGGTTATCTCATATGATGGTTATAAATATTACATAATCTTCGTTGATCACTATACTAAAAACATATGGATTTACCCTCTTAGAAAGAAATCTGATTCTCTCAATACATTCACTAATTTTCAAAATCTTGTAGAAAATTATTTCCAATGCAAAATCAAGCAATTATTCTCGGATAATGGTGGTGAATATATTAAAATTGCTTCCTACCTCGCATCATGTGGCATCTCACATCTTACATCCCCACCCCATACACCCGAACATAATGGTTATGCCGAACGTCGACATCGTCATATCGTTGAAACCGGCTTAACTCTCCTATCACATGCCAAAATGCCTCTTAAATTTTGGTCTTTTGCCTTGACCACCGCCGCTTATCTTATTAATCGCTTGCCCACCTCAACCTTCAAAAATGACTCTTCATATCTTCGTTTATTTCACAGACTACCAAACTACAACAAACTAAAAAGTTTTGGTTGTTTATCCTATCCTTGGTTACGACCATACTCTTCCCACAAACTTCAAGCTAAGTCCAAACCATGTGTTTTTGTTGGATACTCTTCCACTCAAAGCGCATATTATCTTTTTGATCCCCAAACAAATAAAGTTTACACATCCCGTCATGTAAACTTTATTGAAGATCAATTCCCATATGAAATTCTAACTCAATCATATACCCCCTCACCTCCAAATCCAGATACTTGGTTACCTTTAACTATTCACATTCATCCTAATTCCACCCCTGTCATACCATCAAATACAAACTCTATCAATAATTATTCACAACAACTTACTACACATTCTCCATTAATTTCCCATTCTGACTCCAGCCCAATTAACTCACAAAGCCCACACCACCCATCCATTCATGAGCATATCTCTCAAAACCCAAATACCCCCACCACTCACCAGTCCACTTCAAAAAATAATACAACTCAATCTCCCCAGTCCACTCCTTCCTCCCCATCGTTTCTTCCAGATCCAAATAACAATTCAGACCATACTCCTACAACCTCACCTTCCATAGAACCTCCAGTTACATTCCCATCTGATTCATCCACATCACAACTCACAAACACCAATATTGAACTTAATGCTTCTCCACCACGTACAAGAAAACCGAATCCTAAATATCACAATGATACATTTGTACTCTACACCGCCACCTCTCCTCATCCTAATGAACTAACAACCGTTACTCAAGCACTCAAAAGTCAACTATGGCGAAAAGCCATGCAAGACTAATTTGACCCCTCCAACGAAATAAAACTTGGGCCCTTGTTCCATCCGATTCCGCATCTAACCTTGTTGGTTGTAAATGGGTTTTTCGAACAAAATTCAAATTGGATGGAACGGTAGATCACCTAAAGGCTCGTTTAGTAGCCAAAGGTTTTCAACAACGTCCCGGACTAGATTATGTCGAAAAATTTAGTCCGGTTATCAAACCCGCTACCCTTCGCCTTATTCTTTCTTTAGCCACTTCCCAAAGTTGGTCACTTCGTCAACTTGACATAAACAATGCTTTTCTCCAAGGTACCTGAACCGAGGATGTTTTTATGTCTCAACCACCCGGCTTTGCCGACCCATCCCTCCCAACTCACGTTTGCAAATTAAACAAGGCTATCTACGGTCTTCTTCAAGCTTCACGTTCTTGGTATGATGAACTAAAATCATACCTCCTCTCGGTTGGTTTCACACCAACTATTTATGATCCATCTTGTAACACCCTTGGCAAACACAACATCCCACTCTTAGGCTATCCCACATCGGCCGTGGACAAGAGAGATCACTGGTTCATAAGTAATGTCATGCCTCTTCAATCACCAACGCGTTTTGGGCAACCAAAAACAAATCTGTGAGCTCTTCGTGGGCAGAGCGGACAATATTGGTGGTACGAGAGGCCGGGGTGTTACAGGTGGTATCAAAGCCACTCTTGTGTCGTTCGGGATGATGGGACATGCCTCATCGAGGACGATGAGTCCAAAGGGGGGTTGTTTGTAACACCCTTGGCAAACACAACATCGTCCTACTCTTAGGCTATCCCACATCGGCCGTGGACAAGAGAGATCCTTGGTTCATAAGTAATGTCCTGCCTCTTAACATCACAAACGCGTTTTGGGTAACCAAAGACAAATCCGTGAGCTCTTCGTGGGCAGAGTGGACAATATTGGTGGTACGAGAGGCCGGGGTGTTACACATCTCTATTTATTAATCATGTCACTCAATCTCCAATATATCTCCTCGTCTATGTCGATGATATTATTGTCACCGGCCCGAATTCCTCAATCATTAATTGCTTCATCAAATCCCTTGCATCCCGCTTTTCTCTCAAGGATCTAGGTCCTCTTTCATATATTTTAGGTGTTGAAGTTATCCCACAAAAGAATGGTCTTTTCCTTTCTCAGTCCAAATATGTCCTTGATCTGTTAACACGGGCCAACATGAGTGATTATAAACTGGCGTCCACTCCAATGTCCTTCTCGGATCATCTCACACCCACCGATGGAACACATTTACCATCGCCCACCCAATACCGTGCTTTTATTGGTGCCGTACATTACCTATCCCTCACGAGACCCGATGTTTCCTTTTCCGTTAACAAACTTTCCCAGTTTATGCATTCACCTACTAATATCCATTGGGCAGCACTTAAACGGTTATTTCGCTACCTACACAGCACTTTACACCATGGATTATTTTTCAAAAATAGTTCTCCTTTAAACCTACATGCATTCACCGATGCGGATTGGGCCAGTGACCGATCTACTTATCGCAGTACCACGGGTTACATTGTATATCTTGGATCTAATCCAGTCGCTTGGAGCTCTAAACGCCAACCAACTATAGCTAGATCATCTACTGAAGCAGATTTTAGGGTTGTTGCTTCCACTACCATGGACGTCAAATGGATCATGTCTATATTATCAGAGCTCGGTTACAAGTCGACAATCACACTCGCAATCTACTGTGACAATTTAAGTGCCACACATTACTCGGCAAACCCGGTATTTCACTCCCGTATGAAACATCTCGCCCTTGATTTTCACTTTGTAAGAGAAAAATTTCAACAAGGTGCAATACGTGTCACACATATCTCTGGTGATGACCAACTTGCTGACGCTCTCACTAAACCGTTGCTGAAACCACGGTTTCACTCTCTTATTTCCAAGATTGGACTAACCTCTCGATCGTCCATCTTGCGGGGGCATATTAACACTACATTTGGTTGTATATCTTCATACGTACGAAGGTGGGTGAACTGGATATATATCCATCTATAATAACTTTCAAAATGGTTTCTCCTACCTAAATTAGTGATTCGTCATCAAACAAAGGTTACGAATGGTTTCTACCTGTTATCTATTTTACCTTGTGATCCATTTTCCTTTTTAAGGTGGAAGGGGCAGCATCTTTGTTGCCCTCTCCTACCCTATCGACCATCCAATTATATATAATGTCACCTCATTTAGTGGCAGATCTTAAACATTTAGTATTTTAGTATGGGTATATGGGCCGAAATTTATGAGAGCTAAATCCCCCCCTTACTTCTATGTTTCGGGTCGGGTTAAACAATAAAAACTCTATATCCAATCATTTAACTAAAATACCAATTTAATCATTCAAATTGCCGTTATACAAAAGAAATCGATATTAAAAAAAACAAGATGCAAGGAGAAGGATGAGTACTTAAAAAAGATCCACAACTAATGTTAGGGTTAGTAGGCTGTTCAACAACATAACTCATTTGTAAGTTGTAACTGGACTTTATTTTTTAACCTTTCATGGCTGGTCAGGACTCAAATAACATGGCTGGGCCGAACTTAATAAATATAACTTTTTTGAAATATTTTCGGTAAAAATACACTACTAAACGAAAAAGATAATGTGGCCACGGCCGGTTTGGCCCAAAGAAAAGACCGCCCCTGGCCTCATTTGAACCCAAAACTATCCTAAAAGATTGCGACATCATCTTTCTTTACGTTAAATCATCTTTCTAATATGGCTTCATTCACGGTTTGTGAAGCCGAATTTCAACTCGAGCTCGAACCCGCATCCCTTTCGGTCGTGTCCTTGTGGTACCCGATTGAACCCGAGCTCTAATATGAGTGGCGTCCCGTCCACCCTCATGCAGAAAACTATCTTTCTTCATTCCTTGTTCCGGTAAAAATTGATAATCTAAGACCTTAAACATCTTCTCAAATTTCATCATACACATTACCAGTGCTTGAGGATCAAAACATCCGTGGACAATCAATCTTCCTATTTCTATGCGAGTAGAAACACATTCGACCCCCTCAACACTAGAAACAACTTTCTTTATCTTGTTCGATTCACTTTTACTACTGAAGCTGACTCCCAATGTTACCTTAAGTTTCTGGCAAAAATAGAATCAAACAACGATGGATATATAATACGAACCATTAAAACAGAAATCAACAAATAAAGAATAGGTGCATGGCACGTTTCAAAAGTGATCAATATATGTATCATATAGAAATTATGGTTCATACGTACTTGGCTATATGGGTTTTTTAAATCATTGTACTGCTCATCAAGTGCTGCTACATTACCAGATGATATCCATCTTCGTAAATCTATGACAAAGTGTGATATGAGAGCTTATCATTATTTGCAGCTTAATATTAACTATAAAACATCCACAATCAACTGTTCAAATAGCTAGGAACTTACCAGTAATCTGAATGTTTTCACCAAAGAAACCTTTAGGGATCATTGACGTGTAGAAATTATGGCGGCAAAGATAGTAGCCTCCTTTGGTCACCTCAAAAAAAGACAGATCTCCTCCAATCACTTCTTCCTCTTGTGTTATTTCACATTTTTCGTTACCAACATCCGTATACACAAGGCTTGCACCAAACCCACTTGTTGCCATTGCTCCGCCCATCGCAAAGAAGTTCACATAAACTACATCACCAGCGTCTAATGTGTTACCAATTGGCCAATAACTTAACCATATAGCATCTTCATCAACTCTGGGTTTGCAATACACCACAGGGTTGTAGACCCAGGTAATACCCTTGCTTCTATTACTGATTCGGCCAAACAAAGGGAAGTTATTTCTATAAATAACGGCTCTGTATAAAATCGTTACATTTAATCCTTTGATCTTAAGGATCTTTGGATGCAAAGGCACACGGAAGGATAAGTGACTGGATGCTGACGTATAGTCATGTGTCGCCATGCTTTGATCTTTTATGCCTTGCAGAAAGGTGCTCCTTATTCCATATTCATACAACATCTATATTACACACGTACATACCAAATTCGGTTACTTCATTATTTATTAAACAACTCGCTGAGTATTTGTAAAAAATTGAGAGAGAAAGATAGATAGTGAGAGAACCTGAATGTTAAAACTTCTGCCTTTAGTAATGACATCACCAACTAGGTCCACGTTATGATCTTGATATACTTTAATCCATTGCATATGTCCCAGATCTGCTTCATCGAGTTTTGATATGGGCACTAACTTAAAAAGCCCTTGAATGTCACTTAGTTTAAAACAGCCTTCACAATTAAACTCTCGTAGTGTGAAACGAGCTGATTGGAATGTAATATCTTCCAGTGATGAACACCAATCTACGTACAACCTCTCAAGCATAATTGGGAGGCACGCGAGAGACTTGAGGTTTGGACAAGCAGTCAAGTCAAGTGCTAAAAGCCTTTTAAAGTCAATGTGACTGGGCAACAACATATCAAATAAACTGCCATCTAAAACCAAATTAGATAATGACTGGGGTATGGAACATAAAGGTTGTTCTAGGAATTCTCCATTTACGAACATCTGATTTGATGAAGCCTTCAAAAATTCAGTGCACCATGAAAAGTGCAAACATGAAAGATTCTCTAGGTCTCCTATGGTTTTACAAACATAAGTCAAACGGATACATTTGCTGAGAATCAAATGCTCAAGTTTAGGGAGCCGGTGGAGATTGCAGACGCTGACAAAATTTTTGCAATCATAAAGAGTTAGCATCATTAGAGACTCTAGAACCTGTTTCAGGAATCACAAAGTTGAGTTTATCATTGTAAATTCAAATGTAGATTGCCTAAAATTGAGAAACTAAAAGGTAAAATGATAAACAGAAGATTGAATTCCTTATACCGTGGGTGGGTCAAACTCCTCCAATAATCCGTGACACATTTTTAAATACACCAAGCGGCTTGTTAGTAGGCCTGGGGGTATTGTTTTTAAATTACATCCATGCCACCACAACCATCTTAAATCTGGAAAATTCTCATAGGACCCAGTGAGGTTCACATGACTAAGCTGGAGCAATTTTAAGTTCTTCATCTTTATAAGCGAACTTGTTTTGTATGTCTGCAAATTTAGCATGCCTCATAAACTTGAGTTATTTAGGTTCTTCATATCTATATTCACAATTCTATAGCTACCGTTGAGAATAATGTGCTACCTTCGGATGAGGATGGGAATATGTTGACACATAGTCACATACTTCTATGAGCATAAAAGGTGAAAAACACAAGAGGAGACACTAATGTCAGCATGCACATTTTTTTCAATTTATGGTTCATCCTTGATCTTGGAAACAAGTGAGGAAGAAAATCTCAAACCATTTTTTCATTTTTTTTATTTTGTTAATTGGGGTTGGAATCAATTAGAGTTACAAACAGGGATTGGGTGTCCATTAACAATTAGAACTTATCAAAACACATATCCTATTTTTTGTTAAAAAATGCTGAAAATATTATGCCCTTATTAGTGAATGACATTTATGATGTTGAGAAAATCAATGTAATGTTACCAATTACTAAACACTAATACATGCAGTTATTTGACTTACCATTGAAGGCATTGGTTTCGTTCCCCGCAAAGCCCAGTTGGACCCGCAAGACACACCTTGAAGAGGTACGTCTGCGCAATGACCAGCTGGTTCCGCAGGACCCACCATGCTCAGAGAGATGAAGACCTTACACGCAGTAAGCCAGCTGTTCACGCAGGAAAGCCTCCCTTGGTACAGTACCCTACCTGTTCCCGCAGCTGTGGGTACAAGCCAAGAAGGAAGGCTACCCGCACTAACAGTAAGGCTACATGCATAAGGCACTAACTCTTATACTTCAGCAATGTCACCTGAGGAAGGAATGAGCAAGGCGGGAATATTCCCGCCCAAAAGAGCCAGTCCGTACGCTTCTGGAAGATCCTTTGTACTATACCTGCCAAGGTATGGACAAAATAGACAAGATCTGACCAAAGCAACCCATGAACCAATCACAGGGTGACAGCTCACCGACAATAGTACGAGGAGGAGCACGCTCTAGTACAAAATGTCACTATCAGCCGCTGCCTACCCACCAACTCCCATCGTGGCACGTACATAGCCTGTAGTTGGTGGAAAAGGAATATTATACAGCTGGCCGTACCTGCTTGGAAACCTACCTTCGGCTATAAATACTCCAACACCTTGGAACGGTATCATCTTATCTTCTCTCTAGCTATTTCTCTCAATATACACTTATATTCAGAGCAATCTAGTTTGATTCTCACACCGGAGGGTGGTCACAAGGAGGAACCCCCCCTTCTTAGTGACGAGCTCACGGTGCTTTTTTTGCAGGTCAAGAAGAATAACCATCTTTGCCGGACCTAACCCTCGTGGGAAACATCTACTTAACCCTAAGATTATCCGTAATCTGCCGGGGTCATTTAGTGTTTCTTCATTGGCGCCATCCGTGCATTAAGCTAGAACTAAATCTCAGTTTTTCAAACTTCTGGAAAGATGGTTAAGGTTACTCCGATGCCGAGGCCACCGAGTAACCAAGAAACTCCGGTAACCACAACCTCAGCTACTGGGGGAACACCGGTGAATATACGATTTTTACGAACATTACCCCGGTTACCCAAGCCGGGGCAAGTGCAGTAAACAATCCTCCCCTGGGATTCATTGATACCCAGGCAGAGAAGCAACAGACGAGACTTCCCCGCCAAACACTGGATCAAGTTAAAGCTTGGGCAGAAGCACGTCAGAAGGAATTCCAAGCAGAGTTGGATGAACGTTTACGTTCACTCCAACAGGCCAATGATGAATTCGGAAGCACTCAACAGATCAACGTGAGCAATGATTGCGAGTATTCGGATGACGATTGGGAAGATTCTGACAGTGACGCAAACCCTCGTCATAAGGCGAAAGGGAAGCGTAAGGAAGTAGACTTCCGCTCGAAAAGAAATTTTGGAGAAACTTTCAAGCCAAAGAGCGCAGGGGGGAACCCACGCGACTTCTCCAAAACTTTCAGACCGACTGTTGTAAATGCGGGAACGTCCAAGTTCGCAAGAGACATCGCGGAAGCAATTGCTGCAAAGAGTGCCAAACAGATGTCCAACATAGGCACTTACGATGGCGTATCCGACCCAGACGATCACTTGAACAGATTCATAGCGGGGGCAACCGTCAGTAATTGGACGGAACCCACGTGGTGTTACATGTTCCAAATGACGCTCGTCGGGGCAGCCAGAGCATGGTTTGACCGTCTACCGGTCCACCACATCTATGATTGGGCGGACTTCCAGCACAAGTTCAGCCAGCACTTCACTCAACAAAGAAAATATACTGAAGTGCAGTGGACGATCCTCAACTGCGTCCGAGAGGAAAACGAATCTTTGCGAGACTTCATCACTCGCTTCAACTCAAAGAAGCTAAGTCTAGGCACTATAAGCGAAGATCTTGTTCGCGCCGCTTTCATCCAGGGCGCCGAGTACCCAGAGCTTATCCGCAATTTGACGGGTAAAGATGGCATGCCATCCACGTGGGATGCCATCATGACGGCAGCTAAACGCTTTGCCGAGACGGAGAAGCAACTGGGTAGAAATCTTCCTCAGAGCACAAACCTCTACACGCAGAGGACAAGAGAGAATAACGTCCGTACCGCCCGACAAAATAAGAAGAGGAAGCTTGGTATTTGGCAGTCAAGGATAAACTTTGACACCTCATCCAGCTCTCGCCCTCTCTTAGGCGGAAGGGACAACATGCACTCATCAAACAGGAATCCCAGATGGACGCCACTCACCAAAAGTGTCACCGAGATATTTGCCACCGAGAAACTCCCGTGGCCAAAGGCTCCAATAATCCGGCAGCATCACAACGCGGATCAGAGCAAATCCTGTGACTTCCACGGGACAAAAGGCCACACCACAGAGGAGTGTACGTCTTTGAAGGATATTGTCGAAACATTCGTCAAAGATGGAAAACTTACACACCTCGTGGCGTTAATCAAGAACGGAGGGAGAAATGACAATCGGTACAAGAGCAACGGACGAAAGCCCGTCGACATCAGCATTCACATGGTTCATGGCAACGTCAAAGGAAGAAAACGACGAACGACAGAGCCAAGTGCGTGGAAGGAAGCTGAAGTGCGCTTCCCGCGTGTGCCAGGAGGACCCAACAAAAAAGGCCCCATAGTGATCAAAAGCCAGCTGGGGCACTACATTACTTCCCGCACTCTTGCTGATAACGGCGCTTCGTCAACGATCATGTATAGGCAGTTCTTCGACAAGCTGGACGACGAAGATAAAGAACGCCTGGAAACGGTCTACGCCTCAATGGAAGGGTTCGATGGCAGCACAAACACCCCCTTAGGTATCCTATCTTTTCCCGTCACTCTCACGGACGGGAAGTACTCCCGCACAGAAGACATAGACTTCGTCGTAATGAGGAAGCCACACCACACATACGACATCCTTTTAGGGAGAGATGGGATGGCAAGATTTAATGCCGTGGTGTCTTCAGTCCACGGCATGATGGGGTGGCCAACAACTGAGGGTGTCGCGATGATCACGGGCATTCCCCAGTTATGCATCGCATCTGTCTCATCTAAACCCGAACCAAAGATGGCCAAACCAACCGTCACCGAGCCAGAAGAATGGGCCTTTAATGGCAAATACCCTGACCAGGCCGTTACCATTGGCCCAACAATCACTAATTCCACACGCACCTTACTCAAACGCTTATTGCAAAAAAATGCTGACATCTTCGCGTGGACACCAACTGACATGACTGGTGTACCCCGAAGTAAGGCGGAGCATAAGCTCAAATGTGACCCAGCTTTTACGCCGGTCATACAAAAGCGTCGCGTGATGGGTGCAGAGCAGGCTAACGCGTGTAGAACCCAAGTCAAGGAACTCCTTGACGCAGGTATCGTACGCGTTAGTAAATATCAAACATGGGTTGCAAATCCCGTCATGGTACCAAAATCTAACAAACAATGGCGCATGTGCATAGATTTCAAAGACCTAAACAAAGCATGCCCCAAATATTGTTACCCGTTACCCGAAATTGACCTGAAGGTAGATTCGTTAGCACCGTTTCGCCTTAAATGCTTCCTTGATGCGTATAAAGGGTACCATCAAATCCATATGGCCGTTGATGATCAGGAAAAAACCGCATTTCGGACGCCCGATGGCACATTTTGTTATCAAATGATGCTATTCGGACTTAAGAATGCCGGGTCCACATACCAACGCCTGATGGACAAAGAGTTCCACGCCCAAATCGGGAGGAACTTGGAAGTTTACATGGATGATTTGGTCATCAAAAGCCTTGAGCCAGAAGCGATGTTGAAAGACATCGAAGAAACTTTCAACACGCTCAGACGGATAAACATGAAGCTCAACCCGAGCAAGTGTTCTTTTGGGATGGAAGAAGGGAAGTTCTTAGGAGTCATCGTTACCAAAGATGGCTTCAGAGCGAACTCTGAAAAGGTCGAAGCCATTATCAAAATGGAATCACCTACTACCATCAAACAAGCTCAGACACTGAATGGACGACTAGTCGCACTTAACCGCTTTTTGGCAAACCATGCGGATAGGTCGTTCCCATTCGTGTCAACATTGAGAAATTGCTTAAAGAAAACGCACTTCCGCTGGACACCAGAAGCGGAAGCAGCTTTTCAAGAGATTCGGTCACGCTTGATCGAACTCCCAACACTCACAGCACCAGAAGTAGGGGAGGAATTAATTCTTTACCTCTCCGCCACAGACAGAGCAACTGGGGCAGTCCTACTAGTAGAACGAAAAGGCATCCAGATGCCCATCTACTACGTTAGCCGCGTCTTAACAGATGTGGAAACCCGGTACTCTACCCTGGAAAAATTAGTCTTAGCGCTTATATAGGCTTCGCGCAGGCTAAGACGATATTTCCAAGGCCACCCAATCACCATTCTTACCAACTTCAAACTGGCAAACGTTCTAGGCAAACCCGAGTTGTCGGGACGCCTAGCCAAATGGGCAATTGAGTTGGGGGGATACGCGATAAAGTACAAGCCAAGACCAGCCATAAAAGGCCAGGTCTTGGCCGACTTTATTGCGGAAGTCCCCGCCTCGCGGGAGAAAGAGTGCCAGGAAGAGGCTCAACCCTCTCCAGCACAAGACATTAACGATGTCTGGCGTCTCCATACTGATGGAGCAGCCAATAACGAGGGTTCAGGCGCAAGGTTGAAACCTACTAACCCAGCAGGCCAAGAGTACACTTACGCTATTCGGCTGGATTTCCCAAGTACGAATAACAAAGCAGAGTATAAAGCATTCTTGGCCGGATTAAGAATTGCGCGTAAGATGGGGGTGAAAAACTTGGAAGCCCATGTGGATTCCATGTTAGTAGTCAACCAGATAAACGGGACGTACACGGCCGTGAACGACACAATGGCCCTGTACCTCGCACAAGCAAAAAACCTTATGCACGATTTTAACGATTGCAAAGTTATGCACATCAAGCGAAGTGAAAACAAATCTGCGGATGCGTTAAGCAAGCTTGCATCGTTAGCCTTCACCCACTTGGGAAAGGACATCCGCGTTGAACTCCTTGGAGCACCGTCAGTCCCGCACAATGAAATTTGTGTCATCCAAACCGGCACGGAAACATGGATGACACCAATCATAAATTACCTTGCAGCGGGTATACTACCAGAGTCGAAAACACATGCAAGAAAGATACGCTGTAAATCACTGAACTATCAACTTGTTGATAACATACTTTACAGGCGTAACTTTCTTGGCCCACTCCTCAGATGCGTGGACGACCAAGATGCCGACTACCTCCTAAGGGAAGTACACGAAGGCATCTGTGGAGTACACGAAGGTCCACGCGCAGTTGTAGCTAAGCTAAACAACGCGGGATACTTTTGGCCGGGGATGCATACGGATGCGCTGACCTACATCAGAAAATGTAGGTCCTGCCAGCTCTACGCACCCAACACACATCGCCCGAGGAACGAACTTGTTCCAGTCACTTCTTCATGGCCATTTCAGAAGTGGGCTATCGATGTGACATGCCCATTTCCCACAGCAGCAGGGAACGTTCAGTTCCTAGTGGTAGCCATCGACTACTTCACCAAGTGGATAGAAGCAAAACCCTTAGCCCAGACAACCGCAAAACATATCAAAAAATTTATTTGGGAATTTATTATTTGTCGTTTTGGACTTCCACAGAATATGGTGAGCGATAACGGCACCAACTTTGCTGACCAGAAGCTACAAAAGTGGCTGAAAGAACTTCAAATCACCCACACCTTTACCTCAGTGGCACACCCGCAGGGTAATGGTGAGGTGGAAAGAGCAAACAAAAGCATCGTCGACGGCATAAAGAAAAGACTCTTGGAGCATAGATCCGGCTGGGTGGACGAAGTTCCACATGTCCTTTGGGCGAACAAAACGCTAAAAAAGGCAAGCAAGGGCGAAACCCCGTTCAGCCTTACCTATGGTACTGAAGCCATGGTCCCGGTCGAAATTGGTCTACCCTCACCAAGAGTCATAACCTAACCAGAGGACAATGCTACGGAAAGACGGTTAGACCTTATGCTAACCGAAGAACGCATAAACTTAGCCGCAGCGCGTGAAGAGAACTACAAGCGACAAATGCAAAAGTACTACAACACGCGGGTAAAACTCTGCAACTTCAATGTCGGAGACTACATATTGCGTAACAACGAGGCTTCGAACCAAGAGCACCCAGGAAAGCTGGCCCCGGTCTGGGAAGGGCCATACATTATTAAAGAAGTTTTGGGAAAGGGTGCATACCGGCTCGAAAGGCTTGATGGCCCCCATCCCAAGAACATGGAATGGAGCTAAATTACGCAAATGTTACATGTAGATCAATTCCAAACTTGTAAAGAAAAGGCCTAGAGCCACTTCTAATGGAAACGATTCTCCCTTATCACATTGACGTTGATAGTCTTACCTTTATACCTATGAACTGACCACACTGATATGCCGGTATTCACCGCATAAATAAGTGAGGAAGTAAGTCGTTGCGTGTGGAAAGCGGAAAAACCCGCGTAAACACAAAAAACGGTAGAAAATTTCTAAGGAAAAGATGAGGAAAACCTTCACGCTGATAGATATAGGTGAAGTTTGGTCATCCTGCTAAGTGAAAGTGACGGTCCTACCCGCACAATCATGATAGCGGAAACTGAACATTAGCCTATTATCAATCACGCGTCAAAAGGTTAACTTATTCAAAACACTTAGAAAATTGCTAAGTTAAACTGAAATATGCATGAGCAAAACATATAATGTTTACAAGGCAAAGCGTTAACAAAACATTTATATTTCATAAAAATCCAAACATTACAAGAATGGCTAGGTATCTACCCGCCTACAAATTTATAAATCTATCCTAACGGTTGGAAGGGATCTCAAAGTTCAAGCTTCAGGACCACTCCCTCCAAACCCGCTTGAACCCGCACCATCAGTTGGCCGTGGCGATTCAAGGTAAGCCTTGAGAACATATAGCCCGTCATCCGCAGCAGCAATCTCGTTCACCTTCTCCACCACCGGATGTGGGAAGGCAGCATACTGGTTCACTGCTTGGTCGTAGGCAGTTTCAGTGTCCACATCGTGTAGAGGAAAGTTGGAAGGCGGGATGCCCTTCTCAGCAAATCCTAGACCAAGCGGGAAACCAGCTTTCTCCCCATCCTCATGAGAAGCGTTGAGGGCTGCGCTCATGGCATCATCATAAGATGTGTTCGTGAAGATCCGATGCACAACCTACAAAATATATATATATATATATATATATATATATATATATATATATATCAAAAACTTTTTCTTAGTATAAAGGAAAGCGTAAAGAAATCATGAAGCTATGCGTACCTGAGGCAACGCTTCTCGCAAAAGCCACTCCTTATTTGTCAGAGCCTCCTGAAGGGTAGCTTGAGCTTGATCGCGGGCGCGTTCGGCTTCATTTCTGTTGAGGTTGGCAAGCAACACATCCTTAGCCACAGCCTCTTCAACACCCTTAAGCTTACGCTCGGTGCGATCAAGCATACCCTTCTGATCTAGGAGCTCTTGGAGCTTCTTGGCGTCTTCTAGGGCTAAAGCATCATAAGCCTACTGAAGCTTCTCTAGTTTGGCTTTAAGCTCCTCATTCTCGACGCGCAGAGGCTCAGCAATGGCTTCAGCTTTGGTGGCCCTCTCGGTCGCGTTACGCGCAGTCTCCTTGGCCAACCTAAGCTGCTCGTTGACAGCTTGGGTAGCCTTGGAGCGGGCCTCATGCCTGGCCTGGACCTCGACCTCAAGGTCCTTGTAGGCCTTCTCCTTCTCCGCTGCGGCGGCAGCAAGTCTCTTGTTCTCCTCCCGCAATGCTCGCGCCCGAGCCACTTCCAGGCTACTCACCGTCTTTAACTTGTCGTTTTCACGACAGAGTAGCTCGACGCGCGGCTGCATCCGGGCAAGGAGGATTCGGAGCTCATTGAACAGCCTACCCTCCTGGTAGCTGGCCATTGCCTCCCCCAACGCACCGCTTGGGGCGGCATGACGCGCCCACTCGACGCAGTCCGCAGCCGTTCGGAGGGTCGTTCCCCGGTGGATATTCCACCGTGGAGCGTACACTTCATTGGAATCCGAAACTGCAAAAACAAAAAACAGTTAGGAAAAAATGACAAAAGGGATAATAGGCCAAAATAACCCCACGCACCTGTAGGATCTATATCAGGCCGGTAACCGCCAAACCCATCACCCGAACCTAAAGGATATCCATCCAAGAGGTCAAGGAGATGAGAATGAGGCAAAGATTGGCTAGAAGTCTCAAGCCTGAGCATACCTGAGGAACCGGCCATCGACGAGGTAGTCGCTGGCGCCGGAGGAGGCATGGTGGAAGCCACCGTGGTAGAAACCATCGGAGGTGAACTCATTGGAGATGAACTCACAACCGTGGTCACTGCTGCGGAGCTTGCAGAAAAAAATCACCGCCGACTCAGTGAAGGATGCAGTAAAAATGGCACTGACGGCCGGCGGAGATGATGTCACAACTGGAACAGTTCACTCAACGGTATGAGCAACTGAACCAGCACCGGAAGCAGGCGCAGCCGCCTGGGTCATCGCCTCGGATAGGTTGACCAAATCTATCGTCATGGGTCCGGAACTGCTTCCTCCCGCACCGCTCTGGAATGCGGATACATCCATTCCTGCGTGAAGACAACAAAATATTAAAAACAATGGCGGAAAGAAATGTGGAAAAGGTAAACAAAAAGTATACTTACGGGTTTTCTTTATCTTGAAAGATCTGACGGGCGGAGACGAACCCGTTGGAACTGGCCTCTTCACGCCAGCCACCGTCGCAACGCTTGGTTGCTCGGTGACAACCGTCTCAACCTCCGAGACAATGGTCTCGCCACTACCAAGGTCCCCCGCCGCCTCCTCACTCTCAGTATCGGAATCCGACTAATTCCCCATGTCGACGACGGAAGCGGCCTTCGCCTTGCCCTTCCCGCCAGCAGCCTTCTTCTTCCTCGCAAAGAAGGGCCCATCTGCGGATTCCTCATCGGAAGATGACAAAATCAAAGGAATTCCGGCAGAAGTTTGAGCATGAAGGGGACGAGGGTTGAAGAATTTAATACCTGGCCGAGTGGCGCTCAGGATCTCATGACCTGCCGGATAGACTTCGACGAACCTATCCGCAGTTTGCTCCAAGATGGGAAACTCGTTCTCGTCAAGATCACGAGTACCCAACTGCGCGGGACCACCAGTCTCCCGCGGATACAGGAGCGATTGCAAGTCGTTCCCCTCTGAAATAAGAAAAGACAAGTGTTAGTAGAAAAACCCTAAAACAACACAAAAAATGGAGCATACCATAAGGAAGAGAGCTCAAACCGTATTCGAGGACGATGGGTACTTGCGGCGCCCCAGACCCGGCATCCTTCCACACGCGGCTCATGCCGAGCATCACCATCCCAGACTCCGCGAAGCGGTAAACCGGAGTCTGGATCTGGGAGATCTTGGCAAACCATTCCGCCTCCTGGTAATTGGAGGCGTGAAGGTTAGGGAGCGCCCTCCCGTTCTTGAACGTCATCGCGATGGGGACGACGCGAGCAGAGATATAGAAAAACTCCCCCTTCCAAGACCGAAGACTGCGCTCGGTAGCGCAGATCTTCAAACCCTTGATCCGAGTGACCAAGGTATACCAGCCCTGGATGCACCTCCAGGAGTAGTCATCAGGCGGTCGACGCGGGGCTCGATGCCCAGAATGTGGCACAGCCATTCAAAATGGCGAACCTTAGCGATCGCCATCGGGTGCACCTCCGTCAAATGTACACCGTGTTTCTCCAGAACACGGCACACAAACTTCGTTAATGGGAATCTGAGATTCCCATATATGAAGAATGAGGCATAAACCCCTATCTTGCCTTTAGGGGCATCATACATCGTCTGGTGGGGCTCTGGACACTCAGGCTCGTAAGGCTCGAGCATGAACTTCTTGACGATATAGTGATACAAATGGACAGAAAGAGTACACTGGCATTCGCCAGCAGTACTCTTATCGTCCTTATCATACGTGGACGTCGGGTTCTCGAGGTATGCATCGGACTCCTCAACAGTAACCTCGAGATCATGAATAGAAGACATCTTTTAGGTATGAAAGAGAACGATTTCAGGAGAATGCTCGACGGAAAAGTTAGAGTATTCGCCGGAAATCGTTTAGAAGAAGAAGAGTGAAGTGAAGGTATGAATTGAGACGCACCCTCTCCCCGCTTTATATACTCATCGCAATGAATGCGATGAATTTAATGCGGAAGAGAGAGAAAGCGCAGGTGCAATGAAACGGCGACACGTGGAAAAAGCAAGCTGGCAACAGCTGTCAAAAGGACGTGTGTCGTAAAACCCGCGCCCACGCGCCTGAAAACTCGCGCCCACGCGCCTGAAAAAGCGTCTGGAATGACCATATACTGTCACGTCTTCATAACATCCTGCACGTCATGAAACCGTCAGAAGACGCTAACGTCCCTTCAGCCGTCTGGACTGTCTTTATCTTTTCACCAACTCTTCGAATTTCAAAAAGATTCAAAAATAAGAGGGAATATACCCCCTTACCTTGGAAAGCAAGAAACCGTAAGACAAGTGCGGGTACAGTGTCAAGGCGAAACCCTTCACATACTTAGCACTGGCAGGGAATTGAAACCAAGAAGGATCTTATGGGCCATGCTTGCGGAAAGAGAAATAACATCTCCGCATGGCGGGAACGTTGAAAACTAGATTGTTTGAAGCTTCAAGGTGGAATTGGTGGTTTAACATAACTGATCACTATGTCCAAAACTACCAAATCCTCGTGAAGAATCTATACAAGTGAAACTCAACGCTCCCGACTTGCGAAGAGATTAAACATCTACCCGCATCATGACCAATGATCAGGCAGAAAAGTCGGGAATTTCTGCAAGTGACATTGGGAAAATTGCGGGAAGAATCCCTAAGGAAAACCTTAAAAAACAAAAAACCCCTCTTTAAAACCCCTCGCTTAAAGTCCAAAAGTTCACCTCATTAACAATTCATGAGAACAATGGACTGGGGGACTTGAAGAGGTAGGTCCCCGCAAAGCCCAGTTGGACCCGCAAGACACACCTTGAAGAGGTACGTCTGCGCAAGGACCAGCTGGTTCCACATGACCCACCATGCTCAGAGAGATGAAGACCTTACACGCAGTAAGCCAGCTGTTCATGCAGGAAAGCCTCCCTTGGTACAGTACCCTACCTGTTCCCGCAGCTGTGGGTACAAGCCAAGAAGGAAGGCTACCCGCACTAACAGTAAGGCTACACGCATAAGGCACTAACTCTTATACTTCAGCAATGTCACCTGAGGAAGGAATGAGCAAGGCGGGAATATTCCCGCCCAAAAGAGCCAGTCCGTACGCTTCTGGAAGATCCTTTGTACTATACCTGCCAAGGTATGGACAAAATAGACAAGATCTGACCAAAGCAACCCATGAACCAATCACAGGGTGACAGCTCACCGACAATAGTACGAGGAGGAGCACGCTCTAATACAAAATGTCACTATCAGCCACTGCCTACCCACCAACTCCCATCGTGGCACGTACATAGCCCGTAGTTGGTGGAAAAGGAATATTATACAGCTGGCCGTACCTGCTTGGAAACCTACCTTCGGCTATAAATACTCCAACACCTTGGAACGGTATCATCTTATCTTCTCTCTAGCTATTTCTCTCAATATACACTTATATTCAGAGCAATCTAGTCTGATTCTCACGCCGGAGGGTGGTCACAAGGAGGAACCCCCCCTTCTCAGTGACGAGCTCACGGTGTATGTTTTGCAGGTCAAGAAGAATAACCATCTTTGCCGGACCTAACCCTCGTGGGAAACATCTACTTAACCCTAAGATTATCCGTAATCTGCCGGGTCATTTAGTGTTTCTTCAGATAGACTTCCTATTGTCTCCGAAACCTGGAGGAGAAAGACATGAAATTAGAGAATGTGTATTCAAAATAAAAGGTTGTGAGCTTAAAGATACACAAAAGAAGCATCTTACATCTCCTTTCCTCAACAAACTATAAGATTCGTCTTCATGCCAGACTCTACTACGTTTTGCAGGATCTTTGGACTCTTCACAAACAATCTTGCTTGCCATATCTCGGAGGAGTTTATGCATCGTCACTTTTCTACCATCACTTGTTATGGTAACAAGGCATCTGTTAATGAGGGTCTTAATCCCAGATTTTGCATGCCAATCATTCTCTAGTACATTTTCCTCCACATTTGGATCATCACCAATAAACAAACAAGCAATATGGAGAAACAACTCTTTATGACTTTCACACAGCAAGGATTCAAAACTTTTTCTTAGTATACATTGAATTTTAAAATTAAGATCTCCTTTTAAGGAATTCAATGAATTAATTCTGCTTCTCCATGTTTCTATCATGTTAGTTGTAGCGCATTGTTCCTGAGGCCCACAGCTAGAGAAGAACCCAATACTTCAAGAGCTAGTGGATTCCTTCACAATATTGTGCTAACTGTAGAGCAAGCCCCTCTAAACCTTTCATAGGAAATTTGGATCCAAAGGCATGAAAACTTAAAAGCTCCAATGATTCTGGATCATTCAACAATTCAATTTGGTGAATGAGGCACCCACAAGATATGGTTCCATACCATGTATCTATGTTTTGAAGCTTTGTTGTTACAATGATCCTGCTTTGTGTAGGGAACACCTTTGTTCCAAATAAAGTGCTTAGTTTATCTTTGTCATCAACGTCATCAACAATAATTAGCACCTTATTCATTTGTATGGCCTTCTCAAGCTGAAGTGCTCCCTCATAAACATTTGATATCATCATATTTTTATTCCCTGAAATATTCCTGAGAAGTTTTTTCTGCACACCAAGCAAACCACCAGGTTGCTTCTCAATCTCTTCAAGTAAACTGCTGCCTTCGAAGTCATGTTTGTTTGAGTAATAAATGTGTTTGGCAAGTGTTGTCTTGCCGCTTCCTCCCATACCGCAAATTGCTAGAACTGGATGATCATGCTGCTTAGATCGCAACCAGGAATTGATTGCTTCAGCTCGAGTCTCTATTCCGGTCAGATTAGTGGGAGTACTGTAAATTTCCAAACCCAGTCGATGGTAATTTTTGTTAACAATTTTTGCAATAAATTCCTTTTCCAACCTGGAGCAAAAGAAGGAAAATGAGCAGATTCAGAGAAAGACATTAAAACCCGAATACCTACTGTTACCAATGTTGCAAAAGTCGCTAGGCGGTCCCTAGGCGGCCGACCCCCTTGGAGGGAGTACTCGGAGTACTCGGGGAGTACTTGGACATGGTAAATATAAAGAAAATTAATATTTGGTTATTATATATATATGTCCAATATCATAAGTTTACTAATAATTATAACAAAATAGGTGAATATCAATATAAATAAAAGAAATATATTTTTAAATATAAAATATTCTAAAAATTACTAATCATTAATTAAAAAAATGATATTTGTTCTTTAATATTATTGAAATAACAATTATGTTTTATTTTGTTTAATCAAAATCGGTCCAAGTTCACCGATAAGATGTGATTCTGGCTGAGGTTGACCACATTTGACTGATTCTTAGTAACTAGGCGGATTTACAGAAACTCCCCTCGGTGACATACTCGGAGAGTAATCGGCCTTGTAATCCTACTTTTACAACATTGACTGTTACAGTTCAAAGTAAGCAAAGGGTTAATTTCTTGGTCCCCAATTCTTTTTAATTTCTATAACGGATTGTAATTTGGGAATTTGGGATCATAATGTTTGGATAATAAAACATTACATTAGGGATTGTAATTTGGTGGTGGTGGTGGTGGTGGTGGAATTAATCTTGCCTTTCAGTTTTATTAATTGTTATTTTAGTTTATTTTATCTAGTAGTCATATAAAGAAAAGAGTGGGTAAAAGGCTAACCTATTCATGTGGAGGAATAAGTTGGAAAGTGGAATGCGGGAAGAATAGGTCTTTTTTGTACCGGTTCTTTAGGGACTTTAGGAGACTTAGTATTTTGTTTTGTTCACATGCACGTGAAAAACAAAACAAAATGCTAATAATGTTTTATTATATTTTTTTATTTAAAACTCTAGTGATCTCAAATCCGTTATGTCGTATTTCGTTACTTTTTATACTCGTTAGATTATTTATATTGCGGAACTAACCAACTCGTTTAAATCTTTTTCTCGCTATGATTTATATTATAAGGTGAGTAATTCACACCCTTTTTTCCGTTTTGTTTTGGGGGTAGCATGCGTACCGCAATTTAAAATATTTAGTTTAAACGAGTCCTCAACCAAAATTCATATTAATGTGTTTATGTCTAATTGCTCGTTAATTGCTATATGCTTATTTGTCAAGGTGTTTATTTATTGTTATGGTGAACCTTATCCTTATCGTCATCCTTATTGGTATGATCATACACCGTTCTTAGTAACTTGAACTACTGTCATGATGAACATATTTTATTTGTTATTATTCAATTAATTGTTGCAGTTACCGCATCTGCATTGAATTGTTATTTAATATTATATATACATTGAAAACTTGTGTTTTGCTCACCAACCAATGATCCAATACCTATATATATATATATATATATATATATATATATATATAGCAAGGTTAAAATAAGAAGTAAAACTATCCTAAGAAGTGTAAGAAGTGGTTTTAACCCTTAATAAAATAAAACACACCGAATTTAAAACACACTAACAATATCCACCATTAGATGATCACATCCAACGCCCGATATTACTTCTCACACTTCTTACAAATAACTCACTTCTTATTCTAACCCCCCTATATATAGACACACACACACACGCATGTTGCAGGTACACATATATCGGATGAAAGAAGTTGAAGCAAGTGGATTTGATACTTTTAGGATATCAACGAACATTTATCTTGAAATTTATTTGTTTTAAGTTATGGTTTATTTGGATAATGTTTATTTAAATTTGTGTACTTGATTATTTTGAAATTTAATATCTAGCTATTGTCACTATATCATTAATAGTGTCTTACGAGCTACTGTGAAATCATTTACGCCCCAGCATTCCGTCGTAGGTTGGGGTGTGACAGGTAAACCGTCTCGTTACGAACCTGAGAGCTCAGTCGTACGTCCCGATGCCACTGGTCGAGCTTCCGCCATTGGAGGCACCGGAGCACCACGTCGAGCCAGCGGGGGAGCATAATTTGAGGGAGGGGGGAGGACGCAAAGAAATCAGTTGATATACGTTTTCTAAATCGTTTACATTTATTTTTTAAATATTAAGGTTAAATATCGTTTTAGAAAACGTATATGAACTGGGGAAAATGAACTAATGAAAATCGTATAGAAAACCAGTTCATATACTATATATATATATATATATATATATATATATATATATATATATATATATATATATATAGGATAAAGTTAAAATACAAAGGACAACAAAAATGAGAAGAGTGAGAATGAATCTAATCCATTGATCTTATATTTGGATGGTGAAGATTAATTCAAGAATAAAAATTAAGTAAAAATAGATGAGAAGGGCATGCATTTATGAAGACTTTCTCTCTCCACATGCAAGGCACATGTCAATTCCCCCATCATTTTAAAAAGTCTATAACTTTTTCTTACGACGTTTTTTTAGAATTTTTTTTAACCAAAATAACAAGCGTTTTTTTATCTTTAATATGAATCTCATATTGTTATATAAAAATAAAAAAAAGTTGGTGGGTTTTTTTTGTATTGTGTTATTTGGTTATCCATTATGTTTTTTAATTGGGTTTTTCTATGCATTGTGTTATATATTTTGGTCATTGTGTTTTTCAACTGATACTCATATTAAAGATAAAAATTAAAATAAAGATTACGTCACTGTGTCTTTCGTTTGTCACTGTGTCTTTATGCTCAACATTTGCTTTATGTTGATTGTGTATTACGTTCAAGCCATTGTGTAATATGTAGATTCCATTGTGTTTTACGTTTATGTTCATTGTGTTATATGTATTTACTATTGTGTCTTACGTTTAAGGTCATTGTGTTATATGTATTTACCATTGTGTCTTACGTTTAAGGTCATTGTGTTATATGTATTTACCATTGTGTCTTACGTTTAAGGTCATTGTGTTATATGTATTTACCATTGTGTCTTACGTTTAAGGTCATTGTGTTATATGTATTTTACTATTGTGTTTTACGTTTCAGGTCATTATGTTATATGTATTTACCATTGTGTCTTACGTTTCAAGTCATTGTGTTATATGTATTTACCATCGTGTCTTACGTTTAAGGTCATTGTGTTATATGTATTTACCATTTTGTCTTACGTTTAAGGTCATTGTGTTATATGTATTTACCATTGTGTCTTACGTTTAAGGTCATTGTGTTATATGTATTTACCATTGTGTCTTACATTTAAAGTCATTGTGTTATATGTAATTTACCATTGTGTCTTATGTTTCAAGTCATTGTGTTATATGTATTTTACTATTGTGTTTTACGTTTCAGGTCATTATGTTATATGTATCCATTATTGTGTTTTACGTTTCATGTTAATGTGTAATATGTATTCATCATTGTGTTTAGTATTAGATAATTTGTTGGTATTTTTCATTACATTTACATATTAGTATTACACAACCGTGTTATTAGTATTTAAAAAAACATAATGATCAGTTAAAAGACACAATAGCGAAAAAACACAATAATAAACAGAAAGACACAATGACGAAAAAAGACTCAATGGTAAGCAAAAACACACAATGACGTAAATTATATTTTAGTCTTATATAACAAAATTATACTCATATTAAAGGTAAAAAAACGCTTGTTATTATGGTGAATTTTATTTTTTTAAAAATATCATATGAAAAAGTTATAAAAGTTATAAAATGATGAGGTATTAACATGTGCCTTGCATGTGGAGAGAGAAAATATGTACAATTACCTCTATACCCTTTTTCCTTTGGTCCCTACTTGACACATGTCAATTAATTATGGCTTCTCATCCTTCTTATTTTTATTCCCCTTTGTAGAATAACTTGACCATATATATATATATATGGGAAAATGAATTTGAGGTTGTTAAGCATCTAACCTTAGATGTGAAATCCCCAAAACTATGTAGTTTTAAATCAAACCCATTAAAAGTTAATTTCATTTATTATATCTTTTTTCTCTCCTTTAATTTATCATCCCCAGTTTGTCACGTATACCCCATTACCGATTGATTCTTCTTGTACTATTAATCAAAAATCAATCTTATGAGATAGTAATTGTTCTTGTATCTAAGCTTCTTATGATCTATTGCAAATTTGTAATCCTCAAGTCTTGAATTCCACCTGTAATGGGATCTTTAATAGGGATGTTTAATAGGGATGAGACCGGTACCGGCCGGTACCAAAAATCCCGATCCCGAAATTCGCAAATTCTTGGTGATGGTATCGAAATTTTTTATTCGGTACCGATACGTTACCGGGATGGTACGAGTAATAAGGTAAAATTCAAGAATACTGGTACCGTATAGATACCGAAATTTAAAACTTTGGTACCGATTTGGTTCCGACGGTACCAATTCGCGGTACCAAATCGGTACCGGTTTCGATACCGAATTTTCTCATCCCTAATCTTTAACATGTTTTTTTCAAAATTTCTTTCTTAATTTATGTAAAGCAATTTCTCTTGTACATATAATAATTGAACCATATTATGTAAAGCATTAATCGTGACGCAAAAGGATAACTAGTATGTGCTCAATTTCAGGCGGGCAAATAACTTTTTTTTTAAATCGATTTGATGAGTATTGATGATGTATAATTATTGAAGAAGAAGATTGCTTTCCAGTTCATCATTATGTGATCGATGGATGGAGAAATTTGATTTTTATCATGAAGCTTGTGTAATGTGAATCTGTAAAAGATAAATGGGGTTATGGGAAGTGTCAAAGTGGGAATGAGAAATTGATGGAAAGAAATCATGAATTTAATAAATGAAATTAACTTTTTATATAATTTGAATCAAAATTGCGTACATTAGGAGATTTCGTATCTAAGGTTACATGCTTAACATCCCCATATTCACTTTCCCCGTATATATATGTGTGTGTAATATTTATACATATATACATTTCACATTTGAACGTGCATAAGTATAAGTGGATATTAAAGTGGACTTTTATTTGCTTCTTGGTATCAAAGTTACATGTATCCCGCCAAGACTTTTCTGTTTCCCCCCGGCTCTACAAATCACCTTTGGCTTTATGTTCACTGATATGGTACTTGTTTATATATGTCTTCATACTGATATGGTTTAGTTGAGATGTTAGTTAAGATATGATGTTGTGTAACATCCCGTTTTCTCGTTTCAGCTAATAAAATAAGTTGTGAGTTATTATGAGTCGCGCGTTGGGTTAAATAGATATGAGTTTTGGACTTGGGTTAAAAAGGAAAGAAGAAAAGACCATGGGCTTAAGCCCATGACCCATAATATATAAACAACAATTATGCATTAATCCATTCATTTCACTCATTCCTTACACCATCAATAACACACACTTAGCTCTCTCTCATCCTACTTCCTCTCTCTAGCCGAAATCACCAAGAAACCCGAGCACCAACGGTAAAGATAGTATGATATTGTATAGATCCAAACCCGCTAGATTTAGTCACGAAACGACGAGCCCCCAAGTAAACAGTTAAAGTCACGAGATCCGGGTGGAATCGGGTATGAACCGAGCAAAAGATGAGCCTAGGGGTCACCCTAACTCAGATCTGGATCAAACGGGATGAAAAACGGTGAAAATCGATGTAAAATTGGGTAAAACACGCTTTCCCAGCCACCGCCCGGTTTTCCTCACGGCGGCGCCAGAAAGGCGGCGTACAAGGTAAGGATGCCAGAGAATGTTCTCTGACATTTTGACCTAACCCTAGGCGTGCGCATAACGAATTTGTTAAGTAATTCGTTACGGAGAGTTAGCGAATGAGTTCTGGTTCGTTAGGTTGATTCGCTATGTCAGTTCGTCAATATAGAATATCGAATGAGTTTCATTCGTTAACCAATTCGTTATAAGATCCAATTCATTACAAGGACCAATTCATTATAAAGGTTCAATTCGTTATAAGGTCCAATTCGTTATAGGGCTCAGTTCGCTATGAAGGTCAATTCGTTATAAAGTAACGAATTAGCCAATTCGTTATGAGAGACATAAGTAACGAATGAACCCCAATTCGTTAAGGACTGGATAACGAACTGAAGCTTGATAAAATGACAGAATGGTCCCTGGACTTAGAAAAGAATGGTTTAATTACATAGAAGCCCTCGAACTTTTAAGTTAACAAATTAAATAATAATTTAAAATTCTAATAAAAAATATGTTAAGACAGTTAATGGAAAAATAATTTTTCCAAGCTGACCTGGCAGCTCGACCCCAGCCAGGGGCTCTGCCCCTTGGACCCTTCTAGGGGCTGCCGCGCATGATCTGAAGGAGTTGGTAACACTACAAGAAAATAAGACTTTAATGACACGCGAATTATGACACGCACTATTTTTATGACGCGTAAAAGTGTGTGTCGTTAAAAAACGTCATCTTTTATAAAATTTGAACTAACAATGACAACCATATTTTTAGTGTCATTAATATTTGTCATAAAGAGTTATTAAAAGAAAACATGGGATGCACTGTGGGTCATCCCTTCTCTGTAACTTCACAATTTAAAATAAAAAAACACTGGATACTAGCTACGGCAAGCCGCGAACCGTTTGCTATTAATGGGCCATCTGGTAAACTTGCAGAAGGTGAAGGCTGACTGAAGGTATTGCTTTCTTGTTATGGTACATGCATACATGTTTCATTATCTTCATTCTTATGTTTAGAACAGTTAATTTTATTTTTTTATAAAGTTTACATGACACTGCCCCATAAGGATCTTGATGGTTTGGTGGTAGTAGCTTTGTTATTTTATGGAAAGGATCTTGATGGTTTGGTGGTAGTAGCTCTGTTATTTTATGGAAAAAGAAAGTTAGTAGT